>NC_079405.1:25285136-25885136 GCF_029220125.1 Pseudoliparis swirei | reverse complement strand
CTCTATCTGGACTCCGCTGGTCTTCTTCTTCTCCTCTCAGGGCCCTCTGATGAATCGAGAGCCTTGAGTGACAGAGATCCTCGCCGCTGGAGGATGTCGACACAACGTCATTTGTCTAGCATTGGGAGTTTGAAACGTCCCTACACAGTTCAAGGTTTATTTTTTAATAGATGTGCTCGAGAAGTCACATCAGATAGCCTTGTTCGTTCTTCACGGTGCTCGCTATGGGGTGATGGCGCGATGCTCCACGAGCTCTTAGCGGCACATAATCCTGTCGTCCGAGCATCCATTCTGCAGAGGGGGGGGGAAGGAATACGGTGGTTGATTAGTACATCTGTTTTGCATGGATGTGAAGCAAACCGGTGCGTAAAAAAAACATTTACGCACGGTTTTGGCATTTTTACGCACGCGTAAGCTGATTTAAAAAACACACACGCTACGGCTAGAGGCAGCTCCGTGACACTGAACCCCATCTGAAGGGGTTTATTCCGCAGTATATGAAGAGATATTTACCTCCACTGCGATGCTAGCGATCTCTGCGTTCAGGGTGGTCAGCGGCGTGCGGGTGATGCTTCCGGCGGAGTGATGGCGACTCTTCTCGGGCTCGTCGAGCTCGACCTGCAGGTCCCAGATGTAGTCGATGACGTGCTGCAGGATCTCCACTTTGCTGGCCTTCTTGTTGGTGGGCAGCGTGGGCACGAGCTCCTTCAACTTGCTGTAGCAGCTGTTCATGTCGTGAAGGAAAGCGCTCATCTGCTCGTCCAGCAGCGGAATCTTGCACTTGGCGATGCTCAAGCTCTGCTCGGACAGACAGCGGACCATGTCCTCGCCGCCGACCTTGCTCTTCAGGGCGCAGGTAGATCCGACAACCTTCATGATTCGTGTAGAAAGTGTAGTTTCCAAAGATGACGAGGGATTGTAATAAAGTAGTTGTAGCAATGAGGCTTCTCCTCCTCGTAAGAGATCTCGGCAAGTTTATGTTGACAGTTTGCAACATCCACATGGGCCAACCTCCTCGTCTTTATAGCGGAGCAGGGGTTCGGGGGCGTGCCAGGTCTGTTGCCGTTTGAAGACAGCGAGCCAATGAGACGGCAGCGTTGGTATTGATGGGGTCGGTCCACAGCAGCACTCTCAGCCAATGGCAGCTCTCGCCTGGTTATCGGGATTTACAATCTGTTTGAGGGATGGCGTTACAAATGGAAACAAATGTGTGTCTTTTATGGGTAATATGTGGGAATCCAGCTGTCCGTGGCTTGGGGACTCTGCAGGTGGAGATAGCCCGGGGACAGTCAAGGGCTTGGTGAATGCCTGGGTAATGCACTGTGGGAATGTGTGTGGGATGGGCCGGGATGAATGGGATGAATGGTTCATGATAATTAGGCTACCACCGTGCCCCAGATTTGCCTCTTTTAACAATTGCTGCAGATGTGGATGACACAATAGTACAGTACAGAATAAGAGTCGGCCAAACAAATCTGGGGGAGGGGAGATTCAAGTTTTTGTTAACTTTAATTAGTTCAGGATGATGAAGTTTGTGTGTGTGCCCCCCCCCCCCCTTGTGTGTGTTTGTGTGTGTGTGTGTGGGAATAACTGTGGAATGCAGTCGCTGAAGGGATTAGCATTTTATTCAATTTATTTGAGGACAGATTGTTTTTTTTGTTGCTGCGCACTCATTCCCACACCACTTCTTCTACCCAACATCTCAAGCTACTTTTTTTTTTTTTTTTGTGGGTCAAACTCAAAGCCCCCCTTTATGTCCTCTCCCCGCGGGACAGACTGTCCTCTCCCCGCGCCGCGGCGCGCTGAAGGAAGCCCAGTGTGAGAGCCGCCGCTCCGCGAGATTCCTTCACATGTTTCCGCGGTGTGTGCTCAGCCTTGTGTGCACACTCAGATCGCATCGCTCTGTTCCCAAAAATCTTCCCCCCAGATTGTCCAAACAAGCCCAGAGCAGACTGGCAGGCGCCAGCGCGGTGACGTCACCCATTCATCCGAGCCTTGACGCCTGTCAGCCTGGCGCCGCTCGGGCGGTCTCCATGGAGACGTCAAACAAGAGGGCTCCGCTCTCCGCGCTGCCTTCCCCATTCACCTGCGTGGCGCGCCGGAGCCCATGAGAACAAACCGGCTCCGGAGCTTTTGTGGTTCATTTATCACTTTAAAGCAGCGGGGTGAGATTACCGCCCCGCGCACCTGCAGAGCCAAGGCTGTCAGAGGGGGGGGGGGGGGATGTTGTTGCCGCACTTTTCTTTTTCTTTACACATAATTGTTGCATTCCACCACATCGTCCCATCGGACTACTGTTTGTTTGCCCCATGTGGTTACGTTAAAATAGTTTATTTTATCCATTTTTTTAAAACAAATTTGACTTATTCGCAGTTTAATAGTTCAAAAATGTTTGTCGATCACGTGGTGTGTCAAATAGTGATGGACTGTAGTGCATCCAATTAATTTAGGTTATTTAAAGATTTTTTTAATTTCTATTTCATTAGGACAACAAACTGATTAAATGCAAATCCCATTTATATTACTTCATTTACTGACTTCAATTATTTATATATATATATATATATATATATATATATATATTCCTGTATAACAGCTAATAAGTGGATTTGTATTAGGATCTCGTACTCAAGTAAATGTAAAAATGCTAAAATAAAATAATAAAATAATAGTAAGTTGCTATCATTCCAAAACTTGTTCCAGTAAATTTTTTCCATGTTATAGCAACATGTGCTAAAAGGGTGAAAGTGTCAGCCCTCTTTAAGTAAGACTATATGGTCCCTGACAGTGACATATTATTAATGACTATTTATTAAAATACTAGTATCTGTACTTTAAACGTCGCTGCAGACTAATGTACAATATATTATTCATATTGTGTACACTGTCGGCGAGTTTAATCGATAACAATGCATCACATCAGAATATTTAAAATTACCAATAATTTAAATTGTGAAAATAAAAAAGTTAAAAAACTGTATTTGCCCCATGAAATGCTATGAAGCTATAAAGTAACATAAAATAGAAATAATAAAGTAAAGTTTATGAACCTCAAGATGGTAACTAAGCCCATTACTTGAGTGAATGACTAACATTCCACCACTGCATAATGGCATATGTCGAGTTTATAGGCTACGTATTGCATTTGACCAGGATCAGTGACACATCATAGATAATACATGCATGTGTTTTTTGTTCAGAGTGTATTAATATTCTATGGAACAGACTGCCTCGCTGCAGTTTTCCATCACGTAAAAAAAAAATTACCATATTGAAGGAATTAAAAACAGCTTGTTCTCTTCACATTCAAACATAAATGCCATTTAAAGGGCCTCTTTTTTTATACCGGCACAGATGTTGCAGCAGACCCGAGATAACGCCAGCATCGCTTCGCTGTCTTGTAACCGAGTTAACTACCGCCGGGCTCGTTTCTTCCTCGCTGTCGCAGAAGCCTGTAAAAAAACTTTGTAAGAAACTTTTTTTTCTTTTTTTCCTTCTCTCCTTTTTTTTTTTTTTTTTGCCCTCTGTCCTAGGTCGCAGCTGACAGGGCGGAGAGAGAGAGAGAGGGTGGGGGGGGGTAGAACAATGGGAGTGCGGTGCAGGGATTGTGGGAGAGAATCTAGGCTGGAGCCACAGTGTCTGGAGCGCCCCTCCACTCCCCTCATCCAGCTTTTGTTCAGCTGCAAAAGCTATCAGCACTTCCTACTGACACCAACAATAACTCCACACAGCTGGGCCCTTTTTAGCCTGTTTACAGCACATCAAGGCGAGAAGGGGAGAGGGAAGACAAGGGGGAAGAGGCAAAGGAGGAGGAGGAGAAGGGGAGGGTGGGAGGAGAGAGAGAGAAAAGTGAAACATATTAGCTCCTGATTTTAACTGACAGAATGGCAGTGCCCTCTCCCAGCTCCCCAGATCTCACGTCCCAGAGGACTCGTTACATGCGAGCCGATTACCGCTCGGCGTGTCATGGCGGTGACGGGCTACTGTGTGTGACAGTGTTGTTGCAAACAGTCCTGCGTCCATTAAAACAGCAGAAAGGCAACACGTGTCTCTCTCTCTTTTTGTTCAGGACATTGTGCTATATTTGTTTCCAGCACACAAGCCCTTTTTCTTTTTTTTCCAGGATAAATTGTTTTCATTTGGTGGAGAGGAAACGTATTCACTGGAACGCCCTCTTGTTCTATATCGCCACAGCAAATAGATGTACGAAAAGCACACACACACACACACACACACACACACACACTATACAGGAAGTCGGTGCAGGAATTCACTCAGAGGAAATAAGGACATTCCAGCAATGCTTTCACACTTTTGCTGCTATTATTATTGCTGCGGGGACAATAAGTTGTGCGCTTACGACTTCCTGGAACATGAAAGTGACCAGAGAGCACAACATGGTCGAGGAGAATAAATGTCTCCTTACACGGGACGGGGGGGGGGGGGGGGGGATTCTACTTCAGCGTGATTATTAGGATGCACTGATGAAGAGAAAAGTTTTCACACATTTGAACTCACCTGCACACACACACACACACACACACACACACATGGCCATCTCCCCGCAGCTGTGGGATTAGTTTCCAGTTCCCTGTCACGCGCTTCCTGTTTGCTTGATAATGATCACACCTGTGTGCAGGTGTGTGGAGAGAGGCTCACATGGGACTGGGAGGGGGGATCGCTGTGTCGGATACAATAACACACACACACACACACACACACAAAACGTTTGCCACACCACAATGTCACTCTTCTTGTTGAGTGACCGGTGGACATTTAGGACTCTTCAGGTACAGGTGGAGCAGGTCTCTGCTTAACATGTGAGGGTTTCTGTATACTGTGTGTGTGTGTGTGTGTGTGTGTGTGTGTGTGTCGCGGCTTCTGTGGGTGTGTGTGCGTTTGTGTACGTTTGTGCCCGGATTCCTGGCGTGTCCCGCCGCGGCCTGGCACCTCCCCGGGCAGCCCGGCCTCTGTAATGACTGAGGACCGTCGGTCGGGAGTCACTTCCTGTGGGAGTCCTGGTTCAGAGATGTGTCATCAGACCGGCTGGAGCCTCGCCGCCTGCCGGGTGTTTTTCCTCTGTGTGCAGCAGCAGCAGCAGACTGGGTGGGTGGAGAGATGCCCTCCCCTGAGAGCCAGGGGCAAGTTACGGGAACACTATCTCCTTCCGATAGTTGGTGTGCGGCGAAGCCTCGCAGAGATCCTTGAAGGCCCACAGGTGTCCTCTGCTCGGCGTCCTTGGCCCGGGAGAACTCGCAGGGACAGCTTGGGCTCTCTCTATCTCTCTGTCTCTCTCTCTCTCTCTCTCTCTCTCTCTCGGGCGGCGTTTATGTGTTTGTGTGTGCATTCACCGGACCCGGAGCTCACCCCTCCTTTACACCCCTGTGGCCATCTCCCTCCGCCTGGTTCCCACACACACTATCAAAGCCCTTTAATGGCTTCTAATTAGCTCCCCATCTGCTGGTGACAGCGCACTGGTGGCATGCTAAAGCACCCATTGAGAGCATCGGCATTGTGCTCTGGAATACTTTCCACTCCAGTGGCAATTGCCTGGAGAGAGAGCTTTAGTTGGGGGGTGTAGAGGGAGGCGGGGGAGGAGGGGGGGGGGCTGGGGTGAGTCTGGGTGAGGAGGGGGTGAGAAGGGTGGAGGAGGAGGAGGACGAGGAGGGGATCCTGGGTAGTTACAGTCAGGGGGTTTGGGGGAGGGCAGGGGTGGAGGGATGCACAATGGGCTTGTTGCAAAATCTAATAACAGCAGAGTCCCTTTTTCATCCACTGGTCATCCCCCCCCCCCCTTACACTACCACCAGCAACTATTTCCCAATCCCACCTCACCCCTCCCGCTACTTCTTTCACTTTTAGCAACAGTTTGTCGCTGACATCACACAAACACACACACACACACACACACACGGGACGGTCGTTGAGTTGCATCCGACTCCGCGTCGAGGCCTACACGGTGAAACTGGCAACGCAACCTGATGAGGTACTCCATTGTTTCCGAGGAGCCCCGTGGCTATTGCTCCCCTCTCGGACCTGAACAATAGGTGCACCTCTATAGAAACTGTAAATGTGGCCTAATGAGGCCCTCTTCATTAGCGGGACCTGTCTATGTGTGAATGCGGCCTGTTTGTCAGATCCTATGAGGCCTTCTTCTTCCCCAGGACTTCCAGCAGGGCCCTGGCTCCAGTGGTAGCAGAAGGGGGGGACCAGCTGTTCCCAGCTGGTGGCCAGAGGCTGCCGATGGGGGGACAGGCCTGAATGCTGCTGGCCAGCTGGACCCAACTATAGGAGGGAGATGAAGGACAAACAAATAACTGCTTCTGGGGAACCATCAGATCAGCTCCAGCATTGTCTGTCACCAGCGTTGGCTTCTGTACCCCCCAGGAAGCCTTGTTGGACTCGATATATATATATATATATATATATATATATACATACTCAACTGTATGCCTTCATTAAATAATATGTATATATATATATATATATATATGAAATAATTAAATATTATATTTTATTATTAAATAATATGTGTGTGTATATACACATATTATTTATATATATTATATTTATATATATATATATATTAAAAAATATATGATTCAATAATAAAATGTAATAATTAATTATTATTATAATATATAATTATATATATATAATTATATATAATTTAATGAAGACATACGCTTGAGTTAATCGAGTGTATGAAATCAAGCCCAGGTTGTCTTTATCAACATCTAATATAAAAAGGTCAAAGGTCACCAATAAATTTCCCTGAGAATGTTCCCGTGATTTTTTTCAAATGGATAAAAAAAACTGTGAAATTAAGAGCATACATATCTTTCCAAATACATAGTTTAATACACCCCCAATATAAGTTGCATGAAGAAAACTGAACTGTTGTCTCAAAGACGGAGACTCATTCTGGTTGCTTTTAGATTCCATGGCAACGGAAAGCTCCCACTTTGAAATGACCACATAGTGCCGCGCATTTGTGTGTCCGTGTGAGAGGAATGGTCTGTCACCTAACCTCTCTGTCCATCCCACACACACACACACACACACACACACGCACATCCCCACAGCTGCACAGAGGCGTCCAGTCAGCACGGCCAGGGGACATGGGAGCCAAAGCCCAAAGATGCAGCATGGACAGTGGCAGCTGGGGAGCTGACAAAGCCCCATTCAGAGGGGCCAGGCCTGGGGACAATGGCTGGGCCAGGCTGAGCCCTCTCCTCCACTCTTCCACCCAAAGATTAATACTTCAGATGGGCTTCCCGGTGGCAGGCAGGGCTAAAAGGAGAGCCCTCCTGTTTGTCACTGGGCATTGTGCGAGTCGCCTGAGAACCAACCTCTTGGATGGGCTTGACAAATGAGAGCCGCCATTGACAGTGAACAGATTGGGCCTGCCACTTTTGTTTTGATTGTGGAGCGGGTATAATCAAGTTATTTGGGCCTCGGGGAGTTTTTGTTTCCCTCTCCTGATGCTCTTGACACTAAAGTCCCACCTTTAACAGCCTCTGCTGGTTCAGCTGTGATCTGAGCCCGCTCAAGTTTCGCCTCCTGTTTGTTGTTTCTTTTTTTCTATGAAAGCTGTATAGGGGGGGACACAACGAGCGAGAGGAAGTTAATTTTCTTGGGTGTGGGAATCCGGCCGATCCATTCATGTGCCCTACAGTGCAGGTGCAGCAGGTGTAGGTGTGTGTGTGTGTGTGTATTCGTGTCACTTGTCAATAGGGCTGCAGTGAGGACTTATTGTGATGTTTTCTATGCAGATGTCCCCTGTACGCCTGACCTAGAAAACGTGGATAAGAAACCGCTTTGAGAACAGACTACAGTAACCAGAGAACCTATAAGGTAAGGGGCTGGGGTAAACACAGGCATCTCAGGTGTAACCCCCCCCCCCCCCTATCCTGTCTTACCTTTTTTCTCTCACTCGCCCTGAGTGCAACGCAGGTGTTTAGCCCCCAGCAAGGTAGCATTTCAGGTTAAACTGTTGGAACGCGGCCCCGCCTACGACACCGCAGACGAGAGCCGGCTGCTGACTACACAGCGTCACATGTGCACACCTGTGCACCCTGTCTCTGTGTGTGTGTGTGTGTGTGTGTTGTGATCAAGTGATTTCACAACAGGAACAAATTCTTCCAGAACTGTGTGTGTGTGAGGTTAGAGAGCCCTAATTCACTCAGCAGGGTTATATGTAAATGTCATATTAAGCCCCACAGATAAATTAAACCGTACATTTATGTTCCTCCGCCGGTCAACCTTTAGTTGTTTTGACAAAGCAACAAGCAAGGGGTTGAACGTGTGTGTGTGTGTGTGTGCTGTGGCTACAGTAAGGGAGGCCGGGGGCCATCTGCCCTGTCTGTTGTCCCGGTGTTATTGCTGTGCATCGACTAGCCATTCTCACGATCAAGGAATGTGCATCGACCCCCCGCGAGAGAGCCACGAGCTCCGTTCCCCTGTTTCCCCTCCTCTCATCCACCCCGATCTCCATCAGCCTCTTATCCCTCCCTCCATCTCCATCTCCATCCCCCCCAGGTCCCTCTCCTGCCAGGCCCCCTCGTGGACCCTCCCCTGGTTCCCATGTAGAATCGAGAGACAAACATCTAAGACAAGTGCCCTGCTTTTAACCCAGGGCCCACTTCCAGGAATCTGCTTGTGTGAACCGTCCATGCAGCAGAAGGTGCCCTACTTTTAAACGTCATTCTTCTCCCTGGGATTGTTTCAGAGGGGTTTAACAAAAGGTTTCGAAAAGAGCCTGTGTGCGGGGTCAGCCTGTGTGTGTGTGTGTGTGTGTGTGTGTGCATCTAGGTTATACTCGGGTGCGCGTGTTGGCGTGCACGCCGGTGTCTATGCAACAGTGTGTATGCGTGTGTGCACGTGAAGGGGAGGGCTGGAGGATTATAAAGAGGAAGTGAATGGGAAGTACACACTCAGTGACAAAATGAGAGGGAGACATTCCTTTGCTGCCCCTCCCCTCCTCCTCCTCCTCCTCCTCCTCCTCCCTGCTCCCTCTTTCTCTCCTCTCCCTCCGCTGTGGCAGGGCCCTGGGAAAATCAAACAGGTGGTTTGGGCCTGGCAGGAAAGCTGGCTGGGCCCGGGGTGGGCCGGCCTACAGGCTGCTGGGGGCTATCAAAAGCTCTTAGGCCCAGCTTTAGGCCAGCACTCTGAATGGCCCCGGGCTTCATTATCATGTGAATTCTGGGAACTGCCCCGGGCCCCCAGTAACACCAGTGAGCTGCCCATATGGCGTTCGCTTGGCAACTAGGAAGACCCCCCTCACTCCCACCCCCCTTCCCCTTTCCCTCCCAGTGCTACTCCTCCATTCCAGCACTCCTGATATCAAAGGAAGACAAGGAGGAGAGAGGGAGGCAGAGGCCCGGAGCCCCCCATCCCCCCCAGCTCTCCTGGGGGGGGGGGCTGGACCACACAGAGCAGCCACTGGACAGTCCTTAGGGAACCCGGATAACACCGCTGCCCTCCAGGGCGCTGCAGCTAGCCCGGCCCCGGGTAGATTTAGCCGTTCAATTACCATTAAAGACGCATTCTAAACCTGTCCATTTAGCATCAGAGCCAAAGCTGCTGACGGATGAAGATGTGGGCGGCCTCTCCCCACTTCACACGGTCACTCCTCCTGCCATCGGACGGCTTCCCGCCGAGGACCCTGGAGGCCACGCGACCCCTCTGAAGGCCCAGCGACGCAGCCAAATTCAGAAGAAATATGTTGCTTGTGACATTTTAGGGATTTTTTTGCGCGGCTAGTTAGTTAGCTACCGTAGCCGGGCAAGCTAACTTCTAAGCTAGCCAGCAAGTAACATGCTAGCACAGCTCAGACTGTACATGTGACCGTAAATCAGGCTTTTATTGTTATTATCTTTATTTAAAAGGGACCATGTACAGTTACAACAGAAATGTAACCATTTGATGCTCTGTACCAGATTGTAGCTTCAGCTAATTTGCATCTATAGTCCCTTGACAGACTGTAGGCTACATCAGACTGTAGGCTACATCAGACTGTAGGCTACATCAGACTGTAGGCTACATCAGACTGAAGGCTACATCAGACTGAAGGCTACATCAGACTGTAGGCTACATCAGACTGAAGGCTACATCAGACTGAAGGCTACATCAGACTGTAGGCTACATCAGACTGAAGGCTACATCAGACTGTAGGCTACATCAGACTGTAGGCTACATCAGACTGAAGGCTACATCAGACTGAAGGCTACATCAGACTGTAGGCTACATCAGACTGAAGGCTACATCAGACTGTAGGCTACATCAGACTGAAGGCTACATCAGACTGAAGGCTACATCAGACTGTAGGCTACATCAGACTGAAGGCTACATCAGACTGAAGGCTACATCAGACTGTAGGCTACATCAGACTGTAGGCTACATCAGACTGTAGGCTACATCAGACTGTAGGCTACATCAGACTGAAGGCTACATCAGACTGTAGGCTACATCAGACTGAAGGCTACATCAGACTGTAGGCTACATCAGACTGTAGGCTACATCAGACTGTAGGCTACATCAGACTGTAGGCTACATCAGACTGTAGGCTACATCAGACTGTAGGCTACATCAGACTGAAGGCTACATCAGACTGTAGGCTACATCAGGACATGTCCGGGGAAAAGAGGACATCTTGTCACCCTAATAAAAGCCCCTCAAGCTAGTTAGCTTGGTTGCTAACGGGACAATGCATTGACACAGATTATTCCACGGATGTATTTGCACCTCTGTCTTTTTTTGTGGAGAAGTAGATGTTGAAACAGCCAATAGTGAACGATAGCTCACTCTTTTCTGGACCATCGAGCCCTCCGTCTCCTCAAAGGTCAGCCCCGTCAGGGTGGCGTGCTATTGGTCAACGGCATAAAGTTACACAGTGACTCATACAATCACACAAATTATATTGATTTACTTTTCCCGAGGTGAATCGATTTCGCCACCAAAATGTCGCCATTTAAATGTTGACGTGTGACCGGGCCTTTTGTGAGCTCACAATACCAAATGGTGCCCTGGACCCAGAAGCAGACCCCCAAAAGCATTCACGACATTAAGGACATCTCAATGAGATCCATGTGTGGCAAAAAAGCTTGTGAGTCATCCGATCTTCCTGGATGAGGATGAGGACACTTCGACAGAGGAGATGTCACTTAACAACCTTAGCAGGAATGCTGCTCCGGCTGCTACAGTCAGCCACCTGCGTTAGAGTGTGTGTGTGTGTGTGGGGGGAGGAAGTGTGTGAGCGATGTGGGTTATATGTGTTACATGATCTCATGCTGATGAAGAGACTTTGGATGCTTCGTGCATTGTTCATTGTGATACTGAGGTGTGTGTGTGTGTCTCTCTCTCTCTCTCTCACTGTGTGTGTGTGTGTGTGTGTGTGTGTGAGATTGGGGTGTGATCATAGATTGCAAATGTGGATAATCTAGTCAGCTTACTTCACCGCTTGCACCTGTGATAAACAAGGCGAGGTATGGAAAACAGAAGAGAGGGAGGAGTGTGTGAGAGGGAGAGAGAGAGAGAGAGAGCTGAAGGCATGAACTGACTTCTGAGGAACTTTTCTGGTGATTCATGCTGTTACACATGGAGCGATTCACTCCCTCTGCAGCTGTGCGTGGCCACATGCGCAATATGATTTCACAACATCTTCCCCGTCCTTGGAAATTCCTTTTTCTTCTTTCTTTTTTCATCCGGCCCTCTCACCCCCTTTCCCCTCCTGTCAGTGTGCGCTGGCTGCGTTTACCCTGAAAGAGAGGCAGGTGCACGACTTAGTCATTCTTTTCTTCGCCGAGTGGTTTTGTGCCTCGCTGAGGCCAGAAGGGCCAAAAAAACACCCTGTCAGAGGCACCATGTGTTTATCAGGCAGACAGCAGAGGCCCCTCACAGCGCTGCTGCTGCTGCTGCTGCTGATGGTGGTGATGGTGCTGATGGTGTTGTTGTCACCACTCCGCTCATCACTCCTCCCTTTCGACGTCAACACCGAGCCGGGAACAAAACAGTCCGCAGAAGTCCAGTGACTCAGCATTTCTAGGTTTTTCGGTTCCTGACAGTGTCTGCGTATCCCCTATCTTCACAGGATCACTCTCGCTCGACAGTTCGGTCAACTCTGTATCCAGTTGTGACCCAAGGGGTGGAGGATGACGTGTGTGTGTGTGTGTGTACGTGTGCGTGTGCGTGTGTGTGTGTGTGTGTGCTGCCCCGTCTAACCGACTCCAGCTCTGCAGGAGCAACATGGCCGGCGTTTCAGGCCGTTTACACCCCCCCCCCCCCCCCCCCCCAAAGAAGCCCCCGGCTCTCACAGCGGTTAAGAAACTAAAGCCGCTTTCGCACTTGGATGCCGCAATGATGCCATGTTCAACTATCCAGGTAACGTGATTGTTCCGGGTAGATTAGGCCGAGCTCACGTGAGACTTGGCATCGGCGAAGGCTTTTTGGTTTTGTCAGAGCTTTTGTTGTCGTTCCATGGTAATGCACTTCAATGCAGAAACTAGACGCCACAGGGATTGGATATTCAACCGCCCGCCTCTCATTTAAACTAAAATTCATAGCAAATTAACTTTTTTTTATTGCTATGACATCCTTGTATGTGTGTGTACTGTGAATAGTTGTCATGCACCAATCCAATGGGCCGGATCTGAACTCATCTTTGTGACATGACCATTCCATATTATATATATATATATATATATATATATATATATATATATATATTGTTGTCAATATGCTTATAGGTTTCTGTGTTTTTGTCATTCATTCAGCCACAGCAACCAAGTAATCCCTGGACTCATATTACCTGAAATAAATAAGGAAATACTCCAATGAGCGCCTTGAATGGAGATGTACCAAGAACAGGTCTCGGATCAGTACTCGCGGTACTACAGGCATCAGAATCCAGTTCTCCAGATGTCTCCTCACAATATTTTAAAGTTCCTTTTAACCGACTCGCTCGTAAAAAAAAAAAAGTGGTATCAAAGAACATCTTAAGCTTGAACAGTGTCTTCACTGTGGCTCCAGTGACCGCTTGACAAAAACAATGGAAAATAAATTAATGTTAAGTTATAGTCAAAAGCTATAACCCGAAAAACTAAGTGAGTTTTCCACTTTTGAAGATGGGATTTTGGGCGATTGATTAGCGTCGAACCGTGTAATCGATACTCGGGAGCTGATGGGATAACGGTGGTGATACTGTGGTGACCTACGATAGAAATGAGAGAGAAAGTTTATCTATGTCCCGATTTTGAACCTTGTTGCTTATTTTGGCGTCGCCTTGAATGCATCCATGTCACTGATAATCAAACGCTGGCATCAAATGTCGACCATCCTGTTTAATCTTTCATTAATCTAGTGTCACTCATCACTAGTTGGCCATTTGTACACACATTTTAGTATTTTTATTTATTTAAAAAAAGTCTTCTTCAGCAACACATGTAAGATCCGTCAAGTTTTGCTATCGAAATATATCGGCTCAAGTTTTGCAATTTTAAAATAATAACCAGCGCCAGTTAAGACATTAACTTTGAGATGACTTTGTTAAAATATGTTCAATTGTGTACATTTTAATCTTCAAGTAAGCTCACATTCTCCCAGCTTCATGCGTAAGTGGTGCCATTAATAATAGACCTTTAATGAATATCGCCTGTTTGATATAGATGCATAGTCTCTGGTAAGAGCTATATTCATTGATTCATGAAGCATTTCAATTCCTAATCCCCCTCTCCACCCCCCCCCCCCCCACACACACACACACACACACACATATATATATATATATATATACACCTCTTATCCCGCCAAAAGAGCCAGCAGGAGAAACTGAAAGAAAAAAGAGAATGGGCCTTCGAATGGCCGAGGAATGAGAGTTGAGTTGAGGAACAAGTGAGTGAGTTAGAGAATGAGAAAATGAGAGGGAGAGACAGCATGGATTCTTTTCTTTGGGGCCTTAAAGACATGTTTCCCTCAGATGTTGGCTCTTCTTCAGATGCTAATGGTTCACTCTTATTCCCAAGCTGGCCCTTAGCATAACAATGCAGTGGAAGTGAAAGAGCTAAACCTCTGCTTTCTTTAAGAAGCCAAAGCTGGGCTTTTCTTGTGGACTAACGCCCCTCTCTCTCTTTGTGCTCCCAGTGAAAGGCCCGTGGAACGCAGAGGCAAGGTGATCACAGAGTTGACTGAAAATGAGACTGAAACAACACACACGGGCCCCGAGCTGAAATTGCATCGGTGAAGTCATTTTAAGGCCACGTAGAAATGACCAAATATAGAGCAGCGGCGGCAGAGT
Source organism: Pseudoliparis swirei (assembly GCF_029220125.1). NCBI lineage: Eukaryota > Metazoa > Chordata > Actinopteri > Perciformes > Liparidae > Pseudoliparis > Pseudoliparis swirei. Next base: position 25,870,843 of record NC_079405.1, on the reverse strand, counting down.
TCGGCTGGCCCCGAGCCAACGGCGCTCCGCTCTCTCTCGAGTACGACGACAGCGGTCATTTTGAATATTATCAGCTTTTTTCCCCTCCTTTTTTTTTTTTTGCTTTCAAAGCTGTGCTGAATTATGTCTGTTGGAAGACTTGGATGCGAGATGTTATGACTGCGTGTCTCGTGCTGACTCCAAGACGCCAGAGTCCCATCGGAAAAGCAGTTTGCGAGCATGAAGGTTTTTTGTTGTTGGATGAACTGCGGCCTGACCTTGATGGGGGCCCTCGCTGATATCGGTTGAAAGGCCCCCGATAGCCTCCGATAGCGAAAGGAGAACATAAACATATTTGGCTTTATCATACATCGCGGGAAAATGAACAAGATGGATTTAAAGGACATGCGGGAGAGGACACGGAGACGTGCGTCATCGACAACTTATCATCTTTCTTAATGTTCGTCATTCCATTCCAGAAATATGGAGAGAAATGTGGTTTCAAGATTGGCTGGAATTTTACAACTGCATGGCATGGACGCTCGTAAAAAAACATATTGTATGCTGAGAATATACGCACGTGGCATCCACTGGGAGTTCACTCCCAGACTGTTCATAACGGGAGTACGGTATGATAACGGGTGAGATCGCCTGTATCGATCCATTATTACAGCGGCAAATGGAAGTTTTCAAAAAACGGGAAAGTAACATAAAACACTGGAAAGTGCAAAAAAATAAAGTGAACCGGAATAGTTCAAACGTGCCGGGTTGGGACGAGGTCAAAAGAATACCGAGACGAGTTAAAAGGTATCGGCGCTCCAAGTGGCACGTGGACTCTAAGAAATCCAAATGAGGCTTCATCTGTTGTCCCTCGGGCATCGGGATGACAATAGTCCACTAAGTACCCCCCAATTACCAGGTTCTAACCCATTAACACCTCAGATGTTCTCCCTCTCTCCCCCTCCTCACTCTTTATGCAGATGAGCAGTCGGCCAGGTGCAACACAAGAGGAAGTTAGCACCTCCTCAGCACAGGGACTCACTATTTACATGCAAAACACCGGGCTGAGGCGGAAAATGTGTGAACACAGGTGGGCATGTGAGCGGCGGGTGGGCGGGGGGGGGGGGGGGTGAGCCACTAATCTGTCTGTCCTGACGCACTCTGCCTCGCTGGGAGAGTGTTTGAATCACGGCGTCGTGTAATTAGATGACTTGTGGAACACACAATTTCAATTTTCTATTGTAGGAGATTGCAGGGGGATACGGATGAGTTGAAAATACGCCTCTCACGTACACACGCCTGCGTTTACTTGTGCTCTACTGGGCTGTTTGTGCTCTTTCATGTGTGTGTGTGTGTGTGTGTGTGTGTGTGTGTGTAGGTGGAGAGGAAGTCGGTGGTGGCACCCAGTGTCATTTGAAGCGGAGCGCCTGGCGCCACAGCATCAGGAACATCGCTCCCTGGTGCCAGGCTCTTATTTTATTTTTTATATAAGCGTTCACTAAATGACACACAGCTGGCGGCATGGAGACAGCTGTCACTGCCGTCACTACGCCCCGAAAAACTTGTCTCGCCCTCCCTCTGTGTGTCTTTCCCTCTCTTTTTTCCCTCCTCTCTCACACTCTGGTGTTCAGCTGGGCGGCCTCCCTCCCTCCCTCCCTCCCTCCCTCCCTTCCTCCTCCCCTCCTCCCTCCCTTCGGGGTCCAGACTTCGTGGAGCCGAAGCTGCAAAAACTCACTTCCTGTAGCTGGTGCTCACTTCCTCTTCGTTTTAGTGGGACTTCCTGTGCTGCCACTGTGATCGGGCCGGTCCGAGCCGACTCTCTGGGAGAGACTTCCTGATGCACAGACAGCTGGGGAGATAATCCCCTCTTTCTGCTTTTGTCAGGACTTCTGTGTCTCCAGAGGTCTTCTTTTTCCCCCGTACTGTTTTCCCATTTACTCGGCTAAGCCGCAGGTTTATTTTTTGATATGAAGCAAAGCGAATCGGATCCCCCCCCCTAGAGATGGATCGTCTTCTAAAAAAGGGCAGACCTATGAAGGACATCACAGGAAAATGAGCCTAACAGATATCTCACGCACACCGCCTCATGATATAAGGCCCAGGTGCACAGTTCATACCTGCCGATCTGGAGAAGAAAAGAAAAGAATATATATCCTGCAATATTACGGCAGGCCGTCCCATCCATGAGGACTGACGTTCACCTCGCTTTCCCCTCTGGCTGCGGGTGGAGGAATGTGGTGGGTGTGGTCGCGTGGGCCCTGGTAGCGAGCAGAGACTGGCTCCGGTCGGTACGCCGAGCCTGAGAACAGAATCCTGATGGGGCAGGAAGGGCAGAGCGCAGACAGCCGGCGAGGCACGGGGCGCCTCAGTGTGTGTGAGCGACGACAGGCCTGCAGAGAGGAAGGGGAGAAGAAGAGAGAGGGAAGTAAATGAAGGAGTGTGTCGAGAATCTAGTTTGTTTCGGTGAATCCCATCCTGCAAAAACATCGGAAAACGTTTCATCGACGCAAATTTTTTTTTTTTAGCTCTCGCGTTGTGCGTGTTTGTCAACAGATGAAGAAAGTGGACGCCGAAAGCGTCCTCTTCTGTTTTGTCTTGTGAGGAACCTGGGCCGGTGGTGACGGCAGGGTGGCAGATCTGGGGTCAGCAGGGAACGGCACGAGCCGGGCCGAGCCGACCTGAAGAGAGGCCATGCGGCTGCTGAGAGCCTAGAGTGCCACCTCAGCCCCCCCCCCCCCCCACACACACACACCCCCTCCTAGCCCCCCCCCATGCTTAGGCCAAATTGTGAGGGCCTTCTTTGAGGGGCTCCTTGCAGACAGAACACGTCGTGTGTCCGCGGGCTCGACGCTCTGTGAAACAGACACATGGGTTTAGTGTGCTGCTCTCCCCTCTGTTTGCACGACCGCTCTCGTGTGTCGGAGGCGGTCCTCCGAGGGGAATCGACCTGGCAGGGGGCAATAAATAAATAACTGGACAGAATAACTAGTGTTGTTGCACCTGAACACTCACTCTGTGGCCAAACGAGCCCACAGCCTATACCTGTTGGAGCGTACGGCTGCGTACGGGTGCAACGGCCTCAATTGAACCCACACAGAGAGTCGAAAATCTGAACTGTGCAAACAGAGCTAAACACACTCAAGTGATACTGAACATGTGTATGGGGTGTGTGTGTGGGGGGGGGGGGGGGGGGACGTATCAGTGTGTTGGTGCGATCTCTGGCAGTTTCACTTTCCTCGCACACAAAGTAACGGCAGCAGAGATGCAATCTCTTTCTCAATCCATCATAGTTAGGTTGACGTCGGGTTTTTTTCCGGGACTCATCCTCGGGGAAGTAGGTGTGGAGGGTGATGTGTGTGTGTGTGTGTGGGGGGGGGGGGGGGAGCTGTGGCTCCAAGCCCAGGACACGAGGCCTGCGCTCAGGGCATGTTTCAACGGTATCCCCCCCCCCCTCCCTCCGCCTCATCTCCGGCCCAGGTCGGCCCGGCCTCGGCCCGGCTCTGAGTGACAGGAGAGCACGGTGGCCTCTCCACACGTCCTCCACTTCCTGAGCTGTACCGCTGGGCTTCGACGGCCCTCGGGAGCTCCACATGGCGGCGGGCTAAGTACACACACAGGAAGAGGTGACATGTGAAACAGCAGATGCTGCAACAGTTTGTTTGTCGTCTCTTTAAACCGGCGAGCGCTTCGAGAGCGCGCGCTGTATCCCGAGGCCGACTCATCGCGCTGGAGCATCTGCCGAATAACAATATAACACAAACCGACACATTGACTCGACATTATATTGCATTGCAGTAAAACACGCTGTGTGTTTTCTTTGAGACTGCGCGAGTTAACATGACGCTGTCTTTGAAAAAACATGTTGGAATATTAAGTATTACCAGCTGGAATAATTTTCTGAAAAAGGAAAAGTGCAAAGAATTCCACATTTAAGTTTGATTTTCAGTTGTGAAAACAACTGTGTCAACAAATATGCTTGTGATATGCTACATTTATCTCAAAAATTAGAGCTGCAATTTAATTATCCCGCTGTGCAAGATTTGCGTTTGCTTCCAATCATTTAAACACGCTTGAAAAAATAAATTCCAATAAGGACTTTCAACACCTTCGTGGTATTAACCAGCTTAGTTCAGAAAGATTTTTCTCCGTATAAAGAGAGATGCTTTAGGAGAGCTCGGGGATGAATGTGTAATGAGCTTGAAATAACCTAAAGCTCTTTTTTCTCTCGTTTTCTCTTCTATGTGTCCTCCCTCCCTCCTCCCCTCCGTCTTTTTTCTCTTCTTTTTTCTCTCCTCTTTTGGGAAACATGCCTTTCCCAGCTGCACAGCCCCCACAGCGCGAGGCCAGGCCAGGAGCACAGCTGGCCAGACTTGGTGGAGCCAGTCGACAGGCACATGGAGCGCAGCCCGCCCAGGGCCCGCTTCCTTCGCAAACATGCCCAGGTGTGGGGCCTCTGAGCTGGGCTTCTGATCTCAACCAAACAGCACTGTGTGTGTGTGTGTGTGTGTGTGTGTGTGTGTGTGTGTGTGTGTGTGTGTGTGTGTAGGGAGGGACGGTGGGATGAGGGATCAAGAAGGCAAAAGGGAGGAGGAGGAGGGGGGAGGAGGGGTGTCATGGTGTAGAAGGGGGTGTCCCGGCTGAAGCTGTGTCAACACTGTGTGCTAATGTGTGTGAGTGTGTGCATCTGTATCTGCATGTGTTTGTGTTTCGGGAAGTGAGGGGTCACCCCCGGGGGAGACGGTGGGCAACAACAATTACCGCAGCATTGTAGCTAAATTGTGTCTGAATTGTTCGTCCCTGCCCACAGACAGCCGGTGCCAAGAGAGAAACGCTCAGAGTGGGTACGTAATTACTGTGCAGAAGCTCATTTGAAAGACACAACACTGCTTATTAGCATATAATGGAAAAATAAATGATCACCTGCAGGATGAGTGCACACTCATTGCAAAGCTCAGGGGGCCGTTTGAAGAATGTGATTTTGCACAGATTACTGATTACCTTCCTCAATATCTGAATTCTTTCTTTAAAACCCGGGTTTCTGCAAGTTCTGTTGTGCTGGTTGAGCTGCGGTCTTAACACACTTAAACAAAAACACACTCCTGAACATTTCCAACTCAGGCCACAGAGCTCGTCTCAGTAACTTTCCCATAAATCACTTCATAAATCACTGCACAAAACGTGCGCTTAAATGATTTCAGATTGCCTCGTAACGATGACATTACCTGTGGTTGATTTGATGTGCAGCCTCATTCCTCCACACCCACAGCCCCCCCCCCCTTTTTTATTTTACTGTGTTACAACTGATGGTGACCTCACATTGGCCTGGTTGACATCCAATCCCAGCATTTAACATTATAACCAGATTCCAAGACACACGCACGCGAGGGCCTTCAGTTGCATACGCACGCACACACACACACACACACACACGGGAACACCTTCCATGCTCTGCACCAGATGAGACATAGTGTAACAGGAGGCGTATGAGCTGGGGTCAGATCAGATAAGGCGAGGCCAGACGGCCTCAGATAAGCTCTTTGAACGGCTCTATCTGCAGCGTCAGGGAGACGTTCTCCCCTCCAGCCGTTTCACATGATGACTGTGGACCAGGCGGCTGCTGCTGGCCCGTTTGTGGCCTAGCCCTGCTACTAATTAACTGGGAAAGCCCTGGGCCCACTGACTGACTGCCTTGTCTCCTGCAATCCCCCCACTCAGGATTGCTCATGCATGCATACGAACAGACACTCTGGAAAGAAATACACACATTTACACACACAGACTCCTATCTGTTGTGGACCCCAGGAGGATCTGAGACGGTGAAGTGGGCCCTCTTGTGGTGCAAAGCAGAGGCTGTGGAGGATAATCAGTCAGTCCTGAGTAATCCTCTTAGTTGCTGCCTGACTAAATAAGATTCCTGAAAAGCATCTAATAAAAACATCCCGTTTGGCTTAAAAGTGGGTCTTTCTACATCCTTTATAAGGCCATAAACTAACTTTTAGCCTACTTTGATAACGAAATATCTTTAACGTAATTAGGATATGCAATTAATTGTCTAGTCAGTGATGACAACCAGGGTCTTGAGTACCGTAACAATCAATCTAGAACCAAATAACAGAAATTGCAATTGAGACGTCCAGTTCGCGAGCGAGCAGAGAAGTCTGAACCGTTACACAAAATGAATAAACAGTTCAAATTGGCTTCATTAACAGCTGAAACAGATAGCTGATAGTGGCCTTCTGATTAAATGAAAAGGTGAATCTATCCATCCATCTGACTGAAAGAGATGTCAGCAGTTGAAGTAGCTCCAGGGTTAGCTTAAGATAGCAAAACGTACTGTAAACATGGCTCAATAGTTAGCTTAAAGTAATGAAACAAATTAATAGCCAGAAGCATGCATGAATGGTTGGAAATACCTGAAAGTGGTGGATGTTGAGTCATGGTTGAAATACTTAAATACTAGCTAAAAGTACTGGTTAAATGAAAAGGCTAAAAGTTAAGCTATTTCATTGGTTGAAATGGCTTAAAGTTAGCGAGTGTTAGCTTCAAGTAATGAAACTAATTATTAGCCAGGAGCATCCATGACTGGTTAGAAATAGCTGAAAGTGATGGATATCAAAGTTAATAGATCAACGGTTGAAATACTTAAATACTTTCTAAGCTAAAAGTGAAGCTATTTCAACGTTTGAAATTGTTTTAAGTTAGCGAGTGTTAGTTGAAAGTAATGAAACTAATTAATAGCCAGGAGCATGCAGAAATGTTTGGAAATAGCTGAAAGTGATGGATATCTAAGTTAATGTATCAACGGTTGAAATACTTAAATACTTTCTAAGCTAAAAAGTGAAGCTATTTCAACGGTTGAAATGGTTTAAAGTTAGCGAGTGTTAGCTTAAAGTAATGAAACAAATTAATAGCCAGAAGCATGCATGAATGGTTGGAAATACCTGAAAGTGATGGATATCAAAGTTAATAGATCAACGGTTGAAATACTTAAATACTAGCGAAAAGTATTGGCTAAATTAACAAGCTAAAAGTTAAGCTATTTCATTGGTTGAAATGGCTTAAAGTTAGCGAGTGTTAGCTTAAAGTAATGAAACTAATTCTTAGCCAGGAGCATCAATGACTGGTTAGAAATAGCTGAAAGTGATGGATATCTAAGTTAATGTATCAACAGTTGAAATACTTAAATACTTTCTAAGCTAAAAAGTGAAGCTATTTCAACGGTTGAAATGGTTTAAAGTTAGCGAGTGTTAGCTTAAAGTAATGCCTCTCCAAGTGGCAGCAGTACGAGCGCAAACTGGTAGACATTCCAGTTGTTTGTGAAGTATCTCACTTTCTTCTTCATCAATAGTGTAAATAACATCCAGCTTCAAATCAATGCTATTGAGCTTGAGGACGGTCGGGACTCGTTGGTTTAGTCGATCACGTTTTCCCAGAGCTGACGACATCAAACGGCTGCATCTTGTCCGACTGACGGTCCCAGACATCAAGATATTCCCCAAAGCTCCATGAACATCTTGATAAATGACTCCGTGAATCACTTCGGTGCTGCTACTAATTCATAAACGTCCCCCGTCCCCATCTCCTCCCCTCTGTGTTTCCCCATCTGAAGGCATACTGCAGGTTGCGATAACCGGACAACATCGGCGACATACTTCACAGCGCCCGTGTCTTTGAGTCTTGTGTCATTAATTGTGTAACGTAAAGCTGCTGATGACAGTCCGGTCGGAGGCCTGTGTTGTGTTTTAGCGGCGTTCCCCTCCCGAGGTGCAGAGGTTAAATCCCAGTTAACCTCACATGTCCAGAAGCATTCCAACGGCTGTCAGCTGTTTTATCCTGCAGCGTCCCGTTCGGGGTCTGGGCCTTGATGCCGGGAAACCTCCCACCGAATCCCAACGACTAGGAACAACACAATCAAGATGTTTGAACAACTGCAAAGTGCACACACACACACACACACATACAGTCACACACACACGCACACTCTCTCGATGCAGCAGGAGGCTGTGTGAGTGCTGCTGCTACTGGAATCTCGCCATGAGCAAGCGTAGGTATGTTTGAGGGGATCAGCTGGGATGTGTGTGTGTGTGTGTGTGTGTGTGTGAATAAGTGTATTTGTGAGTTCCAGTTCCTGTGTTTGTGTCTACTGGTTCGGCCGAAAATGGTGGCTTGCTCACCTGTTCACACACAGTAGACAGAAGGGGAGGTCGCCTCTTTTCACAGGGCCACAGTCACGGCTGAGTGTACACGCACAACAAACACACACACAAACACACCCACACACACACACACTGACCTCCGCATTTTTTTCTCCCCTACGCGTTCACCTGTTTGTTCGAGGATGTCTGCAGCCGGATCAACTTAAACACCGCTCCAATGTTTCCACGCTACCTGTTTGAACAGCTGAGTGATGCGTTGACTTTAGCACTTTGCACAATAGCACGGGATTGGTTTGGGAGCACACACACACACACACACACACGGCCTCCGCCTCCATGTGCTCGTTTCTGTTCGCATGGACTCGGATGTGTAAAACGCCGCACGGTGACCCGCTGAACGACTCCCTCCCCTTTAAAATAGCTCACTCCGCTCTGATGGATTACAATAAGAAATCTGGTTTTAAGTGCATGTTTGTGGTCTGCATTACTTACTATATATGGGACGGAGCTCCCAGTCCCAACATCTAATTATGTGTTGAGCACTGATGGGAAAGGATCACACGCACATGCACGCGTACACACGCACGCACGCACACACACACACACACACACACACACACACACATCCACATCCAGCAGGAAGCTGTAATTGTGTGAATGTTCTCCGTGGATGTGAAGTCTGGGAAGCAGCGTGCTATTGCAGGCGTGCCCTGGTGCCAGTGAGACTAGGGAGCGGAGCAGCAGACGAGCTGCGGTGGATCTAAATGAGGAGAGGAGGCAGCATTTATGACACCGAGCTGCATTCCTCTCCCATCTATACAGGCAGCCGTACCCTGATGCTGAGCCTCATTTGCATTTATAGAAACACTTACGCGTGCGTGCGAACAAGCACTTTAGAAAACAAGAAGAAAAATGAACTATTAAAAAAAAGAGCGTGTGCAAGGAAAATGATGGTAATTCGTAAAGAGGGGCGCCTACTCCAGCTCATACAGGCTGGAGGAGGCTATTACAGGCTTAACGCGGCACAGTGGGCTCGTCGGCGTCCGTCTGTCGCTGGCCGGCCCCGTTTTTTGGGGGTCCGGGCGGAGGGGTTTTTGTGGCTGCGGTGCTGCCTGAGGCCTGGCGGGGCTGATTTACAGGCGGCGTGGGGACATGCGCCGGGGATACTCCCAGAGCAGCCTGGTGGGGGCCAGAGCAGCCACACTGCTGCTGCCTGCACATCTGGAGTCTAGACTCAGTGGCTCTGCCGAGGAGCCTCACTCCCTCCCTTCTTCCACATCCATCCATCCCTCCGCCTCAGCTGCTGTGTCTCCCCCCCCTACCCCCCTCCCTCTCCCTCCCTCCCACCTCCATCCACTGTTTGCGTAGCTGCCGGGGCTCAATTGAAATTTAAGATCGGCCCTCACTTTTTCCTCTCTCCCACTCACTTTCCTTCACCCTTGTCTCCCTCTTTCTCTTTTCCCTCTCGCTCTCTCGACCCAAACCTACCAACACATATGACGAAGGACAAAGTAGTCAGAAGAAGAAGAAGAAGAAGAAGAAGAAGAAGAAGAAGAAGAGTGCGCGTCATGGAGCGCATGTGGAAGACATCATAGAGGGGATTGTTATTCCTCTCCCTCTGAAAGCCAGAGCCTAAGTGTTCACAGGGGGACCCTCCAGTGATCTCTCAAGAAAATGGTGGATCCGGCTCCAGAGAGCGGTCATATAAACATATTGGCTCTGACATTCACAATAAAAAGCACTGCGATAAACATGATACCTCACATACTCGCTCTCTCTCTCTCACACGCGTCTTAATCGCGGCTCCCGTTGGTTCGCTGTCGAGGAAAAAGTTCCTCGCTCCGCTGAAGGGGACGACTCTCCTGTCCGAACCCCTCCTGCTCTTCATCCTCCACCCCCCCACCCCCCCCCCCCCCCAACCATTAATCTCTCCTCTCTCCATCGCACAGACAGTGAGATAAAAGCTACTAATGCTGATGTCGATTTCCTTCTCCCCCCCCCCTCCTCCCACCCCCTCCGCTTTTCTCACATATATACATCACGTAAGGGAGAACTCATTACCTTTGTATGGCAGCCCCTTAATGTGTAAACAGAGACATGTGTGTTATCTCTCATTACACCAACGTGATGGATGAAGCACTCGGCTCCCCGGAAGATAAATATGTTTTGGTGGGTCAGATGGTCTTGGGAAGCAGTTGGGAACTTCTACTTTCTAGCTGAGACATGAATTGTTATGCAAATCGTCTATTGTGCCTGACAGTGGCTGCTTTCAATTTTATAACTGCTCCCTCAGTAAACAGCATGCTTCAGGGTTTCCCCTTTCTGCACACAGGCACAATAGTGTGTCCCTCTTAAGCAGCGGAAAGCTGTCGTAGAAACAACGTGTGTCACTGGAGCGTCAGTGCACACAAACAGGGGCCTTTTCTTTTCTTTTTCCATGTTGCCTGATTTCCTCTCCCTGTAATGAACTATTTCTTTTTCTTTTTTTTACTGCCGTGTTCACCCTATCACATTCACACCGTGTCATACTCTGCGGGATAAATGGCTGCGTTCAACATTCTGGTGTTAAACAGGTCGTAAAAAAAAAAAAGAGAGAAAAAAAAGCGGCGGCTACATGATACCCTTTCCAACAAGGCCTGAACCTGTGAGGCTGCTCGCCTGCCTGTCGCCTCCTCCACCTCCCCCCCTCCTCCTCCTCTCCTCAAATGGAACAAATTATCCAGCTACTTGGGTAAAACAAAATGTTCATTTAAGAGAGAAAGAAGTAAAGAAAGGACGGCGAACATCTGGACGCAACTGGTTGCTGTTTGCCTTCTCTGGGAGCCATTAGGACAAACAGTGTTCCTGCTCCTCCTCTCACGTTTCACCTTCCACGTCCTCTCGCCATCTGTGTCAGCTCTGGTTCCCACCCTTGTTTTTTCCGTCACAGGGCAGATACCGAGGGTGAGAGAGGGGAGAAAGACACCAGATATACAACAGAGGGGAGGGAGTTATGTTTTTGTGTGTGTGTGTGGCGGAAAAGTCAAAGAGAACAAGTAGTCCCCAAAGTGAGAGAGGTGACCTATCCAACTCGGGGCTTCGGATTACAGGTGCGGACCGTCTCTCACCTGCCCGCGGAGGCCGCCCCGAGGGGGGGGGGGGGGGGGGGGCGGAGTATCACGAAGGTCAAAGGTCGCGACGACCGGTTTTTCTCCACCGTCCTGCTCGGCGAGAGCCGCACCGCTCAACGGTTCTCCTCGAGCACCAACCTGACAACAACTACAAAAGTCTCTCTCCACTGACGCAATAAAAAAATACCTTCTTCTGTTGGTCGACGACGAAAGCCTCGTTTGACCTTTCCAAACAATAGAGCACTGGGCATAGTTGTTTCCTCTTGACGAATGCAAATGAAGCTTGTCGCCATGCCATTTTACTGCAAACCAGATTTTTTTCCCTCCATTTATTTAGTTATTTAAGATCAGGTGCTGAATCATATTGCAGTTGCGCAATAACATGTCGAAGAAAGAAGAAAAGTGTGTTCTACCACGTAGAGTCAAGAAAAGGTCTTGGTGTCGTGCTTTAGTGCAATAAGAAAACCAAGCTGGCTATAGGCGTGGAGCGTGTGTGTGTGTGTGTGTGTGTGTGTGTGTGTACCGTTGGGGTGTGTTGAGACGTGCAGATTGGCACAACACTGTGTGTGAATCATCGGAGGCTTACTGGGGCAACACCACTGTCAACAAACGCCTGCCAAGCGCCACGCTGGGAGAGGCTCAACAGCCGAGGTGGTGCGCCCAGCGCTGGTATTAGCTGTGCTTGAGAGTTAGGTAAACACCGGCTTAACGTGTTATCAGGAGGCTTAGAATAAACTCCGACTGGTGATAAAGTCAGGCAGGAAGAAAAGCAATCAGACCGCCGCGGTAGGTGAGAAGTGTATATGATCTGGCTGCTGATAAAGTGGTGCTGGAGAAGTTATTAAGAAAGCAATGACGCAGCCACAGTAGGGGGGGGGAGAGAGTTGCTTTGTGGATACTCAACAAATATAGATTCATGTAAAAAAACCTCCTTTTTTTTAACGTGCCCGTCATCGCATCTTTCCCCCTGAAAACCTGGCACTGTGTCACGTTTGCAAAGGATCAAATGCAATGATGAATTCAAAAGAGATTGAATGCACCGTTGCTCACTTCAACACACTCACTGGTTACCACACGGCCTCGGTTGTTCTGGTACGACTGGTAGTTTATGGGTGGGGGGGGGGCACTTATATACACATTGCTGAGTTACTGAGCTGATTCTCTTTATGACTTAAGCCGACTTCAAACTGTTGAATCATAAAACACTCACCGTATCGCACCGTTAGACGTGATTATTTGTTCAATGGATGACTCAAACTCAAAGGGGGGGGGGGGGGGCATTACAAATCTTTGCAATCAAAGTTGCTCAGCCATTACATGTGTTCACTCCCTTCACAGTTCTGCCGCGTGACATTACATGCAGTTCTCTCTCTTTTTTCCCTGAGCCCATTCGGTTCACTTACAAATTGACCTAATGTCACATTCTGAAAGAACGGCTGTTTTTCAACCTTCGGAGTTTCAAATGTAACGATACAACGAGGGACGCTCGGCTTAATTTGCGGTTTGACTTTGCATTGTGAACAGTTTTACAGTGTGTTTTTTTTTAATGATGATGGACTACAGGGGAGGAAACACTGCTGGGCTAGAAGGGAATTCACAGCTGCAGTACCGCGAGTGACCACTGGGGCGGGTTGACAACAACAAGGCCTGCTGGTGACACTAGATTCATGGATTAGGGTTGTTTTCTGCTTGTGGTCCACTTCCATTCACTCTCAGTCAGCTCAGCTAATCACGACGTCATTCATTCGACTAACTGAAGACAATGTGGTTAAAAAATTAAGAGAAACTATATCACACTATATCACACTGGATGACTAAAAACTCAGATCCAGTGTTTTTTTTAAATTTGTATGGCTGCAGTCTTCCATCCAATGGAAAATTCCACTGGTGAGAACTGAGCTTTTACATAACTACAGATGGACATGCGGTTGTACCAAAAGGTCCACCATCTGTGGGGTGAACATTAATAATTTAGTACAGATTTTTAAAGGCTGTACTGGGACCCAACATGGTGTCAGCCCTGTCGGATAGAATAGAACCAGAACCGTCTCAAAACAAAGATACGTGTTCAATAAAGCTGTCCTGTCTTTGCATGTGTGTGTGTATGTGTGTGTGTGTGTGTGTGTGTGTGTGTGTCTGCCAAACCAGTCAGTCACAGTGACTGTGTAAAGTGCTTTATTGTGCCTCACCTCCAGTTGTAAACTTCTCCAGTGTGTTAACCTGGTTTGTAACAAACTGCCGTGAGAGTTTTATTTTAGTTTTTTTTGTGGCGTCCTGAACGCCGCCGCCGCTGTTGTCTGCGGGTGGCACTTATACCCCTTTCACTCAAATTCTTTTCTCCGAGGCTGTAATTTCTTTCTCTCGCTTTCACTCATGGCTGGTTTCTTGTTACTGTTGATTCTCTCGTTTCAACGCTTGAACTGAAACGATGCATGTGTGTGTGTGTATCATCATGTCCTCCAGCTGTTGTTGTCATCAGTGATCTAGACGTGCCTGTGCGCTACAACCATTGCTAGGAGACACTTAACAAGCTCACAGTAATGCCTGTAATAACAGCTCTGCAGGTAATCACACCAACAATTCTCAGAGACATATTTAAACAGATTATGGGCTCCTCTCCCTCGAGGTCTGGAGGCTGCGGTGTCATCCGTTGAGGCTCCACCATGAGATCGAGTGAAAAAAACCACGTCACACATAGTAAAGCCATCATTTTGGTCCCTGTGGATACAGTTGTTTTTCGAGACTTGAAAAAAAGAGGATGGTTACGGTTGAGCTTGTGCAGTTCGGATGAGACGCTGTTCACGAGGCCTCTCTCTCTCTCACCCAGGAGCTCGGGGGCCTCTGGGAAATAATGAAAAATAAACAAGCAGCCTTGATGTTGACTCAGAGAGAAGTGATCCACAGGTTATTACTGCACTCCTCTCTCTACTGCTCTCCCATGGCTCTTGGATGAGTTTATGTAATCTACCCCCCCCCCCCCCCACCCCACCCCGGCCTCCTGGGCAATAGCTGTCCGATGCTGCTGTCACGTCTCATTTACACCTATTGCGTCGCAGCTGTGATAGATGGAAGGTGTTTATGATCCAAATATTCTTGAGCTGAGATTTCGGGGTCTATTTAGTTAATCTCATCAATACATGTCATAAACGGAAGCAGCAATTCCCTCTGAGGTTGTAGACTCCTGTTTATATCCTCAATGTGTGTGTAACTACTTGTCTAAAGTGCTAGGAGATGCACAACAAGGGGAATTGAAGGCATTAGATGACAACATTGCCCAATAAAGGTAGAATTAAAGAACTTTAGAGATCTTTTGTTGAGGATGTATAAAAGATGAGTCTATATATTGATACCCTACATACATCTATTAAGATGACTTTTGTAATTAAGGTATGCAGAGACTTAGAGGCAACAGGTCGATAAGGTAATCCACTAAAAAAGAGATTTTATTAGATCTGATGTTTTTATTAGATGAGCCGACACACCACACATCCAGTACATCAAACCCAGATTCAGTCAACTCAGCTTTCACTTTCTTCAGGAAAAAAATGTTTTACATATTTCCCCTCTGTCCTAAAATGAGAAACTAGATCCAGTGTGAACTGCCTGTTTGGACTACATGTGAAAATAACCTAAACTGATGGCGTCCTCTTGTGGGCCAAATGAGCAAGTGACAGAAAGACTGCCCAGTGTTTCATTTTATTCGAGATGCCTATTATTGTACAGCTATTATGCTCATGGCAAGACAAATTGCTCATGTAAAAAAAATCCCTACATCGACAACCACTTTAAAGTAGTCCGGGCTACCTGTGCGACCGGATAACAACCCGCATATCAATGCGCCGACTGAAGCGTTCGCCCGGCCCTGCTTTTTGCTCGACGACAACAAACACGGACGAAACTTATGAAAAATGATGAATATAACTGTCCCACCTGTAATCAGTCGCTTGTTAATGCAGTTTATATTAGTTTTATTGTTGCAAGCAGCGTTACCAGCCGGTAGAGGTCGCTGTGGCCCCGGGAGAAGACACGCGCAGTAAGTTAGCGTTAGATAGAATTGGTCTTTATTAACTACTTGAAAATATGCACGTGTGTCATGTTGTTTAAGTTAGTGTAACTGAGCTTTATGGGTTCGTTTATCTGGTGCGCTTATCACATGTGAACAAACAGGAAGAGAACAAACGTGTCGTTCAGTTACTTTTTTTTTCTACGGCAATCCCGAAGGGACATAACACCCGCAACGCCAAAACACCTGAAACAGTCTGTTACACAAGTAAGGAAGTAAGTAAAGTTTATTTATATTTCATTTATCACAGGCAAAGTGTCACAAAGTGCAGTACAGTAGTCAATTAAAACTATTTGGCAATAACAGGGGCCAAAACATGTCAACAGTTAAAAGAGCAAAGTACAATACACAGTAAAAGATGGTGCAGTGAAATACATAAACAGAGAAGATTTTTTTTAAAGCAGGCCATGGAATAACATGTGAAACTGTTTTAAAATGTCCACAATGTCAAAGCAAAGGGATGAGCAGCTTTGTAGTGACCACTAGTTATCATAAAGACATGTAAACAAAACTAAAGCAATGTCTTTAATAGAATGAGAAGATAAGATAAGATATTCCTTTATTAGTCCCACAGTTGGAAAATGTCAAGATCACGGCAGCGGGTGCACATTAGAGCATTGCTAAAAGTAAAAGATAAAATTGAAACACTAAATACTAAATACTAACTACTAACACTAAATATACAGAGGAAACAAAATATATACACAAGG
This sequence comes from Pseudoliparis swirei, assembly GCF_029220125.1. Classification (NCBI taxonomy): domain Eukaryota; kingdom Metazoa; phylum Chordata; class Actinopteri; order Perciformes; family Liparidae; genus Pseudoliparis; species Pseudoliparis swirei. The sequence goes on along the minus strand of NC_079405.1, from coordinate 25,854,825 downwards.
CAGTGACCAAAGTGAATTTCCAGCAGGTTAAAGTGTCCAGGAAAATAAAGTGCTGAGTGTGCCAAGATCTCCAGTCACACGATATGCATGCAATCTTTGAAAGGTAAAGTAAATTGCTAAAACATAATTCACTTGTAACAGATGCATACACGTGTAGTACACTGGACTATAAGCCTCTGTTACACTAACTCACTGGATTTAAGTGTTTGCAGTTCTAGTGTCAAGGATGCAGAAGCACTCGCATCAGACTGTAAGTCTGTGCACATTGATATTAATAGACTGTGAGTGATGTTTGCGGATTCAATAGATGGAATGAATTATAGATGATATGTGCTGGAAAAATATATTTCTCTAATCTCTCTGAACAAAACATTAGAGACCTCGAGAGCTTCTTCCAGTCTGCCCAGAGTCGTGCATCCAGGAAGAAGGAGACATAAAGTGCTCTACTGTTTTTGTCTGTCTGTCACACATGCACACACACACACACACACACACACACACACAAACACAAATCAGTGCATGGCTCAGGCCAGTTGTATTTGGGACATCTGTGTCCTCTGTGTGGCTCTCACAGTAAGGCCGTTCCCTCAATGAATCATACTCTGTTATTCTTTAAAAAAATCTTTTTATAGATGTCCTGAAGACAATCTGAGTCCTGACCATGGAGCAACGGAAAGCTGTGCTGCAGTGTAAGGTAGGCACTGATACTTGTAGTTTACTTAAATAACGGAACAGGTGCAACAAATCACTATAATAAAAGATACAGCTTTTTAAAATCCTGTATCGAAAATGTGTACTTAAGAAAGGAGTAGAGGTGTATTGTGGAATTGGAGGTGTTGGAAAGTATTCATCGTGAGTAGTGAGCCTTTCAGAAGCAGCGGTTCAATGGTATTGCTGCTCCAGGTGAATGTATTGCATCACGTTTTTGTTGTTTTAAATGTTTTATATATATATTGGGAGTGTTCTGCAAACGTATCTTTAATAATTGGTTCAGTACTCGTTGTATCTTTCAGTTACTCACACAATGTCCCATCCCCTGTCAACATGTTCCTAATCCTTACGACATAGTATTTATCTTCAGTATGACAACATACTAGGACAAAATAAATGTTGAAATTAATTTTATACAACGCACCATTTGGATTTGAACCTTTCATGAAAACAAAACAATATGCATATCTTGCATTATTTACATTATTAGTGAAAACTATTTTGTTTCGTTTTATTTATTATTTATTTTAAAACATGCATATGTAAATATGTTTAAAAAAAACTTAAAAAAATTATAATAAATAATATAAAGAACAGTAAATATAGCAAACTGTGAATGAACTAATTCTCTACTACACTACAATACTTACTACATTTATAATCAACACAAAGTTTTTATACCCCAAAAGGAAGAGGAAGAAGTACACGTATAGATGTTCCTTACCTCATCTGCATAATTCAAACAATTAACACAATATTTATCAGGTCAACTTTTATGATCGCCTATATCCGTTTAAAAAAATGCAATTCCAACTTTGGTAATGAAGTAAAACATTTTATTGCGTCGTCCATGTTTGAGATAAGATCATTCTTTATTAGTCCCACAGAGGGGAAATGAGCAGCGTTAGAGCCGCTGAGGGGATTGTGCAATAACAAGAAGCCTCCGGGACAAAAATAAATAAAGGAATTGGCTAATTAAACCAACCAACAACAAAAAAAGCTCAATATAATATGGAGACAGGCTGAACGGTTAAATTCACATTATTGCACAGAGGAAATGTTGATATTGAACATTGTAATTGAGATTGCACTTGAGTGAATAGTCACTTGTTGGTGCATCTCCTGGGAGAAGTGTTGAGTGTTGCAGGAGGAAGGAGCTGCGGTATCTCTGCTCCACACACCGCGGGCGAAGCAGCCTGACACTGAGGGAGCGGGTTATGTAACCGGCATGAAGCAGCACAATAACACACACGGCAACGTGTGAAACGGGCTTTGTGGAGGCCTTCTTTGCAGCGTTGACATTTCCATGTGTCACCTACTGTTACTTCAAAATGAGGCAGCCCAGTGCCACAGCTGTCTCTTCCTAAATACTTTCCCCTTCACGTCTTTCCTTGATATTTCCCTTCAAGGTCAAGGTCGACTGCAGTCAGTGTGGACACGATCTGATTTAAGCCTCGGCTATACTTAATTTTTGAACTTTTTCCAGTGTGAACACATGAACATGCTCAGAATCTGCTTAAAGAGTTAGTATGTAACATGGACTTGTAACTATAAATCACAAGTAGTTAATAAAAATGAAATTCAGTTAAATTGCCTTTATTTTGTATAGATCAACATCACAAAAATGTGCATCAGACGGCTTTACAATGTTGTACTACTTTGATAAATCGCGGTATAAAGCACATGTGCATGTACATACAGTCTATGGGTGTAAATAATAAGATGATCGATGGCTGAATCCTCTTTGCGCAGTGCTGCGGCTTACTGGGAAGCTTAAAATAAAGATATTTTTAAGGATATCAGTGGTAATAATAGTGTTTTTCCGCACTCAACATTTCTGTGAAAATACTCCACGACAAGTAAAAGTCCTATTATATATGATGTTTGTGTAAGCTGTTGGGTAGTCTACAGCAGTGGTTCTCAAATGGGGGTCTCTGTACCTCTCGGGGTACGTGAAGGCACTGCAGGGGGTACGTGAGATTAAGAAAAAACCTTTTAAAGTAGTTATTTAAATAATATTTAATAAAATATAAGCATAATTTCCCGAACTGAATTATATATATTCTATATTAAGTCAGACACGGATAGCATAACACTGTATTACATCCGCCCAAAATGCTTTGCACTGGTCAGAGGGTACTCGGCCGAATCACAAATTTCACACACATCGCTGAAGAAAGGTTGAGAGCCGATGGTCGACAGCAAAGCATCATTTTCCAAAAGGTCATCTCATGTTTGTAGTCTTCATGAGCTCAGGAAAAAAGTCAGATATGAATCTTTGTGGCGATGCATTTTCCAGCGGATCCTAGAGTTTTTATTTTTATTTTGATAGTTTCTTTAGCTTGAGAAGGAGCAGAATCGGATCAACTTGTAAAGGAACACACAACCATCAGATTTGGAGAGTCGTGCTTTTCACTCGACAGAAGGAGGGATGACACGCTGTAATCTGAAGAGTAATTAGAGCTGTCAGATGAATGGAGTAAAACATACAGCGGGTACGGAAAGTATTCAGACCCCTTTAAAATGTTCACTCTTTGTTTCATTGCAGCCATTTGCTAAAATCAAAAAAAATCATTTTATTTCTCATAAATGTTCACTCAGCACCCCATCTTGACAGAAAAACACAGAAATGTAGAATTGTTTGCAGATTTATTAAAAAAGAAAAACTGGAATATCACATGGTCATAAGTATTTAGACCCTTTGTTGTGGCACTCATCTTCAACTCACATGGTGTCCATTTCTTCTGATCCTCCTTGAGATGGGTTACTCCTTCATTGGAGTCCAGCTGTGTTTAAATAAACTGTTTGGCCTTGATGAGGAAAGACACACACCTGTCTCTATAAGACCTGACGGCTCACAGTGCACATCAGAGACAATGAGAATCATCAGGTCGAAGGAACTGGCCAAGGAGCTCAGAGACGGTTGTTTGGAATAAACCATCAGACGGTTGTTTGGAATAAACCATCAGACGGTTGTTTGGAAAGAACCATCAGATGGTCGTTTGGGACAAACCATCAGACGGTCGTGTGGAACAAACCATCCGACGGTTGTTTGGGACAAACCATCCGACGGTCGTGTGGAACAAACCATCAGACGGTTGTTTGGGACAAACCATCAGACGGTCGTGTGGAATAAACCATCAGACAGTTGTTTGGGACAAACCATCCGACGGTCGTGTGGAACAAACCATCAGACGGTTGTTTGGAAAGAACCATCAGATGGTCGTTTGGGACAAACCATCCGACGGTCGTGTGGAACAAACCATCAGACGGTTGTTTGGGACAAACCATCAGACGGCCGTGTGGAACAAACCATCAGACGGTCGTTTGGGACAAACCATCAGATGGTCGTTTGGGACAAACCATCAGACGGTTTGGAATAAACCATCAGACGGTGGTCTGATGGTCACGATGTTATTGATTTTAAATAGTTCGGTACGAGCTTAATTTCGTAAACTTGATATGTTTGTGTTACAGGAGGAAAGTGTGGATCCTGTATTTGATAATATGAAGACATTTTTAAGTGTTGCATATATTAAATAGGTGCAAAATATGCAAATATGCCTTCCTCCACTTCATCCTGACTTGAGTCTTGCCACCTCATCCCGAGTGGGGTGGCTTCTCCCCCCCCCCCCTTATCCATCCATCTGGGCTCCTCCCTCTCCTCTCCTGAGTGTATCGCGGTTTGAAATATGTCTGCCTCTAATGAGCCAATTGTTCTTGTGTGTGTGGGGGGGGGGGGGGTGCTGTAGTTAACAACATTCAGGCTCGCAACCATTTTAAAACACTTGCAGCGGGGGGGGGGGGGGGGCGAGGGTTCGGCGAGCCGACGACACAATAATGCCTCGGAGCGTGCAGAAAATGAATTTTGTTTGTTTGTTAATGACAAGTCGTGCAGTAGCGTTGTGACAGAGCGTTCTTCTCCTGTCAATTAGGCCCCTCGGTAATTCAAAAGCAATTTGCGGCTCCCCCCCCGCGGAGCGCGCCGCCGCCTCCCGGCCCGGAGGGTGTGTGATTGTTTCACGTGACGTATTCATTCCATTTCTTTGAGGCCTAGACACTGCATCGCGGTCAGAGACGATGCCACGGCGCTCCATCCACACGAGAGAGAAGCTATTTTTGGAGTTGTGTGTGTGTGTGTGTGTGTGTGTGTTTCATGGCCGTGAACAAGGGGTATTGATACAGCTGGCATTCAACACCCTAATTAATTGCCGTGGCATTTGGCTGTTCTCTGTAAATGCCATATCCCATGCTGAGTGCTTGGTTAATAGATGGCTGCCCAGCGATCGGCCTTTTCATTTCTTTTCTTTTCCCTCTCCTTTCTGTCCTTCATTCCTCTCCTCTTCTTTTTCCTCTGCCCTCTCTCCGAAAATGTTAGCGGCGCTTTCACGAGCGGAATGATGCCGGACGGATCAGACGTCCACGCTCCGGACAGTTCAGTGCAAAGAGTCCCCCCCTCTCTCTCTCCATCACTTTTCCGATTCAAAAGCACATCTAAAGAAGACTTCCTCTCTCTCGTTCACCTTAATCTACAGTGTATGTGTTATGATAAGAGCTGGGGGGAAAGCACTCTACCTTCAAGTGTGTATACCCAGAAGGCCCCATTTCGGCTTGTCTCCACATCTCTTAAAAAGGGAGAGGAGGAAAAAAAAGATATGAAGAATTAGCTTTCACCCCCGAGTGGATTAGTTTGCTCTATCTTAATGAGGTTTGCCGTGTCAGAGGGAACAGTTCAGAGCCTGCATGCTAAACACAAACTGGAATGGAGTGTTGGCTCCGTAACGGCAACGGGAAACAAATACCGTCTCTCTCCGGCTCTAATTCCAACGCCGCCACGCAATAAACCCCGTGCACACAATTCAATCTTGTCACTTCCGAATGGGAATAGAAGACAAGCGGAGGAGAAATCATCTTCTTCTTCTTTTCCTTTATGGAAAAGTATTTCTAAAATCGAATTAACTGAGGAGAAGGAGAATAAGGAGAAGGAGAAGGAGGTGGAGAAGGAGGAGGAGGAAGAAGAAGGAGGTGGAGGAGAAGGAGAAGAAGGAGGAGGAAGAAGAAGGAGGTGGAGAAGAAGAAGAAGGAGGAGGAAGAAGAAGAAGGACGAAGAAGGACGTGGAGAAGGAAGAAGAAGAAGAAGGAGGTGGAGAAGGAGGAAGAATAAGAAGACGAAGAAGGAGGAGAAGGAAGAAGAAGGACGAAGAAGAAAGAGGAGGAGGAAGAAGGAGGAGGAGGAAGAAAGACGAAGAAGGAGGTGGAGAAGGAAGAAGAAGAAGGAGGAGGATTAAGAAGGAGGAGGAGGAAGAAGGAGGAGGAAGGATGAAGAAGGAGGTGGAGAAGGAAGACGAAGAAGAAGGAGGTGGAGAAGGAAGAAGAAGAAGAAGAAGAAGGAGGTGGAGAAGGAAGAAGGAGGTGGAGAAGGAGAAGGAGGTGGAGAAGGAAGAAGAAGGAAAAGAAGAAGGAGGTGGAGAAGGAAGTAGAAGTAGAAGAAGTAGGGGAAGAAGAAGAAACACGTCACCCTGGAAACATCCAACGCAGTTATGCAAATGAGGCCTAAGTGGTGGAATGTGATTGGACGGCGGATGAAGAGATCCCTCAGCCCCGTCTGAGGGGAAGGCCAACAGGAAGCCACCAGCCTGGTTATTGATGGTGTTGGTGTTTGTCCTGACTTGCTGCTCATTAAGGGGCGAGGTGAACGACAGACGGGAGGATTTCTCTTCATGGGATTTTCCCTTCTGCGTCGTCTGCATCAGCTCTTTTTTTTTTCTCCTGCCTGATGCGTTGCTGGCTTTTTTTTTAATCTCTTGACTGTTTTAATATGAGGTGCCAAACAGGATTTTTACACAGTTCATCATTCTGCCCCTCACAGGGGAGAAGAGGGAGATGCTATTGCATCCGTCCACCGTTTTTTGTTTTTTTAAAGTCTGCTTACAGTGCAGTTTTCAGGGGGGGGCAGCAACGGAGAGAGAGAGACGGCCAAAGGGCTGAGATGAGGAGGCGAGGAAGCGAGGAGGCGAGGAGACGAGTTGGAGAGACGAAGCGGTCTGTCGTACACGAGTCCTTCTGCTGTAGAGATGGTAATGCCATTACCATTAGTCTCACCAGGACACACTCAATGTCCTGACTCTAATCTAATCCTCATCCCAAACCACAAATACCTCCACACACAAAACTCTCCTCCTCGCTGGCCGTGGGGCCTCAAAATAGAATCTCGGATTTCTTTAAATCACATTTTGTTCCCTCTTCTTTTTAACAAAAGACGATGGCATTCTTAATTTTCATCAAAAATAAATGAAGGAGTATTCTGTCATGGGCTTTCAATCATGACATTATACATTTCAACATTGTCGTAATTCAATTCAATTATAGTAATTCAATATCATTACATTATACATTTCATTTAGTTTGTTATCCAAAGCAACTTACAACCATCTTACATTCATACACCGTAGACACAGCGACAGGTGAGGAACTCAGGGTTAAGTGTCTTGCTCAAGGACACATCAACTAGGGCGGGGATTGAACCGCCAACCCCCCCTGGAAGACGGACCTGCGAGCCACTGACCCACAGTCGCCCCTCATAAAGAATAGTATTTTAAATCCCATCGTGACGCCGGCTGGTCTAATCCAGCGTTCACAGTCACACCTACGAGAAAGAGCGCGGCGTAGTAATAACATCGTAGATATCTCGTGATTATAGCTCCGTGCGTTATGCGCGTAATAACGGACGAGGACGTTTAACCCTCCTATTAGCTTTGGGGTCAATTTGACCCCATTCAATGTTTAACGTCTCTAAAAAAATAATTGACATCATTATTTTTGCTTCATTTTTCATGAATTTTCCTAATTTATTGGGGACAACTGGAAAAACACAAAATTCACATGATGATATGTTTTCAATGTCCTGAACACAACTTGTACGCATCGGTGTTCTTTGGGGTCAATTTGACCCCAGGCTGTTTTTCAAAGTGTAAAACATTTTTTTTTAAATATCAACTTTTTTATTTATTTAAAGAGCTATTTAGGTCGTCAACAAACAAACATAAAGTACCTCACACTTAAACTTGGGAAACAATATTAATTCAAATAATTGTCTGGAGGTTTTAATTGCTGGGGTCAAATTGACCCTAAGGGTAAAAGATGTTAGTAAATTTGAAGGTAACAGGAGGGTTAAAGGCCGATAAAGCACACACCAGACGGGTGGGAGGGTCTTTCCTCCAGGAAACGCTCTCTCCTGCTTCCCCCTGTATGAAAACAAGAAGTCAATATTGATATTGTTGTGACTTAATTTGCGTCAACTTCAGTAACCGCACGTCCGAAGTAATTTGAACCCAAAACGACAACCCGACGAAGTAGTCGTGTAACCTGACTGTTGTGAAAGGACTGCAGTGATGTCATTGACTGGTGTTGCCGGGAAACAAAAAGTAAAGGATGTCATGAGAAGCGCTGCGAGGATACGTCTGTGATGAAATGCGGGGATAACATGAAGCGCATGAAGGTTGTCTCAATGTATAAGAACAATAAGCACACATTAAAAGTAAAAACATGTTTAATTGATGGGAATACGCGAGTGTCGTCAACGCAAACTATTCTTCTTCTGATGTCTCTGTAGCATGCAACGTAAACACACACGCACACACACTAAAGACCCCCTCTGAAGTGGCACGTGAGATGTTTCTAAAAAAACCAACAACAACATTCATCACACATTATGAGAGTGGCGCCCTGCGGCGGCGGCCTTTCGCTGTGATGCCAGACACTTCGGGAGCCCTCCTCACACCCTGACAGCTCCTATTGCATGTCAACGAGTGTTTGCAAACACACACACACAGAGAGAGAGAGAGAGAGAGAGAGGTCCACGCTGGTACAAACAAGTCATTAATTAACGAGGACACCAAACATGGCCGCTCGCTAATCGTCATCTTCCGCGTTAAAGCTCCCGTGAGTTATAACTCGAGCCTTTTTTCGGGGATGTCTGCCGGCGCCGGGCCGCTGCACCTCGAGGGCACCTTGAAACCAGTGGCGGCTGGTGAAATTTTTTTGGGGGGGGGCGCAGTTGGGCGACGCGGTTTAAATAACACTCAACAATGAGAAGAAAAGAGGTTTTGAGTAGAATATTGTAAAAAACAAAGCTTTATTTAAAGAACACAGCGTGCCCAACACGGTCCAATAACAACTATCAACACACTGTGACTTTGGGCATGAGAGGTTCAGAGCAGCTTTAAGGAACATTGGGTTGGGTTTCAGAGGTTTGCAAAATAAAAGAGTTTCACCCTCACATGAAAGAGGTTCAGAGCAGAATAGAGTCAGAAAGAGATCACATGTTACATTGGGTGACAGAGTAGACCCACTACTGTAAAGACAAGGAGCCTCCTCTCTTTAAAGTGGTCAAACTTCTCATTAACTCTCTGGTTAAAGTCCATCATGTCTGTAACCAGCCTGTTTCATTATTCTGGAGGGAATGTGTCTGTTTTTCAGAACTTCTTCGTTGTGTTTTCGATGCCAGTTCGGTCTCCTTCTGCTGCTCTGCTCTGCAAACAGGGTTAGCTTCAGGCTGTTAGCGAGTTAGCTTCATGCTCTTAGCTAGATAACTGCGGCAAGATTCGTGCTTTACACTTGTCTGCAGCTCTTTAGATCCCTCCCCCCGTTGTAGTCCAGAGAGTTTCAGTCCCAGGACTTTGGAACAACAGACAGGGGAAACTAAACAGAGCATTACTCACTGAGCTCCAGCTAACAGCTCCGTTAGCTACCTGCTCGCGTAGCTCCGTGGAGCTCTCTGGCTGAGGGAACGATACGTCTCTGATCTGCCGAATAGTCCAATCACGTGAAATAATAAAACGATGTCATTGGCCAATGAGCGCACATTTTTGTGCCCCAAGATTCACGTTTCATCCGCCAATGAGAAGCCGTCCTTGCCGAAACGACTGTGAAATGTTTGCTCGCTGCCGCACACACGTTGGCGGTGCCCGTAAAGGGGGCGGGGCTTCTCGCCGTGATAATGAGTGGCGATATATTATATTTTTTCACATTAACTTAAGTGGTTGTTGACAGGCTGACGGTCTCCCACACACATTTAGCGCGTCAACACGGTATATTTACTATTTAAATGATTTGGCATATAATGTTTTTTGACAGGATGTATTTTTTTTTTCTTCTTCTTTTTTTTTCTCATCTCAAAATGTTAAGAGGGGCGGCGCCCTAGCGCCCCCTATGGACGCACCGCCACTGCTTGAAACCCCCCGACGGGGTCGAGGTGGGTCTCCTCGGGCACACGTACGCTCGTGCCGATCGCCGTTTTAAAATAAACCAAACGGCCAAATGCAAATCCCCCCTCTCTCGCCCCTCACAAACGTTTTAAAAGTAATTACAAAATGTGTTTGTGCCGGAAACACTGGGGGTGCCTTGTTAGACAAAACCCACCGGCGCTTCGTGTTTAATATGCGTGGCAGATATTACACGGAGCGCCGTACGCTAGAAATGCAAATAGCACGCGGCGTCAAAGGGGTTTTAGTTAATTAGCTGGATACGCGATGCTTGGCTGTGGCCCATGGAAGCTTGTGGGGGGGGGGGCTCTTTGATCTGTGGATCCCACGGTCTGGTAACGGTTCCCCAACCTCGGTAGAGCCTGCTGCGCCTGGACAGATGGGAACGGAGTGTGTGTGTGTATGTGCACCTTTTGGTGCATGTGACGGATCCAATCTGTTCTGTTGATTTTGTCCTTCCTTCCCTGTGATTAATGAGCGAGCGTTTGAAGTTGAATACATTCTTCAAGTTTCAGCGGCGGCGGTTGACGTTGCTCATCCGCAGGAGACGTTTAAATGTTTCTCCTTCGTCTCGACGTGGAGATACGAGACGCGCCCGCACACCGTGGGAAAAGGAAACCCAACAGATTTTCTAAATTGGTTTTGTTTCGTTCAGCAAAGATTCAATTAACTAGAAAAATGTCCCATGATGCCTAAAAATTGGATTCAACTGGGCATTGGAGGGGATTCCTGCAGCAATAACTGAACATAGGTAAACCTTGTGCTGCATGTCAAAGGATGATATTTATTTTAGAATTAAAATGTTATTTTGCATGATGCTGATGGAAGAGGTTTTAATCAAACACAATGCCACACAAATTGTCTCAATGAGGAATTCTTCCATAAGTTCTCCATTAGTCTTTGAACTCATAAAGACGACAGCTCAGTCTCGAGGGAAAAGAAACTCAAATCAGAAAGGTAAAGACACTTATCAGCATTTCAATCACGACAATGAGATATTAATGCGGTATTACCCTATTTTCGAATCGGTACACTTGAAGTGATGCGTAAGGTGTGTTTTTTTTATTACCCCTAATGCAATGCAGTTGCTGTATTCCTCCCAGGTCTGAGTACACCGCCCCCTGCTGGCCGATCATCAAACAACACGGGCTCCTTGAGTGAGACTGGCAGGGAGTCCCAAATCTAATTACGGCGTGCTAATACACCATGTTCTCATTTTGACAGCACACTGTTTTGGCACAGAGAGTTTTTCTGGAGGAATCGATGCGCTGTACTGTTTTGTGCTAACAAGGAATTAAACAAGCTTCGTGGGACCTCAACAGAAGCTGCAGCTCGGGTACAAAAGTTTTTAAAAAATCTGCACTTTGAAATCTACCCTCTGCAGCACAATTAAGGAGGATAATGGACTCCTCGCAGTTGCTCTTTTGGGAGATTGCAAAGTTTTTAGTCCGAGACTGGTTCAGGCTGAAAACCCGTCTATAACAGAAACAAAAAAAAGCTTTCGCAATTTAATTTGAAATCGGCGCTCGTGGGAAACTTCGCCGAAGGCTCTATTCTCTCTTTTTTATTTTTTATTGTGCCATTCAGAGTTGCGGAGCGCTCGTGAATGAATTATAACAAGACCTCCGGATATGGAACCAACTGCCGGAAAAAACGATGGTTTCTCATAACTGACTTATTAACTATTCATATTTTCGATGGGAGCGTGTGATGTGACAGGAGGGATGAGATAAATGATGAAGGAGGGATGCGTTAGACACGAGGCAGGACGATGTAACGACGTGCAGAGGAGACGTGGTCCAGGTCCAATGAGCACGGCTGCAGGACCAGAACCTTTCCACTATGGAATGGGTCTGAACTATGGTGTTGTGTGTGCGTCCGGTCATCGTATTCTAGTGTCTTTATTGTGTTTGAGTCGATAGATGAGCGAGACAATGGGGGGGGCTTGGACTCCTCTCGTCCCGTCAGTTCTGTGTCCTCCACGCTGTCATCTCCCCGGGCTTTTCTCCATCGCGGGTTCTCCTCTGTTTCTCTTCCCAATAGTCACCACGGTGACGTCGCCCGTGGCGGCCGGATCGGATGTCTTCCGTTTTGATCGATGCTGACTCATCTCTTTACCCGGTGCACACCTGAGTCCATCTCCCATCTCCTATCTGATACTCACGCACTGGACCTCGGTCATCAAACACACACCGGACACAGAGAGTTTGGATCAGAGTTCAAGTCACGTAAGATTTATTTGTGACAAAGAGTTTCACAAATAAATATAGGCTAAGTTGGGTCCGAGATTAAAGTCAACAACCTTCCTCCACATCTGTCTTTCACAACTCCTGAACAAACACATTGACATATTATTTATAACATCACACTCGATGCATGTGCCGCCTCCGTCCTCTCCCTCATTACATATCCCCCCCCCCCCCCACACCTACACCAGTTCAAGCCGGCTTAACCATCGTCTTCTTCACATGGAGCCACTCGCAAAGTCGCCCAGGGAATCACAGGATAGAGTGCAGGGGCTGCGTGGCGGCGGCGTTTGAGGGATCGTCAGCCTCTAACGAACTAGTCCAAACCGAGATAATTACAGCGTGAGTGCTCTTGTAGATAGAGTGAGCCGTCGAGGAGGAGGAGGAGGAGGAGGAGGAGGAGAAAACAATGAGGGGACTTTGCCTCGTTTGCACTGGAGTCCTCTCCGCTTCACGCAGCCCAGCTGACAGGGGATATTTTTATCAGCCTGCCACACACACACACACACACACACAAAAGGGAATACATTCATTCTGTCCCAGACAAGGGCGAGATCTCAGCAGGATAGGGCACCGCTGTCTTTCGGCGGCGTCAGAATATCATTCATTCTTATTTATGCACCTGCCTCGCCTCCACGGCGCTCCAGGCCTCACCCACTTTGTGTCCGATGAAGCGGAAAACGGGAAAAGCAGGAAAAAAATGTGTTCCCCGCGGTCTGAAACTGCTTTAAAAAGTGAACACGCGTCTCTCTCTCTCTCTCTCGCTGTCGGCAGGCAGACATTTGTATTCTTTCAGTGCGTCTTGTTTTCTCAATCTTTCTTCTTTTCATCTCCATCTGTCTTTTTTTTCCCTCCCTCGGAACAATTTCTTGGGGCTCGAGCCCCGTAGGGTTGGAAGATATCACTCCGTCGTTAACATATACAGAGAGTTTCCCCCCCTGTTCGTATATATTTAGTGTTTTTGCAGGACGGTACATCTGTTGACGTTAAACCCAATTAGAGGTTGGGCGTGACACATCTTGAATATGCGTAAGAGCCACGGGAAAAAAAAGAGACGAGAGTGGAGCGGGAGAATGAATAAACCATGTGCTAAAGTGGTGTCGCCGGGCTGCTGCGTTGGCATGTCGGCGCCGCTCTGGAAAAACATGGCCGTCTCGGGGGCATTGTCTGTAAACCGGCGTGTTGGAGCGGCTGGACGGCTTCTTTATGTAAGCAGTCCCCGAGTCCCCGACATCATCTGATATCCTTACAGCGGAGAGCGACATCACTTCCCTTCAGTATATTTTAGTTTCAATTCAATTCAATTCAGTTTATTTGTATAGCCCAATTTCACAAATTACAAATTTGTCTCGGAGTGCTTTACAATCTGTACACATAGACATCCCTGCCCCAAAACCTCACATCGGACCAGGAAAAACTCCCAAATAACCCTTCAGGGGAAAAAAAGGGAAGAAACCTGGAGGAGAGCAACAGAGGAGGATCCCTCTCCTAGGATGGACAGATGCAATAGATGTAATGTGTACAGAAGGACAGATTTAGAGTTAAAATACATTCAATGAATATGACAGAGTGTATGAATAGTTCATAGTAGGCATATTCCACGATGGAGACCTCCACGATCCATCAGGCAGATGGCGGTGGGGAGGAGGAGTGGGCGGAGTCTCAACAGTGGGCGGAGTCTCAACAGGACAGTGGCGTAGTGATGAGCAGGAATTCCACGACCCAGACGATCCATCAGGCAGATAGGATCTATGCCGTCTCATAGGGTCCGATGACCCCATGAGACGTGAAGTCAAAAGGACTCCGGGGAGAAAGCAGAGTTAGTAACGTGTGATTGAGAGATGAAAATTCATCCTTAAGGAGAGAAAAAAAGAGGAGATAGGTACTCAGTGCATCCTAAAACGTCCCCGGCAGCTATAAGCCTATAGCAGCATATCAAGGGGCTGGACCAGGTGAACCTGATTCAGCCCTAACTATAAGCTCTGTCAAAGAGGAAGGTCTTAAGTCTACTCTTAAACGAGGTGACTGTGTCTGCCTCCCGGACTGAAATTGGAAGCTGGTTCCATAAAGAGGAGCTTGATAACTAAAGGCTCTGGCTCCCATTCTACTTTTAAGACTCTAGGAACTACAAGTAGTCCGCATTTAGTGAGCGTAGCTCTCTAGTGGGGCAATATGGTACTACAAGCTCCTTAAGATATGATGGCGCATCACCAATCAAGGCTTTGTAGGTTAAGAGAAGAATTTTAAAAGTGATTCTTGATTTTACTGGGAGCCAGTGCAGAGCAGCTAGTGCAGGAGTGATGTGATCTCTTTTCTTAGTTTTAGTGAGAACACGAGCTGCAGCATTCTGGATCAACTGGAGGGACCTAAGAGATTTATTAGAGCAGCCTGATAATAAGGAGTTGCAGTAATCCAGTCTCGAAGTAACGAACGTGAACCAATTTTCTGCATCTTTTGAGACAAGATGTGCCTGATTTTTGAAATATTACGTAGATGAAAGAATGCAGTCCTTGAGATTTGCTTTACGTGGGAGTTAAAGGACAAGTCGATCAAAGATAACGCCAAGATTCTTTACAGTGGTGTTGGATGCCAGGGCAATGCCGTCTACAGAATCCACATCACCAGATAATTGATCTCTGAGGTGCTCAGGGCCGATTAAAATTACTTGGTTTTGTCTGAGTTTAACATCAAGAAGTTGCAGGTCATCCATGTTTTTATGTCTTTAAGACATGCTTGAATTTTACAGAGTTGGTTGCTCTCCTCTGGTTTTATCGATAGATATAGTTGAGTATCATCTGCATAACAATGAAAGTTTATGGAGTGTTGCCTGATAATATTGCCCAAAGGAAGCATGTATAAGGTAAATAAAATTGGTCCAAGCACGGAACCTTGTGGAACTCCGTGATTAACGTTGGTGGTTATCGGCGTCATCGTTTACAAATACAAACTGAGATCGATCTGATAAATAGGATTTAAACCAAATTAGTGCCGTGCCTGAAATGCCAATCGACTGCTCCAGTCTCTGTAACAGGATGTCATGGTCAATGGTGTCGAATGCAGCACTAAGGTCTAACAAGACCAGGACAGAGAGGAGTCCTTTATCTGCTGCCATTAAGAGGTCATTTGTAATTTTCACCAGTGCCGTCTCGGTGCTGTGGTGTTTTCTAAATCCTGATTGAAATTTCTCAAATAAACTATTATGATGTAGAAAGTCGCACAACTGATTTGCGACCACTTTCTCAAGGATCTTGGAGAGGAAGGGGAGGTTAGAGATCGGTCTGTAGTTAGCCAACACCTCTGGATCCAGAGTGGGCTTCTTCAGGAGAGGTTTAATAACAGCCACCTTGAAGGAGTGTGGTACGTGGCCTGTTAGCAGAGACACATTGATAATATCTAATAGAGAGCCGCCAATTAAAGGCAACACGTCTTTAAGCAGCCTCGTCGGGATGGGGTCCAAGAGACAGGTAGACGGGTTAGAAGTAGAAACCGTTGAAGATAATTGGTCACGGTTGATGGGAGACTCTTTCAGGGTTGCAAAGAGTCGCCTCGGAACACGCTTAAGCCGAGCTCACACGGGGCTCGTGGTTCCGGTTGGCTTGGGCTTGGTTTTTAAGGATTAGCGTTGAATGGGACTTGGAAATATAATTGTCTTTATCCTCAAATTCCATGCAAACCCACCCCACCCCTCCCCCACCGCTCCAAAAAAGTTTGCTCTCCATATTGAGACGGTCATGGCTAGAATGAATAAGTACTGCCTGGTTTCATGGTTTCATCTCCACGCGGCGACACAAATACCGTAGTGACGGACAGATGATCCATTGCAGACGGCGTAATTGAAAACACTGAGAGGGAGTGAGGGGGTGAGGGGGGGGGCAACACACACACACAATTAATTTATCTTTCTCTCGCCGCTTTGACATTTTCCACCGAGATCTATATATATATATATATACCTTGAAAATGCAGATAATAGATACAAGCGTTATTGATTGGGTGGGGTGGGAGGAGAGGAGTAGAGGTGGAGAGGTGGAGAGGTGGAGCGGGGTGGGGTGCAGAGGTTCTCCATCACTAATCTCTGTGGCTGCGACTGCATCTAAATAACCTGCAGAGGGGGATAAACAGGCGCATCCATCACGGGGGGGGGGGTCGCGGACAGTGATGGATGCCTCCGCCCTCCGACGAACCTTCCCCCCCCCCCCACCCGCCCAATCCGCCTCTGGTCAGGGAAAGCAAGTGACACCACCGTCACTCAGGAGGACGACCAGGCTTAGGACCGGGAACGAGTGGAGAGAGCCGGCCCGGGCTTTGTGTGTCCGTCCTCCGTCCCCTCGTCTCTTTGAGTTGTGGATTATCCGTCAAGATAGATCCTGTTTGTTTTGTCAAAGAGGAAATTGGTTTTGTGGATTTGTGTGTGTGTGTGTGTGTGTTGTGTGTGTTGTGGGTCTGTGTGTGTTTGTGACTTTTGTGAGCCGGCGTATAAATTGATTTGGGTTTCTCCTCCGTGAGCCAGATCCCCCACGCTGCCCGGGCCCAGTGGGCAGGCGTGCCCACGCCAGTTTGCCTCAGAGGTGCCAGTCTGATAGATATGGTGTGTGTGTGTGTGTGTGTGTGTGCCAGGCCGTGCCTTCCCTCCCCACCCCTAAAGCAGTAAGATTGATCCCTCGTTCCCTCCCATTCCTTTCTCTCCCACTCCTCTGTGTGCCTCCGCCTTTATGAGACTGTGAATAGGTGAAGCTCACAGGCTCCAACAGATGGCCGGAGCTGCCCCATTTTCACTGTCTAACACACACACACACACACACACACACTAGTGCCCCATGAATGAGAGCCTCGAGAGAACCAGAGCAAGAGGCAGAGTTAAATGTGACCAAGGAGAGAGAAAGAGAGAGAGAAGAAACAGAGAGCAACGTATAAGAAAGACCAAAACGAATGGAAACGGAGAGAATCGGAGAAGAAGAACTCGCGGGAGGAGGAGAAGAAAAGAGAGCGAGAGGACGACGGCAAGTGTTTGCGGAAAAAAAGAAGAAGAGAGAAATAAAAAGAAGAAGACAGAACGCCGCTGATAAAAAAAAAAGGGAGTGAGGGCAATATTGAATTGTAGATGGAGGGAGCCTCTCTCCTCCCTCTTTCCCTCCCTCTTTTATTTATCTCATGTGAAACCACGCCTCCCTCCTTTCACTTGTCAGTGCGTCTATAACAGTGAGCTGTCTGCACCGGGGCAGCGTGGCGAGCCAGACGAGCTCCCTCACTCCTGCCAGCACGGAGGACCGGATCTGAAAGGGGACCGGACGGGACCGGATGGTACTGGACCGGCCAGAGCAGGTGTGTGGATTTGTGTGTGTGTGTGTGTGTGTGTGGATGACAGAGCATCTGCATCCCTGAGTGTGTGGGAAGCGCCTCTTCCCTCCACAGGACTTGTTTCCAGAGGGCTAACGGCGCTGCCGCTCTGCCCCAGTTTACACTTCAGCGCTCTGATATCCGTTACGTTCGCCTCCGAGATTTACGCAACGGAGTCGCTCACCGACGCCGCTCGCCGGGGCGAAGAGAGAGATAAGACCTCTTGTTCATCACCGGACCCTCTTCAGGGGGCTGCTGTTTGAGGTGGGAACAAGTTAGGGGGGGGGGGGAAGCTGGATGCTGTTGATATGTGCTGTGTGTCTCTGGTAGCTTTTATAATTATTTGGTGTTTTTAAGTGTCTGTCATTTAAGTGATGATATTTCAACACACTGGTATCCTCCAGTCGGGAACCGGTGGCATCGCGACCGAGTTCAGAATCCTCCAGAATCCACTCGGCCGCTCCGGCTTTCACGGGGCTCTGGTCCGTCTCGGCGTTGATCATTTAGTTTTCTTTTACTTCTCTTTGTCTTCCCGTTTCGCCTGTGTTTTTTGAAATATGGAACACTCATTGTCTTCGGCGCAGCTTTTGTATTTACTCCGCCAAAGATATAATCCTGCTGCTGAATGTGTGTGTGTGGGGGAAATCAGAGCAAAAAAACAACAACTGAGGAGTTATTATACTTACGGTCCAGTTTTGGATTGTTGACCTTTTGGGGAGCTTTTTTTTTTGTGTTGGTGGAAAACCGAGGAGGTATATCCGGCAAAAAAAACCCGGCGTTCATTCAGGAGACGCCATTTCAACCGTTGCAGCCACTCCGATGAGAAGCCGGCGCGGCTCGCGGCTCTGAGGCCGGCCCCGGTGAATGTACTCACTATCAGTGTTTTGTCAATATCTTTATGGGTCAAAAGGCTGGGTCATCACCAAGCGGCTGGCGGTTAAGAGCAGCGGAGTGGATGTGAGGGGGTGGCGGGGGGTGGAGGGGGGGAGCACTGACCCAGAGGCTGAAATATTGATGCCAGAGACAGCTGAGCTCCCCCCGTGCTGTTTGTAGCGATAAGGGGTGGGTGGGATGAAAGAATGCAAGGATGGAGGGATGGATGGAAAAAGCAGAGGAGAGATTCAGAGATACATTCTTCGGGCATTCATAATTCATCACGAGCCACTCTGCCGTGGAGGCTCGAGCCCCCTCATCAACTGGCCTCCTTCCTCACTGAGATGTGGACCGGAGGAGGAGGAGGATGCTTACCTGTCAGCAGGTCCCCCGGCATGTTGAGACTGCAGCCACACACACACACACACAAACACACACACACACACACACGGACAGACGCATAGGCACACACCCGGACTTAGTTCAGGTTTATATTGACACAATGTGTAATTACATGGTTATTATACTCACAAATGAAATGGGGATTGCACAGAAATCAATTTACTGTATTTCCACTGCGTTAACCCAAACCAAATTGCTGCACACACACACACCGCATACATTTGTGCCAAAGCTCTCACACACACACACACACACACACACTCACACTCATTCCATCCTTAACCATTATTCTTTTCCCACATGTTTCTGAAATTCCTTTTTTGTCTTTGAGACACACACACACACACCACCCACACACACACACACACACACACACACACACACTCAAACAGACTCTCACACACACACAAACACACGCATTCCATCCGTAACCTTTATTTTATTTTCTTTCACATGTTTCTTGAATTCCTTTTTCCCCCCCTCTGTTCACACACTCTTTGAGACAAACACCACACACACCACACACACACCACACACACGCACACACAAACACACACCACACGACCTTGAGACCTGTTGACGTCGTTTGCGGCGGCTGTGCCGGGAATACATAAGCGGCCGCGTGGGACCCATCGGCGAAAATGGGGAGCTTGACATTCCGTTTGCAAAAAAAAAAAAAAGACTGTTTGTAAAATGTGCACGAGGGGGGGGGTCTGACGATGCAGTTGAAGGGGAGACACCGGCATGAATATGTATTGTATGCTAATGCGGCGCGCCGAAGCTGTTGACTCAAGCTGTTGATGAACGCAGGGGACATGCCCCCCCCCCCCCCCACACACACACACACACCATGGCCAATGTGGAGGAAGTGCTATCGACAAACCCATTGTCAACGCTGCAGCCGGTGCGGTGACAGGTGGCAGATAGCAGCAGCCAAGGTGACACCGCTCAATGGTCCCTGGCGGGGGGGGGGGGGGGGGGGAGGGGTCCTGCGGGCGGGCCGGGGCGGCGCCGGCGTCTTTTTTTCCCGGCGCTCTCCTGACCTTTTCGTGGTTAGACACAGCGAGGTGTTGACCAGGGGGTCCTCGAGCTCAAGTCTCCCATTTGCTCCGCTCGGCCTGCAGCTTCCTCCACCTGCTCCACTGAAAAAAAACACCAGTAATGTTAGAAATAAATCTGAAATAGTGCAAAAAAAAAGGAGAAGAAAATGTCTTTATCCTCGGCTGAGATGGAGAAGTTGGCTTACAGGAAAAGATGCAATAAAAAAACTCATGGAAACAGATTTTTATTTTTCAAACACGTCTTGATGTCGTCGTGCTGCTGCAGACACGGCGCTCGTATCGCTCCGCCATCCGAGGCTTCGCTCCAAGAGAAAGTTAAAAAAATAATAATAAAAGAGAGCAGGGTTCCGGGGGCGTACGTCAATATGATGTCGCCCGGTTTGAAAGTAAAAAACAAACAAACTCACACAAAATATCACCTGAGGAAGGGAGCAGCAATTAAATGCCATGATATATATCAGCGGTACCGGTGTGCAATTATTTATGTAACCTTGCAGCTCGAATGCGTATATCTCTATTAAAATAGATTCACACACACACACACACACACACACACAAACACACACACACACATACACATAGTTAATGGACACACTTTACTTATTTTATTTTTCATGATTTTCAGCTTTCGGCGTTTCATTTCTCACATCCTCCTACGGAAGACATTCAAAGTATCCTCTGACGGTGTGAGTTCATCTATATGTAGGAGCTGATGTTCCTGATAGGAGGAGATCAGTGTGTGCATCTCAGAGAGGGGGGGTGAGAGAGGGGAGAGAGGGAGAGAGAGGGGGAGAGGGAGGAGAGAGGGGGAGAGGGAGGAGAGAGATAGGGGAGAGAGGGAGAGAGAGGGGAGGAGAAGGAGAGAGGAGTGAGAGGAGAGAGAGAGGTGAGAGGAGAGAGAGGGGGAGGGTGAGTGAGGGGGGGAGAGAGAGAGAGGGGGGAGGGAGATAGAAAGAGAGAGTGAGCGAGAGAGAGGGAGCAAGAGAGGGGGAGAGAGAGGGAGTGAGAGAGAAGAGAGGGATAGGGGGGAGAGAGGAGAGAGAGAGGGGGGAGGGAGATAGAAAGAGTGAGCGAGAGAGAGGGAGCGAGAGGGAGTGAGAGAGAAGAGAGGGATAGGGGGGAGAGGGAGAGAGAGAGGGAGAGAGGAGAGAGGGAGAGGAGAGAGAGAGAGAGGGGAGAGGGGAGGGGAGGAGTGAGGGGAGAGAGAGGGGGGAGGGAGATAGAAAGAGAGAGTGAGCGAGAGAGGGAGAGAGAGAGAGAGAGAGAGAGAGAGAGGGAGAGAGAGAGAGAGAGAGAGAGGAGCAAAAGAGAGGGAGAGAGAGGAGAACTGAGTCTTCTCCGGCTGACGGGAGCAAATAAGGAGAGGCACATTTCCCTGCGCTGGTACGCGTGTGATTACCATTGTGCGCACGTGTCGTCGTCGAGCCCATTTGACTGCGGCGTGCGAGTCAGATCTCCTCCTCCTCCTCCTCCTCCTCCTCGTGATCACACGCTGCCGGCGGCCCTCTCTCCGTCTCTGGAGACGCACGCGGCCCTCGCCTCGCAGACGGCGTGGAGACGTCGGTCAAGGCCTCGAACCGCAGCGCCCAATTCTCGTTTAAATCCGTCTCGCCGTCTCCCGCCGTCGTCGGCTTCGACGTCCCGGGGTTATCGGCGGCACTTTTGTTACAACCGGTGAATAATTTATGGCGGAATGAACCGCCGGTGGCTCCGAGCAGCGATCGGGAGATTTCGGGGAAAACAAGGACGACGAAATGTTTACTCTCGTTTTTTTTTTCCGGAGTCTCGTCACCGCAGATGTGATCACCGCCGCGGTTATCTTCCGCCGCCGTACGGACGCCGTTTTAATTGATCGCTCTGATGTGTACTCGGTTCCACTTTCCTCTGTTGCCTCTCGTCTCCGCCGCCGCTCGCCATTGGCTTCTCGCTGAGGTGTGTTAGCTTGGATGATTTCCATAAGTACGGCAAAACAAACAAACACACACACACACACACACCGCCGCTTTCCTGGAGTTAGGCAAACAATCAATGAACGCACTCGGGTAACAGCGGTCTAAGTGGCCCATTGATGTTACGACTAAATGAATATGGGCTGCCGTGGTGACGGTGGCACACACACACCGACCCCCACACCACATGGAAATGGACTATTCCCTCTTCTGGGATTCTATCCATCGAAAGAAAGAAGGGAGAAGATATATGAAACACGAATTTAAGACATCGTGGAAGGACGAGATATCGGTGAGAGTTTGGAAATTGTACCCGGTGAACCTTAGAGACCCCCCTCCCCCCCCCTCTCCCCTCTCCTCCCCCATTCAGCGTGGTCTCAACCACACTTTTTCATTTCCCCCCGATTTTTTCGACACTTCTTAGGCTCCACCTTAATCTGCACTCCTGTGTTCCTCGCCCTCTCTCTCCATCCTCGTGTTTGGCCCGGTCACAACTTCACCAACAACCCCCCCCCCCCTTCGCCCTCTACACCCCCCTCCCTCCCTCCTCCCTCTCCTTCGGGGTGTTGCCGCAGCTACTGTTGTGCCTAATAAGGTTTATGGAATTACAGATCTCCGAAATTGGATTTTCTCACTCTGCCACAGCGGCGGGATTACGGGGTTTAAGGCACGACTGACCTGTGTCTGAACTGTTTCTTTTTTCTTTTTTTTTCGACCGCAACCCTCAAGTTGAGTAAACGAGGAGATTGATGCTCCGATCGCTCTGGAGAAAAGTCGGGGCAGATCCCTCGTATCTGGCAATTTAATTGATCTGGAGCCGGGAAGCTTTTTGGGCTTCTATACGTCCTGTATTTCTGTTTCTCTCACCACTCTCACACACTCCCCTCCTCCGTCTGTCCTCACAACTCTTGAGTGTGTTTGATCTAATTCTAATCAAATGAATCTTTTGATCTTCCTCGCCTGACACCCAGACACATCAAACATCCTCCACATCCAGAGGAGCTCAGTTCCTTCTAATCCCCGAAAAAAATCGGGCCGCTTTGAGAAGCAATTGATTCTCAGCGAGAGAGTTGGACCGTCTACCCCGAGCGCACGTTTAACGAACTGTGGGGTGCCTTTTGCTAACGTCACTCCCCCCCCCCCCCCCCCCCAAAAAACCCATGTTGTTGGAGCTATTTATTTAGACATATGTATTTACTTTTTTTTAGAGTAATATTGATTATTCATTGCCAATTTAGGTTATTCAGCATATTTTCTTCTTCTTCTCCTCCTCCTCCTCTGTCTTCTTTGTTCTTCCTCCTGCTCCTTCTTCTTCCTCCTTCTCCACCTTCTTCTTCTTCTTAGGTTTTAAGAGTTTTTTCTTATGATAGTTGTCGTTTAGTTTAATGCATTATGATTGTTGTTTGAATAGATTTAGTTGTAGGGTTGGTTCACTGATTGGGTAACACTGTGGTTATATGTAGGTGTGGGTAGCTTCAGGACCAGCATGCACCGGGGTGGCCGATGTTTTTTTTTTACCAGCACACGGAAGGCAGTGTCAGCATTTTGATTGTTTCGTAAATAAATGATCAGAATAATGACATAAGGAAATGGACATTACTTTCTTTTGGCTGCGTCAACTCCAAAAAAAAACACGGTGCGTCAGTGGCAATTTGGTTTATAGTTTTCTGTGAGTTATTTGGACCAATGGCCACGACACGTGTCATCGTTCAGGTGTGACCGAGCATGGAGGGAAGAAGTAGCAGCAGTGAGAAAAGAAGTGAGAGGCTGTGCGGAGGATGCCACATTGAGACGTCGGTGCTCATTAGGAGCGGTCCATAGTGGCCGGCTTAGTGAACTCTTAATTGGGGAAGAGAGACAGGGATGAGGGGGATCAATAGAGACAGAGCCGGGGATCCGACTCCCTGAAATCAATCAGCCTCCTGCCCCCCCGACAGGGGAGAAGGAAGGCAGCCAATCGGAGCCGAGCCTTCCTCCTCGGACGCCGCTCGTTTTCCCTTTCAGTCAAACTTCATCGCAGGAGGACGGATGGAGTCGCCCGATTGCTGTTTTATTCGACGTGGTCTTTTGATCTCATCGATGGAACGCTTCGAAAATGTCACGCCGGGTTTTTTTGGTGCCAAGAACGAGGAGATCCGAGCGGCCTTATAAAACACGACTCGTTCACACGCGAGCGCTTTAGAGAAAGGAATATCACATGAATCCCTGGCGTGTTTTTACACCGCTGCTTAAAAATAGTCACTTTCTCTCCTCTTCTTCCTCCTCCTCCTCCTCCTCCTCCTCCTCCTCCTCCTCCTCCTCCTCCTCGCCCGGGGTAATAGCCATCTTTCTGCCCTGTCACCTTTTGATGTATCGTCCTCTCATTCACATCAAGGACGAGGCCAGGTGGCGCATCTTCTCTGTCACACTGCCTTGTCACCCGCAGCCTGTTCCAATCCACTCCCCCCCCCTCTCTCTCTTTCCGCTTATTTATATTAAAGCTGTCAGTCCTTTTATTTTAGCGAGAGAGAGAGACGAGGACAGTAAATCACGTTTGAACACGTTGCAGCCTGCGGTGAATTCCTCCGAGTTGGTTCGGATGTCACATCAAATCCTGTCAAAAAAAATAAATGACGTCTCCGATCGCCCGTGTTGTTGCAGCGCGACTGAGATCCCTCTTCCTTGTCGTGTCCTCGGCTGCAAATGTGTGGAGCTTCTCCTATGAAGACGCCGCGCGGTGAAAAGCGAGCCGTGGCGGAGCTCTCCGGCCTCTTTAGAAAATATAACTATGGCTTCCGATGGGCAGATAGACGGGCACAGGGGTCGGTTGAAGCGTGCGGCGGCTTCTAAGGTTCTCCGGTGTATTCTTAGAACCAGACGGGGGGAGGGGTGGCATTCGTCGGCGACCACGTGCGCCGTATGGCAGGCCTTCCGTCAGGCCGAGAGAGGGATTAAGGCCGAGGCTTCAACAGAGCGGCGGTGGAGATGTCAGAGTCGGGTTCCGGCTCCGCTCCGACGTTCCCGCGCCGGACGCTGACAGCTGTCCGCCACGAACACGGATCGGACGGCGCCGCTGCTGTCGGCGAAGCGGGGCGGGCGCCTTTCGCACCTTACCGACTAGGGCCCGCTGGAGATCAGACGCGGCGGAGCGGCGCTCTACACGGCGCCCTCCCAGAAGCAGAAGCTAATCCGCTATCGCTGTCGCCAGAAGGTGTTCAGGAGGGTGAGAAGTAATGACGTTGAAAATGGGGGGGGGGGGGGGGGGGCGAAGTATTTCCGGCTCCCTCCAGGCGTCGCGGCGTCAGCCGAATACGGATTCGGCCTCGTGCCCGAACGTAACGCGCGGCGTTTTCCTCTCTCAAACAGATGTGTCACCGTCCTCCGGGGGATGTGTGAGGGAGGAGTGGTGGCGAGGAGTGGCGGGGGGGGGGGGGTGGATTCAAAGAGATGAGAGTGGCATGGATACAAGATAGTCCGGCTCAGTTTGAGCTTCTTCGGGGAAGTATCTCGTGTCCCACGTGTTCATCCTCTCTGTGTTTGTGTGTTTGCTTACAGGACTCGGCAGTCGGGCGGATTTTCTGTGGAAGAAGAGAGCGTCAGAGACGGTTCAGAGAGGACGGTGAGGACCTCTCACGCCCTGAGAAAGTGAATACATGTTTGCCCTCTACTTCCTCCCACACACACACACACACACACACACACACACGCTCGCTCGCATAGAGTGTTGACAGGTTGCTCCAGCTACACCGCATGCATCTGTATTTATTTGTGCCCGAGGTTCTCTCTCTCTCTCTCTCTCTCCGGGGCGGTCGGCCCTCTCCGTCTATCTGTTCCCCCGTCTTCCCGCCCTTCGGGCCTTCGCGAACACAAAGCAGAGGCTAATTATTGTTCCTGTTGCCATGGACACGACGCAGACCTCGGAGGGAATACAGACGCGCGCGGCGAGCTCACAGTCGGTGTCGGGGCTTTGTTTACAGCGGCGGGCGGAGGCGGAGCCTCAAAAGTCACCTCGTTTGATCCGCCTGCCGCCGATTTGCACGTCAGGCGGAGAGGACTGTGGGTGTTTGCCCCCCCCCCCCTTATGAAGAGGAGAGAGAAGAGATGATGGATGCTAAGAGCTGGAATTAACGAGCAAGCAAACAAATTATTAAATCAGTATCGTGGTAAAAAATGGTCCTGTGGCTTTTTGGGGGGGGGGCGATGACGACTGAGGCCATGTTTTTAAATCGGTAGTCAGAGGCAACGAGTACAAAAAAGAAGAGAAACAAGGGAAATGCATTTGCACAACATTTCCATAAATCTGCATGACGTGGACACACGGACACTTCCCACTGTACCCACTGTTCCCACTGCTCCCAGTGTCCCCCCCGTTCCCACTGTTCCCACTGTTCCTACTGTTCTCTCTGTTCCCACTGTTCCCACTGCTCCACTGTTCCCCCTGTTCCCACTGTTCCTACTGTTCTCCCTGTTCCCACTGTTCCCACTGTTCCCCCTGTTCCTACTGTCACTGCTCAAACATCCGACCGTAATCGGCTCTCCTCTCCGATGAACAAACGCGTCTCCGGGTTTCTGTTTGCCGGGACAACAAACGTAACGCCCGACTCCGCCGAGCGTCTTCGAGGAGCCGGACTTTGAATCATTTATTCTTTCTGGCTCCGTCTCGTCTTTTCTTTGTGAGCCGGAGCAGACAGGTGAGCGAAGCGCCTTCGCTGAGCTATTCTGTTTGAGGAGTGATCTCCACTTCAAACCCTCCTGCAGCGAGAGGACCTCTCTCTCTCTCTCTCTGCCAGAACTTTAAAGTCTCCAAGAGAAACTCCTCAAAAGGCCTCATCAAGTCCACCGTCTCTTTCCGCAGAGCGCCGGCGGCGGCGTGATTCCTCTCCTCCGCTCCTCTGCGTATGCTTTTCTCATCGTGATGTTTTACTCCCCCAAAACACTTGAGGGAGATTAGCCTGTCGTCATCCTCGCATCCTCTCTGGGTCACGTGACGCGCATGGCGGGGTGCGGTGGACTTCACTGACCCGGGAGCTGCGGAGTGCGGAGGCTCTCTGTCGGCGTGGAGCTCGGCCTTCATCGGTTCTCCCCGCCGGGCGCACACGGAGCGGGCTGACAGCCGGCGATACCGGGCTTCGTCGACATCGGGCACGCTGCCCGGCGGTTCAGGACGGCACCCCCAATAAAAGCCCTGTGTGTGTGTGTGTGTGTGTGCCAACCTGCAGCGCCACACACACACAGAGAGGCCCAGAGTTATAGTATCAACACGGAGGAAGATCCTTCTTCTTCTGCGGAGCGTCGTCTCCCATCGAGGACCGGGAAGGCGACTCCATTTTTTAAGCAAAGTGGCTGTAGATAAAGTGTGTGTGTGTGTGTGTGTGTGCATGTGTGTGTGTGTGTGTGTGTGTCTCTTTGCCCACTTGAATAACCACTCAGCCAATGGAAGATATCTGGGGCGATGGTGCTAAAAGGAGGTTGTTCTTCTTCCTCCTCTTCCTCCTTCTTCTTCTTCTTCCTTTTCTTCTTCCTCCTCCTCCTTCTTCTTCTTCTCCTTCTTCGTCTTCCTCCTCCTCCTTTTTCTTCCTCCTTCTCCACCTCCTTCTTCTTCTTCTTTTTCCTTTTCTTCTTCTTCCTCCTCCTCCTCCTTCTTCTTCATCCTTCTTCTTCTTCTTCTTCTTCTCCTTCTCCTCCTTCTTCCTCTTCCTCCTCTTCCTCCTTCTTCTTCTTCTTCTTCCTTTTCTTCTTCCTCCTCCTCCTTCTTCTTCTTCTCCTTCTTCGTCTTCCTCCTCCTCCTTTTTCTTCCTCCTTCTCCACCTCCTTCTTCTTCTTCTTTTTTTCTTCTTCTTCTTCCTCCTCCTCCTTCTTCGTCCTTCTTCTTCTTCTTCTCCTTCTCCTCCTTCGTCTTCTTCTTCCTCCTTCTTCTTCTTCTTCTCCTTCTTCCTCGTCCTTTTTTCTTCATCTCATTTTTCTTTCTCCTCCTCCTTCATCTCATTTTTCTTTCTCCTCCTCCTCCTCCTCCTCCTCCTCCTCCTCCAGCTCTCCTGCCGTTCAGACGATTGCTCTAACAGCTTTAAATCCCAGCCGTGTTTAACGAGGCGCTTTCCAAACACCGGATGGCAGCGAGCGTGTCATCATCCACGTGAGCGCCGCCGCCGTCGGGTTGAGATATCTAGAGATCGCCTCACATCTCCTCGTGTCTCAGCCTCCCTGAACTGCAACGCACGGAGATAATGAATTGAATCTCTTCCGCAGTAAAAAAGGAGTGACCCTCTCTCCTCCGTGTGCGTAACTCCTCCCCCGCCGTGTCTGCTTTCCCGTTGGATTTACAGGCCGTCTTATGTCTTGAATCGGCTGCACCCCCCATTCACGTTTTAATGCCTTCCCATACCTCACATATAGGAGAGCCATCCCGGCCGCTATACAACGCTCATTAAGCGGAGACATCCATCCGTGACGCTTCTCTCATGAATCTGATTGACCTTTTTCGGTTAAAGGTTATTATTCCCCCCCCCCCCAGCCCCCTCCTTTCCACACCCAATTGAAAAGCCGGCTATATATCCCGTCCTGGCTGACGCTTAATGTTCCATCCGAGGTGATGGAAAGGTGCGATAAGGAAGGTTTCAGGGTGTGGGGGCGGGGCTATCGAGGTCAAAGAGCTGCCCGTCGGCGCGGTAATTACTCTATTAGTGAGACGGGCGCGCTGACGGCGCACTAATTACAACGCGAGGGCGACGAACTTGATCTGAGCGCCGCTAATTCATGTTTGACAAAAAATGGGGGGGGTGGGGGGGGGGAGAAGGTTGCCTTCGGGCGTGCGTCGAGAACACGCCGAAGAGGTCGTAATCACAACGCGTACCGCTCCCACGCGTGCAAATCCGGCGCATTTTTCCACATCCCCATTTCGCCGTGAGCGATCGGCGGAGGATCGCTCTCTCGGCCCGCTTCAGGAGTAAAAGGCCACTGAAAAGTAATCACAATGTTCTCTCCCCTGAGTACCGAGCAGGGCTTCATTTCTACCTCCATCTTATACCTCTCTGCCGTAGATCCCTGGGGGGGGGGGGGTCTAGGAGGGCTTGAGTGTGTGTGTGTGTGTGTGTGTGTGTGTGTGTGTGTGTGTTCGTGATCACAACCAGGGGAGGGGTCGTAACAGCTGGCTGCCAGCCTGACAGCGGCCTAATAGAGGTCTAATAGGAGAGATTCAAGTCCCAGAGACCAATTGTGTGACCTTCACGTGGGCCTGTGGAGGCAGGTGAAGAGGAGGAGGGACACGGAGGTGAAGTGTCATTACAGAGGGTGACAGGCAGGTGGTTTAAATGTATTTTCTCTCCCTCTCTGTCTATTTAAGGTCCGGTTAAGTGGCCGCAGAGAGAACTTAAAAGGCATGAAAGGAAAGCCGTGTGTGTGTGTGTGTGTGTGTGTGTGTGTGTGGATGGGGGAGAAATACCTCAAGTGCCTATTTTTCTGTGTCAACGCCGATAAAGTATTCTGTTTGGGAAACATAATGATTGAGATTAAAGCGTCTTCTGACGGCATCGCCGGGCAGACTAAAAAAAACGAACACATTTTCTTTCAAGTCAATTTCGAGTTTCTTTATGTTCTTTACTGCCAGTAGTATTTTAAAGTGTGTGACTGCTCCGTTTGAGGCTCTACATTTCATTCTAGCTGACTCCCTGACCACTGGCAGCTGACACTTGAGGCAGAGTGAGTTTTCATCGACAACCTTTGACCTCGGTTACAACTATACGACAACTAACATTCCTCCTTACACCTTTTACATGTCTACGGGAGTGTGTGTGTGTGTGTGTGTGTGTGTGTGTGTGTGACTATGTCTCCCTCCTCACTCAAGGATGCTGATCATATTAGGGGGGGGGGTTCAGGCCTTCAGGGACAGCCAATGAACATCATCCGCAGTGAGAGAGCCACGACCAGCCTGATCAATCTGAGCTCTCATTAAAAGCCTCTGCAACCCGATACAATATCAATACTGTAGCACCACAGAGAGACCTCCAATAGCTGTTAGGCAGGCCGCCGGCAGCTTGGCTGTCATGACCGGGGCAGGCGACGTGCCAGAGACCCCCTTCACGGACCACTTAGGCCCCCCCCCCCCCGTGGTCCCAAACACAGGTCAGCGCAGACAGATGGGCTGTCTGGGCAGCTGTCCAGGGGAAGAGAGACGGATACCGACCTGAAGCGGAGGAGGCAGCCCAGGCTCTCTCACGACGTGGAGGGGCCGTGTGGGCTGAGTGTGTGTGTGTGTGTGTGTGTGTGTGTGTGTGTGTCGAGTGCGTGCGGTTACCCAGCGCTGCGGTTGTTTCACCTGAAGCCGTGTGTGTTTGCCGTGAGTGTGTTCTGCGTCGGTAGACGACTGCGGATGATTCTAAAAGACCGGTGCACACGTTTGAACTGACCAGAAGACACGCTCAATGTCCTCTGTAAACTAAAGAAATTAAAAGAAATGTTCTCTTGGTTTTGGCGCACATGCCAAGATTCCTGCTGGGAAAACCACAAGAAGTGAATCGCGATCCGCGGTGATTTGTGAGGTGGGGGGTGGGGGGGGGGTAATATAAGTGACCATGCATAGAAAGCCTCTGTAATCCAGATCATTGTGTGGAGGTCTCACCCTCTGTGCTCCAGTCTTAACCCCCTGTGTGGTTCCGATAGGGGAGGGTGGGATCAGTTTTGTGCGTTTCTAAACTCCACCCCACCACCCAACCCCCCCTCCAGTAATCCGCCGACAAAGGCGCCCGGGGAGAGAAAGCCGGCCCGGCAAAGGGCGGAGGGGTTAGGACGGAGAATGGGCGGAAGAGTGACGAAATAAAGAAGCGGTCGTCGCCTCTCTGCAAACCCCCAAGGGTCTGCTTAACGCCAGAGGAGACCCTCCCCCTCCCCCACCACCTCCACTACCAGGGTACAACATACCTCCGCTGCGTCGGGGCCTCTTTAAGAGCTACTGTTCATCCGGAGAGTGAAAGAACCCCGAGTTCAGAGGAGCGATCGCCCCGTCAGCAGCGGAGCGGTGACTTCCAGGCAGCGCGTCGGAATCGTCGGCGTTATCATTTATTCAGCAGCAGTCGTTTACCGAA
Organism: Pseudoliparis swirei; assembly: GCF_029220125.1. Lineage (NCBI taxonomy): Eukaryota > Metazoa > Chordata > Actinopteri > Perciformes > Liparidae > Pseudoliparis > Pseudoliparis swirei. The sequence goes on along the minus strand of NC_079405.1, from coordinate 25,823,927 downwards.
AGATGAAACCGATATCGCCCGTAATCGTCATTAAGTCACGGCCGTTAGGGTCGGTCCCCGGATGCAGGTGCTAATTTGATGATGGCCTGTAATTAAACCGCAACCGAGCGACGGCTCAAAATCGATGAACCCCGTGGAACGTGGCGATCGCATTATCCCGAGCAGATGAATATCACGTCGTGCATGTCGCGCGTCTCGTCTGTGCCGCGGCTACACGAGCGTGCAAAAGTTTGGGGTCGCTTAGAAATGTCCTTATTTTTCAAATAAAAGCACTGTTTTTTTCAATGAATATAACATTAAATTAATCAGAAATACTCTCTTCATTGTTAATGTGGTAAATGATTATTCTCTGGTTTTTAATGAAGTCTCTACATAGGTGTATAGAGGTTAATCTCCAGTGTTCTTATGGTACAGTGTGTTATCGCCTTAGAAGACTAACGGAGGGGTAGAAAACCCTCAAAAACCCTATTTATGTGAGCGCAGCTGAAAACAGTTATGTTGGTGAGAGAAGCTATACAAAAAATATTTAAAAAGTCATGATTTATAACCTTGTCAATGTCTTGACTATATTTTCTCTTGATTTTGAAATTAATTTAATAAACAAAAGCGCGAGTTTTCATGGAAAACACCAAATTGTGTGGGTGACACCAAACTTTTGAGCATCAGTGTGTATGCAATTTCACGCAGAAGTCACCGAGGTCCCGGTGAGGGAGTTAGGGGCCGTGGAACAATTGGCCCCGGCTGATTCGTCTGTAATCCATTTAGCTGAGATGTGACACACCGCAGGGGGGCTTTGCCTCCGGTCAATAAGTGCCAATACCAAACAGCCATCACTCAGCGGGCTGCCCTGTCCACCAGCTTGCTCGCTTGTTTCAGCCGTCAACCTCCGTCTCTAAAGGGGAGCGGGCAATTGTGCCGCTGCCTCGGACGTGCCGCAAATGGCTTTTCCCAAAAAAACAGCCTCAATGGGACGGGAGAGGCGAGGACGCCCGCAGACTGCCAAGCAGGCGCCTTCCCCCTCTGACATCAGAATAAACCCGTCTGAAAAAGCGACGTATTTACAAAACACCATTGACAGTTGCTCATTCTCTCGGTCTTAAACCCCTGGAGGTGGGTGCTGTGGGGGGGGGGGGGGTTGAACCCCCGAGTCGGGGGGACAATCGGGGCTCTGTTTGTGTTTTTCTCCAACACCTCCGTGTTCTCTTTGGGCTCCGGTGGAGCGAATACTGCGAAGGGGGGGGGGGGGGTGTAGAGGAAGAGGAGGAGGAGGGGTAGATGCCGTGACCCTGACTGAAGCCCCCCCTCCTCCCACCCCGGAAAAAAAAAACCATGCAGACCACCGCGCTAGCCCCACATGCCGCCGCGTTGCCGCTGGTAACGCGGGAGCAAGAGTGGAGCGGACGTGGCGCGGATGAAAGAAGAACGAAACGTCTCGAGAGAGAATGGGAACGAGTTCGCTCACCAAAACATCCTCTCTGCGGAGTGTTGGAGGATGTCTTCCACTGTTTTTAGGTTTGGTTGAACCTGGAGGAAACACAGATAAAAAAAGGCAAGCAGTAGCTTCTGTGATGGCCAACAGTCTGAGAACAAAACCACAAAACAATCTGTTCATTCCCTCCAGATTCTGAGATCATTAGCCTGACTGCTCTCCTCTCCTTTTATGCGTCCCCTTGTTGGAGAGAGCTGTTTGAAGTCTGATACACAGTGTGTGTGTGTGTGTGTGTGTGTGTGTGTGTGTGTGTGGCTACATTTATAGTCAACAGGGAGTCTGTCAGTGCTCTTTGTTCTCGAGCGAGAACACATCATGACTGGCTCTATTGTCTGAACTGACACCATCATACACTCTACAGTCCTCTGTTTATGTCTCTCTCTCTCCTCTCTCTCTCTCTCCTCCTCGCCCTCTAAGTTTTTTTTGTTCCCCGACCAAACTATTCACCCATGCGTCACATCACTCGCCGCCGCAGCGTTTCAAAGATAATGGGCCCCCTGTGGATTACAGTCGAGATGACTTTCCTCCGCCCCTCGCGTCGGGGTGAGCATCACGCCGTCGGCACGAGGCGTGGAGTGTAGCGTGACCAGAAGGTGACTTCTGGAGAACAGCTCCCTGAACAGCTCCCTGAACAGCTCCCTGACGCATCTTATCCATTGATTACGTATCAGTTTGCGTATTACATTAATTCCGTGTAACTCCCACTTACTTACCGCACCATGAATATAATTTGCACCGTAAATCTTTGGAGTCGAGCAAGTGCATCGCACGGCAACGGATGTACGTGGACACCCACGCGTTTCACTCGTGTGCTAAAACTACGAGCATTAATACGTTGCTATGACGGCCTTTAGGTGCCTCGCTCAAATCAGCATAAAATAAGCTCTATACTAGGAATGTCCATGTTGTTTTGGTCATATAGTGAAGAGAAAGTAATTCTACTCGGGAAGAAAATGTGTAGGAAAGAATGGAATGTGTGTGTAAAGTGTGTCTCTCTCTCTCTCTCTCTCTGTGTGTGTGTGTGTGTCCGTCCAGCCGGAACACATCACAGCTTCAACCCCTTTTCTTTCAGGGCAACAGACTCTCTGCAGGATTAATGATGTGTTAGGTACTAAAGTGACTCTCATTCATATTTCACTGTCTGGTGCAGCACATTCCACGTGGAAGTAAAGGTTAGGCAGGAACACGACGCGTAAGCACGAAAGGGAAACGCACAAAATGTGAGGCGAACAGTTTGAACGGAAACTCAAGAGGGAAGAAATGTTTTCTACTTGAGTTTCCTCACCGCAGATCAAATCTCCCGTTCCTCTCTTTTCGAGGCTAACCGCTGCTCTTTGTGTATTAAAACATTTTTTTTAAACTAACCAGAGCTTATTGGAAACCTTACAGGGAAATCTAAATGAAATCATCCCGCTGAATGGTTATCAGCCTGCGCATTATCTCTCCTCATTCTCAGCTATTAAAATGAGTTATTAGAAAATAAAGACACATTTGTCAAAAGGTATATGTGCGGGCTTTATTTAAAACCAAAAAGCAGCTGGAGAGTTATTACCTTTGCATTGAAAATGCGGAAGGTTATGTTTTGATCGCCGTGTATTTATTTATTTATTTATTTGTATGCGTGTTATTCGCAAAACTCAAAAAGTATTGAACCGAATCGCATGAAATTTGGTGGGATGATTGGTTATTATCCGGGGACCATTTGATTCGATTTTTGGATCAATCGGGTCAAAGGTCAAGGTCAAGGTCATGGAAAGGTCAACATCTTTTTTTTTTACCATAGCACGATACATTTATATCCAATTGGCATGCAACTAATGCCAAAATGTTCATAATTCAATGCCCAATCTTGTGATATGCGAAGGTATGCGCTCTACCGAGTGCCCATTCTAGTTGAATATGATTTCAGGGTTATTGGCCATGGACTGGACAATGCTAACCTTGTGTTAGAGCTCATGAAACCAACATGTATGATAAGATATGAGTGCAGTGGTCATCGGTAGAACAGGTGTACCATTAAAGGACCTGTCGCGATGGGACTGGCTGCTGGTTGTCCACATCGACCCGTCACCCTTCAGCCGGAATGGAAGTTTAACCAAGTTAAGTTTAACTAAGCGAGGGATTGCGTGCGATGACGGACGAGCTCCCCGAGGCGCCGTGAAGCCGGAGCGCCGCTCATTGCCGGCGCGTCGTTTTCCAGACAGCTGTGCGGCAAACAGCTGTCTGGAAACCCGGAGACACCGTTTTAGGCTGCCGTCAAAAGAAATCGGATGCAACGGATCCTCTCGGGCGAACTCTGGCTCGCTCACAGTGTTGCTGTTGATTGGTGTGCATTGTCCCTGTGACATTAACATAAATAAATACATATTTCCCTTAGGAGTTGGAAGAGACCAAAACCAGCGACAAAAAAAGAGAGAGATCAGGTGGCCAGGAACACGACTCCAAATGAATGTCGGGTCAAATGAGCAGGAAGTGGACGAGCCGGAGAGAAAATAATGAATCTGCAGCTCTGTGTGTGTGTGTGTGTGTGTGTTATTTACAGATTCTGTTGGTGGAGCAAGGATGTGCAAGCAAAGAATGATAGATGAAGGAAGGCAACAAACCACGGCTTCTGATTATCATAAAAAAAGCATTCCATACTGTATTGAGGATTGCAAATCCCTCCTTCCATTCGCACACACACACTCTCTCACACACACACACACACACACACACACACACGTAAACTTCTCTGAGAGAAAGTTACTCTCACGTAGATGCATGCCGGTGCATAATTTGCATCTGAAAGCCAACTTTTGTTGGTCGATTCGAGGGTCCTTGGAGATTGTGCACATTCTGTTCAGGCCTCGGCCGGCCGACGGGAACAAAGTCACACGTTAGCGAAGCCCTGCCGGCCTCAATGATGACCAAAGGGGATTGGCTTGATGGCGGATGTGTCTATTTAAACTTTCTTTTTCTTCCCGGCCACTTCCTTTTTGCAATTTTTTCTCCCGCGTCGAGGACGACACAGAAAGAGATCCGGAGGCTCTCTGCTCCCGTATTCTGTTTTATTCACCTCCGTTTCATATGGGAGCCGTGCTCCGTGAATATAGTTTCCGAGTTTGAGAAAAAAAATCCATCTGCAACGGTAGCGCTCGGGCTTTGTTCTCTCCGAACTATATACGCCTCCTTTCCCTTTCGCTCCATCTCTCTCTCGGAACGCGAGTGTTTGAGGATCCAGGAGTCGGGCCTCCAGCTTGTGGGTCTTCTCCTCCAAGTGTGTACGCCATGACTCGTCATTCAATTCAATATGTAACAAATGCGGGGTTTTTTCTTCTTCTTCTCCCGCCCTCGTTTTTCTCTTATTGTGTGTGTGTTCGGGGCCTTGTCGGGGAGCTTCACATTGGATGAATCAAACCGTATGTTCCCGATGCCCACGGTGTTTTCTTTATCGGGGCAGAAAGGACATTAACGCCTCTGCAAAGTATTTGGGAGATTTGTCAAGCGCCCTCTTCCTCACCGCCTCACTTGAACTGTGCTACCTTGAAGTGCAGATGTGTGTGTGTGTGTGTGTGTGCAGTGCCGCTGCTAGCCATGTTGGTGCCCTAAGCATAACTCCTTCATGATGGAGATAGGAAAGGGCACCCGCGAGGGGGGGGGGGGGCACCATCGTAACTTGTTTTGAGCAATTAAATATATCTCTTGTTCTGCCTGTTTTGTGATATACATGCCGAAAAGGTGCCTAATATTTCTATACTGAAATAATATCGGCATTATAATTATTACCTTCGCATTGAAAATGCGGAAGGTTATGTTTTGATCGGCGTGTATTTATTTATTTATTTATTTGTATGCGTGTTATTCGCATAACAAAAAAAGTTTTAAACCGAATCGCATGAAATTTGGTGGGATGATTGGTTATTATCCGGGGACCATTTGATTAGATTTTGGGATCGATCGGGTCAAAGGTCAAGGTCATGGATAGGTCAAAATCTTCTTTTTACCATAGCACGGTCAATTTGTATCCAATTGGCATGCAACTAATGCCAAAATGTTCATAATTCAATGCCCAATCTTGTGATATGCGAAGGTATGCGCTCTACAGAGTGCCCTTATAACTTTGATGATTTTTTTAGTTGCCTATTTTTGGGTGCCCCCTCAGGACTTGGAGCGGCGGCACTGTGTGTGTGTGTGTGTGTGTGTGTGTTGTTGTTGTTGGGCAGTGTAACGTACCCCCCCCCCGTCTTACCGTCTTACCGTCATGCCCGTCGTAATGCAGTCGTTCTTCACTAAGAGATGAACGGCATTAAGATTTCATCCGACGGCGAAGCAGCGGTGCCGTGTCCTCACAAGCGAACGACTTTCCGCCTCTGTTTCCGAGTTCCGGGCATCTCTCCGCATTAGCACAACCTGAGATGATCCCTCGTTTCCCGCAACAAGCTTTTCGAGACGCTCGTTCGGTTTCACTCCCCGGCCCCTTCCTCTCTCTCTCTCTCTCACTCTCCGAGGGCCCCGAGGCCTTTTAATGAGTTTTTCTGAGTTATATTTACTCGTGTTGTCTTGTGCTTCTGTCTAAATGGCAAAAAGAAGGGAAAAAAAGAACAAATCCTCTTTCATTCCGTGTTCATCGGGCAGAATCGGCATTGCGTATAGCTTACTTAGCGGAAAGAGCTGATGTGGGCCGAGCTCGGAGCCATCCCGGTGTACAGGAACAACATGGCGCCGCCGGTGCGTTACGCAATGTGGACGAACCGTCGCGCCGGAGAACGGGAAGCGCTCGGCCGCACACGGCTGTGTTTCCGGAATGGTTATCCCATCTCCACGCGGCTATATCTATAATTGCTTTCGGTCTGTTTGGACGTTCCGGTTTCCCCTTTTTATAGTTCGTCTCCTCGCGGTTTCATTTTCATGTAGCATCTGCCACCCGGAGAGATAAACAATGCGGGGCGGAGATAAAAGAGACAAGGGAGTGTGTGGCGGGGGGGGGGGGGGAACTGCATGTGAAAAGAAAGGACTGCATGTGTCAGTTAGAGATGATAAAAAGGCCCGAAAATCCAATTAGTGCCTCAGTACCAAGGGGGGAGGAGGAGGAGGCCTCGTGGGAGCAGAACATGCGTCGCCGTATAATAGCGCGTCGATAACACGGCATTCACATACCGGCTATTGATCGCTCGCCGTGTAAGATCGAGCTGGATGTCGTCTTGTAAATCAGATCTATATTTGGTACTCTTCTTTTTTGCCCACATCAGCTTTTTGGACAGATAAACAACGATCAAAGGGAAACACCGTCCCTCCCACACCGCACAGCACTCTCGCAAGAGCAGACGCTGAGTCTTTCCTCGCGCTACATGTCCTGGAATCCATTTCGGTGATTGCGGACGGAGCTCGTTAAACGTGCGTTGTTGCTTTTTTTTTCTCCTCTCGTCTTGTTTTCATCCCGTGCCAGAAATGAAAAGGAACGAGAAAGAGAGCCCTCAGAAAGGGAGCGAGGCCGATATCAAACGGGTCAGAGCTCATGCGTTCCTCTGGGGAAGAACCGCCGTGGCCCGGCAGTAGGAAGCCAGAGCAAACACAGCTGTTATACAGACAAGTGTGTGTGTGTGTGTGTGTGTGTGTGTGTGTGTGTGTGTGTGTGTGTGTGTGTGTGTGTGTGTGTGTGTGTGTGTGTGTGTGTGTGTGTGTGTGTGTGTGTGTGTGTGTGTGTGTGTGTGTGTGTGTGTGCGGACGTATTCACAAGCACCTGGTGTGTATTTACGTGTGTGTTTTTGTTTGGTGGAGGACACGTGTGGGCGAGAGAGCCGAGGAGGGACGTCTCTCTTCTGTAATCATCTCTTCCCTCAAATGTTTAATGGATTTAACATGTTTGGGTAGGCAGATGTGTGTGTGTGTGTGTGTGTGTGTGTGTGTGTGTGTGTGTGTGTGTGTGTGTGTCTGTCCGTCCACACCGTTGCCCGTATGTGTGTGTGTCCGTTCATTTCTTCCCACCTATCCTCGTGTCAGTCGGTGAGGAGGCGTTGTTGCCGTTGTCCTCGTCCTCTGGCTGCATGCTCCTTGTGGACTCACACACACACACACACACACACACACACACACACACACGCTCAAACCCCCCACCTTGCCGGGCTGGTGCCCGCTGCTTGTAAACGGTATTTATGCACATGGCCACTGAGGCGTATCGCTGCTCTAATCGTGATAAAATAGGCACCGAACTCTCGTCTTTAGTCATCTAATATTCATTGCATAATAAATGTGTGACATATAGCAGCTCCGTGAAAGATGTGCGAGATAAAAGGATGTCATGTGACGTCGCCTACTTTAATGTGAAACTAAGTTCATCAATCTGCATTCCCTCTCGAACATTTAACACTTTTTTTAAGACAGGTTCTCGTAATACGCCGAGAGTCTAAAGACGTAACAACGCTCTCGCTTTTATCGCTTTGTTCGCCGCAAACAGTCTTTTTGTTCGTCAGGTGCCGCCGCTACTACGGTTACCATGGTGAACTCAGAGGGGGGGGGGGGGGTGCTGTTAATGAGGAAGAGCGATTAGAGAACTAATAGGATTGTAGTGTAAATTCTGGTAAACTGCATGTAGAGAATAATTATGAAAACGCTTTATTCAACGCGCACTCGACTTACACCGAGTGGAATTAGCAATCTTCCGCACATCTGGAGGCAGTTTGGTTTTTATTGTCCTTTCGCGATATTGCCACATTAATATCACCTGCTTTCCTTTTCTTCCACGTCTTCTCCGCTTTACGCCTCACACACACTGTGTGTGTGTGTGTGTGTGCCGTCGGTATAATTTGAAGTCAGCGATTTCTAATCTTTTCGACGCGGGACTCTTCGCTCTGCTCATTGACCCCTGTCTTCATTTCCCTCCTCCTCATCCCCTCCTCCTCCTCTGTCTCTCTCCTTCACCTCTGCCCCCCCCCCCCCCCACCCTCCCCTATGCCGCCGCCTCCTCACATCCAACCTAACCCTCTCCAGGGGGGGCGGTGGATCCAGAGCTGGCCCACTGCCCGGGCCCATTAGCCCCCAGCCTGGCAGCCACGTGCTCATCGCCGGAGAGCCAATGACACCCTCCTAATGCATCATTAATGATTGATTAACGAGCTGAGCTCAGCCTGGAATGGCTGTCCGAGGCTTGCATCTGTGTGTGTGTGTGTTATTCTCATCAGTCTCCCCCTGTGTGTCTCAGGTGGGGCAACGGTGCTGCAGACTCCCGGGTGAGAGACGAGAAGAAGAAGAAGAAGAAAGGACGTGAGGAGGCGATGGCAGGCCGGGGGCTCTCCGCCCCTCTCCTCCTCCTCTTCCTCGTCCTGGTGGTGGGACTCGTCCCCGCGGCCGACGGCTCCGGCTACCTGTCCGGTTACCGGCAGAAGTCGCGCCCGCAGAGGGACCGCCACTTCCGCAACATCCGACCCAACATCATCCTCATCCTCACCGACGACCAGGACATGGAACTGGGTGAGACGCTTCCCCGTCCGTCGTGGGGGGGGCGGCGTCTCCGCGCGTCTCCAACAGCATCGGCGAGGGGGAAGTCAGCCCGCCGCCTCTTGGCACCACGACAACTGGCCCGCTCAGAGTCATGTGCTCCCGGTGCTGGCGCGGAGCGAGGGGCGGCCCATGGCGGCCATTGTCCGGGTGCCAGATCCCCGGCCATCTCCCTTAAGACCCTCGGCGCGGCGCGTTGCACTGGAGTGGCTGCAGAATGGCCTCCGTGACTTCTTTTGACTTCTTTTGTCCCCCCTGTGATCGCGAGTGAGGAGACTCGCATTGAAACGCAGGAATTTATGGTCCAGCATCTGTTTCCCCGAACAATCGCCATCGGCCCCTGAAAAGCTTTCGGTACACAGGGATCCAAACGGGTTTCCCTTTACCACAAAGATTTATTTCCTCATTTAGCCCCCTCCCCCCCCTCCATGTCCATAATGGTTTTAGCTTTACAGCTCGTGCCCTATATTTAATTTCTCACTCCTTTTTTGCCCTCTTGTCCAACTGTTTTATATCCCCTCCTTGGCCTCTGAATCTCATCTCCATTTTTACAACCTCTGCCCCTCCTCTCCCTCCCTCTCCCTCCCTCTCTTCCCCCCCTCTCTCTCTCTCTCCCTCTCTCTCTCGCTCTCTCTCTATCGCTCTCTCGCTCTCTCTCTCCTTCTCCCTTTCTCTCTCACTCATCTCTCTCTCCCCCCTGTCTCTCTATTGCTCTCTCTCTATCTCCCCCTCTTTCTCTCCATCTCCTTCTCTCTCTCTCTCCCTCTCTCTCTCTCCATCTCCTTCTCTCTCTCTCTCCCTCTCTCTCTCTATCTCTCTCTCCCACCCCCTCTCTCTCTCTCTCTCATCTCTCCCCCCCCTGTCTCTCTATCTCTCTCTCTCCTCCCTCTCTCTCTCCATCTCCCCACCTCTCTGTCCCTCTCTCGCTCTCTCTCTCTCTCTATCTCTCTCTCCCCCTCCCTCTCTCTCTCTCCATCTCCTTCTCTCTCTCCCTCTCTCTCTCCCTCTCTCTCTATATCTCTCCCTCCCCCTCTCTCTCTCTCTCCCCCTCCCTCTCCCTCTCTCTCCCTCCTCTCTCTCCTCCTCTTTCCCCTCTCTCTCTCTCTCTCTCTCGCTCTCTCTCTATCGCTCTCTCGCTCTCTCTCTCCTTCTCCCTTTCTCTCTCACTCATCTCTCTCTCCCCCCTGTCTCTCTATTGCTCTCTCTCTCTATCTCTCTATCTCCCCCTCTTTCTCTCCATCTCCTTCTCTCTCTCTCTCTCCTTCTCTCTCTCTCCTCTCTCTATCTCTCTCTCTCCTCCCTCTCTCTCTCCATCTCCCCACCTCTCTGTCCCTCTCTCTCTCCCCCTCCCTCTCTCTCTCTCCATCTCCTTCTCTCCCTCTCTCTCTCCCTCTCTCTCTCTATCTCTCTCTCCCACCCCCTCTCTCTCTCTCCCCCTCCCTCTCTCTCTCTCTCTCTCTCTCTCTCTCTCCCCAGGCTCAATGCAGGCCATGAACAAAACCCGGCAGATCATGGAGAAGGGCGGCACGCATTTCTCCAACGCCTTCTCCACGACGCCCATGTGCTGCCCGTCGCGCTCCTCCATCCTGACGGGCAAATACGTGCACAACCACCACACCTACACCAACAACGAGAACTGCTCCTCGCCCTCGTGGCAGGCGCACCACGAGCCGCACACCTTCGCCGTGCACCTCAACAACTCCGGCTACAGGACAGGTGAGCGTTCCCCAAACCGTCCGACCCGCGAAGGCCGAGCGCGGATTCAAACGGGCGCCGTCGAAGCCCGAGGACCCGACATTAACTCCCGGGCCTTGTTTCCTCACCTTCAGCCTTCTTTGGTAAATATCTGAACGAGTACAACGGCTCCTACGTGCCCCCTGGCTGGAAGGAGTGGGTCGCGCTGGTGAAGAACTCTCGCTTCTACAACTACACCCTCTGCCGCAACGGAGCGCGAGAGAAACACAGCGGCGTCTACTCCAAGGTAGTCGAGCGAGAGATAGAACACCGAGTACCGAGAGACGTGGTGACTCCAGGGTTTAAGCAGTTCATTCAGTTCAGTTTGTTTTATACAGCCCAATATCACAAATTACGAATTTGCCTCAGAGGGCTTTACACATGCGACACCCCTGACCTTTGACCTCACATCGGATCAGTAAAAACTCCCAAAGAAATGGAGAAAAAAAACTTTCACGGGAAAAAAAAGGGAAGAAACCTTTACTTAGTTAACTTTAAGTAATCATGTGATCCTGGACACTTTAACCTGCTGCAAATTGACTCTGGTCACTGCCTTGTGCATATATTGTGTTTCCTCTGAATATTTAGTATTTTAGTTTTAGTATTTAGTATTGTGTTTTGTGTTATATTTTAATCTTATATTTTTATTCTCTAATGTGCACCCGCTGCTGTGATCCTGAAATGTCCCCACTGTGGGACTAAAAAAGGATCTTATCTTCTCTTAACCATAATTAATGCATAGTTTAGAACTAGAATGGGCACTCGGTAGAGCGCATACCTTCGCATACCACAAGATTGGGCATTGAATTATGAACATTTTGGCATTAGTTGCATGCCAATTGGATAAAAATTTACCGCGCTATGGTAAAAAGAAGATTTTGACCTTTTCATGACCTTGACCTTGACCTTTGACCCAATCGATCCCAAAATCTAATCAAATGGTCCCCGGAAAATAACCAATCATCCCACCAAATTTCATGCGATTCGGTTTAATACTTTTTTAGTTATGCGAGTAACACGCATACAAATAAATAAATAAATACACGGCGATCAAAACATAACCTTCCGCATTTTCAATGCGAAGGTAACTAGACCCGTGTTAAAATTAGTTTTGCCTTTGCAAGAAACACATAGCGTCCATCGTGGGAGTTCTTTTAGATACATCACTCACACCAGGTGAGTGATGTATAGCGTAGCGTAGCGTAGCGTATAGCGTAGCGTATAGCGTAGCGCCACGGGCTCTTTCACTTCCCCTTGTCACTGACGGGCGCCGTCTGCTCGCTCCGCCAGGACTACCTGACGGACGTCATCACCAACGACAGCACCAACTACTTCCGCATGTCGAAGAGGATGTACCCTCACCGGCCCGTCATGATGTTGCTGAGCCACGTGGCGCCGCACGGCCCGGAGGACTCCGCCCCGCAGTACAGCACCGCCTTCCCCAACGCATCGCAGCACATGTAAGAGAGACGTTGCAGAACTCACGGGTCACTCTGCTCGTCTGAACTGGACCGGCTCCGCCCATTTCATTCGTCCCGATCCGGTTCACGCGAGACAAAGCCGACAAACTCGAGGGCGCTATTTGAATTTCACATCCGCAGCTATTTGCTTGCCGGTGAGTCAGCGACGCGTTCGGGCTCCATTTTCATTTGACCCAGAATGACACAGATTCCAAAATATCAGCTCGATCTTCATCTTCCTCCGCCTGCAGTGTTCGCTCTCGGCAGCTGAGCCCACACCACGCACAGCCAGTGTTTCACTCTAGTGTTTCACTCCAGTGTCTCACTCTAGTGTCTCACTCTAGTGTTTCACTCCAGTGTCTCACTCTAGTGTTTCACTCTAGTGTTTCACTCCAGTGTCTCACTCTAGTGTTTCACTCCAGTGTCTCACTCCAGTGTTTCACTCCAGTGTCTCACTCTAGTGTCTCACTCTAGTGTCTCACTCTAGTGTTTCACTCCAGTGTCTCACTCTAGTGTTTCACTCCAGTGTCTCACTCTAGTGTCTCACTCTAGTGTTTCACTCCAGTGTCTCACTCTAGTGTTTCACTCCAGTGTCTCACTCCAGTGTTTCACTCCAGTGTCTCACTCTAGTGTCTCACTCTAGTGTCTCACTCTAGTGTTTCACTCCAGTGTCTCACTCTAGTGTTTCACTCCAGTGTCTCACTCTAGTGTCTCACTCTAGTGTTTCACTCCAGTGTCTCACTCTAGTGTCTCACTCTAGTGTTTCACTCTAGTGTCTCACTCTAGTGTCTCACTCTAGTGTCTCACTCTAGTGTCTCACTCTAGTGTTTCACTCTAGTGTCTCACTCTAGTGTCTCACTCTAGTGTCTCACTCTAGTGTTTCACTCCAGTGTCTCACTCTAGTGTTTCACTCCAGTGTCTCACTCTATTGTCTCACTCTAGTGTCTCACTCTAGTGTTTCACTCCAGTGTCTCACTCTAGTGTTTCACTCCAGTGTCTCACTCTAGTGTCTCACTCTAGTGTTTCACTCTAGTGTTTCACTCTAGTGTCTCACTCTAGTGTCTCACTCTAGTGTCTCACTCTAGTGTCTCACTCCAGTGTTTCACTCCAGTGTCTCACTCTAGTGTCTCACTCCAGTGTTTCACTCCAGTGTCTCACTCTAGTGTCTCACTCTAGTGTCTCACTCCAGTGTTTCACTCTAGTGTCTCACTCTAGTGTTTCACTCTAGTGTCTCACTCTAGTGTCTCACTCCAGTGTTTCACTCCAGTGTCTCACTCTAGTGTCTCACTCTAGTGTCTCACTCCAGTGTCTCACTCTAGTGTCTCACTCTAGTGTCTCACTCTAGTGTTTCACTCTAGTGTTTCACTCCAGTGTCTCACTCCAGTGTCTCACTCTAGTGTCTCACTCTAGTGTCTCACTCTAGTGTCTCACTCTAGTGTTTCACTCCAGTGTTTCACTCTAGTGTCTCACTCCAGTGTTTCACTCCAGTGTCTCACTCTAGTGTCTCACTCTAGTGTCTCACTCTAGTGTTTCACTCCAGTGTCTCACTCTAGTGTCTCACTCTAGTGTCTCACTCTAGTGTCTCACTCCAGTGTCACACTCTAGTGTCTCACTCCAGTGTTTCACTCCAGTGTCTCACTCTAGTGTTTCACTCTAGTGTCTCACTCTAGTGTCTCACTCCAGTGTTTCACTCCAGTGTCTCACTCTAGTGTTTCACTCTAGTGTCTCACTCTAGTGTCTCACTCCAGTGCTTCACTCCAGTGTTTCACTCCAGCGTGTATTTGGGCTCATGCGTTCTTCACATTGGTGTTACCACTTATAATGAGCCAAGTGCAAAGCAGAAGAGTGCAGAGTATGTGCAAGTGGTAATATAAATATAGATAAAAGTGCAGATGTGGCATAGATATGTGTAAAGTGCAGGTGAAGTACAGGTGGCAGTAGAGGTTATGAAGTTATAGAGGAGGTAGGAGACATGATAGGATATAAATACTATGAATATGGACAACAATATTAAATAAATGAATGATGCGTGTTTAATGTATAGGTAATGATCCCAGAAGCACACACACACACACACACACACACACGCACGCACACGCACACTTCAACCTTGGCCTCCCTGACCCTCCTGCTGTCTGGAGCTGCTGGCTCATGGCAGGCCAGCCATCGGCCTCTGGAGATGGCTCCAGGGCCAGTAATGAGCCCGCCGTTTCTGCCCCTCCCTCCAACTCAGACCCCCTCTCTCTCTAATCCCTCCTGCCTCATTAACCTGCGCCACGCAGGCTTTACACACAGACTACTCTCCAAATGCAGCCCCAGTGCCTTTGCACACACTTTTAATTGCTCTTTCTCCATAAATTCCCTCCCTCGGGTGATGTTTTACCGAGCGGCTATTTTTTTCTCCCTCCATCTTCCTCCATCCTTATCAACCAAATCAAGAGAGAGAGGCTGTAAAAAGTCCCGCAATCCTCTCGCGATGCAGCTTCTCCTCACCTGAGCTCCTTGCACACACAGCTTCACACTAAATTAGAGTTAAGCACTTTGAACCAGGCTGTGGGACATTAGCATTTCTTTAAAAGTCCTATCGATTAGATTTAAATGTTAAATATATTCCCTTCTCGGATCCCATTGGCTATTTAGCAGTGTTTACTCTCAAATAATTAAAGTTCCATATGGCTGGGAGTTAATTATTGATCAAACTGTGCTCACTGTGTTCAGCCCTATCAATTGCACCGCTTCGCTGTGTACATGGTTTATGTGTAACCTCCAGCTTAGCGTTGCATAAACCTTAGAAAGAAAAGAACAGGAGACATCAGCAGGCACCGGCAGAGTTTTGCATTTTGTCACCCTACACACACACTGGTACATTTTCTATAATCCAATTCACAGCTATAGAATATGAAAATCAGATGTGTGGAGGTGCAGAAAAAACCAACTGAATACATAATGTGTGCACAATTAAATGTTAAGTAGAACGCATTGTTTTTCACATTCCGTGGTTTAGTTTGTTGTTTTTCTGCCTCGTTTTTAATCATTTTTTCTTTCGTCGTATTACTCGATAAGGAACAGTGCACATTAATAATAAAAAAATCTGTGAATGTGCCAGAGTTATTAGCCAAGAGGCTATTTTTCATCTGTAGTCCCGAGAGGCAGATGTTATACCGCAAACCTAAAAACATAAGCATAAATATGCAATGTTTGTACAATATTTACGCTTCCAGAACTCCGAGCTACAACCATGCCCCCAACCTCGACAAGCACTGGATCCTGCGCTACACGGGCGCGATGAAGCCCGTCCACATGCAGTTCACCAACATGCTGCAGCGCCGCAGGATGCAGACGCTGCTGTCTGTGGACGACAGCGTGGAGAAGGTAGGCGGACGGAGAGCGCACACACACACACACACACACACATTCCACCTGGCAGTCTCAAGTCCTGTGAGATCTGCGCCTCCTCTGAGAGGCACTAGAATATATTCACTTGGTAAACTTGCACGGATAGAGACTCGAGCTATCCAACATGAAGTATAACTTTGTGTTCACCGTGCTCCGTGAATCGTCTCCTCCTCCGTAGCTGTACAACATGTTGGTGGAGACGGGGGAACTCGACAACACCTACATCATCTACACCTCGGACCACGGCTACCACATCGGGCAGTTCGGTCTGGTCAAGGGCAAATCGATGCCTTACGAGTTTGATATCCGAGTGCCCTTCTTCGTACGAGGACCCAATGTGGAGCAAGGTGTCACGTGAGTGATTCATTCAATAGGATTGTGTCTAGATGATGTGTTCCAATATTATGCGCTGGAGATTATTGATGTGATATGTTGTTTTGTTTTTTTAAATCCTCCTCTCCTTCTTGCTCCGCTGCAGTAATCCTCATATAGTGTTAAACGTCGACTTGGCACCGACTCTGCTGGACATGGCCGGACTGGATATTCCTGCAGAGATGGATGGCAAATCCATCCTCAAGCTGCTGGACACAGAGAGGCCAGTCAATAGGTGAACACACACCACACAACAGTACATTTCCAGATTGGACATTTGCGATGTTGCAGAATACTATACGGGCCGAAAAGCAATTTGTTTTGGCGTTGAAATGTTTTACTAGATCTGTGTTCTTGGTGTTTTTCTTGGACAGAAGGAATAATCCAAACATAACCGTGTATAGCACCACTTTCTTTTCTTTTCTTTTCCACTGCAACAACACAAGGATGGCATTTTAAAAATGGAGGGTGTGTTTGTTCGGTGCTGTAACGGGATTTTTTCATTTTTCATTTAAATCCAGGTTCCAGTTGAACAGGAAGGGTAAAACATGGAGAGATTCTTTCCTGGTGGAGAGAGGGTATGTTTTGTTGATTGATCTTTTGCTGCACATGTTCTCAGTCCCGGTGACATCAGACTCCTTGTCTTTGGTTTTTTAATGCGTCTGTCTTCCTGTTCTTTTAGGAAGCCTCCGCACAAGAGAGGAGAGGAAATGGCCGCCCAGGAGGAGAACTTCCTGCCAAAGTACCAGCGGGTGAAGGACCTGTGCCAGAAAGCCGAGTACCAGACCTCCTGCCAGCAGCCCGGACAGGTACCTGACCTGCAGGAGCTCAGAGAGAGAGGTTATTAAAGTTTCAGGGGAACAACGTGAGCTGTAGCTCATGCAGGGTGATAATTTGCAATCTGTTTGACAATTTGCTGAGAATCATATGCAGGGATTGTACTCTCAGGGTTCAATTTGACTTAAAAGTCGCCAAGTATAACGTGTGTGTGTGTGAATAAGTGGCTGAAATATGTTTATTTCTGTGTAATTGAGACCTGTATGTGTCTGTGTCTGCTTCTTTCCATGCACAGACGCCTCAGTATTGATAATTGATGGTGCATAAAACCTCAAATTTTCAGAGTTTACATTTAATCAATTGCTATTAAAAGGTGTACGTGTGTAAAGACTCAAAAGCTAAATTAAAAGACTCAACGGTTATTTGTATGGGGTTTTCTAAGCACCATTAGGAGTCTGTGTTGAGTAATTTGAGCACAAACCCATAAAGAACTATTTATGTCAATTGGTTTCTATGCATCATAAATGGTGATGCGGTAAAAGCCTAAAGACACAATGTTGTATAACTTCCCTCTGCCCTTGTTTCAGAAGTGGCAGTGTGTCGAGGACCCGACCGGCAAGCTGAGGCTGTATAAGTGCAAGAGCATGGCCAGTCTCTACGCTCCACGCATGCAGGCCCTGATGGCCGGCGGCGCCTCCCACGTCCAGCCGCCTCCCGCTTCCGACTCCGACAGCTGCAACTGCGACGACGTGGGCTTCAAAACATCCTTCCTGAAGAGGAAGAGGCTGCTCACCAAGAAGAGTGAGTTCCTCTCGCGCCCCATTGTTCTGCCGGTTATTAATACATCTGATTTTTTTTTTACTCAGAAAGACACGCGTGTGCTTTACTTTGAAATGTCCTCGCGGTAGCCGACAAAGGCCGCTGCTAAACTGGGCCATTAATCTCGAGCAAAAATAGCCATCTTCTGAAGTATTCATGAGAGGAGGAGCACGTGTCACTGCTGCCATCAAGTGGTGGACGAGAGTGGACAAGTGGGTCTTTAACCCTCGTGTCGCCTTAGGATTAATTTGACCCCATTCAATGTTTAATGTCGGTGTTCTTTTGGTAGTCAACAAACAAACTTAAAGTGCCTCACACTTAAACTTGGAAAACAATATTAATTCTAATAATTTTCTGGAGGTTTTAATTGCTGGCGTCAAATTGAACCCAAAGGGTAAAATATGTTAGTAAATATAAAGGTAACAGGAGGGTGAAACATTAAATCGGGTCAAAATGACCCTAAGGCGACAGGAGGGTGTAATATTTAATCGGGTCAAAATGACCCGAAGGCGACAGGAGGGTTAATCAGAGGGCCTTGAAAGAAACAACTGCAGAAGATTGTCATTTATACCTGTAATATGACGCAGAGTGCATGGGGCCTTTGTCTCATATCATCTCTATATTTTTGTCTTCACTCGTCGACAGCGTCATAAATACTTTTGAACTCTCTCAGGTCCCTCTGTGTCGTCTTATTCAAAGATGAAATCCAAGAAGACCGCCTCCAGGAAGCGCTGGGCGCGCTCCGTGTCCTTTGAGCTGGACGGCGACCTGTATGCCGTCGACCTGGAGGGCGGCTACCGGCCCCGGGGCTCCGGGAACAGCAGCGGGGCCAGAGACGGGAGGAGGGGAGGGGAAGGGAACGAGGAGGACGACGATGAGTTCAGCGGCATGGGAGTCACAGCCAAACCCGCCGCCGGCGGAGGCAGGAAACCCACGCAACCTGCCGCCCTGAAAGTCACCTACAGGTGCAAAGGAGTATTGCGTTGACATGTCCTCTTTCTGGTGATGGATACCACATCAGGTCATCATCGTGCTGCCCTCATGGTGCTTTTCATCCTGCAGGTGCTCCATTCTCATGAACGACACGGTGAAATGCGACGGCGGCCTCTACAAGTCTCTTCAAGCGTGGAAAGACCACAAACTGCACATTGAGCACGAGGTACTGCTCTGTTGTGACATCGAGCCCCGTCACACCCATTGTGGGCGTATAGCGTGTGGTGTGTAACGGCTGTTGCCGGGCTGTGTGCTTGTTTAGATTGAGACCTTGCAGACCAAAATCAAGAACCTGCGTGATGTCAAAGTTCACCTGAAAAAGGTGCGGCCCGAGGACTGTCAGTGTAACAAGCCACGGTGAGAATGTGTCCCAACCGGCACCGGTCGCCTCGCGAGTGGATCTGACTGCATGACGTGAGCGTTGGTTTTCGTGTGTTTACAGTTACGTCCCCAAGAATAAAGAGACGTTCAGGCTCAACGCAGGGCGCGTGCACTCGTTCAGGTAAAGAAGTTACACTGTTTGACAGTCATTTATATCACATTATATGACATCACATTTCACTTAGCAGACGCTTTTACCCAAGGCGACTTGCAAGAAGTGCATTTAACCACGAGTACAAACTTAAAACAACAAGAATATAGACGGTAACATTTGTTCAAGAAAGCCAAACTACAAAAATACCATAAGTAACACAATAATTAATACTATAAGTAATACCATAGTTAATACTATAAGTAATACAATAAGTAATACCATAGTTAATACTATAAGTAATACCATTAGTAACACAATCATTAATACTATAAGTAATACTATAAGTAATACTATAAGTAATAACAATAGTAACACAATCATTAATACTATAAGTAATACCATAAGTAACACAATAATTAATACTCTAAGTAACACTATACGTAATACTATAAGTAATAACAATAGTAACACAATCATTAATACTATAAGTAATACTATAAGTAATACTATACGTAATACCATAAGTAACACAATAAGTAATACTATAAGTAACACTATACGTAATACTATAAGTAATAACAATAGTAACACAATCATTAATACTATAAGTAATACTATAAGTAATACCATAAGTAATACTAGAAGTAATACCATAAGTAATACTATAAGTAATACCATAATTAATACCATGAGTAAGTGCCATTCAAGTGCCACTGTAGCGCTAATCTGTTTTTATTTAACCCTTGTGTTGCCTTCGGGTCATTTTGACCCGATTCAATATTTAACCCTCCTGTCGCCTTCGGGTCAATTTGACCCTATTCAATGTTTAATGTCGGTGTTCTTTCGGGAGTCAACAAACAAACATAAAGTACCTCACACTTAAACTTGGAAAACAATATTAATTCTAATAATTTTCTGGAGATTTTAATAGCTGGGGTCATATTGACCTCAAGGGTAAAATATGTTAGTAAATATAAAGGTAACAGGAGGGTTAAACATTGAATCGGGTAAAATTGACCCGAAGGCAACACAAGGGTTAAGGTAAACAAAAGATGTGTTTTTAGATTCCAGCCGCTGTGTTGAATATGTTCTGGTCTCGTCAGGATGCCATCCAGGCAAAAGAACCTGTGGCTGCAGAAGGAGCAGAAGCACAAGAAGAAGCTGCGCAAATTCCTCAAGAGGCTCCAGAACAACGACACCTGCAGCATGCCCGGCCTCACCTGCTTCACCCATGACAACCATCACTGGCAGACCGCCCCCTTCTGGACAAGTACGGGATTACACGTGTCCGTAAAAAGAGATTTACGGGATTACTGTCGTGGGACTTTGTGAATGTTTTCCAAAGTGGGTATTGTAAAACACATTTTTGGAGGCTATTGTAACACCTCTTGTTTTCCACTCCCTCCCTCCTTCAGTGGGCCCATTCTGTGCCTGCACCAGTGCCAACAACAACACCTATTGGTGCCTCAGGACCATCAATGACACGCACAACTTCCTGTTTTGTGAATTTGCTACCGGCTTCCTGGAGTATTTTGACCTCAACACTGACCCATACCAGGTCGGTCATGTGCTCAGGCACACTGCCCTACTGATAAGGAAATAACTTGACCCAATAGCAACCGTGAAAATATTCCGGAGATTTTCCAAAAGCACTCGCTGACATTGTTGTCCTCGTTGTTCCCGTAGATGGTAAACGGCGTGAGCACCCTCGACCGCAATGCTCTGAATGCGATGCATCAACAACTCATGGCGCTACGGGGCTGCAAGGGACACAAGCAATGCAACCTGGAGAAAGGTGAGGGGTGGGGTGGGGGGGGGGCATGTCTGTGTGCACATACATGTAATTTGACTCCGGTTACACTTACGCTCTCGTCGTACATAGGCTACATGTAATTGACATTGAAACAACAGAATAGCAACTTGTGTTCACAACATAAAAACAACAACGGTGGCAATGATTTGGGGATGTTTGTGCGGAAAGAAAGAGGTGACAGAGCAAGTATGTGGATGATTATTTAACCTCATTATTTTACCTCTACTTATTTTCAGGAGGAAAGGAGCGAAACTACTTCAGCGAATACAGGTATGGTCCCCCCCCCCACACACACACAGCTGATTACCATTACAAACACTGCAGATGTAATACATGTGAGAGTTGTAGCTCTGGGAGGTTACAGCCTCCCGAGGGTGCCTTTTTTGTGTGGTTATGCTTATTCTCACTCGGGGAGTCAAGAAAAATGAAATACGGTGACGTTGTGCTGAATTTGAACCTCTTGGAGCCGGTTCCCGTAGCTGTTTCCACCAAAAGCCTGTTTAGCATGCAGAAGCCAGACAGGGCCGATGCGCCAGCTTGCTTTTCAGCTTCTGCTGCTCCCTTCCTGTAATGAAGCCTAATTGCCTGTCTCTGCTGTGCGTATGGGGGTGTATGTGTGCCTGCCTGTGTGTGTGTGTGTGTGTGTACGTGCATACATGTATGTGTGTGAACCTGTGTGTGTGTGTGTGTATATACCTGTGTGTTTCTCTCCATGCACGTGCATTTGCCCTGCGCGGCGTGTCTCCGTGCTGTGCATGCTTCAGGCCAGTTCATCGTCGAAAGAGGCCAAAAGTGAAGAAGCCTTCCTCCAAATCGCTGTGAGTTTGTCATAAACCCATCTGTTCCTTTTGTAGTCAGCCAAGCTTTACTTCTATCCTCCCCGCCAGATTTTATTATTTTTTCTCAGCTTGTTCAGATGACCCAGATGCATGCCCCCCCCCCCCTCTATTTACTGTACTGCTGTCCTCCTTTACTTACAGTAATGATCATTCTCCTGCATTGCAAAGCGCCATTTTCTTTTTTCATTCCCTCACTCAAGTCAATAAAGCAATGCAGGTGTGACGTTGTCTCATTATGTCGTGTCCTCAGTCCCGTTGTCGCCATTTCTTACTCGCCCTGGCGCTGTCGGTAGGACCAGATCACAGCTGGAGTCTCATGTGGCACATTTAACTCACTGCACTTGTTTCCTCTGCACAGAGGGCAGATCTGGGAAGGGTGGGTTGGGTAGCTGCCCGCATCCCTCAACCCACCGGATTGGCCTCCGACGGAGAAGGAAGGAGAAAGGAAAGGGGGGGGGGCAAACCCGAGGACCTTGACCACACTTCGATGGACCATAACCTGAGATACTACTTTACCCTGATCCGGGGTTTTTTTTTCATTTTTGAGAGAGCTGCTCTTCGTAACTCTAAACCAGGCAGAAGGAGACGCTGAGAGGAAGCTGAAAGGACTCTCCAATTGTCCGTTCTGCCTTTGCACACATCTAATTTCATCCTCTGTCACCCCTCAGCCGTCAGAACCATTAACATTAACAGGATGCTGTGAATCAAGGTGGGACCGTTGGATGTCCGCCAGCCATTCTGTCTAACAGTACTGCTTGTACATAATATATATCGGCTTTAATCCGCTTTCTTTCATGTCATACGGGACCGGGCGGGAAAACAACTCTGCTGCTACTCAACGATGTCATAGCCTCGCGATGTCTCATGCCGATTATTTTAAATCAGTAACGCTCGGAGAAACAACAAGACATATTTACTTTTATTTCTGCACTGACGTGTCTCACATGGAAAGCGTTACGGACTTTGGAACGACCGGACAGGACTCTCTCCGCCGTAATCTTTTGTATTATAGTTGTTCTTAACGCCGCCGAATGTCCTTTTTGATGAAGCGTCATCTCTTGCTCAAAGCTGTGTGAGATGTGAGGCGTCTCGCCCCGAACCGGCACACAGTCATCACCATCTCACAACGATGCAGTCCAGACCTGCAGAATATTTGACCACCCGGGATGCGTCGTTAGTGAATGCCCTTTTACTCCTTTTGTAGAAGGGCCATAATCGTGTGTTCAGCTTGCTATACATGGTGCTAAAGGATAACAATAAAGACGGAAAATCTTGCAGTACAGTACAGTATGTATTTGAATGTATGTCGTGCAATTAATATAAATGTTTACAATATTTTTTATAATACTGAAGAGGCCGACCTCCTTGTACGATATGGGCTGACGAAACGGACTTGTCGGGAGAAATGTAGCTTGGGAAATGCCAGAACTTACGTATGTTTGTCCTTATTTACATCGGAAAAAAGCACTTAATGGGTTCACTGTGAAGAGATGAGCCATGTACGTTTAACGGCTGTATGGTTTACTCTGTGCCAGAGAACAACACAACAGTGTCATACTTATTGATGTGGCTGTTATAGCTACCTGCCTTTGTTAGCTTCTTTGATAATTTTATTTTCTAGCAAATATTTCCATAGACCTGAGCGCTGGTAGTAATTGTGAATAAAGTTGTTGTTTGACCATTAACATGAGCCGACTTTTATTGTGGTATTGCGCGGTGGTTTGTGTTGCTGTCCAGCAGGTGTCTCCATCTGCTTGTCTGCTGACACACCAACACAACAGGCTCCTTATGGCTCACTGTGTAGAGCATTTGCATATAATATCCAAATATGAATCCAACATAACCCTGAATCCAATGGCACTTCTTCAAAGAGTATAAATATATATCGATATTGCACATAAAAAGATCCGATGGAAGCCCATTTCTGCCACTGTTATGAAAGAATTACGATCCTGTAAGTTATAATTACTTAACTATCTCATAATTGTTACAATAGGCATTATTAAATAGTATCTGATAATTATGAGTCAGGAAAATCAAAATTATGAGTTAGTATCTTATAATTATGAGTACATAACAATTATGGGATACTAAATCGAAATTCTAAGATAGTTAAGTCATCATTGCGAGATAGTTAAGTCATCATTGCGAGATAGTTAAGTCATCATTTTGAAATAGTTAAGTCATCATTTTGAGATAGTTAAGTCATAAGATAGTTAAGTCCTAATTATGAGATATATCTCTTATTTTTCATCACAGTGGTGGAAATGGGCTTTCATACGATTCAAACCTGCTAAAAAAATGTAATATAAGCAACACCTGTGTCTGCCTCTTTCACAATTAGGATACAAACTGGGGATAACAAACTATTAAATAAATCAAAATGTAATTTTAAAAACCCTCCAAGAACCTGTTGTGACAGTTCCGGTCACCACTACATGTGATGTACCGGTCTGGCCTCCACTTTTTCCACCCAGCCAGCAGAGAGGACAGAGGGGGGTGGAGAAGAGGAAGGGCGGAGGGGGGCCCCCCCATCCCAACCGATGACTCACGTGCGGGGGCGGGGCCTCCATATCGGATCCGCCGCGGTGAGCACCGTCCCGCACGACTCACTCGCCCGGGACCGCTCTGCGTGCCCAGAAAAGCTTCCTTTCTCCCGACAAACAGCTACAAACCAACCGTTTCCCGTTTGTTTTACGGCTCGTTTACAATGTGAAGAAGAAATGGCCGGGACAAGGTAAGTTTTTAATTTGTACTCTCAACGTAATTTTTTTTTGAAAGCGATACAAAAAAATACATTTGAACTGGAGAAAGTTTGGACGCCGGGGAGCTCGGTCGGTTGCCTCGCTATCAACCCCGCCGACGGCGGCTTCCTGGCGGGGTCGAGGGGCGACAGTTAGACCCCCCCCGAGCCGCTCGGTGTGGAACGGTCGTCCCGTCGTTGGAGCACGTTGTGTGTGCGCGCAGTTTCAAACTTCTCTGAATAATGGAGAACATTCCGTCACGTGAAGCCGTAAAGTGGTTCACGTGCGACTCAAATGTAAATAGCAGGTTTATTTTTTATTTTTACAAGCGGCGTGGCGGTTTTATTCAACGTTTCAACAAACTCTAAAAACTGTGTTTTATCTCACGAGCACGAGGGGAAACTGTGAGAGAAGTTTGACACTTAAATAAAGTGTTGTCGTTGGGGGTCACGTTATCTGCAGATTGAGCCGACTTTCTTCCTTCACCCCCCATTTACCCTCCCCCTCCTCCCACTCCTCCTCCCTCTTTGCTGCTAAGAGACCAGCAACAAATGTCCCACAGCCCATTTGTTGCTCTCCATTTATTTATTATTTTACTGGTGGAAGGTAACTGCGGCTACTGGTTTCCCCACATGTTGAATTTCTTAACCATCTGCTTTAAAAAAAAAAACTTTGATTAGCTTTCATCGGTTTCTTGAGACAGATGGTTTTGCTTTAGTCCTTTTGCAGCCTATTTAAAGCTACTGAGATGTATGGGATAAGCTACTTTCCTTTTGACTGTTTTTTAAAAACTTTTTTTTTACAGTGCTCCGACTTTGTATAGTTCAGACTGTGCATTGCTTTTAATGGCTCTGGCTGAAGATTCTAGATGTCTTTTGATGTCCCAATGTTATCCCTCCACACTTTATTTTACTTGTATACTTCTATATCTTTCATCCCTGTTATTTACATTTTGTGTTTTGTTTTTACTCTTGTGTGTTGCTGCTACTGTCAACACGACAATTTCCTGGGGGATTAATAAAGTATATATCTATCTATCTATCTAAAATATTTCAGATGCCGTGTGTATAGCCTCGAAGCGGTTACGTTGGCACGCCATGGCCAACCGGACACTTCCTGGGTGGAGTAGTTTGTTTGTTTCCAGCCGGTGCTCAATCTGAGGACGGCGTGCTGTTGGTTTTATGCCGAGGCGTTAACTTCTCTTATCTGTCCCGCCGCTGCAGCGCAGTCGAGAGAGGGTCAGGGTGGCCGGGACGAGACAATGCTCCATTCGGCGGGGCTCCCTCCCTTTAAAAAAAAAAATGTCTCTACCATTCATCTGAGCTTTTTCAATGCAAGGAGCGGGAATCACAATAGAATGCCGTCTGGCCGGTAGCTCTGTTTGCTCACGGGGGGGGGGGGGGGTAGACGGACGACCCGTTACCCTAAAAACAAGATGAGTTAAACTAGGTCTTCTGACGAGGACGGAGCAGGATGTCCGTCCTACCGAGGAGTTGACAATGGACACGTTTGTTTGTTGCGAGGAAGTGATTTTGAAGCGTGTTCCAGTGACAGCGGCGTGTTGTGCCCTGTGACGTGTTAATAATATCACGAATGCGGATAATGTGACGTTGAGCTTTGAATCCCATTTTTCTCTTGCTTTCTTTACTACAATCCTGGTAATGTCCCTGTGGATCAGCGCTCTTAACGCCACACACACACACACACACTTTTCATCTTAACGATGACGCTTTAATGAGGTTGAAGTTGATTTGGAAAAACGCACTCAAATGTACTTTTATATCCACCGTGTTCACACCGTTCCTCTCCAGAGATTAAAGGCTGGCTTTACTTCCGCTGACTTCAACCTTAATGCCAAGAGTGCTGATCATCACTCGCTAGCATTACAGGGGATAATAACTTATGGGCTGTAACCATGTACACGTAATCTGCTTCCAAAGAGGCGAACACGTCTGCGTGATCGTCGTGAGCGGTCGGTGCAAAATCCTGAAATGAGCTGACCGCAAATCTCCAAACCACGTAAAACGGAGTCGCTCGCCACAGAAATGTAACGCAGACGGTGATGAGAACCGAACTGGAGCAGAACATGTTTCTCAGCGTCACAGTTGTCACCCTATATTACAAACCTAAAACTGTTGTTTTGAAATATCAGTCTGGCCTTGTGCCGTTGAGCCCGAGCGATGGCCTCTTAAATCATAATCCCTCCCCCCCCACACACACACACACTTGGGGCCCAGTACAGACCCAGCGCTAACATCTTTACCAGGCTGCTCTGCACTCTGAAGCCTGGAGGGCCCGTCGTCTGCACCTTCACTTCCTCCAGAGGACAATCCGGACGTTCCTTTCCGCTCGGCTCTGGGATTCGACTGGCCTCGTTTGTCTTGTCAGCACTCTTTATTTTTTCACATGCATGACCCCCGAACGGTCCGACGAGATAACGTTTGGACAATGAATGCTGGAGGGGGGGGGGGGGTTATTAAGCAGAATTACATCCTAATGGGTCCATTCATGCCTCTTGTTTGGACAAGTGACCCCATTGTTCCTCTCCTGACAGCTGGTGTGCGGGACACCGGCCTGGTTGTGGTAAACAGCCTGGTCCCGGCCGCGGCCTCTCCTGCACATGTTCGCTCTCGTCGTCCTGAGTCTCATCTGGTCTGAAAGAAGTCCCCCCTTCAACCAGCCAGAGGGGTGGATTTAAGGAAAGGACCGGGGACTCCTGTTTGGGCCGGTTTACCCCTAAAAGAGTGAATTTATTGACCCTGTCACCCGTGGGTGTCTCGGTCAGACGGCGACCGTTTCGGAGGAGCGGCGGAGGGGTCCGAAGTTCTCGGCACTTCTGAGCTGCAGCATTTGTCGGAGAAGCGAGGGTGGCGGGACGAGTCAATACCCCCCCCCATACAGAAATCTCAGAGCACTGTTGGTCCGCGGCCAGTTTTGTAGGCGGATTACAGCGAGGCGGTACGCGAAGCAACATTCAAGGCCGAGGTAGGCTTTATTATCTCCCAGAAGAATCGGTTCGCTGCAGTGAATTCACTCGAGGCGTATGAAAAATCGCAAGTTGGAAAGCGGCACGGGAAAGACTAGCGCCGAAAAGACCTCGCGAGGTCCGGTCCGATCGGTGCCGACGGAGGTCGGGAAAACCGTCTCCAGTTCTGGATCGGGGCAGCCGTTGAAAGGGGTCGCCCCGGATCTCGCTCGCACGTTCCGAGCCCCTCCCCTCCGCTGCTCTGATTGGCCGGGCCCCTCCCCTGTTCGGAGGCACCGCAGAGAGTTCTCGCTGAATGAAGTCGGCCTGTTGATCTGACAATAGTCAGCATTGTGCCGGTCCGTCGCAGCCTTTCAGAATAGAGTCCATTTCACAGGCTTTGTAATGCATATGACCGTGAGTCATCACAGGACATTCCTGTCAACTAGGTAACCATTTAAAAAAAAAAAAAATTTAAGCTCTATTCCCAGTGAGCCTAGAGATTTATGTACAAGAAACTGCTGGCAACTGCATCTCGAAGGGAATTCTTCCTGACAGCTCGATCTGATCCGTGTGTTCGTGTCGCCGTCTTTCCCAGGCGAGCAGTCGATTAGTCATTTTCTAGTCCTGCAGTGCAGAAAGCATAAAAAAAACCATTGCATTATTTGTATTTTGTCCATCCGTGGCACACGTTTGCACAAGCCAAACCATATAGCACACCGACCAAACTGGATCTTCTGGTTCTCGGGGGGGTTTTCACTCGAGAGAACCGCCACTCACGCGGTTCTTAGTCGACACTACGAAGTGTATTTACTCATCTTCACTGAGCAACGGTGACATTTCAGGCTGGAACGGTCGGGTTTGAAATTGGCAGAAAGTCGGTGTTTGCTTGGAAGGTGTGGAAGTCGCCTCCGCGACGTACCGCTGAGACGCCCTCCGATGTGTCAGCGATGCAACGCTTTCCTTTCATGTCGGTCATGTGACAGTAGAGGATCCCCTCTGCTTTTTCAGATCGGGACTGTCACACACACACACGCAGTACAAACGGCTTGTGAGCATCTCATCCGTGCGCACCCTTGAGGCGTGTGCACGTCTGCAGGGTTCGTACGGTCATGGAAAACCTGGAAAAGTCGTGGAATTTTAAAATGGCCATTTCCAGGCCTGGAAAAGTCATGGAAAAAACTTAAATCATAAAAGTTTGGGAAAAGTCAAGGACATTTGTTATAATCACATGTTCATTTATGCAGAGTTTGAAATAATTCATATGTTTTTTTTAAAGAAAGACGCTCAAAATATAAGCCGGCATTCTACATGTTTCATGTTTATGCCGAGATTTCAGTTTGGTCATGGAAATTTGGTTTAAAGTCTTGGAAATCCATCGGTCAACATGTGTAAGAACTGCGTCTGGCCGTTTGGTCTTCAAGTGCTTCGCCTCTTCCCCTCCGTACGCGTCGGCTCGCATAAGGCCCGCTCTATCGAAGCCTCGCCGTGAAAGGCGACCCCTGAGCTTGTTTGCCAATGTCAGCACACGAGGAGCGAGGAGTGAGGAATGGACACTGACAACTGCTGCTGAGAGGGGGAGGAGAGCAAAAAAAATGTTTAGGCCATGTTCCCATTAACGTGGTTCAGTTTGGAAAATATGTCAATGCTACAGGTCTTTCTTATTGCATAGAAATGCAAACAATAACTGTGATAA
Source organism: Pseudoliparis swirei (assembly GCF_029220125.1). Lineage (NCBI taxonomy): Eukaryota > Metazoa > Chordata > Actinopteri > Perciformes > Liparidae > Pseudoliparis > Pseudoliparis swirei. Next base: position 25,794,882 of record NC_079405.1, on the reverse strand, counting down.
CTGACTTTGTTTCAACACTGATGCGTCCAAGTCGTACATATCAGGAGGCTCGTGGTTTTCCGTCCATTCAAGGTCTCGATGATCAGCCCGAGTTCTTGTCCATTGGTTTTTCATGCCCCCTCGCATAGTCTGAATTCCTCAGGGTGCTGCACAGAAGATGAACACCAAGCAGACCCACAATGCACAGCGCAGAGTCGCTGGAGTGGTCTGTGCACCTATGAGAAGTCTGACGGGGGTCAGATGGAGTAAACCAGACGGGATGGAGCCGCGTCGGGTTTACGAAGCGGCGCTGTTAACGTCGGACAACGAGACGAGTCCACAGCGCCCCGACCCGGAGAGCCTCTGTGGGGATGGAAGCCAAGCTGCCTCTCACAAGTCACTTGTTCTGTCGCTCTGCAGCCTCTTTATGCAAGTCTGTTTGTCTGTTTGTTAAATTGAATGCTAAGACACACACACACACACACACACACACACAGTGTCCAAATAGTCCCTGTTTGAGCGACCTCTAACCGCGGTGACACGGCAGGAACAAGAGGTGTGAAACAAAAGGGCCGAAGAATGTGTGTGTGCAACAGGTGCAGGGCTCTTTTTCTCTCTCTCTCTCTCTCTCCCTCCCTCTCTCGCTTTCTCTCTGTCGCTCTCTCTCTTTCTCTCCCTCTCTTTCTTCCTCCCTCTCTCGTTTTCTCTGTCGCTCTCTCTTTTTCTCCCTATATCTCTTTCTCTCTCTCGCTTTCTCTATGTCGCTCTCTCTTTTTCTATCTCTTTCTCTCCCTCTCTTTCTTCCTCCCTCTCGCTTTCTCTCTGTCGCTCTCTCTTTTTCTCCCTCTATCTCTTTCTCTCTCTCCCTCCCTCTCTCGCTTTCTCTCTGTCGCTCTCTCTTTTTCTCCCTCTATCTCTTTCTCTCTCTCCCTCCCTCTCGCTTTCTCTCTGTCGCTCTCTCTCTTTCTCTCTCTCTCATATATATATCTGAAACATGTGCACTCGCCCCCTGATTGTTCTGGACTCCTGGGCGGAGCCTAAAGGAGCCGATCCTACACAACCCACATGCCCCTCGTCCCAGCTCTTGTTTTCCAGCAGAAACATTTAGTTACAGGAAACAAGACGCCGGCCCTTTAGTGGAGGAACGACAAAAGGAGCGCGCATCAAACCCGACTCGTGTGATCACTCTCCACAAACGGCGCCCGCAGTGGCAACACGGAGACCCATCGGGGTGAAACGCGGCGGCGGCCCGAGTCGACCCCTCGCAAGCGGGTCGCCGTTGCCTGCCAGGTTTACGGTTCCCCTCGCCGGTAGTCACAGCTGCCGTGCTCCCGGTCGTCGGTCTCCGTCCCCGCCGCTCTTGTTTTACAATATTTAGATAAGCGGGGTTGCCTAGCAGCCATGCTGGATAGACTTTGTCCATGATTTATACATAATCAAACAGAGGTCTGCTTCAGGCCGAGCGCTCCCTGTGTTTTATTGAGTCGCAGGCCTCCGCTTGCCCCGAGAGCAAATCACCACCTGTTTCTCTTCCTTAATATATATTTTTTTTTACAGTCGTGTGCGGCTAGGTGAGTTTAAATTCCTTCCTCTTCTCTGAGAGATCACTTATTTCGGGGCTTGTATCGGAGCAGAGAGGATGTTTGATGTCTCTGAATAGAAAATGGCAGGTCTGTAAATATACCTGCCAGCGTGGACCTGGCACTTTTATTTACTTTTTCTTTCTTTCGCTGTGCCTGGTCAACCGAGTCCTACGGTTTCCTAAATAAATGGCCGGCCTTGTCAGCCATTACTAGATTATCTGATTAAACACTGCAACCATAGTTTGTTTGAAGGGGGGGGGGAGTAATCCCCCTTCTCTATGTAGTGTTCATCTCTTTAACAAAATCAACAACCGCACTGCTTTTTTTTTGGGTTGGTTTTAAATCCAAAGCTCGACAATGACACACGGCATCGTGTTGCCCTATTTCTAGTGACCGTATTGTCCTCTGTGTTTTCCACTTCTGGGAAAAGGGCCATTTACACTCTGGTGTTGGATTTGAACAATGGGGCAGAATCCATGAGCTGTATTCTATATTCTGTTGTTTGCCTCGCTCTGGGAAACCGCTCCGCTAGTTATTATTGGAGCGAACTGTAAATGGTGGTGGGTTTTTTTCTTCTTGAGAAGGAGACCGTCGCTCCATTGGAAATGGGAGAAACTAACTAGATGGTTAACAAGGTGTGCTTGTGTGCACGTCTGTGTGTGTGTGTGTGTGCATATGTCGGTATTGGCCTCTCGGTCTCTGTGGCAGGCTCTGTTTTTTACTTTGAGCTTTATTTTTAGTCGCGATGGAATATCCATATGCTGCTGTAGCATCTCCTTGAGCCGAATGGGAGACAAAGGGAGAGTGTGTTACTACACACAAGATCAAAGAGGACATTGTGTTTCATACATAAATATCCAAATCTATCAAAGCGGGTTTGTTTACAAGGCGAACAATAAACTCACGGTAGCTGAAAGTGCAGATTCTCAGTCGGGGACACTTTCAAAATAAGATTCCTTTGGGAAGAACCGATCCTGTTCATATTCAAGAAAGCCTCAAAGTTACTCTTAAGAATCTGTAAAATTCAACTCCTTGACTCTCTATGCTCCTGTGTTCACTGAAGGTAGTCGGGTTCTGTTTGAGTACCGCCCCAAACCCCCATCACAGACCTGTGGCATGCATTCTGCTTCAATTAAACTGAGTTTCCCCAGAGCTAAATCTCTGTGTGTGTGTGTAATAAGTTAATTTTAGCTTAATATAAAACATTTCTGTTTTAGTTCTGCTCTGTTGAGCTCGTGCAAACTGCATTCCGAACCATTTACGAACATTTGAAGCATGTGGCCGGCTGCTTCGGGTATTTGACACGCCGCTCCATACTTTCTATGTCTGCCAGAGAATCACCTAAAGCCGAGCAGGCTGCAGTTAATTTACGCGTTAAATAACACAGACGGCGACTTCTCACCTGAAATGTACAGCAGCGAGGATGGGCTTTGTCCACGACAGAGTTTATGAGAAATAAATATGTACCAAAGCAGGGGTGTCAAACTAGTTTTCACCGTCGGCCACATCAGCATCAGGGTTGTAACTGAAACACTGTAAACTACTCCCAAACATATTGTTAAACTAGAACGGGCACTCGGTAGAGCGCATACCTTCGCATATCACAAGATTGGGCATTGAATTATGAACATTTTGGCATTAGTTGCATGCCAATTGGATAGAAATTGACCGCGCTATGGTAAAAAGAAGATTTTGACCTTTTCATGACCTTGACCTTTGACCCGATCGATCCCAAAATCTAAGCAAATGGTCCCCGGATAATAACCAATCATCCCAACAAATTTCATGCGATTCGGTTTAATACTTTTTGAGTTATGCGAATAACACGCATACAAATAAATACACGGCGATCAAAACATAACCTTCCGCATTTTCAATGCGAAGGTAATAACTCTTTGCATTTGATTATTGTTTATTTGAGCATAGAAATATTGTACATAAGTATATTTCTCTAATATTATCACATAAATCCATTAAATTTGAAACCTTCAAAATAAAAGCACAGGATATTTTTCTTGAATTTCTGCGGTGATCATGTGTCTTTCAAGCCGTCCGGGGCCACAAAAAAATTACGTGGCGGGCCTCGTGTTTGACCCCTGTGTCCTAAAGGATAGCTACGGTGGAAATAATAACATTTATATATTAAATGTGGATAAATCAAAGCGTGTCCGCCTCAGTCCTAGTAAATTCTGCGGATGACAAGCGCCTTTAGTATTGGACAGAGTAATGGACATCCCTGCTGTTGTTTGAGCGCTCCCAAAGGGGATGTTCCTGGAGCGTCCCAACCTGAGCGCCGGTCCGTCTTCCTGCTTATCTGGTCGTGTCAACAGAGCCCAGCCGGCTCGCTCTCGGCTCTTACCGGCTGTTTGTTTACTCAGAGAGGGAACGGTCCAACAGCGCCGCCGAACTCGTCGGCCCTGGCCTCCGCAGGTGACCCTCGGTTTCCTGCCTGGGGGTGACGCTGGTTTACACCACCGCCGTGGAGTTCAGGGACGCACGCCGCTCTGTCGCCGCGTGCTCGCGAGCGATTGGTTTATTTGGCTTCCCCCGTAGGAACGCTTTATTTCCAGAGAGAGCGCCGACAAACACGGATCTGAAATAACAAGGAATGCAGCGTGGAGAGATCTGTTTCTCGGTGGGAAGGCCTCCTCTTTGGAGGCTGGGAGCAGTCAAAGGATGTCGGCTGTGGCATGTGGGGCGGTGTTGACTGGTTGGCCTGCGCTCTGAAAGCCCCCATTATGCGCAGGCTTACCTCCCGTGTTGCGAATCCAATCCGTCTGTAAGTCATCTTCTGATAGTTGGGCCTCGTTGTGGTCCCTCAGACTGTGAACACTATGTATTCAATCCATCCTCCTGCAACACACATTTTGACACTTACTTACACTTTTATTTATAAGGGGGCGGGGGTTAAAAAACGCAGTATGAACCCACCTATCACGCAGATTCCACTAGGGCTACTTGCCCGGTGTGAAGGATTAGACCAGATGGCTTCCCAGCGCAGAGTACTGGCACACAACGGGAAGACGGTATGTGAAAGGCTCCTATAATATCCTCTCCGGGCTCTTTCTATGTTTACCTGTCTATTAAATCCAACTGTGGACAAACGGGTGCCGGCAGCACGCACAGGAGCTGCAGATCGATACGTTGTGAGCCGGTAGGTCGACGACGCTGCTAAGTTTAAAGAACAGCTGCTGATCCCAGCGGGTCGTCCCAGTGACATTGTAACCCTGGCTGACCCGACTGGCATCCCTCTCTCCGGTTCTATTTCTGAGCCCTGGGTTTGCACACCCAGGGTTCATTTGGCAGGCGCACACACAAACCGAATGTGGGTATAGGTGGTGGACATTGTGGGCCGTCCTATCCATACTAAGCTCCGTGCCCCTTGCTGGTCATCGCAGGTAGCCCGGACAGCAGGCTCACAAACGACTGACGGGGAGAAGAAAAGCTTCTCTGTCCCCAGAAAGCTGGGGAAATATCCAAACCTCGGATTGTTGCGACACTAATTCCCCTTGATTTTAATGTCGGTGGCTGCAGCACAGACCTGTCGTTATATGGAGCGACTGCAACGGTTATGTTTTGATCGCCGTGTATTTATTTGTATGCGTGCGTGCGTGTTATTCGCATAACTAAAAAAGTATTAAACCGAATCGCATGAAATTTGTTGGGATGATTGGTTATTATCCGGGGACCATTTGATTAGATTTAGGAATCGATCGGGTCAAGGTCAAGGTCATGAAAAGGTCAAAATCTTCTTTTTACCATAGCGCGGTCAATTTTTTTCCAATTGGCATGCAACTAATGCCAACATGTTCATAATTCAATGCCCAATCTTGTGGTATGCGCTCTACCGAGTGCCCGTTCTAGTTTCTTTTAAATCTCTTTGTAATTGCACGTACATTGGGCCTCCCTCCTCTCTGCATGTGTACTTTCCCTGCCACCGTCGCCGCTATCTCTCTCTCTTTTTGCCGGTGTGTATTGTGCTGAGCTGGTCGTCGCCACGCTTGGCGATTACAGTTAAGCTCTTTGGTCTTTTGCATTAGTGGCACTCGGAGCGTATGGTTCCCTTTTGGGCCCTCGCTCGCTCCACGCCCCGTCGTCTCCCTCGGAGTGTCCACCTGTTCCCTTACTCAGGAAACGCACACCCCTGCTGCTTTGTTTGCCTACCAAACAGATGACATCATTGCTAACACACACACACACACGCACTAACACACACAGATGGATGCATGTAGGACACACACATTGGCACTCTCTCCATATGGGCATATATGGACACCATATCGTTGGGCCTCGCAGTGCGAGTTGTTTACTGCGTGTCGAGGTGTTTCATAAACACCGAGGCGTGACCTCTATTGCAACATAATATGCCGTTGGTGGATAATCCGTTAATACCGTTTGCCTCGTTTCTTTCTCGTTCAGCGCTGATTGGGTGGAGATCCTGGAGCCGCGCTCCCGCGAGCGCATGTACGTGAACTTGACCACCGGCGAGTGCGGCTGGGACCCCCCGCTGGACGTTCCGGTCCGCCAGGCAGACGGCAACCAGTGGTGGGAGCTCTTCGACCCCCAGAGCGGCCGCTTCTACTACTACAACTCGACCGGGCGGCGCACGGTCTGGCACCGGCCCCAGGGAGCCGACATCGTGCCCCTCTCCCAGCTCCAGGCCATGAGACGGTGCAGCGAGGCGAAGCGAGCCGCGGGGGGCGGCGGCGGCGCGGACGGGCCGCGCCACGGCACCACGGGGAGCGTCGGGAGCGCCGGCAGCCAGGGGCGCGTCACGCCCGTGCCCGAGCGGGATGGAGACGGCCCCGGAGCTCCGGAGGCCGACGAGGAGGCCGCCGCCGACCCCGAGCTGGACCCCGCGGCGGACAGCAGGTCGCAGGGAGACGGGAGCAGCACCGAAAGCGGCGCCGAGGGCGGCAAAGACCAGCCGAGGTGAGCGTGACCAAAACCTCCAGTCGCCTCGATGGCGAGTCTGGGGAGGAAATTGTGCTTAATGGATCAAATTACCAGGAGAAAGAGTCAGGAAACGTGATAGTCATCGCGGCATGCGGCACAGTGAGGCGTAATCACTTTCAAATGCCTCCGCTGTGAGAACTCGCAGGATTGTTTTGACTTGTGAACCACGCGGGGCGCATTCAAACTCTTTTTCCTCTCTCTTTCATTTTATTTCATTTTCATTCTCTCTTATCTGACATTCCATATGTCCCGTGTTTCCAGAGCATCGCCTGTGAACCGTGCTCAGCCATTTCAGCAAATTGTTACCAAATGGGGTCAGTTCACAACATTACTCTCTCTCCCCCCCCACAATCCTCCATCCTCACACTAGGATTACTGGTGCGGAGCGGCCCCTGAACAGAAAGTCATTCAGAGACCCCCACCATGTGCTCGGCGTTGTGGCCTCGTTCAAACCGCCGCCTCGTCCCTCAGATTCCAGACATGCCACGTCTGTTTCCCCTGGCACGGAGCCACCGAGGCCACCGAGGCCGTCTCGGTGTCCTCCTGTGCGCACGCCGCCGCCAACCAACCAACCAACCAACCCTGGCCCGCGCCGCCCCGACGCTCATTCAATTTTCCTAAAACAAATCTCCCCGGGCCGTTAAAGACTAGAACGCCTCTTATGGGTGCGAGCTTTAAATGCGCATGCACTAGAGGCGTGTGAGAGAGTGTCGTTTGTGGTTAATGGCGAGCAGAACCGCTGCATTCCAGCTGCGTATAAACAAGACGAACCCTGCTGGGCCTTTTTTTTCTTCTTTTCAGAGGGTCTCTCACGGTGACTGTGGCTCTCCGGTTCCCTCCTGGCTCTTCTCGTACCTCTCCGTGACCCTCCGAGCCTTTGGGATTACGATTTAGATGGAGGGGGAACTGTGTGTGTGTGTGTGTGTGTCAGGGTCCCACTTTGCCCCAGTGACTCAACCACTGCCAGAATCTTCTCCGTCTCCCCCCTTTTTATAACAATGGCGAGCTGTGTTCCTCAGAGGAAGGCTGAGGGGTCTTCAGCGCACAGAGGCTCGGTACCCTTACTTGGCCAGATGGCCGTCCACATGCTCACCTTCCCACGTCTCTTGGCAGGTAATTAGAAACCGCCACAAAATGCGCAAAGATGGCGGCATGTTGACGGCTCAAAATGGGTGAAAACAAACATGCTTGTCTGCAGCCGGTGGCCCGACTCCATCGATAATAACAAGGACGAAGGGGTAAGGGCAAGGGAGAAAGTTCAAATGAAGAGTTGGAAGGGTTGCGCTGGTTTGCGGTGAGCTAAATGTTCTGTCCCACCCAATACATGGGAGAGTTGAGGGCCTCCATGAGAACATCCTCTTTTCTTTTTGCCGGTCATAACTTGTTGTTTGTTTCATCGAGCAACGGGGCGTTTCATTACTCGCTCCGTCAGACACGTCGTCACATGTTCTCGAACGTCTCGGCCCTGTCGAACATGTCGTCACATGTTCTCCAACGCCTCGGACGTGTCGCTACATGTTCTTCTTATTTTATTCTTCTAGGGTTTGTTTTTTTATCTGTGAAATTTCAGCAGGGATTAAATGTAATTGAGTTATGACCTTTGAACAACAATGGTGTTCTCTGTGGAGATGGGCACAATCCCAGTTCTTCCAACGGCAGTTTCCTTTTGTTTCGGGCTATTAATAAATCGGTTCATTGCCGATAGAAGAGTTTCCACACAACACGCCCTTGCGTGTTATTCTGCACACTGGTTGGTCGGTTGCCCCTTCCTGTCGCCGTCCGTCTCTCCCTGTCTTTGTGAAGCCAATATCTGTTTTTTTTTCTCCTCCATTTGGCCATGTTCCTTAATCGGGGTTCGTACGGTCATGGAAAACCTGGAAAAGTCATGGAATTTTAAAATGGTCATTTCCAGGCCTGGAAAAGTCCTGGAAAAAACGTAAATCATAAAAGTTTTGGAAAAGTCATGGAAATGTGTTATCACATGTTCATTTACGCCGAGTTTAAAATAATTAATGTTTTTTAAAGAAAGACGCTCCAAATGTAAGCCGGCGTACGCTCTCAATACGCAACATGTTCTAAATTGTTCATGTTTATACCGAGATTTCAGTTTGGTCGTAGACATTTGGTTTAACCCTCCTGTTACTTTTACATTTACTAACATATTTTACCCTCGGGGTAAATTTGACCCCAGCAATTAAAACCTCCAGAAAATTATTAGAATTAATATTGCTTCCCAAGTTTAAGTGTGAGGTACTTTATGTTTGTTTGTTGACGACCTAAATAGCCCTTTAAATATATAAAAAAGTTGATATTTCTTATATGTTTGACACAGTGAAAAACTGCCTGGGGTCAAATTTACCCGAAAGAACACCGACATTAAACATTGAATGGGGTCAAATTGAACTCAAAGAACCCCGACATTAAACATTGAATGGGGTCAAATTGACCCTAAAGGTAACAGGAGGGTTAAAGTCCTGGAAAAGTCTTGGAAATCCATTGGTCAACATGTGTAAGAACCCTGCTTAATACAGAAGCCCACTTTTAGAGGCCTTGAGTGCCAAACCTGTTACTCATTGGCCAAGTCTTAGCCTTGTCCTGGGAACCTCTGGGTACTTTGAGCCTGTGGAGCTCATTGGGGAAGAACCGTGTCCTCCAGGGGTAAACATGTCAGCCCCGTGTGGTTGTGGCCACAGGGAACCGAAGCAAACTCTCTTTCCATGATGTAGGTGTTGCAGATCAAATAGCGTTTGGACATCTGTATTGAATTTCACCCACCTTTTTTCTTTTTTTTATATGCGCTTGTGTGTTATCATCAACCAACATCTGTATGGGGTTTCACCGCAGACGGTGTGCCTGTCCTCGCGGTGTGTGGGCTCCTCTCCACGGAGCTCTCCAGCTGCAGGAGACCCGCCGAGCCCCGAGTGGATGTTAAAAAGCCTGCCGAGGACACGCGACGCCGCCGTGGAGCGAGACAACCCGGGGGTGACCCGCGGCGGTTCACTTCGGGGTCACGGCGCTCTCTTGTCTTACGGGCCGGCCTGGGGGCGTATTACGGACCACGAAAGGGAACAAAGGGTTCTCACTTAAAACCGGTTGTCCCCCGGGGTCAGAGGAGAGCTTTCTCTAAGCAGCAAGTGAATGGAGAAGAACACCAAATGACTTCCCTCTGTTCCCGCTCATTCCCCCCCCCCCCCGTAATGATACAGTGGTGCACCCGGCATTCAATCTGAGCTGACATTGGACACTGAAAAACTCACTTTTCCTGATTGTTGCCCGGCTTAGTATTGCTTTAAAAAACATTCAGAAATAGTTAAACCTCTGTCTGGGTTGTTTCATGAGCTCATAGCAAAATTCTTCCGCTTCTCCACATTAATGAGGAGATGGCTGACTTTTCACTGGTGTTTAGTAAAAGGAATGTTGGTCTAATTTTAGTCTGTCTGAGGAAACTGAAGGACCCAAAAGAACTAAAAACATTTCATTGAAATTTCTCTTTTGAGGAAGTTTAATACAACATATAGTTTTTAAATAAAAATATTCATGTAAAAGCGAAAGTATATTTCAAAATAAAAGCCCAAACAAAAGAAACTTCCCCTCGTCGTGCTTTGAGCCTGGCTGCGAGTCATGTCATCTCCAGGGGGATCGCTGAGGAAACAACGCGGCGTCTTATGGGGGGGATAACGCTTTAAAAAAAGTTGTTAATGAGTCACGTTGTCTGCGTGTTTACTCCGAGCGCTCGTGCTTTTTTTCATCTCCTGCCACAAAAGTCTTTACGCACACTGTGAAGACATGTTTCATCTGTGCGCCCCTGGTGTGGTGAGCTCGTTTTCAGCCATTTCCAGATGGCGTTTTAAAGTCTGCCTATATTTATTTCTCCTTTCGCGGAAAAAAACGTGGCGATCCTGTCATGTGCCGACGCGCTCTGGTCTCGTTAACAGTGGCGATGCCCTTTTATTTCTATGCGCTGTTTCTCCTCCCCCCCCCCCCCCCCCCCCCCTTTTTTTTGTGTGTGAAGGCTTCAAGTTTATGGTTGTCCTCGAGCACTAGATCACAAAGCCACAATTTCACGAGCGGGTTATCTAAAGCCTTTTTTTCCCTTCTTATTTTCAGCAATCTTTGAAATGCTGCTTTTGTAGTCGACTTCTCCGTCTGGTGCTGTGGCGAGGCAGAATACCTCCAGTGTTTTCATGAAAAAAAAAACCCAGTGGCACCGCACGTGAACTGCATCAGCTGACTCGCAGCATGCGGCGGACATGGTATTTTTTTTCAGAGTGCTCCTTCCAGGGTTTCCACTCGCGTCCATTTCCAACAGTAACGACGGTTATTGTTCACTACCGCACCGTGGTTTCTCTGCTCTCGTGCGTCTGATCCTATGACTTGAGACTGGGTGGAACAGGTATTGTACGTGCGGTCCAGTTTTAATCATCCGTCATAGTGTGTGCCTTTTAATGGGATCTGCCTGCCCCTCCACAAGAAGAGCTTCAGATGCACTTTCAAATTCCAGAGGCGGGGTCTCTGTGGTATCCAATTGGGTTTGCCCTCATCCTGTCCCTTGAAAAAGGCTCCTCGTGGCTGTCCTCTGCACAACTGGTAGACATCTTGGCTCGGAGGAGGGAGGTGCATCAGTTCAGCTGTTGCGGGACAGCTGGCTCTCTGGAGGGGCCTGACGGGATCTAGGGGGGCCCAACATGTCATTTCATTCGTCTCGCGTGATCCTCTGATGACCAATTTGTTCAAAAGCGAGAAGAGAAATTGTCTCGGCGTGCCGGCGAAGTTGTCCTCGGCGAGTCCTCTTTGTCTTTTCAGTTTCCTTCCCCTCCGCAGATCGCAGCGAGCCCATTGGCTCGTGCTCTGAGGTGTTTGTGCAGCAGAAGCTTGGCCTGCGCGACCCCCACTTCCTCTTCCTGTCCAGCGAGTGTTAATAATAACCCCTGTTTTTCAGACCCCTCTATTCCCACAGGGTATATCTAATAGCTTCCAAATCCATAGCCCTCTCTCAGCCGACGTGACTCAGCTGATGACTTTTCCAACGATAGTTATTCCAGGCAGCAGCGTAAGGAGAGACAGAACATCTGCTGACGGCAAGGTCCCCGTCGTATATTTAGTTGGTTATGGAGACGACCACAGCGACATTCAGAACGGTGACCGAGGTATCCTGGACCTGTTTGTGGACGTGAGCCACCAGAGCTGCTGAGACTAATTGAGATTTGCTGACTGCTGAGTTGATTTGCTGCCCCAGAGGCCGATCAGATGACCCCGCTGGTTTCCAAAGGGCCCCTGAACTCCATTTTATCGCGCATGTAGTTCTCTGTCTTCCTAAAGCTCTCGCATGCTCGCTCCAGGCTCTGAACGAAGGCGGTGTGTGTGTGTGTGCACACGTGCTTTGTGTGTCTAATGAGGTGTGCATGAAAAGTGGTTGTAATGGAGTTTATCTCCTCGCAAACAGCGAGCGATTTGGACAAATCTGATGGGGATTTACATTCCAATAGCAATAATTATAATGTCTCTCTTAACCTCTGGGATGATGAATTGCTGTCCATAATCCCCACCTTCGGCTAAGAGTCAACGTGAGGCAGGCCGGCTGCTCGCAGGCAGCGCAGACGACGACGGGCACGCCCTGTCGAAACAACTCTTTCTTTTCATCGCGGCGCTCGTAAAGTCCAGGCCTGTTCAGTGTTGCGTAACAGCCTGTTTTCCCTCGTGTGACTGCAGGTTGAAGATGGCTCTTTCTGGTTCAGCCGCTGCCCTATCATCTCCCCCCCTCCCATTGCTGTTGTTTACAGAGGCGTCTCCGTGACGATGGCTCCGGCCGTGCATTGTGCGACGCTCCCCACGCTGCCACAGAGGCCCCTGAATGAGCCCTGAGGAATGCCAGCCTTCCCGCTCATTCCCTCGCTGCACTCTCCCACGACTAATCCCCCACCCCTTCTCATTTACACATGCCCACACCCTCCTCTCTCGTCTCCCTAGCTCTGTTGACCTCCCCCAACCCCACTAATAGTCTCCCCCGTTGCAGTTTCTGACTATTGTAGTTGTCTTTGTCCCCCTTCAGGTTTGGGATTGTAGTTTATTTGCTTGACCTGATATGTTCTAGCTGTGTGATGGGATTAGAGGCTGTTGATAAGAGATGGAAGATACTGCCATGCCTTCCCGTTGGAGTTGGCTCCCGGCCCCCTTTAGCGATCGCTCCCTGCTGGCAGCCGGCTCAATGTGCCAGTGATGGAGGGGGTGAACACGCGAGACCTTTTGCTGATCCTCGGTGGGACAATGGTAGGCAAACAAAGCCAAACAAAGCCAAACAAAATCCCTCCGCCAACACCGAGAGCTGCACTTCCTCACAGGCCTCTGAATGCGTTCAGCTCCAGTCCCTCAAGAACGGGATGTTCGATGTTTCTACTGCATTCATCACAAGATGCCGTTTAGTGTCGTTTCGTCTCTACGGACAGGAAGGAATGGCGTTGTGAAGATGGCGCATCTAAGCACCCACAGGGGTCCAAGGAAATATAATTTCCCACATAGGATGAGAAACTTGCCGTAAAGCCGTGTATATAAGCTCCCTGTAATTAAGAGTTAACCCGCACTTCCGCTCTGCGAGCAGTGTGTGAGCGTCGCATGGGGTATGTCCTGTTTGTGTTCCACATGGGGGAAGCCCTCTCTACGACCCTCCAGAGGACCGCCGTCGGCAGGAAGCAGCGGTCGCCGGTATCTCGGGGTCGGCCCTCGTAAAGCACGGCACCCACCCACCGAGAACACAGAACACAGATTCGTGTTTTTTTTATTGTTATTATTTTTTACTGTCCGCCGTCACGCATCCAGAGACCCCATGTGACGCGTGAACGCACGTTGATCCGTTTGTGGATAACCGAGGGGGGAATTTGATTATTGTGGTTTCGCGTGTGAGGGCCGCCGTGTTCTTCTGGCCGTCCCATCGCGAGACGGGCCTCGGCGTTTCGCGGCGAACCGGCGCCGAGCGGTCAGCTGCGGAGGTGTGAAGGATTTTCGGAGCGTTTGCATCGCCTCCTCGACGGGGCCGGAGTGAGAACACATACACCGCTTCAAAGAGAACAAACAGTGGCTTCTCATGTTTACAGCTGTCGCCTATATCACCCCCCCTCCTCCTCCTCCGCCCCGTGTCGTCTCACACTCGCTCGTAACCACCAGGCGGTGGTGGTTTGGGGGGTGAATCCCGCGGCTGTCGGACGCTTCTCGTCTTCACACGTGTCTGCCTGTGTTATTTAGACGGTAAACTTCCTTGATTGGCCTCGGTGAGGTGGGGGCCCGACGGCGCCGCGTGTGGAGCGGGCCGTCCTGGCGCTGTGCCAGGTGGCCGACGTCCAGTTGTTTATAGGCCCTGCCGGGGAGGGCGAATCCGCAGGGACGTTCAAAGACGGGGGGGGGGGTGTTTACATTCAAACCGCTGAGGTGGTGTGACTCACTCGATTGAGGGGGAGACGGAGACGTTTACCGTTGGCTCGGGGGAATTGTTGGAGGAGGAGGAGGAGCTCCACTTAGTCGTAGCGCTCTTCTTGGAAAAAGGGAAGCCTTTGAACAGCAACTCTCCTCTGACCCGTGGTTGTGTTCGGCTTCAAAAAGGGCAGAAGCCGATCCGCTTTGATCGAATTAATTACCCCCGCCGAATGCTGAGAAGAGGTCGGAGGTACGGCGAGTTGCAACGCCGTCAAAACCCTCCAGAGACTTACCTGTCTGACCTTTTGATGAGGAGAGGAAGTCTGCTGAGCCGACCGTGTAATAATGCCCACTTTGGACGCTCGCCGGTTTCAAAAGGGCAAGTTGTCGACCAGTCGAGGTACGAAAGGTCCCGATTGCAGTGGGCGAGATCACGAGGGGGACGGCCGAGTGCAGCGTGACCGGATTGTCTTCTGTTGCTGGGGTTAGCGGCGGGCCGTTGGGTTTGAAGTTCGCCCGGTTAGCCAAAAAGAGAAGACTTAACCTTTGGACCCCGAGTGCAGATATTCTCAGATGTGAACTCCTGCCATTCCGACTCCTCCCAGAACCTCAACCCCTCTTCATGTGGCCCGCTGGCCGACCGTCCACATGTTGATTCAGGTGGTTGGTTTTCATGCCGTGTGATGGAACCACCGCCGCTTGGCTACCGGCAATCATTTCATTACGCTGTGTGTATTCTCCAGACCCGAGGCCCACATGTCGGGAGCGTGGCTGAGTCTCTGCGAGTTGTCCCCTGTTCAGTCGCATTTTTCAGCACTCGGGTCTGCACAACACACACTGGAGTTATTGTCTATAGGGTTTGACGAGGACATTACGACTGCCAGACTAAAAATGGAGTTCAGTCTTTTTGAGGTCGGCGAAATGTTTGGAGAGGAATTTGTGGATTGCTGCTGATTTCTCTCATCCGTCAGCTTTAGAGGGTTTTTTCTCTCAAAAGGATGAAATATAGCAAAGAACTTCCTGGCTGTGCATGATTGGATATGATAATAGTCCTTTTATGGCCCTGTCTGTTGACTTTTGGTTGTTTGTTTTGACTCTTGTATAAACTTTGTTTGCTCTGATGCAAAATCTCATTCTGGTTGTGTTTTCGTTTCTTCTCTCTTTTTAGGGACGCCTCTCAAAGATGGCAGCCTGCGCCTGGCTCTAAGGCAGCCATGTTGGTGAAAGTGAACAGCATGAGCCGTAGCCAGCCCCTTCCCGCCTTGCCGCCGCCACAGCAGCCGCAGCCGCAACAGCAGCCGCAACAGCAGCCGCAACAGCAGCCGCAACAGCAGCCGCAACAGCAGCCGCAGCAACACCTCCAGCACAGTGCACACAGCAAAGCCAACACCTTCACCCTGCACCCGTCCGGCAGCAAGCCCCAGGGATATAAAATGGCCCCTTCTGGCAAAATGACCCCTGACGCGCGTCAGGCCCATCACCTGAGAAAAGCCAGCAATGGCAGCTTCTGTTTGGTGACGCCCGACGGCAGCCATCCCAGTCCCCTCCTTCACCGATCACAGACCAGCACCCCGCGCCCCGTCTCTCCCCAGTACGGCCGCACGACCCCAATCTACGACGAGCCGGTGTCGGCGTGTCCCATATACGACGAGCCCCCGACCGACATGGAGATAGAGGGGGCGCACCTGTCCAACGGACCGCCTCCGTCTCGCCTGACGCCGACCCACAGCCTCCAGAAACCCAGACAGCTCCAGCACCCCGGTTCTTCTCATTCAGGGTCCAGACACAGGACGAACCCCTCCGCCTCTGACTACAGCCCAGCTGGTCTGGAGTGCATCAAGCACATGATCAACGTGGACCCCAAGCAGGGGCTGCTGCCCGGCTCTCCCGTACCCACGCGGTCCCCTTCCCCCGCCTCCAGGCAGGATCCTGCCCCGACCCAAACACACGCCCAGCCCCAGGCCCACTCTTTGCCCCAGGCTCGAGGCCCGTCGAGGGACAGAGAGCCAGGGACCCCTGGCCCAAGCACACTGGACAAGAAGCAGAGCTGGCGGGTCCTCGAGGCCACCGTCCAGCGCGCCATGGAGGCCCGACACAGCAGGCAGAGCAGCCAGGCAGAGCAAGACTTCCCCGCCTCCTCCACCCCCCTGGCCACAGCAAACTATCAGGACTCTGGTTACTCCACCGGCCCCTCTCCCAGTCTGAGGAGAAAGAGCAGGAGGAGGATGGGAGCCGGCGGCGCGGGCGGCCGCCCGGGGTCGGTGGGCAGCAGCGGGGAGCTGTGCGCCCTCAACGAGAGGCTCATGGCCGAGATGAGGGAGGTGGTGAGTCGCTCCAACACCATGAGGGAGGTGCGAGCCGGGCTGGATCCGGAGGTGGGGGCGACGGCGGTCGTGCCGCAGACGTGCTCCCCCGCCGACTCGCTCCGGTGGTACGGGGGAGGGGGTTCGGCGAGCAGTTGCGCGTCGCGGGAGGAGCTCGCCGCGACTCCCCGGTCACTGGGTCGGGCCGGCCACCCGGCGCTGCCGCCGCTGGAGATACCCGGGAGGCAGAAAAGGACCTACGAGAAGGTGGACACCTTGGAGCTGAGTGTGAACAGCCAGGCCAGCCTGTCCTCGCCAGAGACCCCCGGGCCGCCCTCCCAGGTAACGTGTGTGTGTGTGTGCTTCCTTTGACCCCCGAAAAAAAGCATGATGGGAATATTGAGCTGCTGCTTTTGGTCTTGCGTCTGGTCCTCGGAGAGCTGGGAAGCAGAATAATTTGTCAGTGTGGGACTAATTATAAATCACTCTTTTTGGCTACAGGGGCAGATCAGACGACACAACAGAGTTAGTTATATTTTGTCTGAAACACAAAGAGGGACACACGGAGGGAGGCCATGGTGGTGGCTTCTCTTGATGCCAAGGGTCCTCACAAAAAGGGGCCGCATGATCAAAGATGGAAGAACGGTTATATAAGTAGCAATAAGAGCTGCGACTTAAAAATCCCCTCTTGTACCAGCATTACGCCCCATATTACAGGATGGCGTTTTTAGACACACCTCTGCAACTATAACAACAAATCATAGTGTTTGGTTCCACTGGAAGGCTAATCTGTCTCAGTGGGCATTTTGTTAGCGTCGCCTTTTCTGTTCCAATCTCGAGTCCCTGAATGCCCCTCAGGACGATAACGGCCACCGTGGCATCGCCTGTCATCCTGTTACCGCCGTCCATCTGCCTCGCACCGCAGGTCCCGTGTCCTCGCGTGCCAGCTCTGTGCTCTGGGCATCTGGGGCCCGAGAGATTCAGGACATGGCTTCCCTGGGTCAGGAAGGAGTGCCACTGTGGCCCATATGGCCCCGGCTTGGCGGGGAGACTATGAGGAGGCGGCGGCCGGCTGGTACCGAGGCGTATCGGTACCACGATAGCTTAAGCATGTTCGAACACAGCCCAAAGGAGCACTGAGCAGGCCCCCTAAGTCGTTCCTGGAATGTTCTTCAGACCTGCTGGTACATCACACACACACACACACACACACACACACACACACACATACACAAGCAATGTATGAGCAGCTTTATATTTCCATATTTGAACATTCTGTCCTGAAAGACCCGTATGAACCGGCTCATTCAGAGGATGAACTGAAACTGTCCCCTTCCCAAAATAAACATGAATAATTCATGTTTTTACGGTTCCAGATGCACCGTACTGTGCATCTGGAAGCTATCCGTTAAACAGTGTAATTTACCAAAAATAGAAGTTTACATTCCTGTGCCATGGTTTAAACATGTGCTTTGTTGCATTTGATCTTCTGGAGTTGACCTCTGTCGCCCATTTTTTGTTTTTTATAAAGAAAACAAAAAACAATCCCGTTTGTAGGATTCTCTGCCAGAGCCCGAACCTCACATCTGCTCCATTTCATCCCGAAAACCAAAATGTAAAGTCCAGCTTGTCTGGCGCCCGTGATATTACATCAGGGTCTCGTCAAAAAAAAAAGACATGTCAGAGAGTTTTATGTCCCATTTGTACATTTTAGCTTGAATTCTGGCTCCAGTTTGGTGTTGTTCCTGGCTGCTTGCTGGCTTTCCCCATTAAGGAAGTTTGAGGTGCTCCTGACGGACGTACACTCCACCATGAGGGGTCACGGGGAGGTGGAGAGCTTAGCGTTGGGTTTTGCAGGGCAGGGTGGGCCTGAAGGGGGCCGGGGGGTAAAGACCGAAGCCACCATCTGGTCACCTGGTCCCGAGGCCAGAATTTTACGAGGATTCGGGGAGATTTCTTTTCCGGTTCTGGCATCAGGAAATTAATCTCTTCCCCCGCTCCGTCTCCTCTTCTTCTCTATCTCATGTCCACCTCTTCTCCCCCCCCCCCCTCTCTCTCTGCAGGAGGGCACCCTTGAACTGCAGGCTCAGTTGGAGAGCAGGAAGAAAGGCATGGCGGACGGGCGGACCGCGTCCCTGGGCCCTCACCGGCCCGTCAGCCACGACGGCGGGGAGGACGGCGCCGGAGGCCGAGCGAGGGGATCCTCCTACCAGCTCTCCTACGCCACCCTGCGGCAGCCCCCGCCCCCCAGCGCCGTGGGCATGGAGGACTGGGCCAGCAAGCACCTCAACATGCACACGCAGGGCCTGTTCCGCCGGCGCGTCTCCATCGCCAACATGCTGTCGTGGAGCCGCGGCTCCATCAAGAAGCCCATGCTCGTCACCAGCAACCGCGCCGTCCGCAAGGAGGCCTGCGAGATGTTCAAGCTGGTGCAGGCCTACATGCTGGACCGGCCGTCGCGCCTGGACCGCCGGCACTGCGGCCTGCTCATCATCACCAAGTGCTGGGACATGCCGGGGCTGCGGGACGAGCTGTACGTGCAGCTGGTGAGGCAGACCACGGGCAACGCCGCGCTGAGGAGCCTGGCGTCCGGCTGGGAGCTGATGGCGGTCAGCCTGGCGTTCTTCGCCCCCTCGCCCAAGTTCCGCTGCTACCTGGAGGGCTACATCCAGAGACACACGGAGCCCGCCAGCGACAAGAAATGTGAGTCTCAGACTGAGCAACAGGGTGGGTCCACTTTCTTTCTTCTGCACCTCCCCCCGTGTCGTTGTTTATGCACGCCAGAGAGATTCGTTTTGTGCCCCCCCCCCCCCCTTTTCATTTTGCTTCTGAATTGTACTTTTGAAGCACAGCATCGTTTTTGACGAGTCTGATTGTTGATCGTCTTCCGTCTCGCAGTGACTCAGTTCATCTTGGAGCAGCAGGAGCTGAAGCTGAAGAAGTCCAGAAAGAAGAGGAAACAGAGCACCGATGAGGACGAAGGTAAATCGCTTGTTAATGCACTCGGCTCACATTGAGAACACACGTTTCTTTTCTTTTCTTTTTTACAAGCGCATCGGTTTCACAGAGCACAAAGTCGGCGGGGGAGGAGCTCCCAAATATGTTTTTACGCTTGTCTTCAAAAGCCGTCTGGAGTCGAGGCCTCGCGGGCCATCGCGAGTCGTAACGTATCGCTCTCGCGTGGGATGGAAAAACCTGACGCGGTGCAGTTTGTCAGACGAGTACTCGCCGATGTACGTGCGGACGCGATGAATGGGTTTAACAGTTGAGCTGGGGGGGGGGGAATCAAAAGAAATATGTAGGATGAGAATTTCAGAACGTTGTTCGGCGCGCGCACAATGGACCACACTGTGAGTCACGTCGGTGGCCTCTCGCTTGTCACACCGCCATTTAAAGGAATACCTACTCATCGGCCCTCATCAGCAGCCCACACGGGCCCCGCTCTGGTGACGCCGTCGCCCACAGAGGAGCCCAATCACCGCACACAGCAGACACCGCAGCGGCGGCGGCCCTCACACATTGAACTTTCGGTGACTCAGACGCACAACTGACTAAGAGGTCGTAAGGCGGAGTGAGTCTGCGGAGCGTTACTCATTCACGAGGTCTTCTTTTAAAGGAGAGGGTCTTGATGAAAGCCAGCAAGAGACGCTGCTGTTTGCGCGATGGATTGAGGAGCTGGGCCTCTGTGTCTGACCAGAGGAGGTGGAGGAGTCACGTGTGTGTGACGTGGAGGCCTCTTTTCAGGACAGACCAGGTATTTGCTTTGGGGGGAAAGGACTTCTTTTGGGCTCTGGGCCCAGGAAAGCAAGTGAGCGGCTCCAGCCAGGACTCGTGTCGTAAACAGTTCTCCAGGACGACCCTGAAGTTGTCTCGTCGACGTCCTTTAATGGCTCTGTGGGTTTTCTGTTGCCGGGCACATGTGTAGACGGGTGTCGTGTTGTTGTCGGGCCTGGTGCAGTACACTCAAGCTCCTAATGAGCCCCTATTACTCCTGGGCTTTGGCTGTTGTTTTCATGCCATCAAATCCTGATGTAAATATAGACCACCGGTAGTGTTTCAACCCGTCTTTTTTTCTTCTTTTCTCTTGCATTTCTGCGAGTGGGCGTAAAGCCTGTGGTGGTGGGGGGGGGGGGGAATAAGCCATTTTTGCCACGATCGCGGTATAATTTAGACATAATTAACGTCCGACTTGGTCAGATTAGCAGCCGTCGTGAGCGGGAGTCACCCGGTGACCGTAGGGAAACATGGCTGTGGAAAAATGTGAAGAACTCCTCTGTGGTTTTGGTTCAGGTCGCTGATGCAACGGAGAGTCTCGGAACCACAGCAATGACATATAGTAATGTGTGCACACAATGACTCGACAGTCCCCGAGGTGTACAGCATCTCTAACTGTTAAAGGAGAGATCGGGTCTCACGGGGGACGACCCAACAACGTTGTTCCTCTTCCGAAATCGATCCGGACCCCGCAGGTCTACAAAGGCCAGGCAGCAGACAGGAGGGGGCGGGATTAGTCTTTCTCATCGTCTTCGTTTCTTTGACCGCTGATGAATCACCTGATCGTCGGCCGTGCGGACCGGATCCCGTCTCCGACGCTTTTGTTCGGCGGCAGCAGTAAATCTTCCCCTCGGCCCGACACTTCAGCGCCAACCCCCACAGGCCAGAGTCACGGCGTCAACACGCCTCTCCGGTTACACTCCTCCGGCCTCTCATACGCTGGGTGGCATCTGTGGGAACAGAAAACACTGGTTCTCATGTGTGTGGGAAAGAATTAGAAACATGTATTATTGTGCGAGTGTGTTGAGTAACGCCTGATGCTTACAGATGTTGCGTCTTTAGGACCTAAAAGTGAGCGTAGTGCGACTGTTGTTTGACTCCTCCTCCTCCTCCGTCCACCCGCAGGTCTGCCCATCAGCACGTACGCCAAGTTCTGCTATCGGAAGCTGCAGAAGGTGGCGATCACCGGCGGCAAAAAGGTACGGATTAAAAAGAAAGGGGCGTTTAAAAAAAACATGAACCTTTCCCACGTGATAAGAAAATATATAGGACGCATCACTGAGTCACCCGAGGTCCCACCGACCGAGACGCGTAATTACAGGCTAGAGACGTAAACACACACCCAGTCATAGGAGCGCAGGTGCACACACACACACACACACACACACACAGCCATGATTAGTGTCGTAGCTCCTCATGACACACACACACCGGGTAGTAAATCTCTCTCCTTTCCTTCTGCCTCTCGCCCCTCCAGGGCCTCCGCAAGCCCACCTTGGAGGAGATCGACCACAGCCGGCGGGCCATCGTCACGCCCTCCCTGTTCGGCAGCTCTCTGGAGGAGGTGATGGAGCGGCAGAGCGAGCTCTTCCCCGACAGGAAGCTGCCCTGGGTGCAGGTCCAGCTCTCCCAGTACGTGCTGGCTCTGGGCGGGGCTCAGACGGAGGGCATCTTCAGGTAAGCGGCGACCTGCGCGCCTCGACTTGAGCGATGAGTAATGGGAGGCGGAGTCTCGGAAAATTAGACGGGGATCTTTATGTGCCGCGTGTGTGCTTTTTTTAATGTGTGCGTCAACAAACGTGCGTGTGTGTGGTCCTCCTGTATTCCTGTATTCCAGAGTGTGTGTGTACAGTACACACAGCAGAACAAACACGCCGTGCGCCTGAGACCAGCGGCGTTTAATTTGATGCTTCATAATGTGTGTTTATGTTGCTGCTTCGGCTTATGAACACGTGGGAGTTACAAGGCCCTGTGTGTTTGTGAAGGGCTTTTTCGACAGAGCTGCCATCTTGTTGTTTCAGAACAGCGTTCCCCTTTCTCCCGTTTTCCGTTCGGTTCTAAAGAAGTCCCGCAAACAAAGAGCCGGCTACTTTCAGCCACATTTGAAGCCAGTTGGGTGTGCATGAGTAACGAATTTGGCCACAGGGCATGAAGAATCTGTGATGGTAGAAGTCGAGGTCCCTCTTGTGGCCACCGAGTGTAACTGTTTTTTTGTGTTGTTTTTTTCTTCATTTTCAGAGTGCCTGGAGACATCGATGAAGTGAATGCTCTGAAGCTCCAAGTCGACCAGTGGAGGATCCCAGAGAATCTCTCCGATCCCAACGTTCCTGGTGAGGAAGGGTGTATATTTTTTGGTGTGTGTGTGTGTGTGTGTGTGTGTGTGTTATGGCAGCACGATATGAGGAAAATAAGCCATGTGCCATTAATTTGTTGAATATCACAATACTGTGTACTCGGTTCTATCTGTTTGCTGCATTTAGCAAAATGCTAAAATACAGCAAATTGAGAATTTGATTCGTAATAGAGATTAAAAGGCAGCAAATACAAAAATAAACAAACTACTATATTTCAATTGGCTCACAAATAAGAAATCCCCTGGGAGCAATATGGCCGTCTTTAACAATCTGCGGACTGAGATCAACCGTTTGTCTCGTCAGCCTCCCTCATGAAGCTGTGGTACCGAGAGCTGGAGGAGCCGCTCATCCCGTTGAACTTCTACCTGCAGTGCGTCAGCAACTGCGACGACCCGGTGGCGGCCATCACTGTAGTCCAGTCTCTGCCGGAGCTCAACAGGCTGGTGCTCTGCTACTTCATCCACTTCCTGCAGGTACGCAACACGTCAACAGAGACTCTTCGGAACACGCCCATGATTTGTCCATATTCCACAGTTTGCACATTTTTCTTGTGTTTCCATCTTCAGGAGAAAAATCAAGTCAACTGGAATTTAATCAAGCTTGAGATCAAATGATTTTAGTTTTCGTCTTTTTTTACATCTTTTCGACAACAACCGGCTCCTTTCTTCCTTCGAGCTTCACATTAAACAAGGACGCACTTTATTTCCACAGTTACTTTGTTGTTGTTCCACATTGTCACTCTTCGGCTGTTCTCACGCGATTCCTGTTTTGCGTCGTGTTTTTTGTAATGTTTTATTTCCCAAATGTTTTCACAATGCAAGAGAACAGAGCACACTGCATTAAACACGACAGAAACTTACAGGTTGGAAAAAAGTGGAAAATAAAAATACACAGGTAGATGAAATTAAATTAATTAATAATATAATATTAATAATAGAATTAAATAAATAAAGTAAATGGATAATTCCCCCACCAAAAGAGAAAAAAAAAGTTGATGCATAGGATGACGACACAGCACAGAGATGCACAGTGCATAATTCAGAGCTCCAAATAGTTCCAGTCCTATGGTACCGTTAGAGTTGTACCCATGTATTCCAAATAAGGCTCCCAGATATTCAAAATTAACTTGTATTTCTTTCTGAGACGATATTTAATCTTTTCAAGAGGAATCCAACTGTTCACCTCCACAGACCATCTGTCGATACGAGTGTGGAATCAGACTTCCAGGTCATGGTTATCTTGTTGTGAACTTCAATCTTTTACCTTGTGAATGTTTTACTCCCACAGAAGTATTAAACCTACTCCACTCAAGCTTTTAAACAGATTTTTTTTTTTAAAAGCAATATATTTGAGCTCAAACTGACTAACTGATCCAGCTGGAGGTCAAAGGTCGGCCTGTACACTCATTGCTGTCCCCCTCCCTCCGCCCTGATTCTCCCCAGGTGTTCGCTCAGCCGTCCAACGTGGCCGTGACCAAGATGGACGTGAACAACCTGGCCATGGTGATGGCGCCCAACTGCCTCCGCTGCCAGTCCGACGACCCGCGGGTCATCTTCGAGAACACGCGCAAGGAGATGTCCTTCCTGCGAATGCTGATTGTTCACCTGGAGACGGGTTTCATTGAAGGGGTGGTGTAGACCCCCCACCCCCGACCCCCACCCCTCACACCCAGGTGCTGAATCGGCATCTCCGGGTTACACATTTACAATCGTGCGCAAACACTGTTTTGGGTTCAGGCCACACTGGAAGCTCTCCGGGGTCCGATGTCGCAACGCGAGCAACGGCTCGGACTTTGGACCCCTTGGTTCTCACAGACAGACACACAAAAACCGCATTCCCTTTGATGCTAAAATCAACAGTGGCGGCTTCAAAGTGTCTCGCTTTGATGGAGCGCCGCATGAGAAAACTAACGTGGGCAGCGGAGCAGTTCTACGGGAGAACCGGGCCGTGACCAGCGAGAGTCTTAAGGGTATTTCAGAAGTAATCGTAATTCACTCGACGCCTAAAGACCGCAGGGTTGACGTTCTGATTTCATGTGTGTGTGTGTGTGTGTGTGTGTGTGTGTGTGTGTGTGTGTGTGTGTGTGTGTGTGTGTGTGTGTGTGTGTGTGTGTGTGTGTGTGTGTGTGTGTGTGTGTGTGTGTGTGTGTGTGTGTGTGTGTGTGTGTGTGTAAGCGTGTAAGAAAGACAAAGACTTCCTTTAGCGTGTACAGAAAGATTGACAAAATATTTTTAAAAGAGTAAAGGAATGCTTGTACGGGCGTCTTATCAATAAGCCCGCGCCGTCTCGAGGAGTTCGTTCATTCATTTCCCGAGGCACACGCTCCGCCAGCTCCCACTCCGAGCTCGGAGGAGGATGCGCAGAGAGCTCTTTGGTAAACGCACGGCCGCCATTTTCCGAAGAAGATAATCTCGGAAGTGCTTTTGATTTTGACAACTCTCAAACACTGAAGCCAGACGAGAGCGTTGTAATTAGAGTTTGTCTATGCGATGGAGGGGGGAGGTTGGTAATCCAACTGAAACATCTTATAATTGGATTTGTGTTCTCTTTTGTTTGTGGTCTGTATGTTTTTTGTGGGGTTTTTTTGGCTCAGGTCTTCTAATAAAACGGGTGTTGGACGTGATAACCGTACATGAAAATGTACTTAATCTACCATGAACCCCGATACTAAGAATGGAGTATTGTTCAACTGTGGAGCACTATGAGAATGTAGATTAACCCCTCAGGCTTTGCCTATATGTAAATACATTATCTGTGTAAATAGCATTAACGCTCCTCTGGTGTGTTCTAATGATCCAGCGTAAGGGTGAATTTAAACGTCGCTGCAAAGAGCAATAAAAAAGATAAACCATTATTTTTGTCATTAACTGTTCATTTCTCTGCTGTAACCGCCTGCCTTTTGAACGGAGGACGGATTCAAACCACTCAACGTGTGTGTGTATATGTGTTTGCATACCTCCTTGTTATAATATGGAATGACTGTCCATAAATAAAGGTTTGTTCAATTGTAGTTTGGATGCCTTGTTTATTTGTTTGCACGAGACCGTCGTTTCTTAAAAAGCTGTCACTAGGGAACATTTACATTCGCTTCTTTTTAATTAATGGAAATATGTATCAAACATCTGTATTCAAGCTAAAGAAATTTACTATTCATGCATTAATTGAAGAATAAAATGTTCTCCTGAGCAGCTGCAGCAGTGAGAGCGTCAGGACTTAAAGGGGACATATTATGAAAATTCCACTTTTTTAGTGCTTGTTTGTTAATTTGCGTATCTGGCATGTCTCCCAACACAAAAACGCTGGAAAAAAACAACTCACGCGGCTTGTTGTGGTTCCTCTGTCAGAAACGATATGTTAGAGTGCGTCCAATGGGATCACCACCAACATCTACGTAGATTTTGAAGCACGCCCATGTAGGGAGTCTGGCTACATGGCCTTGGACCGCCCCCCACCACAACTTTGCAGGTAAAGTTTATTTGAAAGTTGTGTTCATATTACAGACATGAGTCATCAAATAATTCATGTCATCAAATACAACGATTTAATAAGTAAACAAGTTTTAAACGCTAATTAATGGAGGTAAAAACGTGACCCCCGCCCCTGCTTGGTCACTTACTGTTGTCAGATAACACTTTAGTTTACAGATGGAACTTTACTCATGTAGCATTTATATCTTTATGGCGTTCCCGTTACTTGCATTTCCACAAACACTTTCACAAACAGTAACTTACATAAACACACTGTATTTGCTACATACTCATACATGCACAAACTATTCACGTACTCGAATCTCTAGCACCACTATGCTCTCAAAACCGCTAACGTGAGACCTTAGTCAATGTACAAACAAACAAAAATGTAGAAGTGACATTCAGAAACGTCCTGTTGAGCCCTAACTTCTCGAACTTGTTCGGGAGCCTCTTCTTGTTCAGGGTCTGACTCTGATTCAAAACGATATGGTTGCACGACGCTATCTTCATCTGCAGGAGGCAGGCAGCAGCTAGGCGAGCGCATCTCGTGGAGGAGGGGGGAGGGGGAGGAGCTGGCTCATTAGCATTTAAAGGAACAGGCACTCAAAACAGGTACATCTGTGGGGAGGTGTTTTTGACAGGGTAAAAAGGGTGCTGTTTGAAATGATTCTTGTGGTATTTTGACCAAAATATGTTACAAACATTTCATTAAGACCCCAAGGAACCATATCAACTTGTGGAAAAATGGGCATAATATGGGTCCTTTAATATAGATATATACTTAAATACCCTCAGAGCATTGAGGTTCATTAATATCAGGTGTTTAAACAAAATGTGGGCTTTATTTGTACAAGTGGGTAAATACACAAAATAACATTGCAGGTTTTCCTTCATTTGGATATTATAGGATCTTAACATTTCACACATTATGTATAACATGCATGGGGGAAATCTATAGATTACGCCCTCAATGCCTCTGTAAACAGGCCCACTTCATCAATATTAGTGGGTAAATGATGAGGATTGCATTTTTTTTTTTTAATGGAGAAATATGAAAGTAGAGGCAGTTACATGCATTTCTCTCAGACATGTGGAAAGACACACTGGTCTTACTATGTTTTACACCAGTGGGTCTCACATGGGGGTATGTGAGATTAAAATAAATAAATTAGCATCCATAAAAAAATCCTTTAAAAATACTTACAGTATATAATAAATATTCAATCAAATATAAGTGTAAGTCAATAAACAGAATTTTAAATATTCTATATTAAATGACACTGATGGCACAATGTGTATTACATCTTTTTTTCAAGCAAAAATTATTGAACAAATATTTCACAGGGGGAACGTCAGTGAAACGAGGATGAGAACCATCGTGTGGCACCATCAGACTCAGAAAACAAGGATCCATTGGTCTTATTTCTTTAATTTTGTTTACAGCTAAAGGCCTCATGTCAGCTTTAAGCGTTTCAAGGGTCTATTTGTTCAGAGTTCTGAAAGTTGTATGACTTTGCATCTGTGACAGGTGAACGGGTTGGCAAACAGGTGCACGCCCCATCCTGTCACACAGCATCACGCTCGGCTGTTTGTCCTCTTGCGCGCTTCACTGCTAAACCGCCACTTGCATCATCGTGCGACTCTCTCACAATCGTGTACCTGTCAGGCACCTGGTGAGAAAAGCCTGTGATAGGCGTGATCTGTGGCCATGGCAACAGAGAAAGAGGAGCTGTGGCCTCAGACTGTGGCCTGTTAAAGCAACAATAACCTTGACAGGGAAGGAACATTTTTGTGGACTATACATACATCGGCTTTACTTTCATTATTGTGTTTATATGCAGCAAAGGTTTCACCACAGTACTTTAGTTACAGGTGTAAGAGTTTTATTAAATGTATAGTGTCATGGTGGAGTTGGTGCAGGAGGTCAGAAAGGTATAAAGGTATGGAGGGGTTGAGGGTTGGGAAGGGCTTTGGATGTGATGAGAAGTGTCTTGAACTGGATTATTTGTCTATATATGTGATGTACATATATATAAATATATATATATGTATATGTATATAATATATATACATACATATGTGTACAATATATATATATATGTGTACACTCCTGTAATATATATATAAACATATTTATATATGTATACATATATGTGACACATATATATATATATATGTGTGTGTACACTCCCAGTATATTATGTACACATATATACTCAACACATATATATATACATTATTGTGTATATATATGTGTACACTCCTGGTGTATATATATACACACAATATAGCATATTGTATATTTAAATATATGTAAATATACACACAGAGAGAGAGAGAGAGAGAGAGAGAGAGAGAGAGAGAGAGAGAGAGAGAGAGAGAGAGAGAGAGAGAGAGAGAGAGAGAGAGACTAGCCTCACCCTCGAGTGCATTGGGTTCAGCTTGGCCACCTTCCACTCCTGTAAATAATCAATATTTGCTTTGGGTGGACGACAGGTGGCGCTATACACACGGATATATTTAGGTGAGGACCTGCATTGCGACTTGCTCAGAGCCTTCTCTGACCTTTTGTAATCCAAATGCATTACAAGAGCATCAAGTTATAATGATGATTGTCTCCATTTGATTAATATAACTGTCACTCCACTCAGAACTTTGCATTTATGTGTAAAATATATATTGAAAGTAGTTCGAACAAAAAAAATTGACATGCTTTTGTACTTTTGCACCGATTTTAATGAGCTTTCTTTTAGGTACTAAATGATGCTTTAAGGCCCCCCCAGCCCGGTGTCAGCGCATGCGCAATGCGGCCCCACACTGCCCGCGCCGGGTAGTGAATGCAACTGGGAGAAATTCAACTGCGTGATCTGGACCAGACAGGCGGAGGCGGCGGGACCTGCACTTTGGAGGGATTACACGGCACATTGTATCCCCGACCGGACAAAGAGCGCCTGGAGGACAGGTAGGAAGCCCGTAGTGGACCTTACCTCCCGACCACTTGCGAGTTTAGAATCCCCGGTAACCTCGCGACAGAGGCTCGTTTAGGTGGATGCGTCAACGGTTGTGGTGGATGCGTCAACGGTTTTAGGTGGTGCGGTGCCGCATGTCGGCTTCTGGAGTTCAAAACAAACGTGACGAAGTAGCTAATAAAACGTAACGCTAACGTGTGAGAATGTCGCTGTTCCATCCGTGTTGTTGCCTGTAGGCTTCTTGTGCGCCGTGTGTTTTGTGTTGTTGTTGTTGTTGCTCATTTTTTGTTTTTTTTGTTTTACGTCTTCGTGGTTTCTCCGCTTGGGGGAAGTTTTAAGGCTTTGCGTTTTCCACGCCGCGCGTTCCCAGCGCGAAAAGTATGACAAAGTAGGCCTCGCGCGAGGCCCGGGAGAGCTCTGAGTGACGGCTGGTCCAGCCAATAGGACGCGAGTCTGACGCCCACAACAGAATCTTTCGGCCAATCGAGTTCGCGTAAAGCGGTCACGGCGGCGACGCCTACTGATTATAAAACACTGGACAACAAAGTGGTTTAAAGCGGCAAACGTTTGATATATTGATTAACAATATCATTTAATTATATTTATTTATGTTTATGTGAAACACAGTTGAGCTCTCTGATGTGTACGTGAAAACATTTTTTTTTTAAATGTATTGGAGAAAAAAAATACAGTGTTATATTGCTCGCTCTCTTTTATAAACAGCAATATGTCAACCTGTGATTAAATGCAACGTTGCAAAAATCTAATTTATTTAAAAAATGTAAACAAAATCGTCACCACCCGTTTCCTGGTTCCTGCCGGTCACATCCCACACGGCTCCAGTCCGCGCGCTGGCTGTGTCACTGCACGTCTGTCTCTTTGTGTGGGCCACGAACATGCACCTTTATTTTACCCACACTTTTGCTTTTTTTCTGTCCTGAACAGGCTGTGCTTTGCTCTTCGCTGGCGCGGGAGGCACGCGCCTCTGCCGCAGCACCACCGGGGTCTTTTCCACCGTCTTCCATTGTGTCTGCGGGTGAAATCGGCTGACGGAAGAAAACACGTGGGCCCAGTGGAGCGAAGATATCCGGTTTGAACGTAGCCAGCTAAAGCAATGACTCCGGCCTGCGATGGGGAACCGATTCGTCTCTAACGTGGACAAAAGTAAGACGTTTACCCAGATATATTATAATGTGAACCATTTCCGCTTTCGATAAAGGGGTCCGTCCGCATGCCTGTGTGCCTGACAAAGGAGGCGCTGTTATCGGGAGGGAATTGGGCATTTTCTCGGCGTGACTGCAGGATCATTCGCCCCCACCAAGCACCAGCCTTTATTTCGTTTAGACGTTGTTCGAGGAGACAATGACACAAAATAATGTACATTAGGAGTATTGGCTTGGTGCATTATTGCCTGATAACTGTACTGATGGGTGCTGACAGGGAGGAAGTGAAAGAAAGTTATCGTAGTCGTTCTGCATAGCTAGTATAATAATACTGAATACTCAAATATGGTACATTATGATAAAGGTGCTCTGGAGGAACCTGTGTGAGGTCGTGCTTAGCCCCCACCCCCCTCACTCTGCTGTCTCCCTCCGAGTGATCACTGCACATCTGGTATTAGTTACACATTTCATCACCATTTGAGGCACATGGCTCACCGTGATCTGTCAGTTTTTAACCCTCCCTCGCTTTTTACCCTGTGCAGCATTGTGTCAAGGCGTGTGTCATACGTAGCTGCAGTGGTTAGACTGGTAATGTGTTGTTCCCAGTCCGGAGTGCATCATTGTTCGGACAATGGGAGGGCCATACTCGCCTTCCTGACTCCAAAATTGCTGCTCTGGCGCAACCCTGTGTTTTGCCACAGCCACTTCTGGTTAAAATAATTGTTAGCGATGACCTGAGGGAGACGAGGCTGACTGCAAGATAGTCACGCATATTGTGTTCTTGGCTCGGCACACTGCGTAGTGTACACAAGGTCATAGGGTTTAAGATTTGATTGGTATGTTTATTGGTTAACGTGCGTGTGTGTGTGTGCGTACAGGAAGGGAGCCTTGATGTGTGCAGTATGAGTAAGACGCCCCCTAACAGAAGAGGGATATCTTTTGAGGTGGGAGCTCAGCTTGAGGCCAGAGACAGCCTCAAAAACTGGTGAGTCATGGCCTCGCTCATTCCTCCCCCATCCCGTCTGTAACTGTTCACCTCCCTCACCCTCTCTCATCAATTCTCATCCTCTCCATTTTGGGCCGGGTCGGCCTTTCTGCGTGTCGAGAGAAAAGGCGTGAAGAAAGCATCGTGTAGCTCGTGACTGTTAAATCATATTATAAGTCAAGGATGGATATGCTGAAGATAGAAAACATTGTGACGGAAGGAACATATGTGCTTTTTCGGGGGGGGGGGGGGGGCCACAACAATGTGAGCAGCCTTGTTGGGACATAAAATAATTCATCCTCTTATTCAATTTCTGACTGAACTGAGTTTATTGGAAACGTGCTAATATAGCATGTCCATTCCCAACACGCCATCCTCCGAGCTTCAGCCGTGTCTCGGGGAGTCATTGACGTCGTCTACGTTTGACATTTTTTTTCACCGATCAACTAATTTCTCCTGACCTCGTCACGTGTTTAAAACGACAGGAGAAAGTTTGAAACTCTCCCACGTCCGCACTGTTTAATTCCCTTTGTCGCGTAGGTATGCTGCCAACATAGAGAAGATCGACTACGAAAGCGAAAAAGTACTCGTCCATTACCGCCAGTGGAGCCACCGCTACGACGAGTGGTTTGACTGGACCAGCACCTACCTGAGGCCCGTGGAGAGGGTTCAGCTGCGGCGGCAGGGCCTGCACGACGACGCTCCCGACCCTGTAAGCATTCAGCGCTTTGTTGACCCCCAGATGCACAAAGGAGTTTGATTATTTTGCCCCGCTACTCGGCTATCTTGTGTTTCTTCACGCCTTTTTGGTTGCAGTAGAAGCCGAATGGCGGTCTGATACTTTTACCTGCGAGTAGAATTCTACCGCTGTGTCGTTTGGATAAAGATGCGCCGACTGGTGGTTATGCTGGCGTTGAACGAGCATCGCCTCCCTGCGAGAGTCTGACGGCCGCGGTGTGTCGCTGACCGAGTGTCTCTCCGTCCTCCCCCCAGGGCTTTAACGTGAACGACAAGGTCCTGGCGAGCTGGTCCGACTGCCGTTTCTACCCCGCTACGGTCCTTTCGGTCAACAAAGATGGTGGGTTTGAATGACTCCAGGTGTTGAGAAGATTTTGATGTGAACTATTTGAGAACCAATTTAAACTTGTGGATAGATAATGGTTCAAATATTTAATTATTTTCTTTGCAGGATGATAATGATTTTACTCTTAATGAGTCTGGTTGTGTAGTTGACGTACAAGATGTGAAACCGGTTCTCCTTTCATCCCCCTCAGCATCCTACACTGTGAAGTTCTACGATGGTGTAATCCAGTCAGTGAAGGGGATCCACGTGAAGCCGTTTACTAAAGAGGTAAATGTGAAAGGCGAGCGTGAACATCCACAATATGTGCCTCTTTGTGTTCTGCTCGTTTCTTCAACTTCCTCTCTGTTCCGCCTGCCAATAGAGTGGTGGAGAGAAGTCTCAGTCCTCCGACAGCAACATGGTTCGAAGGGCCCCGAACCGCAGGGACAGGAGGCCCCAGGAGAACGGGGGTCCCAAGAGCAAGCGAGCCCGGCGCAGCACATCCGACCGGGAGGAGGACAGCAACAGCGAGGCGGAAGAGCGGGTGGAGGGGATGATGAAGAACAAGAAGACAAACTTTGAGGCCGCGCCTACCATCAAGCAGGAAGAGGACACGTCGGAGATCTCGGACCCCAACAAGCCCGCCGATGCAGAAAAGGGAACGGGACTTACAAACGGCGTGAAGGCGGAAGAAGAAGGCGGCGGCGGCGGCGAGCGAAACGAGGAGCGGTGTCGGGTAAACGGAGAGGTGAAGAAAGAGGAGGCGGAAACGGAAACGGAGCAGAGTGGAACAAAGCCATACGCGGCGGAGGCGGCCGCGCCCAAGCCATACCCCGAGTTGCCAACTCAGACGCCCGCACAGATAGAGCAGGTGCCCGTCGCCATGACGACCGCGGCATCCAACGGCGACGCAGAGCCGAAGCCGAATGTCCAATCGGAGAGCGCTGCGCCCGTGGCGGACGTGCCGCCTCCCCAGCCCGTGAAACGTAAGTGTTGATGAAGTCACACGAATGTCGTTGGAGCCGTGGGGGTTGTGAAAATGTGTGTGGGGGGGGGGGGGGGACTCGCGTGACTAAATGAATTTCTCTCTTTCTTTTTGCCTTTTGGTAGCGGTGCGGAAACAAGGTTTCCACAACCCCAACAGATTCAGCAGAGAGCCACGTGAGTACCCCAACGCGTCACGCCATCACTTGCCTTCTCCGAGGTCCTTTCTTTACCTTTCCGCGTCGCTCCTCGTTTCAGTGTACCGAGTCATCAAAAACCAACCTCCCCCCGTCTTGTCCATCAACCTCGACCACAACCCGTTTAAGTGCAGCGCCCCCGGCTGCACGAAGTCATTCCGAAAGGCCAAGCTGCTGCACTACCATATGAAATACTACCATGGCGAGGAGCAGCCTGCGGAGGGGGAGCGCAGCCCCACCCGGAGTGTCCAGACCAGGGCCTCTGAGAAGCAGACGGCGCCCGCCGGTTTGGACGGCCCGAAGAGGCGGCGCACGATCTCGGCCTCGATGCGTGAGTTCCTCTCTAGTTTCACTCTGAAGTGACAAAGGGGGAGGGGAAGAGTTTAATTGCCATTTTTAATAGCCGGCTATTTGATTTTGTTTGTGCTCAAACCCAAAATGCTGATTCCTCACATGCTCTAATTGATGAGCGTGATCTTCTTAAAAATCTTCTTGTGAATATTTTGCTTTTCAGCCACGAGAAATACAGTTCATGGTTTTTAGCCTTTTCTTTGATATCGATTTTTTTTCTCCGTCAGACTCCGGGCCCGCCGCGGCTCCCCGTGGCGAGGTGAAGGCTGCAGCAGGCAGGCGTACATCCGCACCGCCCGCAGTCAACTCCCAGGGCCACCAGCAGAGGGCGCTGCTGAGGGAGAAGAGCAAGGAGAACCAGCTGGACAGGAACGGATGCCATCAGCCGGACTCGGACAGGAGTGGCTTTGACGTCGGTCAGTATCACGCGGCACGACAGAGAGAACATGACATCATTGTGCTCGCTCTTGACCCCGCGGGGCTTAACTCTCGCCACTTGACGGTCCCCAGGGTCGGTCAAAGACAAACTGAGAGAGAAACCCAAACAGAAGGACTTCCTCCGCATTAAACTAAAGAAGAAGAAGAAGAAAAAGAAGGCCAAGTCCGGTAAGAAGGGGGTCCTCGGCATCGGGCCCCTCTCTCCGCGCATCGCATATCTCCTGCATGTGCACCCACTGTGGAATCGGCTGGCCTGCACAAGCGCAGCGCGCTCCATTCGCTCGTCTCGGCGCGGTGGCTGAGGCCGTGGTGTGTGGGAGAAGTGTTGCATCTGTCGGCGGGCCTCTGGTCACTCCATCACGCCAATCACAAAAAGCTCCAACCCATTTCTAACGTCATAACTCCTCGCTCTGCGGGTGACGAGAAGCCAGATTTTCAGTCGTGGCTATACGGATATTGATAATAATAATAATCCGAGCGCAAATTCGAGCAGCATCTCTGTTCCCGTTTGGGCAGATAATGCCCGTTACCGACCACGTTGTTTATTTCTCTACTATATAACGTTTTGTTTTTTTTAAACGCCTGCAGCACAGGCCGCTATTCCTTTTCGATCAAACTGATTGTCCCCGACTGTTCTTGAGTCTATTATTTGTCCATGTTTGTTTTTGCCACAGTTTGTCCCCTTCCTATTGGGCGTTTGTTTAGCATTTTCCAAAGTTGACGTTTTGTTCTACATCTGCTCCCCCCCCCCCTCCCTACCCCCCTCCCCTTTCCCCGTATTAACAGACTACACAGGTAGTGAGGAGAATATTGACATCTCAGTATTGGGTCTTCCGTCCAAATTGAAGTTGCCACTCAAATTCCCCCCCTCACACAATCACAAGCCTGAGGCCTACCCCGGCAGGCCCGGATTCAGCTACTCACAGCAGATACATGTGGATGGTGGGTATCTGCGTGACTGTGTGTGTGTGTGTGTTAGCTCGTCTGTGTGACAGTCCATGGCTTCCTCTCCCCTTTTCATTCTTCTATTCCCTCCGGATTCAATCCATCATGTTGTTTTTAGTTTGATGTGCACCGTACCCGTTATCTGTGTCCAAATGCCACCTCAGAACACACCATGCAGGGTAAGACGAGCCGCAGATGCAATCAATGTTTTTTTTTTCATGCTTGGTTGATTGAATCCTGAGCTGTTTTTTTTTTTGCCGCTACCGCTTGCTTCATTGTGTCGTCCACAAATGTGCATTTAAACTCATTTTATCAGTCAAAGAATACAGTACCGGTCAAAAGTTTTTAAACAAGTCAATTTCTCTACTTTTAAGGGTTATAATGGTCCGTCTCTCTTCCTTTGTTAAATGCCCTTTTCTTGCCATTATAAGAGCAATATACAACTTCCTGCAGTACAATACTGTCCAAATAATTCTTACGAGGGTGTAGTAACACAGTCGGTTCCCACACTGCTCTTATACAGACTGTAATCCACTAAAGTTGAGACGCCTGTAAAGACGTTGTTAAACCATCACTTGTTCCCTGAAAAAATACCTTTTTGTATAACTCTGAAATGTACATTATTTTTCAGTTGTTGGTAATCTAAACCTTTTTGTTTAACCTCTGGCAGTTTGCCGCTGACCTTTGTCCCAGTTCAGGTTATTCACTCGACTTGAACTGCTTACATTTCCATAAAACCTGGGAAAATGGGGGTGTTCCAAAACTTTTGAGCGGTACTGTAGAAATTTAGCAAAATCGTCTGCGGAAAAGTTGATTCTTGTCATTTTCATTTAACCCTTGTGTTGCCTTCGGGTCAATTTGACCCGATTCAATGTTTAACCCTCCTGTTACCTTTATATTTACTAACATATTTTACCCTTGAGGTAAATATGACCCCAGCTATTAAAATCTCCAGAAAATTATTAGAATTAATATTGTTTTCCAAGTTTAAGTGTGAGGTACTTTATGTTTGTTTGTTGACTCCCGAAAGAACACCGACATTAAACATTGAATCGGGTCAAAATGACCCGAAGGCAACACAAGGGTTAAAAGAAAAGGGGGGAAATTATATTTCTGTTTTTTTCCCGTTGCTGTAGATGAGGATAGCCTCAGCGACTGGTCGACCGACAGCTGTGGGTGGAGCGACGATGACTTTGGGGTGGATCTGGACGTCGCCATGCCGCCCCTGAGCGTGGACTCCGGTGCCGTGGACACGAGTGACCAAGAGATTGTGCGATGTATCTGTGAGGTGGAGGAAGAGAACGACTTCATGATTCAGGTGAAATTGGTAGCATGTCTATTTTTAAAGCATCGCATTTTATTTTTTAAAGACTTGCATTTCTATAACCATGCGTGTCCTTCCCTCAGTGTGAAGCTTGTCTGTGCTGGCAGCATGGCACCTGCATGGGCCTGCTGGAAGACAATGTTCCCGATCGATACACCTGCCACATCTGCAGAGACCCACCAGGTGAGAGAAGAGAGGAGAAACAAACCCACTACTGCCACCTAGTGGACTATAAGAGAAATAACTGGGGGAAAGAACAATGGACATATATTTTAAAATGTTATATATATATATATATAATTTTCTGTAGTTTATATGACATGTAGTTTTGTATCAGTGTAAATAATTCTGTAGTTTTATGACATTATTTACACTGATCTTTCCTGGCATGGGGATTTCATGTTATTGGCATTGGGCATCAAAATGTTGAATTGTTTTCTGCTTAATTTTTAACTGCAGAATACAGTAAACAGACAAAATAT
This sequence comes from Pseudoliparis swirei, assembly GCF_029220125.1. Classification (NCBI taxonomy): domain Eukaryota; kingdom Metazoa; phylum Chordata; class Actinopteri; order Perciformes; family Liparidae; genus Pseudoliparis; species Pseudoliparis swirei. Next base: position 25,758,158 of record NC_079405.1, on the reverse strand, counting down.
GCTTCCAGTTATAGGAAATAATGAAAAAAACCTAGGTGAAGATCTACTGGTTCTGCATGTCTATTTGCATTCATCAGCATCATCAAACAGTGAAACTACCGAATGTTTGCAGAGTGACTTTCGGCAAAAAAAAAAAAAAAAGAATAGCTAAATATTGCCCCTCCGGCGGAACACTGCTGGACATTGTTTATTAGCATTAAGTGTAACATAGTCTGAAATGATACAGGCGTATAGGGGCTTAGTGTGTCTACAGTATATGTGGAATTAAAGAGAAAGAATACGCTTGTTTTAAAAGAGGGAGAGGGAGAGCTGCTATTCATGACCGGAGCAAATGTAACTCGATGCCGTTTCCTATAAAATGGAGAATTGTCAACCAAAGTATTTCGTTGGCTTGGCACGGGGCTCGTTCCGGCTGCCGAATGGACTGGAGATCTATCGACGACTGAAGGAATGATCCACAATTGTGTTATTCTGCAATTTAACCAACTTTCCATCGGAACCGAGATGTTACGAGAGTGATCTCTAGAATCTGAGCCCAACCGCGCGTTCAGAGGTGTTTTCGGTGGAGCGGCTCGTCGGCCTGCTGAGCCCCGCAAACCCTTAATTACAACCCACTCTCTCTTTTTCCATCGACCTGACATCTCTGTTCTCCATATGCCTGTATAACGCGCTCCGAGTTCCATAAGAGTCGTTCATGGTAATGGGGATGATTTAGATTGTGATATTAAAGATAATAATTCTGTACATACTTTTAAAAGGGAGCCGGGGTTTGAACGGAGGAGACGATGCTATTTAAATAAACCGTTAAAACAATTTGAGGCCCATAAATGTAACTGCACTGCAGAGAGCTGAGCCGAGCTCGAGATGACCGTTTAAAATCTACTACTGAGGTTTTTTATCGCGGCGATACACATATTTATTGTGTGCCGTAACTCCTCCTGCTATTTGTTCCCCGTTTCCAGGTCAGAGGCAGAGTCTGCGCTACTGGTACGACCGCGAGTGGCTGAGCAGCGGTCACATGTACGGCTTGTCCTTCTTGGACGAGAACTACTCCCACCAAAACGCCAAGAAGATCACCACCACCCACCAGCTGCTGGGAGACGTGCACCACGTGGTGGAGATCCTCAACGGGCTGAAGCTCAAGATGAGCATCCTCCAGTGAGTACTGCACGGAGAGACTCGGGGAGGGAAGTCAAATCTCAATGTGGCATAAATTATTGTTTTCTCGCCGGTTTCTATTAATCGTTTGTGTTTTTACTCCTTTTAAAAAAAAAATTTTTTTATTTCAAAAAATCGCAACTGCGATAAATGAATATCACAGTGCAGGAAGAGACAAAAAGCCAACTGGGCTTATTTGAAGCCTCAACCTACATAATATTTGTAAATTTTACAAAAATAAAATGATAAATGCATAAGATAGACAAAAAAAAGAAAGAAAAATAATTTACAGAAAATTGAGTCTGTCGACGTGTGAACATTTCATGTGCCGTCGGTCTAATCTTTGTCCTTTGGGCTTTTCAGGAGCAACACTCACTCAGACTTGCAGCTGTGGCGGCAGCCCTGGAAGCATCAGGAGAGGTCGCGCACCGCCCTCAATTCGTGCCGCGGCAGCGACGCCGCTCCGTCTCCCGCGACTCCCGACGAGGACATGAGCCGCGGCGAAATCCTGATGTCCAACGCTCTGGAGAAGCTGAGCCGGGCGGCCACCGCCGCCACCTCCTCGTCCTCGTCGTCGTCCTTCCCCTTCCCGTCCTTCCAGGACTCGTACATCGTCAGTGAACATTGCTACCAGAAGCCGCGGGCGTATTACCCGGCGGTGGAGCAGAGGCTGGTGGTGGAGACCCGACAGGGCTCGGAGCTGGAGGACAGCATGAGGAGCACGGAGGAGCTGCTGGAGCGGGAACAGCGCTACGGAAGCCTGCTGGAGACGGACAGGCCCAAAGCAACAGGCACCAACTACAAGGTGAGGACGACCGCAGCAGACGTGGAGGTTCAACGTGCTGTCCGTGTCGTCACGAGAGACCACTGACCACGTTTCACTGAGCTCAGCTTAACTCCCTTCTGCTGTTGGCGGCACAGGCACAGAGGATTTTTTCTTTCTTCTCGACTTATTAGCCAAGAGGCTATTTTTCATCTATAGTCCCGAGAGGCAGATGTCATAAAACACACTTAAAAACACAAGATTACTCATACGATGTTTATACAATATTTACACTTTCCAATGGGTGCACAAACAATTAATAGTGAGAATAGTGAGTATACTCTTACACATTGTCAAGTACTAACAAGACGTGCAACAAGAAGACTCACAAATTCAAAACGGACAAAGCAATGGGTTCCTTTTTTATTTTGTGCAGTGACGTGACTTCTTCCCTCCCACAAATCTTGATTATAAAATGGACAACAGGACATTTTACATTAGCAGCAGGTTAGTCGTGACATCTGTGTTGCTGCAGTGAGTCGAGGATTTGACTCTTAAGACGTAACGAACCCTTTTGGTTGTTTATCTCTTGTACACGTAAACAACGTGCAGAAAGCTTTTGCGTGAAAATCTCGTCTTGATGACCTCCTCCTCCTCCTCCTCTCTAGGCTTCGATGGGCTGCTCCTGGTCCCAAGCTGAGACGAGGGAGGAGCGCGAGAGAGACCCGAGAGAGGCTGCCGATCACAGCAGGCAGCATCAACAGAGGCAGATCAACCTGCTGGACCACATCGACTCGGTCCAGGACGAGGTCTCGCACCGGATGGACTTCATAGAGCGGGAGCTGGACGGTAAGACCCCCGAGGGCGTCGACCTAGGGGCCGACTGTGTACGAAACCTTGAGCCTAGTTATATAGAAATACATGTTGAAGATGATGATGATGATGCTTGTGTCCATGCGCCACAATGATTAACATTAGCTTTCTCTCCAACTCGGCCGGTTCCGACCTTTTGGACCAGCTGCAGTCGCTCGGCTGTCAGATGAGGCTAATTACCAATAACACCGTTAATACCGACGGTCCAAAAGAGACGTGACCCATTTCTTTGGCGAGTCTCGCTTTGACGCGTTACCGTAGCGACGGTACAAGGAGGCTGTTCCTGCACGAGACCTGTGAACGGCAGCACCGTCACAGGCTTCAAGAAGGTTCCTGATTAATGTCCAGAACTCTCGGTGTGGACCGCTCTATATAGAAACACATTGCAAGGTGTGGTGGCGAGCTAAAGTTAAATTGGCTGACGTTAGCCAACTAGTCAAACACAACTCGACAATCTCACGACCGTCAACACTTCCTCAGCTCACTAACTCGCTGGCGCTAATGTCTCATTTGTTCTACGATAGCTAGCGAACGTTAGCCTCACAGTCACCCGTCTCCCTGCAGCCAGAGATACATGACTCCACTCCGGTGTTGGTCTCCGTCCCCACCGTCGTTTGTTGCGGGAGGAGCAGGTGCATCCTGGGAATAAAATAAACGCGGCTTTGAGGGCACTTAGTTGCAACTGTGCAATAATGTGATGAGCCAATTATGTAACTTGGAGCTAGCACCACTGATTCAGCCTGCTTGACTTACTTTGGTCTCATGATACATTTCTTTTCTAAAGATAGATTTGATTTTGTCGCGACTCATGAAGGCTTTCAGGGGAAATGTATTGGAGTTAAAGTATCAGTTTTCTTTGCAAAATGTTGCAAAGTGAAAGAAATATAAACGGTACAGATATCCAAAAAGAACGACTTACGTGCGGCGACAAAGTATTTAACCACGCGCTCTGTTAACCTTTGGTACTCCTTCTGCTCTCCGCTCCCTCAGTGCTGGAGAGCTGGCTGGACTACACCGGGGAGCTGGAGCCCCCGGAGCCCCTGGCCCGTCTGCCTCAGCTCAAACAGCGCATGAAGCGGCTGCTGATGCAGCTGGGGAAGGTGCAGCAGATCGCCCTGTACAGCTCCACATGAGGGCGCCAGAGAACAGCGGCAGCGCCCCCCCCCCCCTCACACGGCACGCAGACAGAAGCAGTGCAGCCCACCAGACCCTCCTCCGGCTGCAGAGACAACGACATGAGTGCAGGTGCAGGACTCGGATTGCTCCACACGTTCTCCCCGACTTCTGCTGCCGTTCCTCCTTTTTCCCGGGCGGTGGAATCCGATGCTCGAGCCAGCCGGTGTCGTATATTATATATGAACACATGTGGAAAAAGTTGGCGTCAAATCAGGATGAAACACCAAAAGTAACCTCGTAAACGCAGAAGAGAAATCCTTAGGACCAGAGTACACTTCTATGGTTCCCATGCAACTCTAAACCTAATGAATGCCTTTTGTCTGAGCTCCTGCTCACGGCCGCCCTGTCAGCACACAGTGCTTCACACGCAGACGCTTTATATCGGAACATTGCAGTTGAGTTCCTGAACCTACATGGCCTCTTTGCAATAGTTTTTTCTTCTTTTTTAATATATATATATACATGTTTTCAAATAGTTCCTGTTTTTTGCATCAACAACGTCCCAAAGTCCCGAAATCGTTTGCTGCAAGTGTGGACAGACAGGAACCTGAAGGCTACGTGACGACGCCGTACGGGCAGCCTCTACGAATAATTTGTTCCGTTTTTTGATGTCCGCAAAGGGTTTGTTTTCTACTACACTGTGAAGTTATTTTTGTTTAAGAATCAGAGGCATCTTATTATATTTTCAGCTTTAGGAGACATAACGAGTGTGTTTTTCTGTCATGTTAAGTCCCCTCATGATTGTTACGCTTCTATCGGTTCATCTCCATGTGTTTTGTTAGTTACCGCATCCGTAACTTCTATCCGCGTCGTCGCCGTAGCTCTCGACTCATGACTCACTGAAAACTTTAACTCGTCTTTTCTTAAGCTAGCATATTGTCCTTTTTGTTGGTGACAGATACGACTGAAGACATGAGACTTTATTTTCCCCTTTTTTGTTCCTGTTCATCCGTTTTATGTTGTTGTTTTTTTCACTATTGGCTTGTTTGTAAATATGTTATTCAAAAATTGTTGCTCTTCTTTCGTGAAAACATCCTCCAAATTCATCTATTGTATGCTACTGTACTGTGCGTGTCTGGCTTCGGAGGCAGGGAAATGTCAAAAACAATGCAAACGGATCTGCTGGTACATAAATAAACGTATTGTTATTAATCACTTTGGACATATTCTCGGCTACTTTCTCATTGTGTCTCCGACAAGAATTTGAAGAACTGTGTTCCCTCTCATCCATGTTTCATTCTGGAAATAGCACCACCAGAACAGTTAACGGTTGCATCATTTAGTGTTTGATGTAACGTGTTTTCCCTCCGCAGCCTGTTTGTGCTCTTATACAACCAGATTGAAATTGAGGGCAACAATAATCTTGGAGGCCTACGCTTGGCAGTGAGGTGTTTTTTATTTTATTTTTTTAAACTAGAAGAAACCCTCTGCTCATGTGCCACTGAGCAAGGCATTCGACCCAACAACTCTATGGTAAAGCTACTCGTGACCAAACAAACGGAGCGCTGGTCTGCTGCAGTTTGGTGAAAACATGGCCCAAAACAGATTGCTTTGATAACATGTTTTGTTTATTACATTGACGATTTGGGGCGGTTACATAATCAGATTGAAAATATAAACTTAATAGGAATTCTAATCGGTTAATCTCCAAAATTTGAGCTGGCATCATGTGGTATTTTATTCAGCCAAATTATGTATTGGTGTCATGTCAACATTTGCGTTGGAGTATCACTAAACATGGACTTTTTTTATATAAGGACATGCCCTTGATATAAATAAAAAAATATTGATAAATGCAATTATCTCCCTATCAAAAGTGGGCGTTTACTCTGACATGCGATGTCCGATGTCTATTTTAACACGGACATGTTTGCTGAAATGAAGTTGGAATAGCATAAAACGCACTTTATGGTTCTGAGTGCAGTTTATATGTTTATATACATCTGGCTCTGTCGGTAAAGTCCCAGGTAGTGTGAGCCCTCCTCGTTTGGCTCCGCCCCCCGTGCCTTTTGGCTGCGCAGTCTCGTCCTCGCCATTTCGGAGCCGAGTGAGACCTCCTCCCGCCCCTTCCTGTCTGTGCGCCGCCTCCTCCCATTGGCTCCTCCGTGGTGTCTGCGACGCAGCGCGTAGTTCCGCCCAGACTCGCATCGAAATACGAGTTGAGGCGGAGGAAGCGGCAGACGAGAGCGGCATTTTACTGTGTACCTAGAAATTAATATCGCCGTTGATATTCAGCAATATACTCGGAGAGGAATTAGCTGGAAGGCAGCGAACACTCATTTTTACCGACGAGGTGAGTCCGAAACCCGTGTTTTCGCGGTTGTATTCCCCAGTTTTTTCCATTTGCAGATGTGAAATTATCTCCGCTCGCTGGGTTTCCCAACCTGTTCACGTTGCCGTCGACTCGCTTGTTCGAGGAACAACGGCGAGCCGTTAACGGTGCTCAGTTTAAAAAAAACAAAAAACGCCGGGAGTAACTGACGTTCGGCGGTTGGAACGAGCGCGAGCGAACGCGGTTGTTCGAAAAAGAAAAAAAAACCTGCTGCTCAATTCTGAATGGAGTTCTTCGCCGCTTCTCTCAAACAGTAATGCGACATAACGACTTCGGTTTCCGCACCGTGTCTCCGTGTTGTCGTCGCAGTTCGTCCTGGTGTTAGTTTGTTTTCTTGTCACATTGTGTTGTGTTACCCGCTAAATTATAACTTTGGCTCTGGCGAAATGTTAATGAACCCCCGAGGCCTGTCACGATACGTTGCATCTTAAATTGTCGAGCTAAAACAACCGGATAAATGTCGAATTGCTGAAATCTGGATTTATTTGAACGCAGCATTGCAATTTTAAACTTCTCACCCCCCAAAATAACCCTACAGGAATAACGTTAGGTTTTTATATACTGATAAGTTGGCGGTTTTAGGTCATGAACTCTATTTTTATGTGAAATATAACGCACGTTTCTCTTGCAGGTTCATAAGAGGACTGGTGATATTATAATGTGTTGTTGTGATTTCATTTGAACAGGAAGCCCTGAACACTGGCTGAAAAGGCCCAACACGGTGTGTTGCATCTGTGGATCTCTCACACTGTCCAATTACTCTTTGATCTGCAATTTATTTCCCCCCCCAAAACCCTGTCTGAGTCTACACATGGCAGATCCATCATCATCGTCATCGTCATTATCATAAAGTAGATCCGTCAGAGGGATGTAGCTGCAGGTGTTCCATCATTCAGGCACCACGTGAAGGATAGCAATGTCACTGGTGGCCTTGCGAAGGTCACCCAAGTGGGAAGTGCAAGAGAGTGAACATCAGGTGTTTTCCCCAACTACCTAAAAATAACCTGAACACCTGGGGATAGCTTTTTTTTTTAAATACAAAAAAGACGTCTTCTACAGTTTCCCAGTAAAAACTACCAGGACCAAAGTAATTCTAGTTCAAGCAAATGTGTTAAATACCATTTTTAAGTAGAAGGACGTTAAAACCTTTCGTATCGAGTATCGCGGGCACAGAATACACAATCTGTGTTAGCCTTAATTCTGGTATCTTAATGGTTTTACATTTTAGTATGTTCTCGTTTCACGTGTGTGTGTGTGTGGGGGGGGGTGAAGTGTTAAATTCAGGTGTTCTCCCACAGTGTCCCCAGCGGCGTCACGTGATCTGTGAGGCTTGAATGGAGCTTACACAACAAGCAACCCCCAGGGTGTTTGTTGTCTCTGACAACACTGACAAAAGGCAAGTAAAGATACGAAAAGCGAACGGATAAACGCGCTGCCGCTAACGCAAGTTGATCTGTAAGCCCGTCTTTTGTGTTGCTATTGGGGGAGAAAGAGCAGACGGTGGATTATAGATTGAGGTTTATTGACGTGTCATTGGCTGCAATCCGCTCCTGGTTGATGATTAGGTCAACCGTGGAAACCTACTGCCTAACTGAAGGGAGTGGCAGAAGTTGTTAATTAAGCCAAACACTAAACTTGAGATGGCGAAACGTGATAGCCCCCGCTGAAGTTTGAATAATTTACTACGTTTTTGCGGGGTTTGAGGTTTACTACAACGCTTTGTTTTAAAGCTGTCGGATTTTCTTCATATTCGTTTTAACTCGAGAGGGATTTCACCTTCCACAAGTGCTCAAAGAAATTCAATCGAACTTGCCCGAGCAGTCAAAAAGTCAGCATAATGCAACAGTGCTTTGATATTGCATTCATATATAAAGTATTTTCAATCTATCCCCAACAAGAAATAACACGATATATAACCACTCGCACGTACGTTACTGCACTGATTACAGAGCGCACATAAGGAGTGGGAAGTGCTCTTGTGGAGATTAGGATTTCTTGCAGGGATGAATGTCCGGATGGGAAGGAGAAACGTTCACCGGGGAGATGCAGACGGTAATTAAGCCCGCGCTGACAGTCAGTCTGCCTGGTGTGCTCTCCTACCCCAGCATTACCTCGTCTCCTAGGTTTGCCGGCCCCGCGGGGGCAACAAAAAAAATCACCTGCGCCGCCGACGTGGACATTTACCGGGACGTCACCGATGAAGAATAGCCCCGGGTGTTTCTGAGGAGGAGCGCTGGTTTTGTAACCGGACTGCATCTGTAAATTAAGCTGCACCGGGCCTCGGGTTTCAGGACAAGTCTTTCCTCAGCAGGTTCAGGCTTTCGGGAAACAAAAAAATGCTGACACACCGTTGTCTCCCCCCTCCCCTCTTCCAGTTGAGCAGCGCAGCTATCTCATGTTTCCCTAAAATCTAAGATAAATATGCTTGTAGAAAACCCCCAAAAAAGGACAAAGTTGCCGTTTCGTCATTTTCTTACTTTGGAAGGCTCTGTTGCGTCTCCGATTTCTTTCTCCACATCTGCAATAATATCAGCAGGTGGTGGTGGGGGGGGGGAGGCGGAGCACAGGTGGTAAGCTTGTTGATCCAAAGCGTTGGCTTCGTGCCACGCCGGACCTGCCGCGCGTCTCTGGGCCCGTCCTTCGATGGCGCTGTTAATTTTGGGGGCGAACATTTTTTTGCGTGCATGCAACGCAAAAGGAAGTGGATTTTTCCGGCTCTCCGCCGAGACGTAATCCCGGGTCGTCGCGCCATGCGTGCCAAACATGTGCAATCTTACTGAAAGCTGCACGCTTTAATGGTCTCTAGGGATCACCCAGGAAAGTGAAACGCTCCAGCGGGGGTGTTTTTTTCTTCTTTTCTGTAACAAAGCAAATGGCTGTTACAGTGCCCCCCCCCCCCCCCCCCCTCGGGCTGTCTCGATACCCAAAGCCCCGATCACCAACGGCTCAAATTTCCCTCGTAGCGGCCGGGTCCCTGGTGAGTGTCGCTCAGCCGTGGTTGTGACTCGTTTTGGGTGATGTGTATTTGGTGAAAGATAAGGACTTGGTGATGCTTTTGTTGTTGTTATTGTGTTATCACTCATTTGATGCATCATTCAGTGCGTTTACATGATGGTATAATTCGAATCTTGCTTTAGTCGGACTATGCTATCTTTTGGGGGATCTGCTGTTATCCCAATATACATGGCAGTGAGTAATTCGAATCATTGGCCGAAAGCATGTCATATCCGATACGATAGGTGGCGCTGTTTTCATTACAACTCGTGGTGATACAGCCATTTCCGCTTGACCTCTTCACCACCACCAACAACAACATTTCGAGAAAGATGGCGAACAGAGAGCAAGGCGAAGCTACATCCCTCTGCTATTCTTCCATGGTGTTAATAGGAGTACAGCGAATGCAAATGGCGCTATTGGCTGAGTTGATAACGGAGAGAAGACGCCGTCAAGGTACACGGAGAATTAAATTTATCGTCTCTTTCGACTTCCGGGTCACGACATGGGAGGGAGGGAGGAGGGCGGAGGGATCTCGAGCATGCGCAAAGACGCAAAGTCCAGTTGCGAATCGAATTCAGAGTTACATGCCGCGAGAGTCGAATTATCAACTGGATCGGACCGAGCTATCCAGGGGTGTTAATCGGACCGAAGTCGGACCGCACATAGCCCGACTAAGGTGTTTACATGAAACGGATAATTCGATTTCAGTCCGACTAAGCCAATAATTCGATTGCATGTAACCGCACTGACTGCTGCATTGAATGTCAATGGGAGTCGAGTGCGAGCTACACTGGCTGGGAAAGCATTTCTTGTTGTGATAACGAGAGGATAACTTTATGTAAATGACGGTGAAAAAGATCGTTTGATTTAAGAGAGGGTGGGCGTGTGTGTGTGTGTGTGGGGGGGGGGGGGTTGTGGTTGCCAAGGTAACCATCGACCTCCACGGCTAGCATTCGCAAAGATAAGGGGACGCAAGAGAAGCCACCTCTGTGTTCCTGAAGGAGATGGCGTCGTCGGTGATCGGTCACCGAGACGGCCGAGTTCCTGCGAGGCGACAGAACCGCACCGCTTCGTGTTTTGATTTGGAGAGGTCTTCGCGAGGGCTCTCATGTCTCATGTGCTTGTGTTTTTAATATTTGATGGGAGCATTTTTCTTCAGTTTCTCCTCGGCTCGATGAACCGATTCTCTAGGAGTGTGTGTGTGTGTGTGTGTGGGCCGGCGGCCGGGTCACACAGATGGCGTCGCCGCTGCCTCCGCAGCTGCCCTTCGGCCGGCCCCAGATCCCCGCTGAGCCTCGAGCGGGACACCGCCGCGGCTCTGGAAACGGCCCACTCACATCTGCGAGCTGGGACCCACGTCCTTCACACACACACACACACACGTAGCCCCCTTCACGCACTTTATCTTCCTCCAACTAAGCAAGGCAGAGGAAATCCCCACGGACGGAGCAGCAGCGAGCCCGGTGTCCTCTGAGCAGCTCTGAGTGCAGGTCCGACACGGCCCAGCAGCCGTCCCGTCTTATTTATAGCCGGGGGCCAGGAGGGGCCAGGAGAGCCCCACGCAGACCGAGAGATTCATCTCGACCGGTCTGTCTCTTGGCGCCCTCGTTGGTAGTGATATGTTTTATCTTTCTCTTACCTCATCCTCCGTGCCTCCGTGCCTTCCTTAGTGCGAGACGTGTCTTTGCGAGCGTGCGTATTGATTCATTGATGAAGTCCGTCATGGAGCTAAAGCTATCTCAATTGCTGTCTGTATCGCCGTTCTCTTATAAGTCTATTTATCATCGTTTGAAAGAATCTGCTCTGGCAGTCGCCTGTAACGTAGTATTTAGAGTGAAGGGAAAGATGAAGAACATAATGTGTATTTGTGTGGGGCAAGCACAGACTCAATATACTGTATATACTCAATAATGTAATGATAAGCCAATAGTGTCTTTTTTTTAGTTAGATAATCTGACCAAAAACCAGCATTATGCAAACTGTAGGATGGATAGGAAAGGACATATACAAAATTGCATGAAGAATACATTTAGGGCAAATTAATTATCCAGTCTTAGTTTGTGTTCCAATACAAGAGATACGAGGGAAACAACAACAAAAACCATCAGAATAAATTACAATTGATATGCAGCTGAGTGCAGGGTCCACTTCTTTGGCAGGAAGACCAAAATAGACTCTGCCTGTGGGGCTGTAGTGTCGTGAGCAGGGAGGAACATGGAAGGGTGGACTCACCTCCCAGCTGCCTTCACACACACACACACACACTCGAGGCCTTACAATCATCCACATCCAAAATTCATAACATGACCACGCACACTTCCTTGTCTGACACCAACCTAATGGAGGATTTTAATTCCCAGTTTTGCTGGTCCCAAACATTCCTTCACCGCTGGAAAATATTGCTGCTGGTCTCCGCATCCGTCTCGTCGCAGTAAATCTAGCATGCCGCTGGAATATATGACACATATTATTTTTTGTGAACCAAAGCTAACTGTCTTTAGGAAGCCACCTGGTCCTCAGAGGCCGTCTGGATGCGTGTGTTTTTCATGCAAGAGTTGAAAGCATTCTGATGATGCCAATAGATATGTGGTTGTAAATCACTTCAGCTGGATGAAGCTCTTTAATCTCATAAAACCATTAGCAGATAAAGTGGCCCCTCGAGGAATGAGGTAATTCTTTAAAAGCCCTCAGAGTAATGGGAGTTTTGTTTGTTTGTTGTTGCAACCAAGTGACCGGAAAGGGAGGAGCTACGTACAACCGGATGCGAAATAGGACATTTCTAGGTGAGCAAAAATATGACATTATATTTTCATCGACTGAAACGCACTGAAAGGGTTCAAGAAGAAAGAAACGTCTCTAAATGGGGCCATAATTTACCAATGAACATCGTGCTGCATGGATGAATAATTAAAACTCGGGACTGAGACCATAAACTCGTGTTTAAAATGTTCACAGAGGCAACAAATCAAGTGAGAAGTAGCATAATGTCCCTCAGACTTGTGATCGGACAGACTTTTTCTGTTTTGCATCCAGAGGATTCCCCTCCTGCTAGCCATTAGAAAGAATGCACGTTCAAGGGACATCTGCATTGGCGTCACTTTTCTTTATGTGGACTTTATTTGCCTGTTTACATTGGGTGTCTATTCGTGAGCACCACAGGGGCTGTCCCCAATCCTGCCTGAGTATGGAGGTCAAGATGCGGGTGTGTGTAAAGGGGGGGGGGGGCTTTTTGGCAGGAAGATCAGTGCAGTGGCTGCCATGTGCCAATAAGCATCTTCGCTGATGAACACGCCTCTTCCTCACGGGCGCTACACAGAAAAATTCATGTGACGGGCGATCAGTTTCAGATTTCCTCCCTTTAAAATAAAAATGCGTTTGTGCGGCTCATTAGACACGTTTTGAGAGGTAAAGGCCCGCGCTGAGTAGATCCTCTCTCTCTCTCCGCCGACACACGGCCGTCGTTGGCTTGGTGCGTCCCGTCCTAAAACCTCTTCAACATTTTTTTATTTTTTTTTATCACTCGCGTTTGTGAGTTATAGCCGGCCACAGGCTCAGGATATTAAATGTGCGCCTGCCTTCGGATTCATTTTCCAAATAAGGGACGAGTCAATCATAGTAATGCAGTATTTCGCGTTTTTAATAGATCTTTGAAGGATCCACGGCGAGGCCGCTGTGCAGAGGAAGATTTGTTTCCCGTGGTCGTATTCTAAAAATAGTATTATCTTGCAGGTTGCTTTTCTTTCGTATGTCTTCTATTCGGTTGTTCTCATCCGTGTGTGTGTGTGTGTGTGTGTACAGGTGTTATGTGAGCGTACAGCAGATCGTGTCCTGAAGAAACCAGGTGTTATCAGCTTGGTTTCAAATCCAGAGGCGGGTGGTGCGCCACATTTTGAGGTGGGATATATCGGATAAGAATAGAGTATTTTGAAAGATGTCATGCCGGAAGAAGATATCAAAGAAGTGTTTCATCGCCGTCTCTGTTCAAAAGGAAAGGGTGGGGGGGGGGGGGTCTGTCGGCTTGTGACAAGAGAACCATATGAGCTGTGAGGAGGATGATGGAGCCTCTGGAGAGCAAGCTGTCATTTAATTAAGTAGACGTGTATGTGTGTGATTGATTCTCACCAAAGCCACCGGCTTCAGAGCAGACGTGTCACAGTCCATTAGCTTTACTCCGGTGGGATCGCTGCCTCCGCCTACTGTAAACTGTAAACAAAGGTTCGGCCTGGTTGCAACAACAACAAAGAATTGGAGAGAAGAGACATTTCTGATGACTTTCCTCCTACGATGGAAAAGTCTTTGAGCCCGAGAGGAAGGCGTCGCATGCGTTGTTTTCTGTAGCCGTGACGGCAGAGGGAGGACGTAGACGTTGGGTTATATCACTCTCGGCCTGTTTTCTGCTGTGAAGCCTGGCGACGTGGCGACGTGTCGACTGAGGACAGACGTGCACATGCTCCTCTGCGATAGTAACAGTCTAGGAGCTATTTATTTGATATTAGTATCTAGCTATTTTACTCACAAGCAGTATTGTTTAATTATTCTTGTTTGCTTATTTTCGGTTCGATTTCTTAAATATATCAGGATAGCTTTTTATTCCGCTAGTTTTTAGTTTAATTATTTGTTGTTGTGGTCTTGATATACTTAGTCTTTTGGTTGTTGCACCCGGGTAGGCCTACGTTCTTTTTCCCCGAGCAGGAGAAGCAGCATTAGCATTAGTCCTTTTCGTTTGTTTGTTTTGTTTAGTTAAATAACTTATGAGAAAAACCGGAATCCTGTCTGAACAATGCATTATTTTCCCTGCGTCGACCACTAAGCCATGGTGTGTCAGTGGCCCTTTTGATTTATATGTATCTGTGATCTTTATGGACTGCTTTCAAGCCAGAAACTCTGAGCCTGTCCTGTTGAATGTTCATTTCAGAGCCGACACACTCAAAGCGAGACGAATGGAAATCAAACATGCGGCCATTTTATCACCCTCTTTGCGATATATATATATAGTTTTATTTCTGAGTTTATTGTAAACATTTGCTGTAAACCCCACTGCAGAGTATGGACAGTTATGGATACCTGATTTATATCACCATGGCAACTAAACCCTAAAGAGACCCAGAGGCAGGTTAATATGAGGTCGCCGCGGTGACATTCGCCTCAGCCGGCGTGGCGCCAGAGCAGGTCAGAGAGCCGGCGCCGTGACGCGAACGATGATTGCGAAGATGACTCCGGGCGAACCGGGTATGGTCGCGGTTGCCGTGGCGACCGAGAGAAAAGGGGGGACTAATTGAAACGGTTAAAAAAGTACGTCTGGCGTCGCGGCCGGTCCCTCGGCCCGCCTCGACCTTCTGACCGCCCCGAGGTGAGATTGATAGACGAAGATGGAGAGAGTGAGCGGAGGGAGGAGGAGTAAGAGGCGTGTTCATCGATCACTCGCCGCCATCTGCTGACACGGCAGCTGCAGGACTCCTTTTGTGTTGGCGGGGACATCGTATATCCACAGTGAGTGTTGGCCACGTGTCTCCTGGGGGGGGATTGTTCTCCGTCATCGGCGCTCTCGACCCTTCTCCCGTCCTCGAGAGATTGCAAATGGAGTTTCCCTCCCGTCACCTGATCTTCTATTCCACTTCATCTCGACAGCCTGCGTGATCGGGAGGGTTTACATGCTGCTGAGTGCACATCTCCCGAGCTTCTCTCTCAGTTCTCATTCTCTACCACTATTTATCCCCCCACACCCCCTCACATCCGTCCCTCGGGGCTAGCCCGTCTCAGAATAAACATCGGCAACCAGCTTTGTCTCTATGGCAACCTCTGCGCACGCCGAACGGCAGAGCAGGCATGAAGCAGGGAGGAAAGAGTGGCAACGATGGCGCGTGTTACCCAATGGGCTCTTATGTTAATTACAAGTGCGTCGGTGCGTGGATATGGGAGTCTTGAGATCGGCGAGCGCCCCCCAGGAGTCTTTCCTTCGGGTGGAAACCAAAGGAAGAAGCACAGCGTGATGGCCGTTGCCACCCCCCGTCAGCCTGTCAGTCGGTTGAAGCTCAGCCTGACCCCGGCTCCCTTAACGCCTTAATTACCCGGCTAGGCTGTTTACAATTAAAGCAGCTTTGGGCTCCATCCCACTTTCTGTGGCAGCCTGAGGAAATGTTGGATTGATCCGGCTAATATGCTCAATCCGCTGGAGCACGCAGAGTATTTTTTTTTCTTTTCTTTTTTTCCTTGTTCACTTGTCTAAATATGATTTAGTTCCACCATTGAGCTGGATTTGTCAGCTAGCTGAGTACTTCCAAAATCAAAAACATTTTTAATCCCATATTTCTTTTTTCCCCCCCTACTTCCCGTTTCATGTAATTTGAGCATTGTGCTCAGATGTACCACTCTGCTCCCCTGGTGCAATGTGTCAGCATAGCAGGGTGACCTCTAACCCCGATTCACGTGTCGACGGGCAGCGATCCGTTCGGACCTGGTGACAGAGACGCGTGGTGCTACGTCACCGTCGCCCGTACCTCCCGCTGTCGGCTCGCTGCTAGAATGGCCACTAACCAGCCCTCAAGGTCATCCGACACCCGCATCTCAAGGTCGTTCCAGGGGGTCGGCGGCTCTGACTTCGGAAGCGATTCCAACCGCTGCTCCGATTCGGCTATTCCGCTGCTCGATTCGCCCTCGCTTCTCGTTTGCATCGTGAGCCGAGAACCCCGTCATCGTGCGTCGAGGCCGTTTGCGGTGCAGCGCAGGACAATTTCCCCCGTGTCGTCCAGTTGTAAGCATTGACCTAGAAGCAGCAGCAGACGGTCCATCTGCTGTTATGTGCAACATGAGCCGCTCTCCCCGGCCGGGCAATTCAACACCGCCTCCCCGTCCTCACCTTGAAGAAACGGGAGAGGCCGAAGAGGTGCCGTTTCAGGGGAACGTGGGAGGAGGGGGATTTCTTGTTTGGTAATTATGTGCAGGGACAGACGGCTGGCTCCAAGGAGAAAACAAATGAGGTGGACGAGAGAGAGAGAGAGAGATGCGTCATCGGGGTGGACTTGTGACCTGCGTCCACACCTGCATCAATCCTTTCCCTCCCCCCTCTCCCTTTTTAGAAGCTGGGAAGAAAAGCCTCACCGTGTACTTTGCTTTACCCGCTGTCGATTATTAACATGAAGTAATAGGTTTTCTCTTCTCGCACAGAGTTGTTTACATTGACGAGACAGGAAGATGGATGAGCTGCAGGACGTACAGCTGACTGAGATCAAGCCGCTGCTGACCAATAAGGTGAGTCGAGGGAAGGTCGCTGCCGAGGCAACGCGGACATGTGGCGCACACCCACGGTGAACTGAGCGCCCAACATGATCCTCCCTTGCGAGAGCGTACGCTAATAATAGACGGAGGAAGGAAGAAATCTGCAGTCCTGTTCATCAAAGTGAATTATTAATATGTGCTCGAGTGTGCAAAAGAAAAGAGGGGAGAGAGCAAGTGGGAGAGGAGAAGAGAAGCAGGGTGTTGAACACGAGACAACCAGAGAGTCAGAAAAGACAGACACAGGAGGAGGAGAGATCAAAGGAGAAGGAAGACTATTTATTTTTAATAGCTTGAAAGATTGCAGCAAGTGAGCGACTGCACACACAAAAAAGGAAGGGAGTGTGGAGGAGGGGGTACAAAAAAAACAACTAAAGGAATATCAAAGCTCTTCTGGCCGCCTCTGTGTTCCTCTTGTCTGCTCCGTCTCAACAGCTGATTAGCTGATGAAGGACCGTTTTGTTCTCTCCCCAGGCCGCTGTCACAGACAATCAGGAGGCCTCGCAGTAGAAGTGAGGGGGGGGGGGGGGGAGGAACCAAGTCTGAGGGGATTGCGGGGGTTCGTGGAGGACGAACACATGTCACCTTGAGCAGCCGCATGCTGCGTATTGTAGACGTCTCGTGTGACGAGACCGATACGCCATTCAATAACAACGGCTGAATGAAGGATTACGGATGCTGACCTCTCACACCACCTAGTGGCCGGCTCCGCCACAAGGCAAGCCAGGAGGCCGTAGAGCAGATGGAGATGGTGACGCGATAACAGTGACGAAAGAGGCGTCTCATTGTCTCTGATCATTTTGTAGAGGCAATAGGCACACTACGCTGATTCTGAATCGGTACTTCAGCGTTGGAATAGTGTGGACCGTTGGCCAGAGACGTGTTTTTATTCTGTTTTCTGCTGCACGGTTAATTCAGCAGAAAGGAGAAGAAGAAAGGTAGTGCTTTAAAGCCACCATCTGCCTCTGCACCAATATCTACCCGACTGGTCCGGCCCTCACGATTGAACCCTCCCACTAGAGTCCTTCTTTATTGTTGTGGCCCACTCTCCCATCTATTCTTTAGCTTCCTGCCGTCTGTGTGAAGACAAAACGGCCACTAAGACGACACTCTGGAAGAACGCTTCAACGCTACTCGTGTTACAGTGAAATTGTTATGATAGCGAAAACTACAGTGGCAATGAGGATGATTTAAGGTGCATAGAACAACATCATTGTCTCAAAAAACAGCTGTGATCAGAATGGACAATTTTCTGAGCAATCAGTTGGACCTATAGAAAACCACGACATGAAGGTTGTCGCACCGAATCACTCTATTCGGAAATTGTAGCCAATACTAGTCGACATGAAACCTCAAAGCTGTTTTACACAAGTACAATATGTGTTATTATTATTGGCTGTATGGATATGGCATATGAGCCGATGCTTTATTTTGACCCCCCCTCTTTTTCTTTTCTTGCAGAATGCACGAAACTTTCAAGATTTCGACTGCCAGGTGAGTGGCGCTCACACGAAGCACTGATGGTGGTTTGAGGAGACGCTGTAGTGGGAGGGGGTTGAACATGGCCCCATTCTCCTCTGTACTGTCCAATCCCCTGCCTTATGGGGCGGCTTTAGCTCAGTGGGGTAAGAGGGCCGTCCTGCAACCGCAAGGTTGTGGGTTTGATCCCCGCTCTCCCCATTAGTTGCAAGTCGAAGTGTCCTTGAGCAAGGCACTGAACCCCCAGCTGCTTCCCGGGCGCTTCACCGCAGCCCACTGCTCCTTAATAACTAAGGATGGGTTAAATGCAGAGAACTAATTTCCCCTTGGGGATTAATAAAAGTGTATATTCTTCTTATTCAGAGAGCCTTACAGTGGCTACTCTTCTAGTAAATGTCAGGAAGAGGTAGATCGATTAGACGCATTGTTTAACAGTTGTCAGCTGGCGTCGTCCACAGTCATACGATGGTGTTTGTTTGTGTGATTGTTTCTGCGTGAAAGAATCTGTGCTTGTCTTTTCATGTGATAATGGAGAATAGTTATCATTCAAGAAAAAATGGTATATCAGGGCTCCAGACTGCGACCAAATGGTCGCATTTTGCGCCTAAAATTAGACACAGTGCGAGTAAATTTTTCATCAACTCGCGCATGCGCGACCAGTAAATTAGCAGATTTTTTTTGTTTTTGTTATTAAATATTTTTGTTGCTGACAAACTTGTTCTACACTTCAGCCCACTATAGTTAGCGGTAATGCCTGAATGACTGGTTTGCTAACCGACATTAACTCCAGAAGAAGAAGAAAGGAGACGAAAACCGAAGAAGAAGGCTGGCCTGTGTGTGAGAGGGGGGGGGGGGCTAATGTGTGAAAAGAGGCAAACCGCAACGGAGACGCAACGAGGGCGAGGGCCGCAGAGTGAGAGGTCAGAGGGGATCCTCACCACCGAGCGGCGTCCCCGTCCCCCGAGTTGAATCTCTGGGTCGACTCAGCCGACTCTCACATGTCTGCCCCTAGAGATGCTCACGGTAAACACATTCGATTGGGAGCGCGCGAGGGTTTTGAGAAAGTTAGCGGAAGGATTTAAGTGACAACATCCGGTTTTGCAAAGTTAGCTTAAAGAACCACGTGAAACAACATCCGTTTTTCAAAATAAGATGTCGACAAATCATACACGAACATATAAAAGTAAACAATGAACTGATTTTGTATCTTTAGAGATCGTTTCTGAGATTTAGCTTAACATATGCTAACATTAGAACATTTTTACTGGACCAAGGAAGGGTTTATAAAAATTTGTCAGACTTGTGTATGTTAAGAAAAGTCCTGTATATAGATTTCCCCAAGAGTTCCAGGAAATGAATGATGCAGATGTGTTCCATACATATCTGAAATCCCCTACAATAACAATCAAACAATTGTAATGTATCAATTAGGACATTTTTCAAAGTAAAAGTCCTAAATGTTTAAAGAAATCTGTAATTTCTTTAATGTTTGAGTTGCTTTATATATGTATTTCCTCATAGTCCTCATAGCAATAATGCTACACAAAAAATAGAATGCTTCAATCGACACCGTGATCGGTGATCGGTATTATCGGTGATCGGCAGATACTGATTTCAGTGATCGGTGATCGGCACCAAAAACCTGATCGGTGCATCTCTAGAAACCAACAAATGTTTTGATTGGCCACATCGAAGTGCAACATGCACATGCTCAAGGTATGTTCTTTCTTAAAATATGTTTAAACTCAATACAGTAACTTCTGAAGAGTTCTCTGTTGTGAATGTTTTGCAGTTCATGAAGGCAAAAAGGCATAAGATTGTATATTGTCAAATTATTTATCAGTAATACAGTAGAAATGATGGGAAAACTTTGCAAGTCGATTTATACTGTGCGCAGGGTTTTTCCTGCATAGAGAAAATTTGGGCGAGCCGAGAAGAGTTGTTAACGGGGGGAGGGGGTGCTAGTGAGGAGTGTGCTCACCCGTGTGCGCGAATGTGTGCGCATCACGGCAGAGCGGCCAGCTGCTGATCACTCACTCAACATCTCGACTGCATGAATAGATGGTGCGCGCACAGCGCGCCAAAAATTTTGACCCAGGAAAACCCTGTGTGCGCCCCTAAATTTTCTGCTTGCGCCCCTAACATTTTAAGTTAGGGACCACTGTGCTCCTAGTTAAAAAAGTTAGTCTGGAGCCCTGTATATTATCCTTGAGCGTTTTGTTCCAGATGCCTTTCTTTGATGGCTTTTTTTGGCATGCGAGGGGGGGGATGGGATTGACTCGCAATTCCCTTTTTCCCTGCATGGACTCGTGCGTGAGGATCGACTTCCCACCGGCGAGCGCTCGGCCGCGTGTTTCACGAGCATCGTCGCGGCTGCAAAGGGTTAAATCTCTCATCCCGCTCTCACTTTCTGCAGTCATGGCTGCTTCCAGCATCCCACCCGAGCTAAAAATAGCTGCTGCAGGCAGGGGAGGAGAGCAAAGCACGTTAGCTGGAGCCGACGTGCTCCGCGCTCCGGTCCCGCTTTGTCACGAAAACGTTCACAGACCGAAGAAAAACGGCGCCATCGCACGGGCGCTCGTATTTTCATCGTCTTTCCGCTCTTCCTCTTTTTAAAAATGTAATCCAGGCATACTGCAGTTGCGCTTGACAGACAGACGTGTCCTCGAATTCGTCTCGGCGGTGTTGGGGGTTCGGCGTATTTGACCTCATTTCCATGGCAGCCATTTTGACCTCACACGGTCATGGTCATAGCCTTAAACTGCAGATTACTGAATGGGTATTTGTAAAAATGTCCATTGAAATAATGCTACTTCATAGATGGAATACATAATGATAAAGGGTCTTTTTTTTCCTTAGACAAAGCAGCAGCTGAAGCACGTGTCAGTGTGTATATTTGATCAAATCAATGAAGACCAAATCACATTTAGCTGCTTCAGTTTCATGATCCTGGTTTTTTTGCACGCCGACTCACACTGTCACGACTCAGTGTTATTATCAGAGCTTTACCTGCAAGTCAAAGTGTATGTTGTGAGGGGGGGTAGTAACAGGAATTGGTATTTAAATATCGTGCATGTTTGTGTTGGAAAAGGCTCGTCTTCCTGGTTTGCCATGAAATGACACGAGCTTCACTGGAATGTAAAAAAAATAAAAAGAAAGAGACCGGAGACCACATGCAGTACAAGGCTTCCTATGAATATATAGTATGCGTGTGTGTGGGGTAGGCGTCCTCGCCCTCCACCATCACAGCGACGGTGTGACATTCCAGCAGATGGAGGACAAATCCAGCCCGCTCTCCTCTCGCGTGGTACTGAAGCGCCGACCGCAGGCGGTTGTTGGGTACTGCAGCCACCGCAGTCCGCCCCGCACCTGCACGAGGGGAGCGAGCCGGCGGGTGGAGTGGTGGGTGGTGGCGAGGTGTGGTCAGAGAGGAGAGACTGGAGGGTGTGGTGCTGCAGTCTTGTGTCTCTCTTCAGATGTTCCCGCTTACATCACCGGTGGAGGAAGGTGCGAGTCGGCGTCGTCTACCCGAGAACACCGAGCTTACCTCCCAGAAATAGAAATGGCTGACTGTTTTTAAATGTTTAAATAGAATATCTCAAGGGTTGGGGGGGGTTTTGCTGTGGGGAGCAAAACGGCCGCGATGTATCTGGATGTTTTTCTCCCCAAAATGTTTCGTGAGCTCATGAATGTCCCTTATTGGATTATTCTTTTTAGACGTCGCCCCGACTAGATGAAACTCATCTGCAGCCGAGTCGCGTCTTTGGCTTTTTAAATCCTCACCGTCTCATGAAGCTCAGCAGAGGGCGCCATAAGTCTGTCCTGTGTGTGGCTGCAGGCCCACAGTCTGTGACGTGTTTATCGTGCTGTCTCTTTTTGGGGGGGGTAAATGTAGTACAGGGCACAGGGGTCGCTCAGTCACCGTCTGTCAAAGAGGATCACAGTGACCTTGTGACGCGCTGTGCAGTGGCGTGCGCTCGACGGTTTTAAAACCAAATGTTTCCACGAGCTGCTGCGGTTTCCGTTCTTTGTGTTTCTCGGACGTGTTTGAATCTGTGGCTGCAGCGCTCCGCATTGAACGGACCAGCGCGTCTCTCCCGTCTTGAGACGTGACTCCGACCTGCTGCTGTGTTCGGTCACGACGCATCGTCTCCATGAGCCCACGGGACTAATAACGGGCTCCCATAATCTGGCATAGCATCACTGCACACACAGTCTGTCATCACGGGAACTAAATATACATCATTTGTTGTGCTAAAACTCTCCTCTGTGTGGACCATACTTGGATGTACTTTTCATAACTATTACTTTATTCGTCTGAACTGCATGTTATTACATTTCCTTTAGCTGACGCTTTTTTCAAAGTGACTTACAATCATGTTGCATTCATAGACACAGCTACAGGGAGCAACTCGGGGTTAAGCGTCTTGCTCAAGGACACAGCGACTCGGGCGGGGATTGAATTTAGAGGAGAAACCAACCGAACGTGCTGCAACAATCGACCGACCAATCGCGTGCCCCTCCTCTTCGTGATCCCGCCCGCTTTGTGCCGTTTGCACGCGTGCCATTGGCTGCACGGAGCAGCCCGTCTCGAGCGGAGGCGCGACGCCTCGCTCTGCTGGCAGAGGAGAGCAGAAAAAGGGGGGAGATCAATAAACTATGAGGATCAAATGATTCAGAGGCCACTCTGAAGGAAAAGATACTTTCACGTCGGGGCTGTCGATGGGAATACAAATAGTGCATTGTGGGTTCATTTCCTGGTCAGCGTAGAGCTGCGGGTCAGAACACCACGAGCTTTACACTTGCAGCACACCTATTGCTGCCGAGTAACTCTCTTTCAAAGAGAAGTTATTAACGGGTCCGATTATGGATATTCATGTTTTAGGGTGATTCTCATTCGGCCGCCGAGGTCACTCGCTCCTCTTCCTCGGCAAGGTGACGCTAAAGTGAACCCGGCAGCCATTTTGCCGATGCGGTACGCGGTCCTGTCAAGTCGGCCTCCTCGCTTCATCAGTGTGACGTCGGCGGCCTTCCTCTGCATCGTTTAAACCCCTTCACCCCTCTTCATCGCCCCCCCCCCACATCTCTCTTTTCTCCTCTAAGCCCCGCCCTCTCCCTCTACCCACCTGACCCGCCGCAATCCAATGAGACGCGCCGGTGGCTGTACGGACGCGCTGCGACTACTAAAGCACAAACTGCAGTCTCACTCTCCTCCCCCTCCGTCGCTTCTCCTCCCTCTCTCTCTCGTTCTCTCTGCATCTTTATCCACACACACCCCTCTCCCCTCCCACCACCAGACCCCCTGTTCTGCTTCCATTCAGATTATTTCCCCATCTCCTCCTCGATCCGCCGTGTCTCTCTCCTCCCTCTCGTCTTCGTCTTCCCCCCGTCGCTGCCGCTCTCGCCTCCTCGCGCTGCATCCCTCCCTTCCTACCAGCGAGCCCGCCTTCCTCCTCCTCCTCCTCCTCCTTTTCGGAGGTCTTCAAAGCTGCCCAGCACACATAGCACAACACACTCCTCTCCTGCGTGGGAAAAACATGTCAGCTATTCTGGACCTGGACCAGCTTGCATGCTCTGGGAATGGAGTGGTGAGTGACTTCACGCATCTCGCCTGCCTTGACACACCTTGCCGGGTCCTTGCAGCTTCTGGTTGAAATTAGGCGTGGAGGATGGAGTCCGGTTTCCCCAAAGAAGGGGGCAGCAGCTGGCTCGAGCGTGGGAAAGGCCGGTGGGGGGTCTGTCCTGGCTTCGCTTGTCACCGCCTTCAGCAGAAGGCTTAGACTTTTGGGCTTTTTCTCTCCGGGCAGCTGCTAGCGTGGGGTAAACATTTGTTCAGTGTGTGTGTGTGTGTGTAGTGCTCGAAGTGTCTTTCTGTAAATTCCACAACTAAATGATGTGTACATGCATGTCACTCCACACGGGTTCTATCAGGAGGACTGTTGGTACTTGTGTGTCAGGAGTGTGTACCTCAGATGTGTACCTCATGTGTTCATCCATAGCTGCAAGAATGTGTGTCCTCCATGCGAGCGGCTGTGGATGGTGCAGAGCGTGTTCCTTATTTTGTTATTACTGAAAACCGGCAGGGAGGTCACTCGTTTCCCACCCGACCCCCACACACACACACACACACACTTTAGCGACAACACACCAAAACCACTTCTCCCCCCCCTGCAGGGACTTTGAGTTTATAGTTTAAACCCACTGCATCGATGACACTCATGCATGCTCCACACGGGCTGGTGTTGGTGACGAAGCAGAGCCGGGGGGGGGTTGGGGGGGGGGGGGCACGTACGTACCTGGAGAACGTGCATGAGAGGCGTGTGCGTCTGATATGTTCGTGTGTGTGTACGTTGAATTAATTTGCCGTTTCTCGCCCCGTATCGCCGCTCTCAGGGGTGATAGTCGTTCCTCACAGGGCGTGTAAAAAAACAGGGAGGAGGGGGAGGAGGGATTGATAAGGGAGGGATTGCGGGAAGAGGAACAGCATGACATACTGCTCTCCTTTTTTACCTCCCTTGCCCAAACCCAAGTGCCTGGCTCCATGTTCCCCCCCCGGTCGACCTCCTGGGTGCCCCTCTCCTCAAAGCACAAACCCCCTACTCAGTATTCCTGTCTCATCTACAGCCACTCCAAACACACAGTTATTGTCCAACTCCTAACCACCATGAATTCAAAGGGGAAAAGGGCTCTCTGCCATTGCAGTGCGCCCTCTCTTTATTCCCCCTCTCGCCGTCCCGGCTCGCGGCCCCACCCCGCGCCGCCGCGTCTCCATGTGCGTCTGCGCTCCCAGATCGACACGGCTTTTAAACTACGCCATGAGCTCCTTCTTTCCGCACGATTCTCCACGCTCGCTCGTGCCAGGACGTCGCCGGAAAAAGCACGAGGAATTAAAAGCAAAGCGCCCCTTCTGTTATAATCGGGCACAAACCTCTGTTAGTCACACAGGACTCCTCCTGTGTTCTCTCTCTCTTTCACTCTTTCTCCGCTTGCTTTCACGCTCCATCCTTCCACTTCCAGACTCCCCATCCCCTGTTCTATCCGTCCCTCCCGTATGTCGTCATGACCTTTTTTTATTTTATTTCGCTATTACTGGTGGGGCGTACACGCTTGCTTTCTCTGGCGCGTGACCAACACACGAGACACAAGCCAGGTACACGCACAAATGTGTTGTGCCTTTTTTGTTACTTAAGAGCAAAAAGCCTCCGTTTCTACAACGCCTCTCTTTTCTAGAATGTCCTTGACTCTGTCCTTGTCGCAAATAAAACACAAAATCAGCAGCAACAGCAGCCATGATGAGATTCCTCTCTCTGTCTGTATTCCTCTGCTGCCCCCCCCCCCCACCCCCTAAAACACACACACACACACACACACACACGAGCGCGTGCTGTCTCGCACCAGGCCGATATTGCGAAATAACTTTGTTATCTGGGAAAAGAAAAACGCGAGGCTGTCGGCGAGCAGGAGACGTTCTTCTGGGTTTATTCCGTTTCGGGGAGGGAGGTTGTATCTCAGTATCGGCAGACTGTACCAGTCGGCGGGGGTTTCGCTTCATGTGCATAGTTTTGTGCGTCTAACGCCCACGCAAATGAAAATATTTCATTCTGCTGCTGACTCGTTGACCCCCCCCCCCCCCCCCATCTCCTCCCTTCACCCCCTCTTTTGTGACACTACAGGCTGCAGATGCAAATCGCCTCAGCCGTGTCCTTGCGAATGTGCCTTTTAGGCCGTGTTGTGCGAGATCGTGACACACGTCCGTCAAACCACACGCATGCAGGGGAAACGAGTCACATGACTGGTGTCTCTCGCCCGCCAGGGCTCTCTCTCTCTCATTATTGATGACCACTGGGCCTTGAAACCAGGGAGGCGCTGGGCCCCACCCAGGCTCTGAGCAGCACTCTCCCACTCCCACACACACACCCAAGCACACCCTTGTATGCAGCACCAAGTCATGCTGACCTTGAGGTGTGTGTGTGTGTGTGTGTTGCTGTGATTTGGAAGGAAGTCTGGAAACGCACTTCCTGTATATATCATCACTTCCTAATTTTGTCACTTCCTAACATTCACGAGAGCCTCTGATTATTTTTTGCCGTGTCATCTTTACACTCATCCCCATTTCTTGAGTCAGTGGAAATTACCCAGAAGCCTTTTGATGCGCTTTCAGTGTGAGGCACTCGTGAACCTCGTGCTCGAGAAATAAATGTATTCAAAAGAGAGCGACGGAGGGGACGAAGCCGGCGTGATTGAATGCGAACGCGTCTTTCTGCAAAGACGGTCGTTTTCTGCAGAGTCATGCTTATGAAAGCTCTGCGCCTCTCAGACCCGAGGATTTTAAAAAAGCCGACCGCCCATCCGGTGCTTTGTTTGTCCGAAGGTTCAACGAACGTGTGCTTCGCATCCTCAATCGGAGATGGAAACCCTAAATGCAGCGTTTACTTTACGGAACGCGCGTCTTGATCGTTGTCCACGCTTTTAGTTCTGGCGTTTCAAAAAGATTTTATTCATTCTTTCTTTCTTCTTTCTTTCAATCTAGTCCGTTGTGGTGAGAACCTGCTTTGAGCTTGGCTGAGATGATGTTGCGGCATAAAGGAAAGAAGTCCACGCGATATAATTCAAAAAATCATACGGCTATATCGTTATCAGAAAAAAAGTCTAAAGAATAAAATAATACTTCAATTAATTGCCGCGGCTTCTGCTATTGTCCCTGTTGCCGCAACCCAAAAATAGTTCAAACCACCTCCAATGGACACGGACGATGTTTCTCTCTGACGACACGTTCCATCTGTTGATCCTCCGTGTTGTGCCGACATGACTGAGAATGCTCGAGGATCTAGTTCCCTCTTTTATACTTTAAAAGTTATCAGCCAGTTATCGTCTCAATGGAGAAACATGTCAGCCACACGGCTTCGTCACGTGTTTTTCTTATTCGTTTCTGGATGACGCTGCAGTTCTGAGGCAAAATCGGGCTCGAGCTTCAAGGATTAAATCTTGCTTTTGTTCATTTATGCATGAAGTGCAACACTTGGTCTTTTGTGCAATTATTCTACCTAAAACCCACCCTCTATTTCTGCTTGAACAGTTTTCTCACCGTTTTCCCCTCCTCCTCTTCTCTGTGGCTGCAGGAGCATGACATTGAGACTCCTCACGGCGTTCTCCATGTGACGATGAGAGGCGTCCAGAAGGGCACCAAACCCATCATCCTCACCTATCACGACATCGGCCTCAACCGTGAGTCTTCCCGGAATAGCACCGACGCACAATGTCCTCCTGGGTGTGATTGAAACGCCTTTTTGTTTTAGTCACACACACACACACACGGGTCCTAAACTCCCGAACCGTTTGCACTTTTCCAGACAAGTCGTGCTTCAACACCCTGTTCAACTATGAGGACATGCAGGAGATCATGCAGCACTTTGCAGTGGTGCACGTGGACGCGCCCGGCCAGCAGGAGGGGGCGCCTCCCTTCCCCAGCGGGTACGTGTCTGGTTCAGCATGCACCGAGGTCGGGGGAACACTTCTATCAGTTCTAATGTCGGAGCCGTGATCAGTGACTTTAAATCGCTTCTTAAAACCCATTTTTATATCACCGCTTTTAAGTGATGTCGTCCTTTTTATGCAATTCTTCGGTTCTCCTATTTTAGTTTGCCTGCTGTTCTTTATTTTGTATTCGCATTTTTCCATTCCATTAGTTTTGCCTTGATTCTCTGTAGAGCACTTTGTAAATACTGTTTTTAAAGGTGCTATATAATTAAAGTTATTATTATCATTATTAATTGAGTCGGATGGAAAAATGCTATTCTAGTGTATTGTATGTTCTGTAACCTTGTTTGCTGCTGCTACAAAGAAGTGTCCCCCTCGGGATGAATACAGTATCTAAAAATCCGCTTGTATTTAGTTTTCTTGGCACCGTGTGTAAATGTGTACGAGTTTCAGTTTCTCCGGTTGAAACAGGAAGTGACCCGCTGCTCCCACTGCTCGCTCAGACTCGCATGCATTTCATCTTTTCCCCCAGTTATCGCTACCCGACCATGGACGAGCTGGCGGAGATGCTGCCCTCGGTGATGACTCACCTCAAGTCAGTGGCTCCCGATCAATAATAATAATAATGACGTGCTCGAACTTAACTATTCGTCTCCGGTCCCGCGGTAACCACTGGTTTCTCTCTGCAGGGTCAACAGTGTGATCGCCATCGGCGTGGGCGCGGGGGCGTACATCCTCAGCCGCTTCGCAGTGAGTCCCCATCCGTACCCCAACGCCGACACCTTCACCCCTCACACCCCCACCCCTCTTAGATTTGCCTGTTTTTTATAATTGACGGTTTTTCCAGGTTGCACTGAACATTAAAGCCCACACGGGGCTGCAGGATTCTCCACACACGCTGCCATTCCCCAAATGACGAATCACCTCGGCGGTTCTCTCCTTCTTCAAGTCGCTTACATCTTGTTCCCGCGCTCATCTCGGCGGGGCTAAAAGAAGCACGATGTGTGTACAACGGAGCAGAAAGAGCTCGACGTGACAGAGAGGAGCTGGAGAGATGAATAATGGAGAGAGAGAGAGAGGGTGGCGGTCAGGGGTAATAAAAAAAAAAGAGACTGTAGGGATTAGTGGTCCCCGAGTCTCTATGGAGGAGTCTGCTCTTGTTTGCAATTAATGAGGAACATTTATTCTGGATTGTATTTCCTCTAACCGGCGTGGAACAGAAACGAGGTTACCGCGATGGATTCGTAGTGGCTGTCGCTGCGTCGCATTTTGAAAGCGGCGTCCGCCGTATTCCCTCAACATTGGACCAGCTGGGTCTTATGGTGCGTTCACACCGGACGCGTCGAAAAAATTCTCGACGCGTCTGACGCAGCAGGCTCGACGCGCGTCGAAAAAAGTGTGTTCACACCAGACGCGTCGGGGGCGGAGTAATAAATGGATCGAGGAACGACAGGACCGCAGCGTACTTCCACTTTTTAGTGGACTGAGCTGCACTCCCACTGCGCTTCTCGCTGCTCTCTCTCTCTTCTCTCTTTGATACGTGTCTCTGAGACTTTTCCACCTCCGGCGGCAGATCTCCTCTGCCATGAAACACATATGCCGGCGGTTGGTTCATAGTAAAGTACAACAAATAGCGAGAATAAAAGCAAATACATACATTCAAAACGTACCAGGTAGTCCCACGGCTTCTCCGACCTTGTTCCACGCTTTATCTTTATAGCTCCGGTTTCGGTAAGCATAAAGAGTTGTATCGTAAAGTTCGGGGTGCCCACAGACGGCGATAATAATCTTGTCCTCCATTTTTTTTAAACCGGCAGGACGATGACGAGCGGAGCTGCTCAACGCTGATTGGCTGACGCAACTATGACTCACGCGTCTTTGCTGCCAAAGTTGGGAAATTTGAACTAGCGCGTCAACGAGCTGCGTCTGCTCGCTCTGTTCGCTGAGTTCGCCCCACGACAAACCCTCTGTTCGTGCTGCTTCAAACGCGTCTGACGCGCTGCTCGCTGGAAAATACGCAGCTACGCAGCTTCGACGCAGCTTTGCATTGACTTAACATGTAATCTCGACGCGCGTCAAAATTTTGACGCGTCCGGTGTGAACACACCATTAGACTTCACTTGATATCCTCTTTCTGTCTCCAGGCAAATCCACAATCGCTCGTCCTTAGTTTAAAAAGCCCCGGATTCCACCCTCCTCCATTCCACAGACACGCGTCACCTTCTGCCGCTTCAGAAAACAAATGCAGTGGTTAAATACCCAAAACCCAGAGCAAAAAAATAGATGAATCCAAACTTTTAATGGGGAGGGTGTAGCTCTCGACATCCTTTAGTTCCCTGGATCCGGCTGAACCACGCCGTGGGTCGGAAGAGAGAACGGACAAAGCCGTAAGCCGTGTCCACACCAGCGGTCCCGCCTACGTTGTTTCTGACCGCGCTCTTCTCTTCCCAGCTCAACAACCCGACCCTGGTGGAGGGGCTGGTTCTGATCAACGTCGACCCGTGTGCCGAAGGCTGGATCGACTGGGCCGCTTCAAAGGTCGGTGTTACCGCTGCGGCGTGAACCGAGGAGGTCGCTCGGCGCACGTGAAGCTGTTGCTTTAATAATTAACCGGCCATTATTGAGGCGGTTATTAATAAATGCCTTTTGTAGTTCCACCGCTCTCCTGCTCTTAAGCCAAAGGATTTCCAGCTCACTGTTTTATGCGCGTTTATATTCTATATAATGAAAGACCTAAACGAGATCACTCGTCGTGGAATCACGGCACCAAGTCGTTAAGACCACCGGTACATTTGATAACTAGCATTATATTCATTTATAAGATTTTGGTGAATAGAATATTGTTTTGAAGGGACAGAAGATGATTTTTAAAACATTTAAAACAGTCAGAAAACTCTAATCTCTAGTCTCTGATCTCAAAAAACGTGTAAGAATGACCGTGTTCGTTCATTTTGATCCGTTTGATTTTGAGTAGAACCATTTGCTTCGCAAGTGCCGGACACAAGGGAGGCGCGGTACTGTCGTGTCCTCCCGATGTCAACTGTACATCCCAAGGTGGTTCAGGAGAACATAAATCACGGAACCACCATGTGACCTCGGTCCCGTACGGATTAAAATCCCCACACTTCATCCGTTCTCGTAAATTATTTGTCTAAACCGATTCACAACGTCTAAGAGAGGAGATGTTTCCTTTCTTTCCACAGTATGACTTCTTCCTGTCAACGCGTCCTTTATAAAAGTCCAAATCAAACACTAAAGCTGTACATTCACTCCATGGAAACACGGACGTGGTTATACAGCCATAAATATGAGGTTACGACCTGGATAAAATAAAAACGTGAGCTCTCGTTTCTGCCCTAACTGGATCTGTCTTGTTCCCGTGTGCAGCTGACTGGATGGACCAGCAACTTGGTGGACATCATCATGTCTCACCACTTCAGCACTGTGAGTTTCTGCTGCACCACATTCTCCCCGTGTGCTCATCTCTGTCATTTCTGTTTCTCCTAATAAGCGAGAGATAATTGACCTTTTTTTATTGACGGTGTGAGACGGAACCCAAAGAGGCTGCTCTTGATTTCCCTCGGCACCTTTTTATAATTATTCTATTTCCGTCCTGGATATATAGTCGGGTAGATCGTGACATTGGATATCACAGACTGTGTTAATAACTGAAGTTTGGCATACTGTATTAATCATAATCCCACGGATTGTCTGAATGACTGATGCGTACATATATACGCAGCCTTATTGCGCTTTATTAATTTTGAAATCGTCTGTTTTACTTAACCAGGACGAGCTGACGGACAACCTGGAGCTGATCCAGACCTACCGCCTCCACATCTCCCAGGACATCAACCAGGACAACCTGGCCCTCTTCTGCGGCTCCTACCAATAGTATGACGCCATACATTACTACACGCTGGACATGAATACAGCTCCGTAAACAGCATTTTCCCTCAAAAATGACAATTTAATTTTCAACTCTTCAAAATAAAGAACATGAAAGCAACCGCTGTTACGAAACGGGTGGTTCTCCAGGCTGAAAACAAACGAGAGTAAACAAGCTTACTGGTCTATCTTTGTGGAAATGTGAATTTACAAACATTCTTCTTCCGGTATCAATAGCCAGATAGTAATAAACCACAACTTATATTATTAGATTTCTTTTGTGACATCTGCCTCTACTCCAGACTACAGATGAAAACTAGCCTCTTGGCTAACTGGCACATTTACAGGAATGTTTTTATTCATTTGTTTGTTTGTTTGTGTATTTTATTCAGTCAATCAAATCAAATGCAATACAATATTATTCTATATAATATACAAAAGAGGAAGACTGAAAAGGTATAGGTCGAAGCAAAAAATGCTTATAAATTCCTATCCTAAATTAAAATCACTGCACTGTCCCTTATCAAATAAACCAAAGTAAAACATCTGAATATAGACAGAAGCAAACACTACAAAGGACACACGGCTATAATAATAAATCCTGATGTGCACAGAAAATCTGGATTTCTGCTGACTCGCCTTCCTTTTATTTTTTTTGCTGAATCCTCTTGTTCCTGCTCCACTCACTAAATTCTAACTCGTCTCCCTTTCACCAGCCGCCGGGACCTGGATATCGAGAGGCCAATCGTGGGTCTGAACGAGCATACGGTGAACACATTGGTGTAGGTTTCGGGACTCCAGACGCCGCCGCCGAACGTTCGCCTCCCCGAGCGCACGGCGCCGAGAATACTCACGCCTCTTCTTCTCTTCCCCATCCAGCTGCCCCTCGTTGTTGGTGGTCGGCGACACGTCCCCCGCCGTGGAGGCCGTGGTGAGTTTCACGAAGAGTCTCTGGGGAGCGTCTGCGGTTCGTTTTCGTTCGTCGAGCTCGGCGGTGACTCTCGTTGTCGCTTTCAGGTGGAGTGCAATTCCAGGTTAAATCCAACCAACGCCACGCTGCTAAAGGTGACGCTTTTTCTTCTTTTTTTTTGCATTTGTTGATGAATAAAATATATGATGTCATTCATTTTGCCCTGAACGAAGACGTTACCAATGAGACCGATGCTTTTTTTTCCTCCCAGATGGCTGATTGTGGAGGTTTGCCCCAAGTTGTGCAGGTTTGTGTTTCACGTTTAAAGTTTGCTCATTTCTACATTGTTGTTGTCGTCTTAATTAACTTCTAACTTTAATGCCTTTTTTAAAATGTATCTGCTCACAGCCGGGGAAACTTGCCGAGGCCTTCAAGTACTTTCTTCAGGGAATGGGCTACAGTAAGTACACATGCTCCCAGGGGTTTTGCTACTGCTGGTTTGTCAGTAAAAACATCTCAATATCAAATAACACCAGTTCAAACAAGTCGTCTCTATATTCAATGTCCAATAATTGTGTACAGGGTAACTTTCCTCTGGCGTGACGTGTTTGTGGTCGAGCTTCGTCTTTCCTGTTGACGCCAGAGAGCGATCGCGACAGGAACTTTTAAACGAGGATTGTTTTCGCTGCGACGAGTTGTTGCGCAACAGCCCCCCTGCCGATGGGGGTTTGGACTGAGGCCAGCAGCGCATGAAAAGACTTTCAGTTCTTTGTCAGCCAGGTCACAGAGAGAGAAAGAGAGAGAGAGGGGCAGTCCGATCAGGCTCAGAGGACGCTAACGCCATCTCCTCTCTGCTCTTTGCAGTGTGTGGTCCCCACCAGCCTCAGTAGGTGAGGTGTGAGTGCTTCTAGTGCGAGATACGCGCCGAACAGCAATTCACTTCCTGTTCTGTTTGAAGTGGGCGTGAATTATTATTTTTTTGCCTGGTGTGATCTTCTTTTCCTTTCATCTCCAGAACTGTTTAACAATGCAGTCTCTGTCTAATCTCAAAGAGATTGAGAGACTCAAAGTGCATTCTTAAACAGGCTTCCAGGTCATTCATCCGCAAAGAAACAAACAAGCTGATTTCTGTCAGAGCGTCCCGACTGTCACCAACCGGCCTCTACGGATGAGATGGTGGATGTAGGTTTCGGACCACAGATGACCCCCGTCTCTGTGCGTCCGGTGTATATTCTCTGTAACGCTAACTCTCTTTTGCTCTCTCCCGTTCCCAAACCCCGTCACCGTGGGAGGCGCCACCCCCGGGTGTAGCCCGTATGTCAGCGCCTCAGTGTTGCTTCCAAAGGCCACCAGGTCCCCCCGTTGAGTAAATGCTACGGCAGGATTAAAACCGATTAGAAAAAGGGAAAAAAAGAGCGCTTTCACGCCGAGAAAGTGTGGAAAATAAATCTCGACGCCTCAGCGTGTTTCTGAAAGCGGCTTTTCCCTCATTGGCGCGTCGCCCCGCAGCGCGAACGCGCAAAAGAGGACAGCCAAAAGCGGTCGGGGAAATCAAAGAGTCCAGTTTGGGTTTCTTTCCCGTCGTCGATGTTCTTCTGGTGGAATAAAGCGACACGAGAGCCATCTTTTCAACTTTTCTTCCCCTCTCTCTCCTTCTTTCTTCCTTCTCTGATCATGGCTTGCAGTTCCCTACGTTCTCCTCAGCCACCTGAGCAGCGATTCAGGTATCAGGGTTTTTTTTGAGCTGCAGCCAGACTAGAAGGCATTGAAACCCCCCCCCCCCCCCTTGGCATGGGTTCTAGCCGCTGCATGACATGCCGGCTTCCTCGGCCCCTTCAGTTGGATTGCTGTGTTCTGCTGTTGTGCTGCTTTCACCGTCACGTTTCTTTCTGAAACGGTGGAAGGATTTTCTGTTGCATATTTTGTTTAATTTTACGAGAATCGGTTGCATGGTGTACGCACTTTTGTTGTTGTCGTCGTTGCTGCATCCGGGTATCTTGAGTGTTTTGTCTGCGCCGTGCGAGTGGAGCGTTAATACGCCTTCTCTCTCTCTCTCTCTCTGTGTCTCTCTCTCTCTCAGTGCCGTCAGTAGGAATGACTCGCCTGGCGCGCTCCCGCACCACCTCCTCTTCCTCCATCACCTCCATGGACAGCAGCCGCAGCCGCAACAACCTCAACAGCCTGCTGGAGGGCAACGCCCTGGACAAGCAGGCCGCACCCCAGACCCTGGAGGTGTCCTGCTAAACTCTTCACATTCCCCGAGTAACTCATGTGCCCCCTCTTTCTCTCTCTCTCTCTCTCTCCCGCCCCCCTCTCTCCTCTCTCTCTCATCCCGCTCCCAAGCAACTCGACGCCCAGGGGGATCTGTAAGGAACTATGTGATTAGAAAGGAAAAAAAAGATGTAATAAATATATTAACAGATGCATATTATTGAATATTTAATACAGTGTCACATTCGTACTCGAAACCATACTCTCATTCGGTAAACCACAGCATTGACTGTTCAAACCCCCTTTTTATTCGTGTATTTTTCACGTTGTCTTTTGATTTCAAAATGTCTTCAAACACGACAGAAAACGCTTCTGGTCGCGACCTCTAAACGTCGGTTTTTGAGTCGCTGTCTTTTTGTGTTTTTAATCCTAACTAAACAAACTGTAGCTGCAGACATTCGTGACTCATGGAAGAACCGGTGCAGACCGTAGCGCGATGTCGGTAGACGTAAAGTAGTGTAAAGTTTGGTGTCGAGTCACTTCACGCACACGCTCGTTCATTTTGAATTCTTTCTTTTTGCGTCTGAGCTCGTCTCCCCTTCTTCTTTCCGCTTCAGTGTTGATGTTTCTTGGTTCAGTCGAATAGATTATTCGGTGATGTTTTAACAACCTGCAACAAGCGGATTTCTGATGTGACGAAGTCCTTTCACCGGGTGCTGCTTCTCACCGTCTGCTGATTCAACCCATTTATATTACAACTGAATAAAGGTACAATATGACAACACGTCTCGTGTTTTTCATTTACCGGGGACTATAAGTAAATGTGTGTTTTTGAACGAAGGTTAAAAGAACGCCGTGTGCTTCAGTGCTGAGCGAGCGCTGGTACTTTTCCTCTCTCTCGTTGGTGGAAAGGTGAAGTGACGGTGGTGAGTTAGTTTCCAACCACAGTGACAACTGCTGTTGTCACAGATGGAGCTGTCTATATTTAGCACACACACATACACACACTGATCAGCTGCACCGCAAATGAGACGAGGAGATGGACTTCAAACTGAAACGATGGCGCTGAATGTTAATCTGACGGGTTAGCCACTTCTGTTATCTGATCTCTGGATATCGTTTTCCTCGCGCAACACTGCAGTTTTTGACTGCAAAGATAAATCAACCGAGCTCACGTGGGGGGTTCTGTCCGTCTGTCCATCTATTTGTTGCTCTTATGTCCAACCCTCCAAAATGAAGATGACGCTCCTGTATTTTATAATAATCCGAATGAAACTTTTTTTTTACCGTACAAAACCTGATCGTGCAGTGGGATCACAAAATA
This sequence comes from Pseudoliparis swirei, assembly GCF_029220125.1. Taxonomy (NCBI): domain Eukaryota; kingdom Metazoa; phylum Chordata; class Actinopteri; order Perciformes; family Liparidae; genus Pseudoliparis; species Pseudoliparis swirei. Next base: position 25,722,298 of record NC_079405.1, on the reverse strand, counting down.
TTTGCAGTATTTTGGTAAACCAATTTAGAAAAAAACATTTGAGAGAGATAACCCCCCCCCCACACACACTCACACGCACAAACTCTGGTCTGGAGTACATGTTTAGGATCAAACGTTCTCAGTGGTTGCACCACACGGGGAACCATTCTGTAGCTTTTTCCATCCACACTTGTGTCGTTCTTTTGACTCACTCAGTCTGATTAAAGACGACCAGAGGAGATCACAGAGAAGATGTCTGATGTAAATGATCATCACCGAGAGCAGAGACTCAATAAAGCTTTTCAAAACTTCTTTTTGCTTTTTTTTTTTTTTTTTACACTTAAATGAAAAGAGTACAAAATCACCCGTCATATTGCTGCACTATGACTTTACCTCTGCAGTATCAGAATCGGCTATATTAACCATGGACGTGTGCACATACATGTAATTTAATTACAGTTACATGTACGCTCTCGTACATACATGTAGTTTACAAATTGCAGGATAAATATAAAGAAAGACATTTAAGACAACAGGATAACAACATGTATGTACGATATAAAACAACAGTGACAATGAATTGGGGATGTTAGTGCAGAAAGAAAGAGGTGATGGATGTGTGGTTAAGTGTTCACATACACTACCATTCAAAAGTTTGGGGTCACTTAGAAATGTCTTTATTTTTCAAAGAAAAGCACTGTTTTTTCAATAAAGATAACATTAATCAGAAATACACTCTACATTGTTAATGTGGTAAATGACTATTCTAGGTGGAAATGTCTGGTTTCTAATGAAATATCTCCAGAGGTGTATAGAGGCCCATTTCCATCAACTATCACTCCAGTGTTCTAATGGTACATTGTGTTTGCTAATCGCCTTAGAAGACTAATATCTGATTAGAAAACCCTTGTGCAATTATGTTAGCACAGCTGAAAACAGTTATGCTGGTGATATAAGCTATACAACTGGCCTTCCTTTGAGCTTGAAGTTTGAAGAACAAAATTAATACTTCAAATATTAATCATTATTTCTAACCTTGTCAATGTCTTGACTATATTTTATATTCATTTGATAAATAAAAGTCATTTTTCATGGAAGACACGAAATTGTCTGGGTGACCCCAAACTTGAACGGTAGTGTAAGTGACGGCCAGTGGGAAGAAGCTGTTCTCTGTATGATGGCTGATCTTTACCGATGATAAATCTGAGGAGGGGAAACATTCGTCATGCTTCTGCAAATGTTTGACTCTTATCTGCATTTTTAACATGGGACAATTCCCATTAACCCGATAATCGCAGTGCAACTGCAGCATCTAAAGGACCAGGGTGCAGCGGTTTGGACCCGGGTCAACCCGAAGGTCACCGACTCCGTGTGAAATGACGTCCCGGCTGCACGCCGTCACGTTGCACCACGCGGTGCGTGTACATGCATGTGCTTACGTAGACATACACTTCATGACGTAAACAAGTGATGCACTTTGAGCACAAAGAAACCGCTTCTGCATCCTGAGAGATCAACGCGAGCCGTTTGTTCTGAGTCAGGATGTCATGGTCTCGAGCGTCACAGGAAGCGGCAGCGGGGTGACATACATAAAGGCCGCCGCGCAGGGGGCCTCGTCTCTCCGGTCTCTATAAAACAGCTGCGACGACACACTGCCGTCTTCATGGGAGCAGCAGCGCGGAGGAGGAAGCAGTCCTTATAATTGATCTGCAGGCCCAACTTGGAACCTGAGCTCAGACACATATACAGTATAACAGTGTGTGTGAGTGTGTGTGTGTGCAGACGAGCATCTTTCATCAACAACATTTGGACTTGGATTTGACTGCTACTTGTACAGAATATAATTTCTGGGTGAACACTTTGGATACAGAAAGTGAAGCAGGTATGTTAAATGCACTGATGATGGTCTTCAGCTTCTTTTATTTGATTTTGTTGTTGTTGTTGCTCGATGACTTTGACTTTTACCTCCAGAATATTGGTTAACTTATTGCATGATCCCTTGTGTTCAACTAAACAAACAAAACAAATAGGATAAACGGCATTTCAATTAGATTTGGGATATTGTATTGCTGCTGCTGCTATTATGAAAAAGTAGCATGCATCAAATAGAATCTCCCCCGTTGGCTTTATTAATGTGTCGCTCTGGTGTTAAATCGATTATATTCCTCGTAGACGTGCAGCGGGGACATTGAGCACAGGGTATCGATGCCTCTTGATGTGGTTGGGCACCTTCCTGTATAATCTAGGTGCTGTTGCTAGGTTACAAAGTGGTGTGCAGTATAAACTGTTTCATAAGGTGGTAGTCATAATTTGATTTGAGATTGAGGGATAATTAAATTACGAACGTGAAAGTTGTTGAAGGTCTTTGCCGACGGACCATTTTCTAATGTGTGCTCCTCGCCTCTGCTTTCAGCCAGAGGACATGGGGAACTGCCCCATCGGATGTCGATCCAATCTGACCGTCTTGGAAAACCCACCTGAAACCTACGGATCACCACGTAGGTTATGTTTCCAAAACATTCACACTGCAAAAATGAAAAAACATTTTTTTTTTAAATGTCTGAAATCAAACCTGTGTTTATGTTATGTCTCTCTGCAGCCTCCCAGGGCAGTGTGCTGGTATCCCTCTGTAACTACCCATCCTTTGAGCACACGGGGTGGACCATGTGTGCTGGGGAACGGCTCACCGTCATGTCAGAGTACGTGAGGAGACCTCTTCGTGTTTCACCCGCGCCCTCGTCTTCACCTCGACAGATGGAGGACAGTTAGTCATGGCCGCCTTTTACTTTTTCTTCCAACAGTGACGGTGATTTCATGATGGTGAGATCCTCAACCACGGGCGGAGAGAGCTACATCCCCACCAACTACACGGCCAGGGTCACACACAGGTAGCTCACATGAAAACGTGTGTGTAGAACACCCGTGTCATTACTGTGTGTGTGTGTGTGTGTGTGTGTGTGTGTGTGTCTGTGTGTGTGTGTGAGATAGAGAGATAAGTAGTACACACAGAAAAATGAAGGTGCCAAAAATGGTTCTTCAGAGTGATGCCTGGAAGAACCATCTTTTGTCCACAAATAACCTTTCAAACCAGGGTTCTTTAAAGAACCATTTATCTCAATAGTTCAGGTGTCTCAAAGAACCCTCAAAAATGGTTCTTTAAGGCACCATTTTTGGTTCCACAAATAACCTTTCAAACCAGGGTTCTTTAAAGAACCATTTCTCTCAATAGTTATTTAAAAAACCTATAAAGGTGTCTCAAAGAACCCTCAAAAATGGTTCTTTAAGGCACCATTTTTGGTTCCACAAATAACCTTTCAAACCAGGGTTCTTTAAAGAACCATTTCTCAAAATAGTTATTCAAAGAACCTATAGAGGTGTCTCAAAGAACCCTAAAAATGGTTCTTTAAGGCACCATTTGTGGTTCCACAGATAACCTTTTAAACCAGGGTTCTTTAAAGAACCATTTCTCTAAATAGTTATTCAAAGAACCTATAGAGGTGTCTCAAAGAACCCTCAAAAATGGTTCTTTAATGCACCATTTCTGGTTCCACAAAGAACCTATAATGGCGCCTCAAACATAAAAATGGTTCTTCGGTAGGTGACGGTTCTTCGTAGAACCACCAAGCCTTTTAAAGAACCATTTAAGAACCGTTATTTTCCTGTGTGTATAGAGGTTAAATGGAAGGCGGGGAGTCCCCTGACCTTCCTGGTGGGAGGAGTCTCCGTGTCGTGACCTTTTCCTCAGTGGAGACGGAGGTCATGGACCCAGGCTGCTGTTCCCTCCAGTGACATGACATGATGCGTCTTCTCTCGGTGTCCAGGTGGCTGTTCACGGGCATCAGCAGGTACAAAGCAGTGGAGCTGCTCATGCTGCCCAATAACGACACCGGAGCCTTCTTGATTCGAGAGTCAGAGACAAGCAAAGGTCAGAGGGATGTTTTTCCACCGTGGGTCGCACTCAGAAACATCTGGATTAAGTATCAAGAGCCGCGTAGTTTAACTGCTCTCTGTTTCTCCGATGTTCAGATTGTTACTCGCTGTCTGTCCTGAGGAGGACCGACTCGTCGTACCTGGACTGTGTCAAGCACTACCGCATCTCTCACATCCAAAACGGCTGGCTCTACATCTCCCCGGGAGTCACCTTCCCCAGCCTGCATCAACTGGTGCAACACTATTCAGGTGTGTGTGTGTGATGGAAATGAACTTTTCCAATCTCCCTTAGAGAACACGAGTGTAACGTCGAAACACTTGTAATGTCTTGAAGTATGTATTAAACAGAAACTTGGAATAATTAAATCAAATTACCAGAGCTCCCCCCTCCTCCCTATGAATGTTTAGGGGATCTGACCCCGAAAAGATAGTGTGACATACAGCGTCTTATACAGTCATAATTATTCATGAAGTGTTTGCCCCTCATCCCTCCTCCCCTCCTTCCTCCTACTCCTAGATAGTAGTACTGTCATATGTGATGTATGAATGTTATATGAATGAAATGTTAAAATGTGCTCATTAATTAATGCCTCTATGTGCAATATGATGAATGTGAAATATCTTCCTTACACTATGATATTATATATTTGTATTTATATGTATGCGATTCTTTTTGTATCCATTATTAACTTTTTATTACCGAACTGCATGTGTATTATCAGCTATACACTATAATTGATTGTAGTTCATTACTACTGCCCTTTGGCATGACCTTTTCCTCTCAGCCTGTACTTTACGGCAGGGGGACGGACACAGAATGGAAATCGGCCTCGCGGCTGTAATTGGGTGCATTGACATTTTAATTTAAAGTGTTCATCTCGACAAATACAAACTTATAACTTCCCACGGCGTCCGTGTTTTATGTGCTTTCCCACACGGTGTCGTGGTGCGTTCCTAAGAGGAGAAAGAGATAGAGGATGCACCGCTTTTTCATTCTCGCCTGAACATACCCGGAGAGACAACTCTAAGAAGAGTGACATTAAATAAAAAACGTTGCCTCCTCTCAACAGAGTCGGATGGACTGTGCTGTCGGCTGACGGAGCCTTGCTTCATCCAGGGGTTAGACGACACCAGAGAGGCCCGGCCCAAGCCCACAGCCATCAGGAGGCCGACTATCAACTGGAAGGACATCAGCAGGTGTGCCAGACTCCCCTTTTTTAGCCTCACTCACACTGATGACTGACACAGATGTCACTCTCTTGCAGCAGAGCAGCAGCGCCTGGTTGGGGTACCGGCTGGAGAGCAATCATTACGTCTTTGTGAAGCTTATTACTTTAAGTTTGTGTTGACACAGAGTCAGAAAAAAGTTGCTTCTCGTGTGATTCAGTGCTGAGTAAGAAGAGTGAAGCGAGCACACGACGTGAACAGATAAGACTGAGTGTCAGGATGTTTTTTTTTTTAAATAGCAATAGTGTTCAGTGAACCTCGCTCAGATAAATAAAGGCTACCACAATAGATTATTTCATGAAGTGAAACCAGTAAATATGTCTCCTCCAGGTCAGTGATCCTCGGGAGGACGAGAACAGAGTCCGACAACTCTCTGGTGAGTGAGGGGCTGAGGGAGGCCATCGCCTCCTACCTCCAGATGACCGATGGCAACGACCACAGCTGGGACACCTGAGGAGAGACGACGGATCAGTCCGAGAGGAAAGAAGTCGGATGGATATAGTGGAGTCGGACACCGTCCTGTCTCATCTGCAGCATGGGGCGAGCCGTTAGAAGAAGAGGGCCCTCTGCACGACCACATGTAGACTGTGCAGACCGCCCCGGATCGGCAGCAGAGCTGAGACACTACAATGATTGGAGTTGGTGACGTGCATGTCAGAAAGAAGACAGTTTCTACAGTCACACGGGGAGGGAGAGGACATTTAAAGCCGTTGACATTGTTGTTCTCATTTAGTTTGAAAGTTGAATGTTTCTCTTAATTTATATACTAATATATGCACATGTTGTTTGAATGCATTCTGATGAATTATATGTTAATTATTTCGTAATAGGATTATTGTCATGGTTGTTGGAATCCAATAGAAAACTAATTTTAAAAAAGTTAGCTATGTGATAAATGAGCATCGGATAATAAAAAATATATAAATAAAAAAAGAAAGCGTCGACTGTTTTCTTGTTATGATAACGCATCTTTTATAAAGGTATATTGGAGCCACTTGGTTCCTGCAGGATGGGCTTCTCTGCCAGCAGATGCCGTTTAATTACCTCCAATACCTTTTTAAAAACTATTTCAGCTAATTTCATATTTCAGCTATTTCCAGACATTTTCACTTATTAATTTAATATTTCAGCTATTTTCAGCTATTTTCAAACCTTTTTCAGCTATTTAGTTTTTATTTTTCAGCTTCAAGCTTTCAGATGTTAAGCATTCCAACGCATTTTCAGCAGGAAATGCATTTTCTAGTTCATCAAAGCCTTCCACTTCCTGCCCGAACAGTTCAGTTCAGGAAGAAGAAATAATGGCGACGCTTCTGGGGTCCGAGTCCCCCTGTGCTGGGGGAAAACGGAGACCTTGCAACAGCAGTATCATCGCAAAGTTCACGGCTAGTAAGATTACTGGCCAGGGGTTCAGTCGAGGCACGGAGGTGAGAGAAACGATGCATGTTTAGACCGTAAGAAAACAGCCGAAAGTTGGTCGAACGAGACCGGGGACTTGCGCTCGGATCCCAGCCTGAACACGGAGACGGTGCCTCGGTCGGAGACCCGACTGGGGGAGCTGGTTGGCCCCCCTCGTGGCCCGCGGCCGCTCGGCTAGCTGCATCAATTCGCGGTGCTTTTTAACCCGCAGCACTTAAACTAACACTGCATTTAGTCGTGGGCGTTAATATGTGTGTTAACGACGTTAACGCCACAGCGAAGCGGACGAAGCGAGCGTCGCTCCGAGTGGCTCTTTTGTTGTTAGCCCCACGTTAGCTTAGCTTAGCACGGTACGGTCGTTTAGCTTGCGATGCAGAGACGCGTTAGCCTGGAGGTCTGACGGGTTGTTGTGTTTCCGTCGTGCATTCGGGGGGCTGAAGACCACCAGAGAACCATTAAATAGATGTTTTAAAGCCCTTAAATCACGCGACGTTAATCAACGGATGTAACATTTGCTGCTGTTGGCAAACGGAGCTAACAGCTAGCCTAGCTAAGCTAAGCCAGCTGAGCAGCTCAGGTGATTACGTAACGACGCACAAACCACAATAACTTATATAAATGGAAAAAGGCAACAACAGCAGTTTAGGGGGTAATTTAACGTAAACACGTTTGTCTTCTTATTCCTACGGAAGCCAACGTGAATGTGACGTTGTGTAACTGGAGCAGCTTATTTGTTTAAAAGTGACGCTCCACGTTGCATTGCACCGTCGTGGTGTCGACGGGTCTTCGTGCACATTAACGTCCTGACGTGTTGCTAGTTGGTGTTATCTCCATTTCACTTTGTTCCAGATTACATATGTTGTTGTCATGTCCGTAACGTCCTTGTTGACTTGCAGTTTTGTCTTACTTGGTGAAGTGAAACCTTAGTAGCCTATGACGCAGGCTTCCTTAAATCTGGAGAACAAATAAATCCCCGAGCAACTTGAAATTGGGGAATTTGTCAAGTTTCGAGGCGGCTGCCATCATCTGAACACGACGCAAAATCTACGTATGTTAAGTGTTATGGCTTTCCAAGGAGTCTGTCATTATGAGGTTAAAAGCTGTGGTTAAGAAGTCAAAACATTCTTCAAGAAGGCTACTTCCTCTGTCCTTTTTTTGCAACGTGCCAACTAAAATCCATTAATTCAACTTGAAATGGAGATGTGCATTATAACCGAGATACAAATATGAGGAGTTTCTGTCATCAAGGGAGTTTTTAAACTGTGGAGTCGGTTCTTAGTGGTCATTGGGCAGCAGGGGATTGAATTGCATTTTATTTATTTTTGCAAACGTAAAATAGATGGACGGTCCCTTCTTGGTTTGTTTTGGGATCGGAATGTCTCCGATGCCAAGAATTCCAGTATGTTCATTCCAAGTCTGAGGAGAGTGAACATGAGCTGCTCCCTGTTAAAGACGGTCTCAAACGCGTGATGTCATCGAATATAAAGTCTGGAGCCGCTCCATCGACTATGAATGGGAGACTGATCATGTGGGTGCAAAGAATGGGTTTCTTTACATACCCAAATGAGCTCCATTCTATTGTTGTGTTAATTTACCCATATATTTAACATGTCATTTACAACATTTTTATCAATTCATTGTCAATGGACACATATACATATTTGCCTTTTTTTTAACTTTAGCTTTTGTATTTGGGAGAGTTATTCATGTTTACTTACATTTGTGGGGGTTCTTAAACCACAGGTATAGCAGAAACCCAGAGAATTTGCCCCTTTCTTAAATGATATGGTTTCAGTACATGATGCAATATCTTAAATAAGCCCTGGTCATACAGATTTTCAGGGCTTTTAAAGTCACTTAAGGGAGCAATGTGTGACGTCTAGCTACCTGCTTTAAATAAACAAGAGGCGTCTTTTAAAATCGACGACTGGGTCCATCAAATGTAAATCCCAGGAGGGGAGCAGAGCTGAAACTGGCTGAAACTCTCCTGTGTAACGGGAACAACTGAAAGCTTGTTGATCCGGTGGGGGTTTAGGGCAGTCCTCCTCTATCAGACCCCCGAGTGCTGGGCTTTGTGCTCGCTGAATTTGAATATAATGCACCCCGGTTGGTGTTGAATATCAATTATAGGATCGTCTTGTTTGCTGTTCTCTCCCTGATCACCTGTGTGGAGGAAATGACGCGCAGATTTTTACAGAAACTCTTTTGCAGAAAGGTCCCATTAGCTTTTTTTTTTTTAGGAGTAAATAGTCAAGAGGCCTGTTTTTTATTTACATTTTTTTACATTCTGTTTTTCTACAATGAGCCGTGCAAGCTGGGGAATCGACGCCCTCTCCCGTGACCTTTCCAAAACGCCCTCCTCGGAACGCCCCACGTGACTTTATTCTCAAGGAGAAAACCTGAACACAGCACACCCTTTGCTCACATCTCTGCACTTGCGGAGGTTTTGCTGTAGGGTGACATCATCGCTGAGATTCACCGGCACGTTATGGCCGTGCGTCGCGATACACGTGCACCCGTAGACAATGAGCCGGGACTCTTTTCTCCTGCAGATTATTACAGGTATATAATAAAAAAGCAGCTCAAATTGATTTTAGTTTCTCTTTTCCTTGTCTCATTCGTCTGCTATGTGACCTTTCATATCCCATAACAATAATCTAATTCAACAGAATTCTCACAGCCTTCCTATTCTTCCGGGATCTCACACCTAATACATTGTTAAAGTGTTTTTACAAAGGGAAGATAGACTGAGTTTTCCCCCCAGTTTTTAAAAAATAAATGCAATTTGACTACCTATGCAATGCATACTTTATGGACTGCTTACCGTTGTTTTACTCTAAATCACACTGTGCTTTCTGCCATGGCTAAAATAAACGATTCAAATACCCGTACATGTCTCCTGCGTTTATTGCACGATTCACGGTTTCCTCCGTTTGTGTGTTTCAGCTCCCGGGAGGCCTCCTCCAGGAGCGAGACAAAGGGGCCAAGTGGCATGGCATCCCGACCCTGCTGCAGAGGCTCTACGAGAGCAGCCATCCCAACAGCGACCTCTCCAATGCCCACAGCTTTCTTAAGGTAGCCGCCCGGTGACGCTGCGGAAAAACTGGTTCTAGCCACTTGTAGACGACTGTTTTGCTTTGTAGCCTGGGTGATGAAAAAAAGGCATGTAGACAACGGTGGTGTTGTTGTTGTTGTTGTCAGGTATTATCATCCCAACTCTCCATGGAGGCCATGTCTTTTGTCACGGAGGACAGGAAGACTGCTCAGGAATCTACCTTCCCCAACACGTACACCTTTGACCTCTTTGGTGGAGTCGATGTGAGTTCAACTTTGTGTGTGTGTGCACAGACACTGTGGATGTTAAAAACCTGAACACAACATTTTCTTTCCCCCTGCAGCTGCTTGTGGAGATCTTGATGAGACCCACGCTAACTATGCAGAAAAAGAAAAAAAATTGTGAGTAATGACATCACACGTGTGAATACTAGTGCTGTGAAAAATAACGCGTTAACTCAGTTAATTCAATTTCAGGTTTAACTAGTTTTTTTTTTTTAACGCATTAACGCATGCGCAGAATGAGCTTCCAATCCGTCTGTTGTTGGTCGTCGGGACGAAAAAAAAGTCACTTGCAAAATGAGCTTCCAATCCACCACTTCAATCTGAACTCTGTCCGCTCTCATGCAGACGGTCTGTTCATCGGTAATGATCCTTCCGCAGGTTCACCTCCGGAAACCTTGTTACGACTTTTACTTCCTGTAGATCAGGGTCTCAACATGTCGATCGCGACCTGCCAGTCGATCGCGGCGTAGTGTTGGTAGATCGCATGACATTAAAGAGATTGGCCCGCCCCCTGACATGTTCTCTAGAGCACGTCTTTGTTCTTTTATTAAACTAAACGTCTGTTGTTGATCGTATCTCCACAGCAGCATGTCATTTCTGTCTCTTCGCGTTGCGTTAACACTTATCGATCTCCGTCTCGCGCACCACAGAGCTCCGTGCGCGCATCGGGACCGAGCAAAAAAAGTCACTTGTCAATCTGTCCACCTGTCCCTGCCGGTGAGGTTTCAGCTTTGCAGCGGTGTCGCCGCCGTCCCTTTCATCACGGCCCAGTTCATGAAGAAAACCCACACAGTCAGTTTGCCTCAGCAGCTGCTAGAGGAAGACTAGAGGCCTTTAGATTGTATCATGGTGGAGTTAATGGTTGACAAACAAGAGAAACATGCTCTGTTTAACCCTCCTGTTACCTTTACATTTACTAACATATTTTACCCTCGGGGTCAATTTGACCCCAGCAATTAAAACCTCCAGAAAATTATTAGAATTAATATTGTTTCCCAAGTTTAAGTGTGAGGTACTTTATGTTTGTTTGTTGACTACCTAAATAGCCCTTTAAATAAATAAAAAAGTTTCTTATATGTTTGACACAGTGAAAAACAGCCTGGGGTCAAATTGACCCCAAAGAACACCGACATTAAACATTGAATGGGGTCAAATTGACCCGAAAGGTAACAGGAGGGTTAAACATTCTGTTTAGGATGAAGATGTATTAATGTTCCAGATGGAAGAAAACTGCTAAATAACTGCTGAGTTGCAGCACCATTGTATAGAAGAATGTATAAATGTATATATCCGTCTTTTATCATAAATCTCTATGTTCTCACAAAATATACCGAGAATATCGGTAATATGTGATTAATCATGATTAATCCACAAAAACCTGTGATTAACCCGATTAAAAATGTTATTCGTTTCACAGCCCTAGTGAATACGTCTTCTTATTTGGACATAAACACTTTTGCACTTGATGATGATTGATTTAACTTGTATTTGTTCTGGGAATAAGACTAACGTCTGTGTTTCTGTCTCGGCAGTGAACGATGACTTGGTCAAGGACTGCCTTAGTGTGCTCTACAACTGTTGTATATGTGTAAGTATCCTATTACCTGAGAAATGTCCACTGTGCATCAAACCTTGCTCCAAAGTATTTTCCTTGTAGTTGGTTTGTCTGCTATATTCTCTCAAAGCACGTCCACGGACGGGAATGGGGGCGTTATGGTTATTATGGTTGAATTCAAATCTGTTCTTTCGATTCATAGACGGAGGGGGTCACAAAAAGCCTGGCGGCGAGGGACGACTTTGTGCTGTTCCTCTTCACCCTGATGACGAACAAGAAGACTTTCCTACAGACCGCTACCCTAATTGAAGATATTCTCGGAGTCAAAAAGGTCAGTTATACTTGAATTTAACTTGTGTTAAAACATCTGCATGATTTGTCCCAGAGGCTGATGGAGCAGCTTTATGATTTACGCTGCGACACATTTGGCAAGCCCCTCCCTTTTTTAAAAGTCAAGTAGAATGTATTCTTAATCTTAATTTTTCAATTTAAAGAAAGAAAGATAAAGATATATACTTTATTAATCCACAAGGGGAAATTAGTTCTCTGCATTTAACCCATCCTTAGTGTTAATATTAATCTGATTTATTGAAGGGACAGTAATGTCTAGGTTCCGGCAAAACATCAGAAGAGACGGCACTTTGCCTGTGAGGAGACAGAGATATTGTGTCTGCAGCTCAAGGGCAGCTACATGCCTGACAGTATTCAACATTCACACTTGTTATCAGTATTTACACATACCAAGAGGGGCACACGGCCAACAGACAGCCCCCACCCGGGGGTACGAGGGATGGGATATGCACCTGTGACGAGATCTGGGTATAAAAGATGGAATCTTGATGTGCTAGAAAAAGGTGTGGTTTTCGGGCTTCAACTTGCATGTTGAGGAGAGCTCCCCGTGGTTTGTACTTTGCTTTTGATCAGTGAATAAACGTCTCCCTAAAGGAGAGAACTACAGCGGACTCGGATTATTGTATAAACTCTTCCAGGCTGTTCAATTCTGAATTACGTTACATTAGTTATTAAGGAGCAGTGGGCTGCAGTGATGCGCCCGGGAAGCAACTGGGGGTTCAGTGCCTTGCTCAAGGACACTTCGACTTGCAACTAATGGGGAGAGCCGGGATCGAACCGACAACCTTGGGGTTGCAGGATGACCCCCCTTACCCCACTGAGCTACAGCCGCCCCCCAATTTAGAGAACAACTGAATTAAAATCTTGTATTATCTGCTGTCAATGTAAAGACACCGTATGCAATAATTATTATGCCTGGCAGCGACTCACACTGGGGTAAGTGGGTAAATATAATTTTAGCTGTCACCCATAAACTGATCTTTTTAAATATGAAGAGAGAGAAAATGCTCCAGTTTTAGCAAGTAGCCGATTTAGTCTGAGTCAATCTCACAACTTGTTAATAAGTACGTGAAACGTTCAATATCTGCTTTCAGTTGGCTGATAGTTTATGTTTTTTTATTTTCCAGGAGATGATCCACTTAGAGGGCATCCCCAACCTGTCGGGCCTGGTCCAGAGCTTCGACCAACAGCAGCTGGCCAACTTCTGCCGCATCCTGTCGGTCACCATCTCCGAACCCGACGTCGGGAACGACGACAAGCACACCCTCCTGGCCAAAAACGCACAGCAGAAATGCATCGCCAGCCCGTCCCGGGCAGAGGTCAACCAGGGTAGGTCGTCTCCAGAGGGCCGAGCGATGACTCCACACTGCAATGCATTTTGTGCTTTTGCGACAAAAATCTGCGAATTGTGAAATATCAACATTCTGATGATTTCCCCCCCAACAGTAACCCTGCTGAACATCCCCGGCTTCATCGAGCGGTTGTGTAAGCTGGCCACCAGAAAGGTGTCCGAGGCCACCGGAGCCAACTTCCTGCAGGAGCTGGAGGACTGGTACACATGGCTGGACAACGCGCTGGTGCTGGACGCCCTCATGCAGATGGCCACCGAGGAGGCTGAACAAAGTAGTACAGGTGAGAAAAGACTTCTTCTACCCTGTGTCCTCGGAGATGTGTGTATGTGTGTAATATAATTTGTCTAAATCTTTTTTATCTCGTCTCCAGAGTCCTCAGATGAGAGCTCCCTGGCCACCAGCCCTCTGAGACATCGGCTGCCCCAGTCGATGAAGATCGTCCATGAGATCATGTACAAGGTGGAGGTGCTCTACGTGCTCTGCGTCCTCCTTATGGGCCGACAGAGGAACCAGGTACGCGACGGCACACGTCTCCACCGTCCTCGAGATTTAAGCTGGGGCGTCTCCGCGGCGCTGAGCCCTGTATTGTGTGTGTGTGTGTGTGTGTGTGCACAGGTCCACAAGATGCTGGCTGACTTCCGTCTCATCCCGGGACTCAACAACTTGTTTGACAAGCTGATCTGGAGGAAATACACGGCCACGAACCATGTGGTCCACGGCCAGAATGAGAACTGCGACTGTAGCCCTGTAAGGACCTCCGATGCTCTGGGCGATTTAAATGGAACTTAAAAAGAGTTTTGACATGACAATTGACACTTTATTCTCGTTGTGCAGGAAATATCCTTCAAAATCCAGTTCCTGCGACTACTTCAGAGCTTCAGTGACCACCACGAGTAAGTGACCCGATGTCCGTCGGATGCGACTCCTCCGGACAAGTCGTGTGTCTGTGGTCGACGATGTTTTGTGTCTCGTCTCCTCCAGGAACAAATACCTGCTGCTGAACAGCCAGGAGCTCAATGAGCTGAGTGCCATTTCCATGAAGGCCAACATCCCCGAGGTGGAAGCGCTGGTCAACACGGACAGAAGCCTGGTGTGTGACGGGAAGAAGGGCCTCCTCACGCGCCTCCTCACCGTGATGAAGAGGGAGCCCCCAGACTCGTCATTCAGGTCGGCTTCACGCGAGACGACGAATACGCGTCGGCCTTCTTGGAGCGCCCTCTTATAGTCTTTAAAAAGGATTTCTTCTGCTTTTTGTAACTCCGCTTTTCTGTTGTTAATGTAGATTCTGGCAGGCAAGGGCAGTGGAAAGTTTTCTCCGAGGCGCCACCTCCTACGCAGACCAGATGTTCCTCTTGAAGAGGGGACTCCTCGAGGTAACGCTGCCCCCCTGCACATCAACCACGTGGACCGCGTTCTCACGAAAGTCCGGCCGCTCACGTTCTGCTTCCATCCCTCCGCAGCACATCCTGTTCTGCATCATCGACAGCGGTTGCACGTCAAGAGACGTCCTGCAGAGCTACTTCGATCTGCTGGGCGAGCTCATGAAGTTCAACATCGACGCCTTCAAGAGATTCAACAAATACGTCAACACCCCGGAGAAGGTATTTAGCATTTGAATAAGTGCGTCTAATAGTTTGTGAACCGAGCGGACCCCCTCTCGGGGTTCATGCATGTTAAACCGCAGATTGATTACACGGTTTAACGTTAACCTTCACGGTGCTTACTGACGATCGTCATTATCCACCAATATTCAGTAAAACATGTCATCAAAACATCTGCATTCATGCTCTTCTCTGGTCTCTGACCATGTTCCTCTGTAAAAAGCTCCTCCGTGTTTCAGTCAACGGCAGCAGCACCGCCAACGGGCCACGGGTCCCTTCAGTTACGTTATGATGCGTTCAGGCTCTGTGGAGTGACAATGAGTATTGGCCGTTAAGTTAAATTATGATGTTATGATGTGTTCAAGTGTAACCTCTTAAAATGTAGTTTTGGGGATGAGCTTTAAAACATCCAGTTCTTTATATGAGATGTTTTCACAACAACACATGGATATTAGATTAAATGTATTAAAATACCTCTAAACAGATTAGAATGCGGAATTATAACTAATGACAATATTATTTTTTATTTAATAAAAATATATATTTTTAATTATCATATGAATTGTGTTTTTTAAGGGGGGAAAAACACTTTTAATATAACAAAATAAAAGGAAAACAATTGGAATTTCTGATGCTTTACACCGACTTCAGAGCGGTTTAAATTATCTTTGGGACGGTGGGGAAAAAAATGGTCTGGAGCCTTGTAGACCAGCTGCTATAATTAAACAACAAATAGATTTGTATCTGTCAATATGTCATCAATGATTGGCAATTTGTAGCCACGGCCCAAAAACTCAATGGGGGATCTTTAAAAGTAAAGTTTCTCCCTTTGGTGCGTGTGTTTCCTGCTCCGTTGCGCCGCTCATGGTTCCCCTCCTGTAGTTCGAGGCCTTCATGACGCAGATCAACAGTTCTCTGGTGGACTCCAACATGCTGGTGCGCTGCATCGTCCTCTCGCTGGACCGCTTCGAGAGCCAGACTGAAGACGTCAAAGGTAAACGGGGATGGAACGATGAAAGAGGAGATTAAAGGAGAAGCTTCTGGAATGGTTTCTTGTATTGATTGAATGTTTTTTGTTACATTGATAAAAGCCGACATATGGACGTAAACACGTGTTGGATATACTTCTATTTCCAATCGTATTTTCAGATAATTTAATGCCGACAATGGGGGGAAAAAACTCAGACACTTTATTTTTTTTCTCCTGTTCACAAATATATGCACGTGCTATTCCTATATATCGTTTTTAAATGCCCGTGTCTCAGTGGTGGAGGTGCTTTCTGAATGCTGCCTGCTGTCCTACATGGCCCGGGTCGAGAGCCGGCTGTCCTTCCTCTTCCGGCTGATCAACATCATCAACGTACAGACGCTCACACAGGTCGGGCTTCATTTGAACCTCTTCGCCTGTACTCAGAAAAAAAATCTCTTATTTATGACTCATAGATTTAATGAAAACAAATTAACTACTTGATTTTAAACTTTAAGTCATTTGCTGGCTATAATAAGCATTTTAGTGTCATTTTATTGTGTGTCTTGAGCCCAAACGGTGCCTCGCTCAAGTCTCGTTCCTCCCCTTCCTCCTGCAGGAGAACGTGAGCTGTTTGAACACCAGCTTGGTGATCCTGATGCTGGCCAGAAGAAGGGCCAAGCTGCCCTTCTACCTCAACGCGCTGCGGGAGAAGGAGTACGCCGAGAAGTACCCGGGCTTCCTGCTCAACAACTTTCACAACCTGCTGCGCTTCTGGCAGCGCCATTACCTCAACAAGGACAAGGACAGCACCTGTCTGGAGAACGTGAGTCGCTCAGTGAACACCTCCAGGGTCGGGGCTGGAACACAAGCACGTACAACCGGTTTAGACATCCATGTAATGGAAGGGGGGGAGAGAAAGAGAGAGAGAGAGCAGTTCTGTGTAGATGAATCTGGACACGTACGACATCCCTGCCCTTTGACCTCATCAGATCAGAAAAAAAATGTGTATTGTTCTAACTGCTCTCTGGTTTCCCCTCAGAGCTCCTGCATCCCCTTCAGCTACTGGAAGGAGACGGTGTCGGTGCTGCTGGGCGCCGATAGGACTTCGCTGTGCGCCATCGCGAGCTACATCGACGAGCCCTTCATGGATCTGGACAGAGACCTGCTGGAAGATTGACCTCCTGTGTGTGTGTGTGTGTGTGTGTGCACTCGGTGCCGGGGGGAGGAAGGGGGAGGGGCAGACGGTCACAGGGAGCATGGACACCTGAAGCTGGTGCAGACTCCGCTGAGCCCTCCGGGCGCTTTGTGACTGCGTCCCGGATGTAAAGGCTCGCCTGTTGAGAACCTTCTTTTTTTTTTTTTTTTTTTCGCATCGAGGCCGTCGTCGCAGACGTGCCGGGACGGGACGTAATTTTTCCCGGCCGGTCGTCCTCCTCACTAAGTTACCGACCTCTTCTTCGAAGGCGCGGCAATAAAAAAAGGACCTTAGCGAAAATGAAACCCCGCATTGGTTGTTTTGCTTTAGGTGATATTCAAATAGAGCCTTTTATATAACCTATACAAAATTCTATGAAGTAAAAAAAAAAATGTGTATGATTCAACAAAGTATATGCTCGAAGAAAAAAAAAAAAGATTCTTTTCACGTGGACATTGTGCAGATCCTGTGGTGAGTCACCGGCTACCTGCACACTCTGACTCCACCCCCACTGAGGGGGGGGGGGGATTGGTGGAGGCTTTTTTGTTGTTGTCGCAGGGGTCTTCACAGCATTTTCATTTAACCGTCTATGGGTCTATTTTATTAGGCGGCCATTGTGGCTCTACGGCTCGACTCGGCACCTTTCGGTAGCTCGTGGGCCGGCAGACACGTTTTCACAAATCACACGGGGGGGGGGGTGGGCTCACCTGAAAGCATCCACCTCACGGGGGGGGGGGGGGAGGAGACTCCTCTTCCTCTCACCTGAAAGCATCCACCTCGTTGTGGCTTCACCCCAGGGACTTGTTTTCTTTACCAGGTTTATTATTTTTTGTAGATTTCCTTTTTTTGTCTTATTGAAAACAATGGCTTTTAGCTCTGGATGAACTGTAGAATAAAACATTGCACAGATTACATTGTTTTTATTGTTTAGTTTATATTTTACCACATTTTTGTCGATTTAAAAAGAAAAGAAAAAACATTTTCATTTTGTAACTGAACTTGTATCCATTGTTGTGAGAGATGCTTTGGTAAAGAGAATAAACTATGCAGGCGCTAGTGTTAAGAAACCCACTCTTCATTGTTTGTGAATCAGCGCGCTGCCGACACCCTCCGGCAGCGCGTCGAGGTTCCTCTGCGGTCGCCCGTCTCGTGTTTGACCTCCAGCTGGGATGGGATGGCTCCATCTGTCGGTTGTCCATCAGGCATAATAAAAAGTTCCATGTGAACGTATAAGAGCATTTCCACAGT
The DNA here is from genome assembly GCF_029220125.1 of Pseudoliparis swirei. Taxonomy (NCBI): domain Eukaryota; kingdom Metazoa; phylum Chordata; class Actinopteri; order Perciformes; family Liparidae; genus Pseudoliparis; species Pseudoliparis swirei. The sequence goes on along the minus strand of NC_079405.1, from coordinate 25,704,135 downwards.
TCTCCTGATGCCGAGAGTCGTGACGCCTCGGGATGCAAACACAACGTCCTTTGAACGCCTTTTTCCTTTTGTTGCTTTAAAGCTAATTAACCAGAAATGTTTCCTCTTTTTGTTCTTTTCTTTTTTCCCCTCTAGCTATCACTCAGCATGTCTTAAATCTCTCGTGTGTGTGTGTGCACATAATTTGAATTTGTTGATCTTTGGTGCTTTTGCAGTGAAGTTTATACAAGTTCACTTTACAAGTGCGTCTCTTTATAAATTCTCCCGCTTGTTTCCTGGAGGCGCGATGACATCATTGCCAACGCCACGATGGGATTTGACACCGGGTACTTCTGCAGTGCCGTTTATATTCTTCGTACTGATCGAATGTTATTGATCGATTGCAAACCTCTTTATCGCTCCGGTCGTCCACCGTGGAAGTCAATGGAAGAGAAAACATGAATGTTGTGAGCGACTATATAAACAATCTGAACCGTGACCTCTGTCGCTCGGTGAAGGACGTTGCAGAGCGGTCCGATCCCCTCTGCGCCGCTCAAGAGAAATGGTTCTCGACGCTCTTGCTGTGTGTTGTGTGACGCTCCAAGGAGGCCTTAGAGTTCATTAATGTGGACAGAGAATGAAACGGAGCTAAACAAAAACACACTTTTCATTATTTATTTTTTAAGTTTAGATCCCTTAAGCTTTGCCTTTTTTGTTTCCTGGAGATTCGTGTGATGTTTGGCATGAAGACGATGCTATCGGGTCGTTTTCACATCCAGGTCCTTAACTCGGACTCGAAACTCAGACCATGTGGCGCTTCAAGAAAAAATCAAATACGATTAGTGTCTCACCTCCTCCGTCGTCTACCGAGAGACGCGAACAGCGGACGCTATTAACGGTGTAACATCGTCATTATTCATTGTTTTATATAAAAGAACCTTTTTACCTTCGCATTGAAAATGCGGAAGGTTATGTTTTGATCGCCGTGTATTTATTTATTTATTTGTATGCGTGTTACTCGCATAACTCAAAAAGTATTAAACCGAATCGCATGAAATTTGATGGGATGATTGGTTATTATCTGGGGACCATTTGATTCGATTTTGGCATCGATCGAGTCAAAGGTCAAGGTCATGAAAAGGTCAACATCTTCTTTTTACCACAGCACGGTCAATTTTTATCCAAGTGGCATGCAACTAACGCCAACATGTTCATAATGCAATGCCCAATCTTGTGATATGCGAAGGTATGCGCTCTACCGAGTGCCCGTTCTAGTTTTCCATATGTTTTTGCTTTGAATAATTCACAATATCCCACACGGTTATGTCAGGAGTTCACCTCGTTGCACACATCAGAGAAAATATGAATGTTTCACGTTCTACTCTACAGCTACTTCTGTAACTTTCCCCCACATGTTCCTCCTCTACTGCTGGTATTGAGCTTTCATTTTCCTTATTTAACAGCATGTTGTCAAATTAATAATATAATAAATTCTTCTCCAGACCTTCATTGTGGGGATTTCTAGCTTTATCACACGTTGACACATGGGGCGGAAAAAACAACAGCCACGCTTTAAAATACACTTTTTTGAAGTCTTTACATGGGTGCGTCGTCACAGTCGAGCACAGCTGTTGCAGCTGGCTGTGATATGATTGGCGGTGGCTCTCGGGCCTCCCATCAGTCAGCATGCTGAAATACACAAGATGGAGGGGGGTGGGGGGTGGTGTTTATTAGCAACCACGTACACAGTGTCAGAGTTACTCATGACCGCACTGGAGATCACATGAGCGGTGACTACGTGAGGTCATCTTCATCCCGTCTGAGATTAGCTCTCGTGATGCAGCCCGCCGGCTAATTTTGATAGATGCTTTCTGAAAAGGTCAAACAATGTGTCTGGAGAAGAAAAAAAAGTATTTGAAGTCGACTAACCTTGCCGCCTTGGTCCCGGGTGCGGACCCGCAGCTTGTTGACCTGCGATTCGGCCGTGTCGGCCCTCTCCTCCGCGTCGTCCAGCTCGTGCTGGAGCTTCCTGGACTTGGAGAGGTTGGTGTTGGCCTGCTCTTCCTGCAGACAAGACGGGGGGGGGGGGGGGGGGACTAAGAAACACTCTGAAGAAGGTGCTCCGGCTAGTTCATCCCTGACGGGGGACGATCAAATGAAAAGCTACCGATGGTCTGGACTCACCGCTTCTTCAGACTGCCTCTTGTAACTCTTCACTTTGGTCTGCAGCTTGTCGCTGAGGTCCTGCAGGCGGACCAGGTTCTTCTTGTCTTCCTCCCCCTTAACAGACAGCACAGGGGGCCTCTTAACAACATGCATGACTCATTTACATCCAGCATGTCTTTTATGTGCAACCACACGGGTGCTGTACCTGGTAGAGGAGCTCTTTGATCCTCCTCTCATACTTGCGAACTCCCTTTTGAAACTCTTGGCTCTTCTTCTGCTCACATTCCATTTCATTCTCCAGTTCTTTGACCTGCCAAGACAATAAACCAAAAACACTCATTATTAAAACTGGTTCCGAGGATTATCACGTGTGATTCTACAAGCGTTTCATCGGTCTCGTCTCTCACCCTGGCTTCCAACTTCTGGACCTGCTTCTTGCCGCCCTTGAGGGCGATCTGCTCCGCCTCGTCCAGGCGCATCTGCAGATCCTTGATGGTCTGCTCCAGGTTCTTCTTCATCCTCTCCAGATGGGAACTCGTGTCCTGCTCCTTCTTCAGCTCCTCTGCCATCATGGCCGCCTGCAAGAACACAGAGATTACTTCGAACGTAGAACACAGAATGATACAAACGTCGACCAGATCACCCGCTGGACATCCGTTTTGTATTCTGTTTATGTAAATGTGTCATATCACGACCCATTTTTATTGAGTTTATTCCAGATCTTACATCGGTGATGGCCTTTTTGGCCTTCTCTTCCGCATTGCGGCCGTCCTGCATTGCATCATCCACCTCATTTGACAGGATGGACAGATCATTCTCCAGCTTCTTCTTCTGGTTGATCAGTCCAGTGTTCTGCATCACAAGAGTGTCATCGTGTCAAGAATCCCCCCAATGTGGTGTCTTTCATGTCTAAAAACTGGTTACCACAAACTGGGATCACATAAATAGAGATACAGGAAGCAAGGGACTATACATTTTAAAGTGATATATGTCACTATCGGGGTGGTTTTTGAACCGCTTCCTCCTACCTGAGAGTGCAGCAGGTTGACTCTCTCGGTGGCCTCGAGCAGCTCGTGCTCGGCCAGCTTGCGAGCGCGGTCGTTCTGCTCCAGCAGAGCTCTGAGCTCCTCCACCTCCGAAGACAGGAGGTTGTTGCGGCGCTCCGTCATCGCCACCTGCTCCTTCCGCTCTTCGTTCTGGTGAACGGTCTCGTCCAGCTCCAACTGGATCTCCTGTCGTCACGGATGATGGAATTTTATTCCGATGCGCTGAAAGCAATCCGACGCGAGTTAATCCGACCGGGGCCGCTCGACGGACTCGCCTTGACCTGGACCTGCAGGTTTCTCAGGAGTTTCTGGGACTCCGAGGCCTGCCTGTTGGCGTGGCTCAGCTGCACCTCCATCTCGTTCAGGTCGCCCTCCATCTTCTTCCTCAGGCGCACTGCTTCGTTGCGAGACTTGGCCTCGGCATCCAAGGTGGCCTGCATGGTCTCCAGGGTCCTTTGGTGGTTATGGCTAGAAGTTAAAAAAAAGAAAAGAAAAGAAATATTACGGAGAGAAAACAGCGTGCGTGGTTGCGGTCGACGGGATGAAATCAGAAAGGAAGAAAAAAGAAAAGAGGGATCGACGAATCGCACCGAAGTTTGTCGATTTCCTCGTCCTTCTCCGCCAGCTTCCTGTCGACGTCGGCCTTGATCTGGTTGAGCTCCAGCTGGATGCGGAGAGTTTTGCTTTCTTCATGCTCCAGAGTGCCCTGAGACAGAAAGACGCTTCATGCTTGAAGATATTCTCTGGGTCACCCCCAAACCACAAGGAGGTGGCATTGAGCGAACTGCTTACTTCAGCTTCCTCCAGGGCAGCTTGAATCTCAGTTTTCTCCATGTCCAGTCCCTTCTTTACTTTCTCCAGCTCTTGGACGGTCTTCGCTCCCTGACCGATTTGATCCGACAGGTCAGCGATCTCCTCTAGGGGCGTAGAGATAGAAATAATGTCAAGGTAAAAGACACTAAAGATGTGTTTCGATACAACCATCTAACTGGGTGTCCATGATGTGAGGGTACCTTGGAGGTTCTTGTTCTCCCTCTTGATGGTCTCCAGGTGATCCAAGGTCTCCTCGTAGGAGTTCTTCAGTTTGAAGAGCTCTGTGCTCAGACCTCGAGACTCCTTTTGAGAGCTCTCCAGCTCTGACTGGCACTCGTCATACTTCTGTTTCCACTCAGCAAGCATCTGGAGAAAACAATACGGCAGTGGAGCAAAAGTCACAAAATGATAATGCACGGTTGTAGAAGGTACCAGAACCCGAGGCTACCGAAGTCGCCAGGTATCAAGACGGATGCGCCAATGATATTATGTTGTTCATCTGACGAATCAGGGTGATTTCCCTTGAGGACCCTCTTCGTTGCCCTCGGCCCGTACCTTGTCAAAGTTGCGTTGCTTCTTGTCCAGGGCGGCAGCGGTAGCGTTGGCTCGCTCCACATCGATGACCAGGTCCTCGATCTCCGTCTGGAGCCGGTGCTTGGTCTTCTCCAGGGAGGAGCACTTGGCATTGGAAGCCTCCACCGTCTCTTCGGCGTCCTGCAGACGGCTCGCCAGCTTCTTCCTAAAGAAAAGGGCGACCGACAACCGAGCGCTCGGATGACGTTCAAGTGATCGTTAACCGTCGTATTTTGACTGCGAGTTGACTCGTCCTCGGCTCACTTGGCTTCCTCCAGCTCCTCGGTCCTCTGAATGGCGTCCGTCTCGTACTTGGTCCTCCACTGAGCCACCTCGGCGTTGGCCTTGGACAGACCTCTCTGCAGCTCGGCCTTGGCCTCCTGCTCCTCGTCGTACTGCTCCCTCAGGAGGTCGCAGTCGTGGCGAGATGACTGCAGCGAGTGGGCGAGGGCGTTCTTGGCCTGGAGAGACAAGTCACATGACGTCAGACGGCCGTCGGTCGAAGTGGAGGAACTCTGAGGTCGAGTTATCTACACCAGTTGTGTAGATAACCACCGACCTTATTCTCCTCCTCCAGCTGTTTCTTGAGCTCTTCCACATTCTGGCTGAAGCCGTTTTTGGCCCTCTGGAGTTGCGACACCATGGATTCCCGCTCTTCAAGCTTCCGGTTCACCTCGGCTACACGGAGGAGAAAAAAAAAGTTCACTCACCTGTATGTGAAAAAAAAATCTGTTTGGGAGACTTACGATAAAAACAACAACAAAAGCTTCTGACCAGACTCGGCCTGAGCTCGAGCTTTTTGGGTGCTGGTGTCGTTGAGCTGCCTCTGGAGCTCGTCGGACTTGGCTTTGGCCTCGTTCATTTGGTCCTCGTACATGCGGCACATCTTCTCTGAAGTGGCCTGCAGACGAGAGATGGGAATGTACGATGTTCTGAGGGATTGATGTCGTTTGGTTGCGTGCCGCTCAGCGCGCCTATCCTCCCCTCTACCTTGCCCTTGGAGAGATGCTCCACAGTCGAGGCCAGGTCGTCGGCCTCTAGCTTGGCCTCGCTCCTCTCCTTCTCCAGCTTCTGCTTGACCCGCTGCAGGCTGTCGATCTGCTCGCCGAGCTCGGCGACGCTGTCGGCGTGCTTTTTCCGCAAGGCCGCCGCGGTGCCCTCGTGGTGCAGCATGGCTTCCTCCAGGTCTCGCCGCAGCTTCAGGAAGTCCGACTCTCTCTTCTTGTTGACCTCGATCTGAGCCGACGTGGCGCCGCCGGCCTCCTCCAGGCGCTCGCTCAGCTCCTCCAGCTCGCGGGCCACGTCGCCGCGCTGCTGCTCCACTTTGGCTCTGCAGGCCCGGTCGGCCTCCAGCTCCTCCTCCAGCTCCTCGGCACGCGCCTGGAGGAAAGAAAGCGAAAGCTCCGTTTTTTAAATTATTATCCAAACCATGTTTCACGAGTGCTCCGTTAAGAGATCGAGAGAGTCGTTCCCACCTGTAGCTCCTTGATCTTCTTCTGGAGCTGAATGACCATGGCTTGCTCGTCTTCTATTCTCGAGCTGACTGCATTCATTTCAAAGTCCCTCCTGGTGGCGAATATTCATTTCATCGTTAATCCATACTTCTCAAAGAGCAAGATCGTATTTTTTGCAGGTGAATATTTGAAAGCTCACTTGTTCAGCTTCTCGTCAAGTTGCTGCTTGTCGTTCTCCAAGTCCATGATGGACTCCAACGACAGTTTCAGATCTCCCTCCAGCTTCCGTCTGACCCGTTCCAGGTCCAGACGTATTTTCTTCTCTTGTTCCAGTGATCCCTCCAGCTGATTCATAGGAAGGAAGGAAAACACACATTACATGTCATGTACGGGATGGTGACCAGCTGGGCTTCTTTGAGGTTTGAGAAACACACTCACGTCGTCCACTTGTTGCTCCAGCTTGGCCTTGGCTTTGGTCAGAGAGTTGACTTTGTCTTCCTCCGCCTGCAGGTCATCCAGCGTCTGCTGGTGAGCCTCCTGAAGAGCCTTCTTCTCTTTGGTCAACTTCAGTATGAGTTCATCCAGAGCGGCCATCTCCTCAATAAGATTCTTCACCTGCAAGCCAGAAAACATGTATAAAAACGTGATATTTACTCAAACTCAATGTACTGAAGGCTCCGTATTATATTAATGTCATAAACCCAAACACGAGGGCGTTAGATGTTCCGACGTTTGTGGGACGTCCTTCGACAAGTATGAAGCAGAACTAGTTTATTATTTCTAACACGGTGGATGAAGGACACGATAACTGTTTCCACGGAGTAAAGCCACGGAGATAAGCCCCGCCCCCTCTCAGGCGAGAACGAAGCATGTGACGCGAAAAAAAGCCACAAATAGTCAAGCGAGTAAACTTTTGGTGCGTTAGCGCCCCCTGGAGGAAACTCGCTCCCCTTTCAAATGCCGCACCTTGTTCTCAGTGGCGTGTTTCTCCTTCTCCACTTTGGCCAGAGTGAGCTCCAGGTCGTCGATGTCTCTCTTGAGCTCGGCGGACTCGTCCTCCAGCTTGCGCTTCTTGGCGACCACGTTGGCGCTCATCTCCTCCTCGTCCTCCAGCCTCTCCGCGATTTCCTTCGCCTTGGACTCCAGCACGATCTTGGCTTTGATGAGCAGCTCGCAGCGGTCCTCGGCGTCGGCAAGATTGTCCTGCTCCTAGGGGGGGGGGGGGGGGGGGACAAGGGTTCAGCACATTCCCACGTCTGTCTGATGACGTCTTCCCGCCACTTACCGCCTGCAGCTGGAGAGAGAGGTCGTTCTTCTCCTGGGCCAGGCTGACCTGCCTCTCCTCCAGCTCTCTGCGTTTGACCTCTGATTTATCCAGAGCCTCCTTCAGCTTGGCCAGCTCCACCTTCAGAGCGGCCATCTCCTTCTCCGTGGCGGCGCTTTTCAGCAGAGGCTTGATTTTGAAGAAGAGCTTCATCCAGTGCCAGTGCTTGACGGCGTTGAAGGCCCGGATGTTCCACTGGATGATCCTCAGAGCCTCGCTAGAAAACACAGGAGGAACCGAGGGGAGAGGTTGGAAGAGTGAGGACTTTTAATATCAGTTCACATTTTTAAGATATACTTCTACTCCAGGGGATACTTATGCAATTGCCAGAGGGATACGTGGACATATTGTGAAAGCTTGTGATTCGATTGAAGTATATACAGTGTATATATATATATATATATATATATACACACGTATTGAATCAGATGATGTCCAGAGGGACCAGATGTGTTTTCCTCCGAAAACAAAATGGCTGCTGTCGTCCGTGAACTTCAGACACTTCAACTTCAATGTCTTTTATATATTTATCCTGTTTATTTTTAAATGACATGTATGTATGTATGACGAGAGTGTAAGTGTAACCAGAGTCAAATGTCATGAATGTGCACACACACACATGGCCAATAAAGCAGATTCTGGGTCTGATTCTTTGGGATTGAGAGTTTTTGAAAAGTAATGAACAAGCGAGTGGAAAGGTCAAACAACTGAAGGTCACAACTGGCTCAACTAGTTCCCAAAAAGAACGACTTAAACCAAGGTTGTACTAATTAGCCGAAGTAATCGAAAGTTTAAATAGTCAGCTAATATATAAACAGCTACAAATAATTAGCTAAAAGGTTTGATGAATGGAGAAAACATGTAGCTTCTGACACTAACAATCAATCAATTTAACTTTTATTACAGACTCAAGGTCCAGATAGTACAAAACATTAACATTGTGTGATAGTTGAATGTGTTTGGAAGTTTTTTAATCTTTTGCTTTTTAGGGTTTTCGGGTTTATTAATTTATTGTTCGGCTTTCAGGGAGATTTTTTATACCATTTAAAAGTCCAAATGTCAACAAGAATTCAACTAAACTAGTTAAAATGAATGAATAATGAATTGTTACAGTATCCACTTTTTAATCCCGAGTGATTTCTTTTGGCTGCAATGGCTGGACCGGTGTCCTCGTATTGTATTTTATATATTGTTGTTGTATTTGTGTTTGTTGTTTTATGGACCCATGAGTCTGGAATAAAGATATATATATATAATGATGTTTCAAAACAAGTACTTGAGTTCTCATCAGAAGTGAAAGTTCAGAAGAAGGTCATAAAGATTCATCCTGGAGTTCCCTGTTATTTTGTTTTGGGTTCCTTATCTCGGCTCTGATCCTGCTGCTATCGGCTCTCTCAGACATGAACTCATACACCTCCTCATGCTGCTTCTGACACGCTGCTTTTGTCACGTGGCCAAACGGGGTGACCAGATTGATTTAGTCTCAGCTGAATGGCGTCTCGCGGCCCTAAATATGGACCCCGGAGCCGACTGGTCAAGGACTCCCCGTCGGCGTTTCGAAGGTGAGTTTTGAGTGAGCGTGCGCACGGCGGGCGCTCGGTGCACATTTCTGACATGACTCCACGCCGGGTGCCTTCTCGAAGGTGAGCGTCCGTGTTTATTTAGAAACCAAAGGCCTCTCTGTCCGAGGGGCCGCGGATTTAATCCCTTGTGCCGCCCCGCCACACCGACATGAAGACAGGCGCCGCAGACAAAAGGGGGCCAGGGGCCATCGGGCGTCCGGAGAGGGGGCCGACGGGTTGTATTTTTAGAGAGAAGGGCCCCGAGCAGCTGCCACTTGACACATGTCGCCACCTAGCTCCGAGGACACCGTCAGCATTGTTTAATTTAGAGAGGCTGGGCTGGAGAGAATGGCCGAAGACCTGCGAGAAGAGTGTGCGTGTGTGTGTGTGTGTGTGTGTGTGTGTGTGTGTGTGTGTGTGTGTGTGTGTGAGGGATGGGGGCACTTATTAACAGTAAGGCCACACACATGCCTGGTAACCGTACAAGGGCAAGCGCACGCCTCACACACGCTGATAACACTGCCCTTGCATGCCACGCATGCTCCAGCGAGGGAGTGAACACTAAGGTATAGTGTGTCACAATGTGGCGATTGAACCTGTTCTGAAGAGCAACTGTTGGGGGGGGGGAGACTTGTGTGTGTGTGTGTGTGTGTGTGTGAACTCGTGTCTTCATTTTCCCTGTGAAGTATCTTTCCCGTCTGCGAATACATTTTATGTTCATTCAGGATTATAAAAAGAAGAAGTCTTCTCACGTCATTTCTGAGAGCTTGTCCCGCTCCTTCCTCATCAACCGGCCCCGAGCGGCGGCCTGCAGCAGCGTCAGCACTTTGGCCAGACGCTGATCCCTCTGAGCCTCGAGGCGGCCGAGCAGGCCGGCCTTGAAGAACACCTACGTGAAGCCGAGAGGATCAAATGAAACGGTGGAAAAAAACCCGACAACAATGAGAAATACCGAACATGAATTACATGGGAGATCTTTTTAGATTTATTTCCCCCTTTTTATAAAAAAATCATCCACTTTAAGCTTTCTTTTGTGGATTATATTGCCATTCACAGCTCTGCTTTTACACAAGCTGCTACTTCCCACCTTTGTGTGTCCAAATTTATACTGGTTGTGGTCGATATCCAGCAGGCACAGCAGCTTCTCCGCAGCTTTCCTGCTGTCCATGAACTTATCGTCCGGGATGACCTGTGGGTGCAGGATGCGGTAGCTGAACGGACGAATAAAAAAAACGAGTGCTTTAGGACAGATTACTGGGACTCAAAATCAACGCCATGTTATCCAAAGGCAATCTGAATGTGGTCTGTATACCGCTGCTTGAATTCGGCGTAGAGGATGCGGTTGGGAAAGCCTTTCCTGCAGATTCTGATGCCTTCCAGCACGCCGTTGCAGCGCAGCTGGTTCAGGACCAAGAACGAGTCCATGATCCCTGTGCGGGGGGGGGGGGGTGTTCAATTCCAACATGAGACCGGTCCCGTTTGCCTCGGAACGACGTGTGCGTGATCGTGCTGCTCGTTACCTGGAGTCTTGGTCTCATTCGGGACGATGCAGCGAACAAAGTGAGGCTGCGTGCTGCGCAGGTTGGTCATCAGCTTGTTCAGGTTTTCCTGTCGTAAATAAAAAAACGTTATAAATCAAGTCACATGAATAAATACATATATATAAATATAAATATATATATAAATACATATACATATAATTATATATATATATACATACATTAATGTATATAAATATAAATAAAAAAACTTTATAAATCAAGTCACATGAATAAATACATATATATAAATATAAATATATATATAAATACATATAATTATATATATATACATACATATATGTATATAAATATAAATAAAAAACTTTATAAATCAAGTCACATGAATAAATACATATACAGGACTGTCTCAGAAAATTAGAATATTGTGATGAAGTTCTTTATTTTCTGTAATGCAATTAAAAAAACAAAAATGTCATGCATTCTGGATTCATTACAAATCAACTGAAATATTGCAAGCCTTTTATTCTTTTAATATTGCTGATTATGGCTTACAGTTTAAGAAAACTCAAATATCCTATCTCTAAATATTAGAATATCATGAAAAAGTATACTAGTAGGGTATTAAACAAATCACTTGAATTGTCTAATTAACTCGAAACACCTGCAAGGGTTTCCTGAGCCTTGACAAACACTCAGCTGTTATAAATCTTTTTTTTTACTTGGTCTGAGGAAATATTAAAATTTTATGAGATAGGATTTTAGAGTTTTCTTAAGCTGTAAGCCATAATCAGCAATATTAAAAGAATAAAAGGCTTGCAATATTTCAGTTGATTTGTAATGAATCCAGAATGCATGACATTTTTGTTTTTTTAATTGCATTACAGAAAATAAAGAACTTTATCACAATATTCTAATTTTCTGAGACAGTCCTGTATATAAATATAAATAAATATATATATAATTATATATATATATGTATATATACATATATAAATCTAAATATATATAAATATATATATGTATATATAAATATATATATAATTATATATATATGTATATATAAATATAAATATATAAGTATATATATAAATATATATATACATGTATACATGAATATATATTTATATATATATATATATTCCGACAAAAAAAGAAATATGGGCATATACATTTTTTTTATTCTGCAGGACTTTGACTTCCTCGATGTAAAGGAGCGAGGAGCCAGCACAGACTTAGAGTGATGTTCATGTGATCATTGCCCTAAACATCACTGCAAGTCTTAACTGCCTCCGTCTCAGCCGTCCAACGACGCTCGCGCCGCACAGAACATGGAATATTCTCGTCGGAATTCCTCAGCAATGGACCGTTTTCCCCCCCGTGGTGTCAGTCTCACCTTGTGAAGCTGAGACATGGTCTGGAACGAGGCCGCCTTCCTCCTCTTCTCCTTGCCGCCGATCTTGTGCTCGGGCACTGCACGGGGGAGGGGGTAATGAGCAGGGTGGTTAGTTTGAACCTCCTTAAGATGCCCCCCCCGACCCTCCTCGTATGGCATTATAATCACAGCTCACTGTACCCGAGTCTGAGGCGACGTAGTTCTCGTACAGAGCGGTCAGCAGCTTGTTGCCGGACTTCCGGAAACACGCCACCACCGTCTCGTTCAGCGGGTCTTTATTTTTATCCAGCCAGCCAATAATGTTATACGGCACCTGTCGAAGCAGCACGGACATCCGTGTTAGTGAACGGTGTGCAAGAATCAATGTCGCTTGGGAGAGAACGCACTTACCACTCCGGAATAGTGCACCAGATCAAAATGAGCCTCGCACTTGCGCTTCTTGTCCAGCTTTGGCTTTTGGAAATTGGGCGACTTGCCGATGTGATTATCGTACAGCTTGGCTTTGAAGCTGCTGTCGGTGGCCTTTGGGAACATGCACTCCTCTTCAAGGATGGACATGATGCCCAGCGGCTGCAGAAAGAGCAAGAAGTGTCACACACACACACACACACACACACGGCTCTCTTGGAAACTTGTTTTTTATAATTCAACTAGCTCCTGTGGATTAAAAAACCCGCTGCGTTCACCTTTTCAATGAGATCGATGCAAGCTTGAAGGTCCAGGCCGAAGTCGATGTAGGTCCACTCGATGCCCTCCCTCTTGTACTCCTCCTGCTCCACGGTGAACATGTGGTGGTTGAAGAACTGTTGCAGTTTCTCGTTTGTGAAGTTGATGCACAGCTGCTCGAAGCTGTTGAGCTGCAAAGGGGGAAAAAACACGCGTTCTAATTCATCACAATATGCACCTGTCGATATTACACTCAACGTATGGCCGTAGAAGACAGAAAACCAGTTTGGTTGTCATGGTTTTTGATGAAAAATAATGACTTACTTCAAAGACCTCAAACCCCCCGATGTCCAGGACCCCTATGAAGTACTGGCGAGCCACGGAGGTGTACAGGGTGCGGTTGATCCGTCCCACGATCCATTTGAACATGCGGTCGTACGTGGCTTTGGCCAGAGCACCGACGGCGTAGTTCACCTACAGGAGCAATGCAGATGTCATTCACATGAATAGCCTCTCTGTTGCTTGGTTACCAGAGTCCAGTGTGTGTGTGTGTGTGTGTGTGGAGTATTGATCGACCAAGGTTAAAGAAGCCGTCCGTCATCAGCATATACTACATCCAACCAGAGTGAACACACTCAACGTGTATCTGGGATATTTACCTAAAAGATGTTAAAAAAGAGATAAATATTTCATGAATGTGCTTCTGGTGGCTGGAAAAAAGACTCTCAGGAAATGTTTATCACAAGAAAGTCCTCCTCTGAATATTGGATGGACGTTTACAACATGGAGAAGATAATCTGTATTACAAATTGGATCAGTTTTTGGCATATTGGGAAAAATGGGTCACACCTCATAGACCTGATTTTATTCTAATGAATTAATGAATGTACAATAGATTGTTTTCTTTTTGTTTTTTGTTTCATTCTGTCTCTTTTGTTGTTGTTCATCCCATGTTTTACACTTCTTTCTATAAATATGTAAAACTAAAATGAGCATCGTCTAAAAATCTGCACATGCAATGTTGATTGTCTGAAATAAATCTGTAAAGGTGTAATTGATGACTACTTTCAATTTTTAAAAATTGACACACTGAAATTATTTCCACCCTGTCACGTACATTTCTTTTCTTTTCATTTATTTTATTTTAAGTCGTGTCTCCTTTTGCGCAAAAAAGATCTCATTCATCGTCTTTCAGAATTTCTAAACAATTAAAAACACAGACGGCGGACGTTGCACCTCCTCACCTGTTCGACGTTCTGCCCCTTCACCACATACTCGTTGCCCACCTTCACCCTCGGGTGCAGCAGGCCCTTGATGAGGTCAGCTGAACTGATGCCCATCAGGTACGAGGCCTTGTCGGCACCTGGTGAACACACACAGGAAAGATAATAAATCACAAACTTGTTTTTGAAATCGACCGGCTTTGTTCTGGTGCCGGACGTCTCGCTGCCGGCTCTTACTGTCGGTGCCGTCGGCCTCCGCCTGCTCCTCCCGCTGCTTCAGCTTGAACTTCATGTTGCCAAAGTGCATGATGGCTCCGACTATTTTATAGCAGCCGTACTTCTCGTCGGCCAGGAAGCCGAGGATGTCCATGGCTTGCTGTGAAAGAAGCCGAGATCAGTTATCCCACGACTTCACACACACTTTAAATGCGGATATAATAAAAAAGCTCTTACATCAGTAGCTACGAACTCCTGTTCGTCATCCATGCCGTCCACGGTGGTCACGCCCTGCGAGCAGAAGTGGCAGTCGTACGGGTTGGAGGTCACCAGCAGCATGTCTGGAGGAACAAAGAGTCTCCAGGGTCAGCGTCGCTTGTCCCGAACGTCAGGAAATATCCAAAAAGCGTCCGGAATGACTCACCTAACAGTTCCGGTTTCTTCTGAGACATGATCTGGTAGTAGATGTGGTAGCTCCTCTCACCGGGCCGCTGAAATATCACTCTGGATTTTTCCAGAAGATCTGGAGGGAGAAAAAGAGAGAGAGAGAGAGAGTAGAGGGAGAGAGAGGCATGTTCGTATTCGTGACGGACCAAGAAGAGGACTTCAGGAATGTTTACATTACATATCAACTCACAGATGTCAATATCAGATGAGGCCAGTTTGCCAGAAGGCCCAAAGTGGATCCTGATGAACTTGCCCTGTGGGGGAAATATATTTTAAATGCTGCAGAAATCAAGCAGCAAATGAGCAAACTGATTGTAATGCATGCACACTCTGTACAGGAGAGGTTGTTTTTCTTCTTCCTGGTACTCACAAAACGAGATGAGTTGTCATTTCTTAGCGTTTTGGCGTTACCAAACGCCTCCATGGCTGGATTTGCCTCAATGATCTGATCCTCCAGGGTCCCCTGGGTGAGTAAAATGTCACATTATTATTCAATGTTCACATTTTATTTTAAATCACTGTTAAACACAATGTAGTGGTGTCATCCCCCCCCCCCCCCTGCAGCTTAAACTCACCCCTGTTTTAGTGGCCAGACCTTGCTGCAAAAGAACAAGTTGAGAAGCCTGTGAGTTTCATATCATCTAAATCAAGATTGAATAATTCTTACACAAGCAAAAGGGAAAGTTCATAACCAACTCGAGAATTAGATAGTTGTTAAAAAAAAACAATGGCCACCTTGTTTTAAATGATGAGGTGTGGTAGAAAAAGGTAAGGAAAAATTAACACAGAAAACTCAAAACCAAAACTCAAAGCAAAGGGAAAGATAATGGAAAATGTTGAGCCAAAAAAATATGAAAATGACATGGAAAGGGAAAAATAGTTAAAAAATCAATAAGAAAGAGTAAAGTGGCTTGAATGGCTTCACAACACATGAGGGTAAAGACATGTACCATGGAGAATGTATATGGACACGGTTAAAAAGGGACACATGGAAGGATTCCTGGGGCCAAAAAATTAATAAAAATGAAGAAAAGAAAAAGAAAATACAGCAACAAAAAAATGAAAAAGAAAAACTGGGAAACCAAAAAAAAAACCTTGCCACATCAGCCTTACTCCTTTTTTGGCAGTTGTCTCCCCAATAGCTGCCAGAATGGCAAAATACTGAATGACACGTTTCGTGTTGACAGTTTTGCCAGCACCGGATTCTCCGCTACAGGAGTGTGACAAAAATAACAATAAAGTGTACATACAACAGGTCAAAACGGTGCAACGGTAGTAGTGTAAAATCAAAAATAATTACACACTGCATGTCACAAAACAGACAGAAAAACAAAAAAAACAAGTGAAGATAGATTTCAGTAAAAAAAAAGTCCAAAACTTTGGAGAAAGAAAAAAGAAAATCTAATTTTGAAAATAGCTGCGTGTGGACGGAGTACGTGTTTTATTCTCTAATTTGTGACAATAATAGATAAATATATTCACTTACGTGATAAGCATGGACTGGTTCTCTCGATCTGAGGAAAAATAAAATAACACAGGGCGTAAACATAAATTAAAGAGTTAGTGTTGAATTTTTTGAGCACATTCATGTGTGTGTGTGTTGTTATAATATCTTAGTGTGCACTCACTGCGCAGCATGTCATTATATGCATTGTCTGCGATGGAGTAGATGTGCGGCGGAGACTCAAAGCGCCCTTTGCCTCTGTAGGCGGCGATCACAGGGGTCGTGTAGATCGGCAGCCATTTGTATGGATTGACCGTCACAGAGAAGAGGCCGGAGTAGGTCTGAGGACACGGCACAACACGGCACAACATGAACACACACACACACACACACACACACACGTCTCCGAAAGCCAAAAATGGCCAGTACTGTCACTGCTCAAGCTTGCAGTTGTAATTTAATCTGGGAAAATGATGCCTCTTAACATGGAAACATTGGGAGAGGGGAAATACCATTAGTCCATAATGGGACACTCACATAAATCATCCAGGCGGAGTAGCGTTGGCGCAGGTTGTGCAGCACGGACGCCTCGTTGAGGTGCGTCAGCGTGACCATGTCTTCGATCATGTCAAACTTCGGAGGGTTCATCTGCTGGACGTCACACTCCCTCACCGACAGAGTCTGAAGGGATGGACGTGAGAGGCAGACGTGAGGAGGGGAACCGCCACGGGGTCGCACGCGTGCGTGTTCATTCATTAGAGGGCGAACACTTACCCTCCCGTCTTTGGTCTCGGCGAGGACTTTGTCACCGCTGAGCTCCTTGATCTCGATCTCGATGTATGCTTCTTTGTCATCGGGGATCCAGGCTCGCTTCTTAGCTATAACAGGTGCAGCAGACAGAGGAGGATGTTGGGAATTAGTACAGAAAGTAAAGAAGTATACCAAATAATCACAAAATGAAAGTGTCGCACAGATGAGCAGGTGTGGCAGAAATACTCTCTTCGACCTCGAGTGTTGTGGTAGACATGATTTTAAAACTATATTTCTATAGCAGCCTTCAAAAAACTAATTTACAATACATAATGATTCATTCGAGCATTTTACTTTGAAAACAATTATAATCTATTAATTTGTTTAATAGGGTAATATAGTTTGAACCTATTTTGCCATGTGTTCAGGCTGTTTTTTGTCTCGTTTTTGTCTGTATTGTTGCCTGATTCAAAAACAGATATGACTTTAATATTGAATAAAACAAACTGATGACATTTTTGATGAAATGTGATTTGACGTTTTCTTTAAACACCCTCTGTGTGTGTGTCAGGCCTACCTTCAAACGCGGCGCTGAGCGACGCCATCAGGTCCGCGTCAGGCTTGCGTAAATACGACGCAGCCTCCCCGAATTCCTTCATGTCAATGCGCGACATGGCGGCAGCTCCTCGGCCGGCCCCAACAACCCGACGTACCAGAACAGACGAGGTGAGGAACTCCTCTGGTAAGATAACAAAGCTTTGCAGTTAGGATCACAGTAGTTCTTTTATCTGTTAAGGCGGATTTTTTTTCTTCTTCTTCTTCTTCAGTCCCTCAATTCTTGCCGAAAACAATCCTCGCTGTGCGTAAAAAAGCGCACATCCACCATCAACACAAGTGAGAACACAAATATAGAAACACCACATCCCCACACCACCACTCCTCTGCGCGTTAACTACCACGTGCCATAATAAAGGCAAACACTATCCATATACTGTCTGTACTGAACTGTGACTCCTTCAAAACACTTTAAAGGGCAGCAAAGCCGCGCGTAAAAGCCGCGCGTAAGAGTGCGTAAAGTTCAACCTACCAAACACAAGTTGCCCGCTGACCTCAGGACGCGACCACAAACGAAATAACAGCTTGGTGAGATGTGCCCTCCTTTATACTGTGTTTCCCCCAAGGTCACGGTCAGTGGACATTTGTCCCTCATTAGCATATGCCACCTCCTCCGGCGCCGATTGGTGCTGAGCAGCGTGTCTCAATTGACACAAAAGGAAAGTTACGTTTTTGTCATTGCGCTAAACCCACGCCGGCTATTTTTGTGACCAAGTTATTTTATGCACTGTACACACTGCGAGGGAGTAAGAGAGAGAGAGAGAGAAAGAGAGAGAGAGAGAGAGTTGCATTTGGAGCATCCTAATAGGGGGGAATTTTTTTCACTCCGCAGATTTTTGTCTGTGTCCACACACCTAAACACAGCCTGTAAATTAAACGGAATTATATGTGGGAAAACCACCAAATTATTTGCATAGAATATTAAAAATACTTTTTATGTTACAATCAGTAAGTTTTAGGATCATATTGAGAATTTTTTATTTGTTTTTTAATTCCCCCTCGACCTCCTGATAAACACAAATTAACTCTTCCCACTGTAGCTGATGCTTATGAGCTCATGTTGGCCTCGAAGTAAAGAGGCCTGTAGCTCCAGTGTTGTTCAGGGCCAACGGTGATGTTTGCTATTGTGTTTGGCCACAGAGGATGCAACCTTAGAGGACATTATTTCAGGAGCTGAGCGGCATTAAACATGCTACTATAAATACACAACATTATATTAATAGAGAGAAGCGTGGCGCGTGGCTCCGACGCAATAAAGAGACTTGCGTGCGTTTGAAAGCAATAAGCATGAGAGACGATTCATTCATTAGAAGTGAAAAGTGAAAAGCTCTTCGATTTAATTTAAGTTTTTCAGATTGCTTCTAGGAGGACGTTGCCAGCAGTATGTATTTTGGAGTTTAGCGTGGTAACTATTCAACGGTAGCACGGTAGCACGGTGGGTTAAATGGTAATTTTGTGTATTCATTAAGAAATCAATCCAACTATATTTATGTAGAACAAGAAGTCACACGTCAAATGAAACTCAGGAAATTTACGGAAATGTGTCAAATAATGTATAATCTGATGTAAAACAACGATATTTAAAGGCCTGGCTAAAAAAAAAGGGTGTTTAAACTTTTCTTCTATAGATATCAGCACTCTCTGCTCCCCCTATATATCCACTAATTCTGGGCATTAGCGCTGCGCCTCTCACACTCCGGCTCCACCACGATCTGACCTTCAGAGCAAGGGGAGAGGTGGGTGCCTGGTATGAGAGCAGGGTGACAGTGCAGCACGGGGGTGGGTGGGTGGGGGGGGACGGGGGACCACAGTTTCTCAGAATAGACAAAGCCAGAGTCCAGCATTCCTGATTGGGAGATTGACTGTTAACTGTTGGCCGCCACCGAGATAAACCGAAGACGGCCGCCTGCTGCCAACTGAGACGCTTCAACTTTTACAACCCCCCCCCCCCCCCCTCCCCTCCCCGAGAAGCGTTGGGCCTACTTTTAATGTGGCAGAAAGGGTTCGTTCTATTTTTCTCTCAACACACACACACACACACACACACACACACACACACACACACACACACACACACACACACAGACACACACACGCAGAGGTACAGACACACAGTGATAAACCAGAACTCCTAAATGGACGTCTTGACTTGAGCGGCGGCCATCTTTGTTGATGCCGTTATCTGTTGCCGTGGCAGACTGAGAGGTGTTTCCGTGATGGCTCAAACTTTCTTGGGCATCAGTGAGATAGAGCGGGCCGCCGTCGCCGCCGCCCGGTTATTCTGGGCCGAGGGGCTCTTCAGAGAGGCAGAGGCTGCTTTATGTACTATGTCACTCGCTGCACCATTTCAGAAGCTGGCATGCTGATAACACATGAGGAGGAGATGAATCTCAAAGTCCCTAGAGATGCTGGCTTTAAATAAGTCTGCATACTCCGGCACGTAAACACACACACACACACACACACACACACACACACACACACGCACAAACGCGTGGTGAAGTGTATGTAGCCGTTAGCTTGCAGTCCCCCAGCACATCTCTCTGCACCGCTATACTGCAGCCGCTGCAACAGCTGACTCCTCCGAGCAACAGCTCTCCTTACGTCCCCAGTGTTCCCTCAAAATCATTTAGACCCTAATGTGGCCAAGTCCATTCATGTTCATGTTCGGATGATGAGACGTTTGTATAAAATGACCAAACTGGCATCCGGCTGCAGTCCCAAAACGCTGGGGCCGAGTCCCCCGTCCTCCCGGATGGAGCGGCTCGCCGACCGTTCGGTGATGTGCGAGTGAGGACCCGACATGTTGGTCATCAGGTCTTGATCTGGGCGTCTGTCACAGTTGTTTTAGATCATCATGCACAGAATGCCAACGGGCTTAGGCAGCGGGACGGAGAGAGACGGAGAATTAAGACTGTAGCCATTGTCAGCACTGTTTAATCACACAGAGTCACACCTCTCTCCACCTCTGCCTCTGCACAGGTGGGACAATATCTATTAGATATGTCCCTGTGCATCTATCTATCTATCCATCTATCTATCTATCCATCCATCCATCCATCTATCTATCTTTCTATCCATCCATCCATCCATCCATCTATATATCCATCATCCACACTCTAAAAAGCCCAACTTCAAATTTGTTGTCCTAACAATTTTTTACAAGTTGAGTCAACAAATGCCTTTGAAAAAAGTTGAACGAACTCAAAATGTCAATTTCATTAATAAAGAGTGGAATCCACTAAAAATGTTAAGTTGAGAAAACTTAATATAGTGGTTTGGGCATCTGCTGAGGTAACTAAGGCCACTGCGCATGTATGTCAGTAAACACACACACACATATATATATATATATATATACAAATACATATATAAATACATATATATGTTAATACATATATATACTACTTTAATCTTATATATTAAATAATAAAATAATATACAAATATTTTCTTTATCCCCTGTTTAAAATACATTGGTTTTTGATACCATTGTTTGTTTATTATATTTAGATATGGATTAGATTTGGAAGGATATTGTCCATTGTTTAATGGCAGATTTGCTCCAGTTCAGGGTTTTGTCACTTATTGAATTAAAGGGAGCCTGTACCGTGAGAGCAAATGTTTCCCTGTATTTTGCTCAATTTATTTATTTAATTTAACAGACTATGAAGATTTAAATACGATAATACTAATGTGTAGGAGGTGACTCTTGTATGAAAGTGGTATATTTTAGTTTTTAAAAGCTGCATAAAAATGTCTTTTGACTTTTAAATTGTATTGTTACAGAATGGGAAGAAAAAAAATGAAAATTTAAAAGAGGCGGTGAATATTTATTATAGTCTCTCTATGCTTGTTTTTGTGTAGAATACAGACCCGGAGGAATCTTACGTGAAAGGAGTTGAACTGGGAATACTGCAGAGTGGGTGGAGCGGGGGTGTGGTTCAGGGAACGGTGTCTGATTGTCATCAGCTGGACTGATTGGTAATCAGATTGGTAATCAGTCCAGCTGATGACGATCTGTGTTGGTTATCTGAGTCTGTCTCCATAAAGGAGCTGGACAGACAGGAGATGAGAGGAGCGTGGAGAGCAGAGACACAGTCAGCTGTCGGAATAAACCTTATTACCGAATATCCCTCTGGCTACTTGTTGCTTATTGGTGCTTTAGGGGGGGGAACCTACTCGTGACGGCTACACACGTGTCACAACCATGTTCCAAAGCTTGTTTCAAGGCCTTGATTTTGGATTCACAAAACAGAATTTTTTCTTTTTTTTTCTTTATGCAGCCATTTTGATTTTTAAGGATGTTGACCCTCTGCTGTCTATGTTCAAGTGTTGACACCTGGAATTCATATAGTTATGCAAACAAATGTTTAGTTATTGTTAATAAACATTTTGTGTTTGAAGAAGTTTGTTTTCTTTAACTGTTGACTTTTCCAAAGAAAACGGTGTACATTTTTAATTAATTTAAATGAAGGCAACGTTGCAAAGAATGTTGAGTGTACTCAAATAATGGGCAGTGAAATTTAGTAACAAAACATTTTAAGTTAAAAGTAAGTTCTCTCAACAAAACATTTTAAGTTAAAAGTAAGTTCTCTCAACAAAACATTTCTCAACAAAAAATGTTAAGTGCTGTTGATGTATGTTTTTAATCTACAAGAACACACAATTTAAAGTTTCTCCAATTTAATATTTTAAGTGTTCTGAACTTAAGTACATGAGTAGATGTAACTATCAAATGCAATATTTTAAGTAGTGTTAACTTAAATACATAAGTACGTCTGAATAGTAATGTTACGTTTGACAAACTTAAGATATCACTTTGAGTGAACTTCTTATCATAAGTTGACAACACATTAGCCCTTAGTTGAGTGAACTCAAAAAGGCTTTGCAGCTGGTTGTCTCACTTTTTTAAGTTGACTCAACTTTTTTTTTTTAGAGTGCATCCATCTATCTATCTATCTATCCATCCATCCATCTATCTATCTATCTATTTATATATATGTATATATATTTATTTATCTATCTCTATCTATCGATCTATTTATATATATGTATATCTATTTATTTATCTATATCTATCTATATGTATATATATCTATATATTTATATGTATATCTATTTATCTATCTATCTATCCATCTATCTATCTATATGTATATATATTCTATATATCTATCTAAATATCTATATGTCTACCTATCTATATAACTATCTTTATTTCTGTCTATATTCCTATCAAAATATTTGTATTTCTATCTATCTATCCATTTATCTCTCTCTCTTTGTATATATACAGGACTGTCTCAGAAAATTAGAATATTTTGATAAAGTTCTTTATTTTCTGTAATGCAATTAAAAAAACAAAAATGTCATGCATTCTGGATTCATTACAAATCAACTGAAATATTGCAAGCCTTTTATTCTTTTAATATTGCTGATTATGGCTTACAGCTTAAGAAAACTCTAAAATCCTATCTCATAAAATTTTAATATTTCCTCAGACCAAGTAAAAAAAATGATTTATAACAGCTGAGTGTTTGTCAAGGCTCAGGAAACCCTTGCAGGTGTTTCGAGTTAATTAGACAATTCAAGTGATTTGTTTAATACCCTACTAGTATACTTTTTCATGATATTCTAATATTTAGAGATAGGATATTTGAGTTTTCTTAAGCTATAAGCCATAATCAGCAATAAATCAGAATAAAAGGCTTGCAATATTTCAGTTGATTTGTAATGAATCCAGAATGCATGACATTTTTGTTTTTTTAATTGCATTACAGAAAATAAAGAACTTCATCACAATATTCTAATTTTCTGAGACAGTCCTGTATATATATATATATATATATATATATATTTAAAATTGGCTATATTGGCATGACAGTTTCATAAAAAAACAACGTTGCCAAATAATCCAAATAAAAAAGTACACAACGATCTGAATATACATACCGGGCAGCACGCTATGCCTTGTCTCCTTCTCCTAGGAGTATATTTAATTTTGAGAGGTCATAATTATCATCGTAAAACTCTGAAATATGAGATTACAGAGTTGAATTTGTCAAAATATATATTCCTCATCTATCGATCTGAAGTTTTTCAATCAGTGTTTACTATCAGTGCGTCAAGCTCATTATCATTAATAACTCATTGTGTCTTTGTATTTATTCGTTGTCTTGTTCGTCTCTTTTATAAATATTTTTTCTATCCTCTCTTCCCGTACAAAGTGCTGTATAATATTCGCTTGTTGAGCAGTTCAACTATGAAGACCCTCGTTTTGCTCTCTAGCTGTCATCTAAAAATGGGGTCGGCGGAGCAGCGTTTCATTTTGGATCAAAGCATTCATAGGGGGGGTATTTCTGTAATCGCCTCGTGCCTGCCCACAATACCTTGCAGCAACTGTGTGGGCTCAGGTCTTAGCCGTCGGTTCATCAGAGTGGAGACGGGCTGACGCGTGGCACAAACTCTCTAAAGCCCCAATTACTTTTCCACTCCCACTCCACCCCCCCTGACATCTATCCACTCACACACACACAGACACACACGCGTGCAGTCATAACACACGGTGAAAGCTAATCAGTCTTTTAGCGAGTTTCATACGTCAGCTCTTAGCCTCTGGCTCCAGACAATACCCCGTCTCTCATTGTCCTATAAGTTGTGGTCTGGGTCGGTGGGCCCGGCCCGGCCCGGTCCGGCCCTGCCCCTCAGTATGCAGCTGTCTTTCTATTTCAGGAGCATGGACCGCATACCGCGACCCAGCTGGGGGCATCAGAGACAATGGGCATGCTGCCTTATCCAAACACAGGCACGCAGACAATCTGACGCACTCCAGGATCCCAGCGAGAGCCCCCCCCCCCCACCCCAGTGCAGCCCCTCCTGCCCAATAAAGCACCAAGTAAAGGGTTAACAAGGCCGGTACACACATCACTCAGGAGAGCTACACACACGCACACACACCACGACCATGCGATCCATCTGCAAGGACGGCTATATGCGCGTTGTCTAATGTGTGATAACAGGCGGGAATGTGATGAAGAGTAAACACATAGTTCACCCACCTTTTTTTAAATTTGGATTTTAGAAATTAACAAGACAGAACTTTGAGGATACATTAGAAAGGGAAAGGAGGAATAAAAGAGTAAAGAACAACAACAACAGACACTTTTTTATTTTTTATAATTAGAAAAAATAAATAACACATTCGCACATCACAGTCTGACATGAGTTTGTCTTGGTTCTGTCAATAAATAAAGTCAGCAGCGGTAGCAGTGTTTTTAGACAGGCCAAAGTCCTCATCCACCTTTTTATTTGTAGATACACTTCTACAGGTTGATGCAGGTTTTTGGGGATACATTTAACTCATGTATTTAATGCAACTTCAGTATCTTTGTATTACTGAATGTAAATAATTGTAAACAGAAAGAAATAAGAATGACGATGAGTTCATTCATCAGTCGTCACATCACTGAATCTTTTATACCGGTGGGTTTTTCACGACTTTGCTCCACAGAACAATTCAGCCGACTCAAATATGTGTTTTCGTTCAAATCTTTTATCTTTATTTTATTGATTTATTTTATTGATTTTGCAAACGCATACAGGAAAAAGAGTAATACCAGCCCCAAGAAGTTAGGGTGTAGAGAACATTACCTTTAGGTGCTTGGGGGTTGTGTAACCGTGACACACTGTCACTATATACCAAGATACAATGAACAAACAAATAACAGCAACTTTAAGCACATTTAAAGATAGTAGGAATTAAGACGTGGAAAACATGCATACAGAATACAACCACAATTAAAATACAAAATTAGGAAGAAGGAGGGGGGGCGGGGCTCTCCGAGTTCACTAGTTCTCCTGTTGGATTGCTGCGTATTCAAATAGTGAATAATAAAAGGCTTCCATGTCTCTTCAAAGGATTCAACAGAATCTCTGAGTGCAAATCTGATCTTTTCGAGTTTTATAATGATTTAGGATCTCTTTTAACGAACTGTTATGTTATGTGGTGGCGGGAGAGCGTGTTTCCACATAAAAAGTATGAGGCGTCTCGCTATTCATACACTCTGTCATACTCATTGAATGTGTTTTAACTCTTTCATGTTTCCTTCTGTACACATGACATCTATTATTCTGTCCATCCCGGAGAGGGATCCTCCTCTGTTGCTCTCCTGAAGGGTTCTTCCCTTTTTTTCCTTGTGAAAGGGTTTTTTCTATTTCTTGGGTCTTTTTCCTGATACGATGTGAGGTCAAAGGTCAGGGATGTCGTAGGTGTACAGATTATAAAACCCTTTGAGGCAAATTTGTAATTTGTGATATTGGGCAATACAAAATAAACTGAATTGAATTGAATAGCTAACAGTGTCGTAAAGTCGATGGTTCCAGTGGAAAAAAGCGATTCCAAAACAGCGCGGCTGCGACTTCAGCCGCTCTGCCGGCCTTTAAATAGACTCGCGAGGGGAAAATCTATCGAGCTGCTCGGAAGGACCTTCAGTTAGTGACCTACAGAATCTCGGGTCGACATAGCTTCACCTAATTTACTGAAGACGACCCGGCGATGCAGGTACCGGGGCTTGACCTCCGACCTCCATCGCTGTTTAGGCAGGGCTGCTGTCACAATGAGAGGCATTTCAGAGAGCTGCGTGGCGGCTCTTTCACAGTTTACACAAGCTCCAAGCCCTCCGATATATTTCCTTTATACACACACACGCTGACACCAAAGTGCGTGCATACACGCAAACAGTATCAGCATCTCTCGTCGCATGTCGCCCGCGGCAACTGCTCAAACACTCAGAGAGCGAAGCGGCCCATGTGTTACACCATCAGATTTGCGAGTACAATGAATTCACGTGGACCGACACACGGATCCCTCGGGGGAAATATCAGCAGAAGCAGACACACAGAACTGAGACCGGAGCGGAGAGGTGGCTCTCACACGGGCCTGTGATCGAAAGGAGTCAATAAGAAGGAGTCAAATGTTTGACAATGGCCAATAAATACGTAACTAATCAGCTTTTTTTGTAATTAGTAATTAATAAAAAACATATTTTTTAGTGTCAGGTCCAATTGTGACAAAAACCCTGAAGCATCCAGACTTAAAAAACAACTTTGCAGTGCACATTTACAATGTGTCAGTGAAGTGTATCAGTGACTTCTTAATAATTAA
Organism: Pseudoliparis swirei; assembly: GCF_029220125.1. Taxonomy (NCBI): domain Eukaryota; kingdom Metazoa; phylum Chordata; class Actinopteri; order Perciformes; family Liparidae; genus Pseudoliparis; species Pseudoliparis swirei. The sequence goes on along the minus strand of NC_079405.1, from coordinate 25,677,797 downwards.
CAATTGAATTATGACTATTTAAAAAATATATAATATATATTTTATTTTCCAAATATTTTCCAAATATTTTCACAATGCAAGAGAACATGCAGAGCATACAGAGCACACTACATTAAACATGAGAGAACATGTAATTAAGTTTAATTCAACAAGTAGATAAAATACAATTTATTAAATAAATAAAACAATAAAAAGTAAATAGATAATCCCCCCACCCAGAAAAAAATAAAAAACGATATAGACTCTTGACCCTTTGTTTAAAATATTCTGGGATCTTATTAATATATCATTATTGACCATTAAGGAAGCATCTGGGACATTTATAAAACATTATAATGTAAATTGAAAATGTTATTCCACAAAAGCATTTCATTCTTTTATTTTATATTCCATTTTTACCAGTTTTATTTCCACATACTATTACAAGCATTATATGAACATATTGAGATTAGACTGGAAAATCTGTTTGACATTTAATTATAAAAGTTGTAACCATCCTTACATGTGGACAATATTCAAATGTTAATTATTTTGCAATGAAAAGTCGATGGTTGTATCCATTTACCCATGCAATACTCAAGTCAAAATTTAAATGCAATTTTCTAATAATTTGACAATGAAAACAGCATTTGACATTTCATTTCTTTGAACGTATGCTTAATTTATACTTCTGCAGCTGTGCGTGCATTCTGTGCGCGGCACGGGGCATGTTGTTTCTTTTTTATTCGGACCTGTGGTTTTCAAATCCTTTGTCAGGCCGTCTTTTGATTTATTCAATATTTCCATATACGTGTTGTTCCATGGCTGGAATAGAAATGATGGAAGAGTTGGATGAGCTCCTGAATAAAGGTGTTTTTTAGGAGGTGTCTGCGTATATTTAAACTGGAGTTCAGACATCAGCTAGTTTATTACAGTATTTAGCGTTTTATATATTTTATACTATTTATACATCACATTAATTATGTTATTCTACAATGACGCAGCTTGGATATGTATTATTTAAAGGCTTCTGCGGGGCACTGCCTCCTCCCTGATGCTTCTATATAGTCACTAATATTTTCATGATGACAATCGGTTAAATAAGTAAGTAAGTAAAGTGTATTTATATTGCACTTATCACAGAAAAAGTGTTGCAAAGTGCAGTACAGTAGTCAATTAAAATAAAATAAAATAAAATAATATGGCAATAAAAGGGACAAAACGTGTCAACAGTTAAAAGAGCAAAGTAAAATACACAGTAATGGAGCAATAAAAAACACGTTAGAGATGACACAAGTGACCCACCGACCTCCAGGCCAGGCAACTGGTGTCGTCGGTTCACCTTCAGTATTCTTAAGGAGTAAAAAATAAAAGAATGGCAACTGTCTAAGGAAGTTTATAGATTAATATTTTTCTGGCAGTATCATTTGTAAAAGAAAAAAAAGGAAAAGAGTGAGCTGGAGCTCGTAAGGCGTCTCAAGAAAAGTTTTTTAGCTTCACGTGTTGGTTGAAATCAGATATAATGCAACGGTGGGGATCCATATGCAGCCAACATGTAATGAGCTGCTTCTTGTCACGGTATCAGCGCTCGCTTCAGCGGGTCCGGAGGCTCTCGCTGACGTCACCGTGAAGAATGTATACGAGAAATACCAACAAATAATAAATAACTTCATTGCACATTCAAAATAGCAGTAAAATATATGCTGGGACCCGTCAACACACAGAGGTGGACCACGGTATAGCTGAGCCTTATTATCCTCAGACACATTTAAATACTGAAATCACAAAGAGTAGTAAACACCAATTAATGAAGATGGTTGGCATGACAACATAATGTAAAGAGCAGTGGTCCTCATCCTTTTTTTAGTGATGTAAAATATGTTTTCAGCCAAGTAGCAGAAACATTTTTGATTGGAAAAAAAATGCAATACACAATGCTGTGCCATTAGTGTCTGATTTTATGATAAAATATCTTAAAATCAGTTTCTAAACTTGCACTTACTTTTTAAAGGATTTTTTAATGGATGCTAATTTTAAATATATCTAAAAGAAAGTTCACGTACCCCCTGGAGGGCCTTCACGTACCCCCCGGGGTACATGTAACGCCGTTTGAGAACCACTAGTATAGACGAATAGCAACGTTACTATTATATTTAATGTTTAAAGCCAGTTCTGCTGGAGGCTGAAGGCCTGCTATTTTAGAATATTTTCCCAAAGGGAACTGAACTGAAAGTAAAACGCATCTTGAGTCTTGAGGCTTTTGTAGAGGGCGAAGATGCATTTGATTTGAAGTTGAGACGATTCCCCGCAGCCCCTCTAGACCCTGCTGGAGTCTTTTGGGTGGACTCTGACCCAGAGGCACCGATGACGAGCATTCAGAATAACTATACAGAAATAGCCGAGCGCATGAAATTATACGGCCGGACAGAAGCATTCCTACAATAGTTCCTTTATAAATACATACACTTATTTACCGCATCACAGAGAATATAAATGATTCTTCAGTACTAAAAATTAGAAAAGTAACAGGTGCATAGTTTTTTGATTCGGTGTGATTTTATTGATGATTGAATGATAATAAATGGATTTATTGTGTTGTTTGGTTGGTTGTAGATGACCAACATTGTGGAACGCAATGTAAATTAGTCTCATATTCTATGGCGTCATCCATTGTTGTTGTCGTGTGTTGGACTGTAATGCTCATCATCGAATATCCAGAGCAAAGTGAACCAACCTTGTGATGTGGAGATGAATGTGGGGGGTCTAAAAAAATAAAAATGTTTGGGAATCCTGGTTTAAGGCGCCAACAGCTGACATATATGACGGCGTCCTGGATTTAAGCCCAGCCAGGAGCGGCTGCCATGTGTCACCCCTTCTCTCTCTCCTCCTCCTCTCGTCTTTTATGGATTTCTCTTTTTTCCCCCTTCGGCGATTGAGGAAGAAGTTTCATCCAAATGGAGAGTTTCTTGAGAGAGCTCATATTTACTTAAACCTGCCGGCTCAGGCTCAGTCTCTCCTGAAGCTTCCACCACGGGGGCCTCTCCGAGATCCTGCCAGCATTTAACAGCTATAGCCGGAGCCATGTGGGGCCCTCGGGATGTCGAGCAGTGAGGAGCTGGAGCAGGAGCAGGTGATCAGAGTCCTGAGGGAAAGCCCTGTTCTCCTCCTTCCCTCTCCGAGACGTAACCCAAGGATCAAGCTCGGCATTCAGGTGAAGTGCTACTTCCTGGCAGCGGGCCCGAAACTTGGACAGCCGGCCACTGCGAGCGAGTCTCAATCCAGCTTTTCTCTCACACTGCATTCAGCGCACAATACGACGAGCGTGTTAGCAGTCTGTTGTCGTCTCCTAATTGCCCGTATCCAAATAGTGTGGACATCGGAGGTTGGAGTCTTATGAGGAGTCCTCTTACCTGCGGCTGACCGAACCGAGGGTGGAAGGAAATCTAAACGTGCAACAATTAATTGCAGGATTTCTCTTGAGGGTCTATTGCGTCCTTTAGAGGGAGTGTTACAAGCCCTTTAGTCCAATGTGAAGATATTTGGTGAAACCGCTGACTAATGCTACCCTCTGCTGCCCCGGAGCATTAATCACAGGCCCCGATTCCTCTCAATTGTGCATATTACTTTGTTGCCTCTATAATGACTGGATAATAGATAACTATAACTCTTGCTATTGGTTAAAATTGTTATCAGACAACACTAAAATGTGATGTTTTGGCCTTTTTGAGCCACAATTCCACGGTGGACGTCTCCGTACTGTGACACTCAGCATACACGTCATATATCATATGTCAATTGATCTTCTGACGATGTCAGTGTGAGATTAGATGATGAAGATTGTTTGTGTCTTCAAGTCTTGAAAGTTATGTCACATTTTCTCATGTTCAGGATGAATCATTTTGAGTTGTTGTGTTGTTGAATGAATGAAACTGCTCGTCGTCTCACATTTTTTTCTTTTCTTTCTCATTTGGTAGATTTCAATGATCTTTTCACAAAAAACCTGCGAGATGAAGCTGCGGCTGAACCATTTATACACCTGTTGAACCTGATGTTGGATCTCATAGATGGTCTAAAATTCCTCCAGTGACCTGGGGCCTTTGGGGCTGAGGCTAACTACCATTGTTTATCTTTCCATTAGCTAGCTAACAGTAACTTCTGACATTTTCCAAGCACATGTCCACTTGTTTTTATTTAATTAACAAGCCAGATAAACTTGTTTTAAATATGGATGTAATGGATGGATTTGAAATTGCATTTGTACGATTTCTGCCTCATTCGCACTATTTATCATTGATTTTGTATTTGGAATTAACAAATAAAATAATTGTATATTTTATTATAAATATTCAACAATATAACAACATCATTCTGATTCATCATGTCTTAGAAATGTGTGCAAAGAGATGTGTCTTTGTTAAATAAGTGAATGTTACCACAGACACACTAACACACTAACACACAGGCACTCTCCATGATGACATTGTGTGTCGTCACACTGATCCTCTGCGTGTCTATTGGTGCAGTACCACTTCTCTGCCAGTAGAGGGCGCCATAGATCAACACGCGAGCGTTAACCTCAGTTTTGAATCTGCACATGTGGCCAGCTCTGTGTTAGGAGAGGAAGCACAAAAGGAACCTTGTGAGTGAACGGCACCTTGCAAGCAGCTGCTTTTATTGCTTTAACAGAACCAAAAGAAAAGTTTTTAACTCAATAAAACTTCCCGTTCATGAGCGTATCGACAATGGTGGCTCACGTCAGCCCTGATCCACTTGCCTTGTGTTTACTGATGAAATATATGTAATTCCACCTAACAGTCATTAAATATTATTCCTGTGTGTTTCTCAATGACAGGAAGGGGCTATCTCAGAGGAAGTGGAAGTAGGAGCGTCTCTCTCTCTCTCTCTCTCTCACCCCCCACGGTCGGTCGTCCACTCGCCTTCCCATCCTGTCGCTGTAAGCGGTGTGTGTGAGCCAGGAACACCCCCTCTCTCTGCAGGGCTATGGGCTGCCTGCTAGTATTTTGGTAATCGTCATCCTCCCTGACCTGCTGGCCCGATCCTGGCGCCAGGAGTCTCCACGCCTCCCCTCCACCTCGCAGAGCCGACTACCCCCGACCCCACGGATAATTCAGACCAGCTGTTGCAAGGTGCCTTGCCTGCTCCCACCGCACTACACTCACACTTGGCTCTTCTACAGTTTGGAGTTTTGTCTCAGGGAAAGAAAAAGAAAGAAGAAGAAGAAGAAAAAAGAGCCTTGCTGTGTGCATACTTGGAGGCCTCTCGGACGTTGCACGGGGTCTCGCTGGCGCATGAAATAAAGTCAATCACAGGCCTGGTTCTTGCTCTGCAGCACATCAGCACCGGGTCTGGATGGGATGTTGCAATATGGAAACACACTCTCAGCGAGTAGTCGTGATGTGGCAGCGAATCAAACGCTGATATTTGCTTTTCCCCTGGTTCCTACACGAGTGTCACTGACGGGAATGTCCTCTCTTTCCTCCCGACCGCTCCGTCTTAACGACGTGGAATTTGTGTCACCGTGAAATGAGAGTCACGGACAGAATGGAGATTTGTTTGCGATGCGCCTCGACAGAGCCGTCCCCTCATCGGAGTCACATGAAGAGCATGCGCGTCCTCTCGGCGATCAAGTGATACTGTGTGTGGATCGAGAGCCGTTGCCAAGGAATGTTTGACGAGAGAGAAAGGACTTGATTTGCCACAGATTATTTCCCTCCTGTGTTGAATTTGTGTTGCAGGAAAAGGACGTGTTTTCAGCGCATATGTGTGCTTCATCTTCTGTATACTTGAGTGTTTCTGGCATTCGAGAGCTCTGTGTAAAGTAAGGTGCCTCTCTGTCTGTGGCCTAAACCACAGCGGGACTTTGGACTGAGATGGAGGGGAACCCCAAGCTTTGATCCCCACTCCATAACCCCAGCACTGCTGAGTAACAGCCCACGAGTGAACTGAATACATGTGTGTGTGACAGAGGTTTGGATTGTTGTTTTTTTCACGGCGGTGGCGGCGGCGGCGGTGGTGGTGGTGGTTGCCTCAGCAGTGGATGGTTGTCGGAGGCCCTGATAGAGGGGGGTGGGGGAGTGGTACAAAGAGCTGTTCTGGAGGAACTATGGAGGAAAATAGTTCATGCTGCACTGGGATTTCCTGCCTTTGCCCTGGCCACCCCCCCCCCCCCCCCCCTTCTCCTGCCTGTCTGCCCGCTATGTTCTTGACGCCCTTCAGCCGTGGTGGAAACTGCTCAGACAACATTTGAGCAGGAGATGTGTGAAGCAATTTATTTTATGAAAAAGGACTGCGGGGATCACGGTGGGTGGGGGTGGGTGGTTGATGAGAGATTCCGGGTCGATCCAGACTTTTGCAATTCCCATTTCCATCTCATTCCTTTCCCCTCTATGAATCTGCCCACTACATGCAGGGTTTATGGAAAGTTTTGACTCTCGTTCACGTCTCTCTCACGTTGACTTGCAATTTGTCTGAGCCGTGTTATCTGAGCTCTCATCGCACACAGCTGGAATACACATTGCCGTCGTCCCTGACCTCGGGCCCGGTGAATGGAAGCAGCCGAGCCGCCGCTGCTTGTGTTGAATGCAGAGAGGACAGGTGCGTCACCGTTTGGCTGCCTTCAGACATATCGCACGGGTGTCAAAGAGGAGGTGGATGGGGGGGTCTGGGGTTTAATGTTGAAAACCCAGTCTCCCTTTTCTCTTCCAGAGGCTTTGATCTTAGGTGTCAGCGGCGGAGCTAGGGGGCATGTGTCACTCATTAGCAGTGCGGTGAGAGTGCGATGGCTCGCAGCTTTTTTTCCTTTTTTTCTTCTCTCCTCGTGTGGAGCACAAGTGGAAAGAGGATGCTGTGTGTGAAAATGGCTGCTCATGGGGTGTTCCCACTCATAAACCCGAAAGGGTGGCGTCGAGGCGTTGGGGGTGGGGAGCTGGGAAAAAGAAGAAGAAAAAAAAACCCTAAAGGAAAAGCAGAGGGCAAGTTCACTTTCATAACCGCCTGAGTCGAGCGTCGCTGTACCCTGCACACACTTATGCTAAACTGATAGCACAGGAAGTCGAATAGACGATTTCATTGCAAGGCCTCGCTGCCAGCGCTCACTGTCTTGGGAGGGGAGGGAAATGGAAACCAGATGTCTGAGATCCACCGTGAATATGTCAAAGCTCCAGACTATGTCAGTTCCTCCACGTCCGATTGGTGGACTGAAGCTTTTCTGCACCGTCATCAGTAAAGTCGATAATTCTCCCTCAACGTGGACATCGCATATACGGGACTCCGGGAAAGAAGCTTCGCTGTTCCAGATCCATTTTTTCTCTCCTCCCTCTGTTCCTTAGGTTTCAGACCTCACCGCATTCCTCAGATTTCAGGGTAACTTCCCATATCCCAAGGCTTAGTCGGGTGGCAAATCTCTCAGCGCTCCTTTGTGGATAGATTGCTTTCTCTTGCTTGAGAAAATAACAAGCTATAGAGTAATGACTTAACAAGCAACAGGATAATGGCTTCAACATGTGCAGCACTGTGCGCATGTGTCTGTGTGCGTGCATAAAGTTGGGATTGCGCGAGTGCTTCCTCACTCGCCTATGTGTATGTGTGTGTGTGTGGCTATTGTTTGGGAACCAACTGTGCAGGATCAAGTGGTTCTCTGTGTGCTGGGAGTTGTTTGAAAGCTGGGCCGCTGATGAATAGTCAGCTCTCCCCCAGGTCTGGAGTCGCGGAGGCTTTGGGGAATCGGCAGCCCCCGGTGCGTCACAAAGACAGGGACGGTCTTGTGGGGTGTCGGTGGGAGTGTCGGGTGTTTCCCATCACAACCAGCTGCTCAGGCCTCATACACAGGGGGGGGGGGGGAGGACTTCTCAGCGTGCACCTACGTCCCAGTGTTCGAAATCTGGGGGACGTTGGAGACATGTGTGACAGCATGTGTGGTGATCCGTGGCAAAAAGGACAGCTGTTGTACTGTATGTGCTCTGTGTGTGTGTGTGTGTGTGTGTGTGAGAGTGTTGGTGGGTGTGTATACACAAGGCAGTTTGTTGGTGTTTACTATCTGCAGGAGTGTTTTTGATGTCATGCATCTGTTCCCAGTGCTCACTACCTCCAGCCTTAAACTTCTTTGATCTCCGTTGCAACAAATGGGAAGCATCCGACACCTCCGTCTCTCATCCCGGTGTGGCTTTAAGAATCTGTGAACTTGTGAGGCCGTTCATGGGAAATGACACCGTCATGACTCAATTAGTATTCCTCTTCCCGTCAGTGATAAATATATAGATGCACGTGTGCGACACTTTTTTCCGTCTGGCGTGATCCGGCTTGCCCGAGTAGATGCTCCTCCTGTTCACACACACAACTTTCTTCCTTCTAAACAAATCAGAAACCTTGAAAAGAAAGGAAGTGGGGAGACAATATATTTTCCCAACCCTTTGCCTGATGCTGTTTACACACCGTTACGCCGCGACATGTCCCGACAGGTGGGCGCACATCTACATTACGTCTTTCATAACACTCTGTCGGGGCCTCGGGCAACAAGCTCAACGTCCTTTTGCACCTTGTCTGGGAAAATATGCTCAGGTGCGTTGCAATGTGGCAAACAGGTGGTTTTTACTCCACTTGTCAGGGGAAGATGAGTCTTAAGTATGGGCTTAACAGGTGGAGTGACTTTCTCTCTTTTTTAAGACACGCTATAGCAGCAACGTCGGCCCGGACTCAATTTCCCCGTCGGCAATTTGAGGGACGTTCAGTGTGTCCAGATGATGAATCTTATCCACTACATGGCGAACATGGTTAAGATTATATCTGAAAGTTAGCGTCGTCTTTGCTCGCGAGTTAGCGAGCGCAACATTGAGCTCGGTACAGAGCCCCGAGCTGCATGGCGGCCCACGGGCTGCTCCCCTGCTCGCCGAGATGCCACACAAGAATTTCGGGAGTAACAACGGTTGAGAAAGCTGGGTCAGGATAGTCTCCATGAGAATCTCTTGTTTCCTGAACCCTGGGTATAGAAGTCGGCTTTATTTTTCTGCCTCCTTTCCCGTACACTCCAGTCGCACCAGCCCCCCAAGTGTGAGGCAATGCCCAGAAGGACACACAGAGGGAAAGCAGAGCGCCCAGGCGCCATCCATCCTTCTAACCCCCACCGCCCCCTCCCCCTGCTCCTCTCGCTCGCTATGCTTCTCACTGGCATTGAGTCTGCAGCAACACATGTCTCTGATCAAGTCCAGCCTGCGTCATCAGTTAGTAAACTCCAGGCTCCAGGAAAACCAACAGAGAGCACATTCATAGCCGGCGACCCTGTGACTGTGTGTGTGATTCATTACTCTTTAATATGCAACCCCCCCCACCCTTACCCCTTACTCCCATCCCCTAACCCACCCAACCACTTCTCCGATCCAGCCTTGGGGCAACTCCACACAGGCCCTGATCAAATCCATCATTAGGCCTGCTTGTGGTGTTTCCGCTGTTGGCCTCGTCATTGACCAGATGCAGCGGTCTGTTTGCAGCTCGACGGAGGGAAGGAGTCGCTCTCACTCGCATTCTCTCTCGTATCCGACCGTACTTCGAAACATCAAGAGCGAGATGACACGTGCGGAAGAAAAGAAAACTCCCGGCAAAGTAAGACAGGGGAAAGTTCTTTGACACCGACCCGCTGGAGAGTAATGAAGTGCTCCGGAGCAAGGTAACAGACATGGAGAGGCGCTAATCCTGGAGGAGGCCAAGTAACACAAGAGGCGAGAGGTGCCGTGGGAGTACAGTTTAGGCTTGAATGATGGCTCCGATGCTGACGAAGAGGCTTCCTTATCCTTACGCACGAAGCGCGAGGGGGGCTCTGCGTCCCGCCGATCCCACCGTTGAGGTTGCATTCGGCGTGGGGCGATCGCACTTTTAGAATCAGCGTATTATTATAAGTGAGGGTCCCGTGTCAGTAGAAGGACTCTCAGGTGACAGTCACAAGAGGGGAAAGCAGCGCTTATTGAGTGTTCAGTTTGTGGTTCATGTTGACCAGGTCATCGACAAACAAGCACTGGGTTTTAAATGGGTGTCTCTCGTCCGGGTCTCGCGTGTCATGAGTGCAGGATGAGTCCTGTTTATGGGATGCTGACAGCTCCTTCCTGTCTCCCAGGCCGTGAGCCCTCACTGCTGCTGCACCGAAGGCCACTCCATAGTTGCCGGCCACCCAAACTCCACCCACAAAAAAAGAGCAGCCATGGGTGGGACAGCTGAGGGGGGGGGGATGGGACATGGCGCTGGTCGCAGGCAAAGTGCAGAAGCGGCAGCAGCAGAAACAGCTCAGCGGCTCCTCCACCCAGGCTGCTTTTTTTCTCTGCTTTTTTTCCGGGTAAAGTAGGCCAATGTAAACTCCCACTTCCTGTCGGCCTTGTCTCAGAGGGGGAGAGATGATCCTTCTGTGAAGAGGGAAAGGGCTGCGGCTCTGTAGGGACCGTTTCCACTCACTACACACACACACACACACAAATACACAAATAGAAATACAGTCGAGGAGACCGGCAAGAGAGTGAGTGGGAGCGAGCGAGCGAGAGAGCGAGGAATACACAAACACAGTGGGGTTCAGGAATGTTAAACACATGCTTTATGGCATAAATAGCAGCCACTTTTGGTAAATTACAGTGAGTGCTCTGGCACTGTAAAGCACACAGCAGGAAAACGCTCTCAGATTTCAGGTCCAGGCCCTCCACTCTCCCCCAGGAACAAGAAGGGGAGCCGGTGGTGTTTTCATTTCGCTATAAAAAGGCAGCAATGAGAACAGTAACTTGTGATGCAGCAAAGATTTCAATGTTTTTACTGGCCAAACGAGGCTGTGGAGCTTTTGTGTCGACGGGGGTGACCATGTAAGACTAAAGAAAGAAGGAGGAGGAGAAGAAGAAGAAGAAGAGGTGGAAGAAAAAGAAGAAGAAGAAGGCATGATTTGCTGAGACGTATATAGAATACAGAAAAACATTAAGCAAATTAAAAAGCTGTTCAGTTAATCTGGACCTCGTCATTGTCAATTTAACACAAATGAAAATCATCCGAAAAACTCCAAACAACAGACAGACTTGAGAGTAAGAGGGGCTTGTTTAGATCGCCTTTTGCTCGCAAAGCTAACACCCTCACCTCAGGACATACCAGCTGACATCATCAAAATAGTCCCGAGCTAACCTCCAACAGCTGAGTGTTTAATAGCCCTTTTGTCCACGAGCATCCTGGGTAAAAGACGCGAGAGCAAAGAGAACCACAAACGAGGACCCTTACATTACTTCCATGTTGGATCTGGTTAGTGTTTCGGGCGCAGATGTCTGTGAATCTGTACAAGCAGTTTAGTTTGAAGCGCCGAGTGTGCGGGTTGAGTCACCGCTGCATGCTGCAATGGTCGTCCTTGGCTGGTAGCTGAGAGCATATTTCCCTGACTCAGTAGGAAATAAGGAACTGTGCCGTGGTTCGAGCTTGCCTCACTCGGCGCTTGGCCCACGCACACCAACTAGCTGACTAACTAGTGGCCTGACTGACTGGGAGCAGAGGAGCCATGGGAACCTCCAGCTCTGGTCCATGCAGACTCTGACTCACTGTCTAGGCGGAGAATGTTACTCTGTCCCTTAAGAGGACGAATAATATACACACACTGGAAATGGCTCACCATTATTCCACCGTTAGGCCATTCCAAGAGCCCCAGTGAGCACGTATACACTCATTTTAAATCTTGGGATTGATTGAAAACAGAAGTTGATGTTCACTCAAGTTCTCTTTTGCCCGACGCACGCAAACACACACACACACACACACACACACACTCATCGCATGTCGAGCCCGTGTTTGCACAGTGACGCTGAGAAGTAGATGGCAGGTGCAAACTGGAAGCAGGTGCAGTGGGTTGTTCCCGTCCATCACGCAGTGTGCTCACCTGCACATCTGCAGCGCAGCTTCACAACAATGGACCCGTTCATCAGAACTCTCCCAGTTCATCATCAAAACGTGAGCTTTTTGGAACCAACGCCCGTTTTTTCCTCTTACAGAAGAGATTGAACTGCACGAATGTGGATTTTTGGGGGTTTATGCTAATGCCTGTGACAGAGCAGGTTTTAATAAACATAAATTACTTTATTGAATGAAAATGTATCAGTTACAACATACAAGAAATAGGAGTGAACAAAACAAGCATAGTACAAAATTGAAACAACACATCTGCACATTGCACTGCCATAAAATGTTTAGGAAAGTTAAAAAATGTATCTTTGTACTGTCCGTCGACATGGTTCTGATCTCATACGAGTCGACCATGTCTCCACGGTGTAAACCTTTAAAATCTTTGGTCCCGGCCTTCTTGCATTTCAAACTGTTTGCCTGCTAATTTCTACTAATACTGCAATGAATGTTTATTTTAGATCCACAAATACTGAGGTAAAAAAGGCACATTTTTTGGTTTTCAAAAGTAATACAATTTCAAGGCACAAATTCATTAAAATACAAAATATGGCTTTGGCTGGTATTATTAACACTGTGGTAACCTAGAGTGCATGGCTTGCATTTAAAATCCACGTGAAGCTTCTTTGGAAAAATAACAGACAGCATGGCTTTTCCTATCTCTGAAAATCATCAGATTAAAGAGATGTTTTTTGATGTAGACAAAATAAGAGGCATAATGCGATCCTCACCGGCGGAAAAAAAGAGGACTAACTGATGCCATTCTTTTGTGATGACACGCTTCCTCTTTTTTTCTTCTTAAGCAAACCAAGGGCAGTGGAAGTCACCTGCTATCAGCCAGCAAGGTCATGGCTGGAGCACCTGTTAGCACCTCGTCTATCTACACCACAGTACCAGGGACAGCTGTGTGTGCATTTGCTTTTGTGTGTGTGTGTGTGAGTGTGTGTTTTGAGGCACGCTGAGAGATTTATTCCACCCACGCACCCCTACCTCTCAGCAGCTGTGTCTAGGCTATGATCCTGAGCTGGCCGGCACCAGGACGGAGACAGGAAAGAACACCTCTTACCCCCAATGAGTCCACTACATATTTGGTCTTTGGAATGGGCACAATAGCAACAAGAAGGGGGCGTAGATATCAAGAGAGTGTCGGCATTGCTCAGTTCAGATTTGGTCCGGCCTCAAGAACAATAGATTGGAATAAAAATAAAAATAAAAAATGAAAATTGGCTCCTCGGATGTTTTTTTTTTTCACAGAGCAAAGAAGCTAAAACGGCTTGTAAAGTCAGATCCATAATGTGGCTTGATTCCCTCCCGGCGCTCTTAAAGAAGACCACTTCATGCTCTTAGTGGCCCAACAGGTCTTCAACATGCCAGCTGGGGGGAGGGTGTAAACTTCCTCTCTGTTGCCACTAAGCTTCATCCACTGCCCCTGAGCTCCGAATGGGTCCCCACTGTCTCTCTCTCTCTCTCTCGCTCTCTCTCTCTCGGTGGTGTCTCACGCCGTGGAGGAGCAGCAGCCGGAGGAGCTGTGTTTCTGCAGCAGCGACATGCGGCTGAAGGTGCGAGAGCAGACGCTGCACTGGTACTTCTTCACCTCGGCGTGGGTCTGCAGGTGAGCCCGCAGGTTGGAGCGGTCGGCAAACGCCCGGTTGCAGTGGGGGCAGGAGAACGGGCGCTCACCTGGAAAAGAGGAAAAGGGGGAAGAGAGGAGGAAAAAAACCACACATCGTATAACTTGACACTTCACATCTCACAAGGGCCTCCCATTAACACCTCTCACACACACACACACACACACACACACACACATTCTGAAGATAATGAAGAAGCACATGGGAGGCTGGAGGGGTAAGAGCCTGACTGCATTAGCATGATTCAATCAAGAGCCAAATGAGATTAGCACGCTCACAAGTTGCAGCAGGTACAAAGTGCTCGGTGATAGCAGAGCCTTCAGGCATTCTTTAAACCTTTTGTCACCCCCCTATGTCCCCAATCTGCTGTCTCCCCTCCGGCAGCCGTGATAAGATAATTAGCTGACGAGTCATTGTTGCTTCGGACATTAAACACAATGAGGGATCAATGAGTGCAGGGTCTACAGAGGGCTTCCCGATGGGATAGCCTGTCTGCTGATCAAGTGGTGAGCTCATCAAACTGATTGTCATGGATATCACGCTCCCTCACATCACAGCCCAACTGATGAAGACAATGTCAGCCCCTCAAATGTAGATTTAAAGCTTTCACGGTAACACCTAGGTTGATTTATTTCGCGAATCAGCCATAAAGGGAAAATTAAGCAGTTTGGGGGAGGGGAGGGGGACACTTGATGCGTCTGGTTATGTTATATGTCTTACCCGTGTGTGTGCGGATGTGGCCGCGCAGCAGCCACGGCCTGGAGAAGGCCTTTCCGCATGTGGTGCACACGCAGGGCAGGGTGTGGGAGCGGATGTGCATCTTCAGAGCCCCGAGGCTGGTGTACTCTTTGGGGCAGTGTTTGCAGAGGAAGGCCGGCCTGGCCACCGTGACGGGGGCCTCCCGCTCCTCCTCGGGGGGACTGATGTGAGGCATGACGCCGGTGCACTTCATCCGCTGCCGGGGGCCGTACATGTGTACGGGTTCGGGGCTGGGGGGGTCGGAGGTGCGTCCTTCGTCCTCCTCCCCACAGCTGCTCGCGCTGCTGCTGAGGCTGGATGGGGAGCTGAGGTCCAGGGGGCCCGGGTTGGCGGAGGGCTCTGTTTTGGAGGTGGGCAGGTAGAGGGCGGGCAGGACGCTCAGGTCCCACACCAGACCTGTCGTGAAGCAGGTGTTGACCCCCGATGTGAGCTCAGCAAAAGGATACCTCTCCAGTGACGTGTCTGTGAGAGAAGGGGGGAGGATGATTCAAGCTTTACAGAAAGTACACAACAGGTTCAATGACATGATAATGGAATTATAGTTGAATAAAAACAGACACGTTCAACATTTTAAAATGTGTCTTATCAACTTTCATGAACTACCCCTATACTGTCTGTCCATGTTTCAGGGGATTCTTTCGTGTTGTTTTTCTCAGCGTAAAGCTGGAGCCATGGGGAGGTTTCATGGGCCGTTTCCTCCCACGTATTCACCAGGGCTTGTAACATGAATGGAGCTCTGTCTGGTTGCAGAAAGGGGGGAAAGTGCATCTAACGGGCCCCGACATGTAGACGAACCAGACACAAAAAGCTAAACACATGTGTGGTGTATCCAAAATGTAGGAACGTGCAACAAAAGCAAAAGCTCGCAACGACACCCGAGACAACATGTGCGATAGATAGTGTTCCCACTTTACGCTTTCAAAAAGTAACACACAAAAAGTCCAATAACAAGAATAAAAAGATTCACAACTCACCATTCTGACATTCCAGTTCACTGTAGTTTGGCTTTTGTTTCGCGAAGTACTGTTTGACCAAGAAAGATCGAGGCATTGTCCTTGTGAGAGTTAAATAGCTGTGCGTAAAAGTATCCGGTGGTCACGACGCACAGTGTCTACAACAAGAAGAAGAAAAAACAAGTAAATCAAATCTTGGTCCTCGGATCCACAGGAGGAGGGGAAAAAAACTTCCTATAGTCCACAAGTTAGAGAGGACTTGAGTGCGTGTGTGCGCGCGTGTGTATGTGTGTGCAGCTTTCATGCAGAATGACTAAATACTGGCCTCTGTTCTGAAATACTCTGACACGGGCGGTAAAGGGGGTGTGCTCGCCCCGGAGGGCCCTCCCCACCTCCCGTATCACTGCTCAAGTGCGCAGGGGTGAAGCCCACATGCACGCGCGCACTCTACGACAACAAAAACACGAGCCCTTCGCGTCGCGTTCACTCACAGGGAATCTAGGGCCACTTGTCAGTGATTAGATGAGTTAAAATGATCATTGCGCAGATATTTTTGGAGACTTGAACGCCAAAACGTGACCGGAATCCATTGCGTACTTTAATACAATTTGAACACCATATACGGCAGCTGGTGTGCATGCCGATGCATGGACTTCCTTTCTGTGTTTCATGTGTGCTTAAAAAATATTTTCCAACTGCCCCAGTGCAACTGGAGACAGGTCGAGAGTCCACCAGTGCGTAGATAAACACGGACACATCACAGCTCGTCGGCGTGGATATTAGTCATTTTTAAAAGCCCTCGCATGCATGTGTTTGTGTAACTTTGGTCCCACTGTTTCCTTCATTTTAGGAGGATTTAGAGGGTCTAAACATTAAAACACACTGAGTGTGCTCACTGCTTCTCCACAATTGTCATATTTTGTGATCATCATCATTATGAGGTAATCATCATAAAATATGTTTTTTTTAAAGAAGTAAAATCTTCATACATATGCTGTCTCAGCGTTATAGCAACAGTAGAGTAACTGCACCACCTTCTGGAGAGAAACAACCGGAGTGGTGTCGTGTCACAACATGGTTGAGGCCAGTGAACACTAGGGGGCGCTGTTGCAGACGTTCTCAATCAATCAGTGCATCGATACAGGCCGATACCGTGTCTCCACTTTGTCTCACAGGCCTTCTAGGTTGTGACTTTATGAGACATGTTGTTGGGATGTCCCACTGACCAGACTTCATCTTCACATACGCATTGACATGTGGGTAGTGGAACTGCAATATACGGCGGGATGTATTAATTATAATAGTAAATTGAGGTATTTAATTTATACAAAGATTAGGAATCTCAAAGCAACAATAAAATCATTTTGTACGGGATGCTATGGCAGATGAAGTGGACTAATAAGACATTTGACTTCATACATAAACCCCGCCACTGTGTTCTGCAGGTACCCGACAGGAATACCATATATTTTAGCAGTAGGCCTATGTATGCGAGAGGGGGAAAATAGCATTGTTCAATATTTATAGAAAATTAGTTTGTTTGTCTTGTTTCTCCATACTTAGATGTTGCACACTAACCCACAGACATGCAGGTTACTTTCACTACATTGGGCAATACTCTGAATATAAGTGAATATGCACAGGCAACCTCAAAAATAGCACTGCAACTTTTTTCTGTGACGTGTCTTTTGTTGTGGGAACGTCATAAGACACTTCCACAGATCTAATCACGGATACTATCTGAAGTATTCAGAGTCCCGACACGGTGAATCAAGTGAAGACAAAGGTGGTCTCCGTCGTTTAGCCTGTTAAACCACTAGAGGGAGACAAAGGGGACATAATAATAATAATAATAATCATTTATTTTATATAGCGCTTCTCAAGACACTCGAAGTCGCTTTACAGTCCAGAGTCCAGTAGTCATACACACACACAGTCATCCCGGTGGTGGTAAGCTACATCAGTAGCCACAGCTGCCCTGGGGCAGACTGACGGAAGCGTGGCTGCCAATCAGCGCCTACGGCCCCTCCGACCACCACCAACATTCATTCACATCCATACGAACCGGGGTGAGGCTGCGGTGCATGTCTTTATGGAAAGCGCAGTCCCGTTTCAGCTCCACAGTGAAATCAACGCGCATGCTCAGTCCGTCGTTGTCTCTAATTGGTGAGTTGCTCGTGATGGGCGGGGACAGGGGGCGGGGCTTCTCTCGTCTGTTATCGGTTGAAGATTTGAAACACAGAACAAAAAGTCTTCTCGTTGGATTGTGACAGTTTGGGGATTTAATTGGCAAACAATTAATTAAGGGACCGGTGGACATTTTTTTGGGTGGGCAAATGGGACGCAACTGAAATGCCGACGGCAGGTGAGGACACCGCAACTCATTCACAGAGACATCCACGAGCGCCGCGTACGCGTTGCGCAATCGACAACCCAATAATATGTTGACATTAGACACATATTTTGTGTGCCACTGTCCCAACATAAGACGTGACGGACTCTGCAGACTGCCACCGTTGGCTGTCTCGGTTCCGTTGGGTTGCAGCTGGATAGTGTCATATTACTGCAAACCACTGAGGACCCCAAAAGACCTGAAACCAAAGTCTACAAATGCATTTTCCACCCGGTGTATGATTCACCGGACTCGATCCCTGCGGCTGCAGCAGTGTCTGTAATCCGATTATTTCTCCCGTTATGACTGTGACGTGTACCTCCAGTGTGCGTGACAGGGAGTAGACAAACACAATAGCAACGTGCCATTTGGCGCAGAAATTAAATGTAAATTATTCATCAAGTGTCCATTTGAAAGGTGCAGAGCGGGCTGAGTTTGCAATGATAAGATGTGTAAATAATAAAAAGGAGCCCCTCCCCCCACCTTTCCAGAGCCAGATGGACCCCTAATAATGATATGCTGGGGGACTGGGGATCATTATTCAAACCACTGTATGAAGAAATGTCATTGGACAGCATTGCTGACCTAGATTGGCTTGAGTTTTGAAACATCATAAGAATGAAGGATGGGTCTCCTCCCAAACAGTCATAGGGGGATTAGCATGACTCAAGGTAGCAATGATGCAATGATGTGAACATGCATATTTTATTTTTAAATAAAGATAATAATAATAATATATGACTGTGAGAGGTGCTCATTGAAATGGTATTTCTTGTCTCTATAGATAAAGAGTCTTTCTGCTGCACACTGAAGGGAAGGAAGACTGCATCCACAGCACGGAAAGAGAGAGAGCAAAATCGATCACCCGCCTGCTTTTCGGGGTAGCAGAGGAGGCCCCCGGAGATGTCAAGTCTGCTGAAGTGGTGGAGGAAGGCTGGCTTGTTGTGAGTCATCAAGGTCAGTCACGAGGCTTGTCCTTCTGAGATTCTGAATCATATACAATATGTTCACAAATCATGAGCCGTCTCATTTTCAGAAATACTCCACACCAACATAATGTTGCGCAATGAACAACAATGTAATAATATAATGTCACGATCGACTATTTGATGAAGACCCTTTTGAAGCTACTAATGCCAAACAATTAAACAAACGCAAAAGAATGAGCTTTTAAAAAAAAAGAAGCTATTTCTTAACATTCATATGTAATGTCGAAAGATTTTTTTTCTTCTTCAATATTTCAGCTGTCATTTGTTTTGAATGTGGTCTCCACAGAGGCCGGTTTAGATGAGAACAACCAGGGTGCAGAGCAGACTGAGTCCCAGGCATCGAGTTCTGCTCTTCAAGGAGACACGCTAGCAAACGTGGAAAGTGACATCAGGTGAGCGGGAGAATCCTTTCAGGAAATAATCACCATATTATATTTGAGTATGGGGGGATAACGCACAACTTTATTCCAGTTTCTAATATTGGTGAAAATCATCTTGCTTGTGTTTCCCTCCAGTGTTTTTGATCCAGAGCCCACCGTTCAAAGCAGCAGCAGCAGCGGTGGAGCCATCCCAAGCTCTGTTTCTCAGCCTCGAGCCGTGTTAGAAGTGACACAGTTGTCCTGCGTCCAGAAGGCCAAGGCCTGGGCCGACCCGCACCACATGTCTCGTAATGCCATTCAGCGCCAGAACCGCGTTCGCCAAGGAGTCCAGCACCAATACTACCACCTCCAACAGCCGGGACATCGTAACCTCAGCCACTGAGTCTCTGGCTGTAGAACGGCAAATGTCAAGCATGAAAAAATAATCCTTGATGCATTGTCCTTCATTCTTCAATACACACACGCACACATTTTTGTCTTGTGCAAATTTCAGCTATACATCTGATCTAGATGTAACCCCACATAACAACAGGCAGCTACTTTACTACTGTATGAGTATTGAAATGAAGAAGTCCCCCTCATGAAATGAGATCCACTATGTTTTCATGTTTGTGTGGATAAGTGCAGCCTTTTTTTTTAAATGAGCTGTTCTTTGCATATCCACACCACATGCAGTATTATTTAGTTTGATGTAACTGATTCAAAAATAATATGGCAATAAAGATGATGATTTTGCAACGTTTCCTTTTTATTTTGTACTTATTTTCGTCAAATTAAAATGTCCAGATGACGGGGGAACTGTTCACAATTTGACGGAAGCGAATGTCGAGATCTGATTGGCTGGGAGGTAATTGCACCGGCTGTGCTCGAACACATGGCTCGTTCAGGGAACGATGACGCTTCTGGACTTTTTACAATCGCGAGGAACCGTGTTGTTGAACTGACTCCGTCTATGTGCGAGTACGAGGAGGATGGAGTGTTCTCCTGAAACAAAACTCAACAAGCAGTTTCCGTTCAGTTACAGTAGTTTCGCTGGTTCCTCTCAATTGGCCGACGGCTCAGGTGACCTGAATAGAATCGACGGTGACAGGACGCGGAGGCACGCGACACGAGGTGAATTTGCTGACGGCAAAGTGAGAAGAAGAAAAAACCCGGATTTTGAGGTAAATGTTTTGAATATTGTTTTCAGAACTCGACCATCAACAGAAGGACGTCCCTCTGGAACAGCTGTCCTCTGGGAGCCTGTCCGACCTCACGCAGACGGACGAGGAGGGCCGCTCCGACCAGTACTCGGTCATCCACGTCTACGCCGTTTCCATCACCTTCGCCATTGGAATCACCGTTGCTTTGATTCTGAATATTCACCTGGGCCTCAGCTTTGTACGTGTAGTGCAATATAACTGCGGCTGACTGTTGCATTGTTTATCCTCAAGACGGTTTACCTTCCTCAGGTGTTTGCGGAAGGTGTGGTGGCTTCTGACCACCAGCTCTGCACTGCTCTCGGCCAGACGGTCCTTCGCGACCGCGGGTCCAGTGTGGATGCGGCCGTCGCTGCCGCCCTGTGTTTGGGTGTTGTGCATCCTCACGGGTCAGGCGTTGGTGGGTATGTGAGTGCAGGACTTATTGCTGCTCTGTGTGAGACGTCCATGTGGGCCTCACGTACACGTGTCTGGTCGCACATTCATCCGTGGATCACACTCTTCCTGCAGAGGCGGGGTGATGCTGGTTCATGACATCCAGAGGAATAAAACCACAGTGATTAATTTTCAGGGAACATCTCCGAAAGCACTTACAGAGGAGATGCTGAAAAATGTTTCTCAACTAAAGGTAGTGTAAACTAAAAAAAAAGGGAGGGGTTGAGGGGTGATCATTACATATTTTATTTATTTAAACCTTTATTTTATTGAGATTTTTAAAATCTCTTTTTAGAGGGTGACCTGGCCAGGACAGGCAGCAACATAAGAAATGCATAGTTACAAACAAAAAACGCAGAACAATACAAGTTAAAAGAAACAAAAAGTTAAGAGACGGTGACATAACCGAGTTAATTTAAGAAACTGACATTTTTGGGAACCTGCCTCCATTTTTCATTTTATATTTAAAAGCAGAAAGTGGAATCAGTTCTTTGAGTTGTGTGTGTGTGTGTGTGTGTGTGTGTGTGTGTGTGTGTGTGTGTGTGTGTGTGTGTGTGTGTGTGTGTGTGTGTGTGTGTGTGTGTGTGTGTGTGTGTGTGTGTGTGTGTGTGTGTGTGTGTGTGTGTGTGTGTGTGTGTGTGTGTGTGTGTGTGTGTATCTATCTATCTTCCTTCATCTATCTTCATCCTTTCAGGCAGGTCTGCAAGTGGGTGTGCCAGGTCTACTCAGAGGGTTACACCATGCTCACAGCTTGTATGGGAGGTAAGAGTAACAACATATCTTGTTTAGTCTCTTCTTCTTCATCATCCTTAAATCAGATATCTCCCCACAAATTTACTGCAGACTATCCTGGAAGGATGTGGTCACCAGAGCCGCGGCGGTTGCCGATGACGGTTTCAATGTGTCGTTCAGTCTTGGTGAGTCAAAACATTTTCTCACTCGACTGCATTAGACACGATGGTTGTTGTGTCCCGAGGAATGACAAGACCAGGCTGTGACTCGTCTGCGCCGTTCTATATACAGCTGAGGCCATATCGAAGGTAAAAGGCGAGCGGCTGTCGCGGCGCTTCAGGGACATGTTCCTGCCGGGTGGCCGAGCTCTGCTTCCTGGGTCGTTCCTGAGGATGTCCGGTCTGGCCGGAGTCCTCCAGGCCGGGCTGTCAAACTTCTATGATGGGAATTTCTCACGAGAGATGGAGGACGAGGTGAAGGCCGTTATTTAAATAGGTTCCTATGTTCAATCTGCTTTCAACCTTTAGCTTTCATCCAAAGGTGCGAAGAAACGGAGGTGTCCTGAGCAGAGAGGACATGAGTAACTACAGTGTACAAGTAGAGCAGCCGGTGGAGGGCCAGTACAATGGTGGGGACCACGCTTTCCTCAACGGGCGGCATAAACCTGTATGCGTTCTTCCTCCATCTAGATTGTGTTAATCTTGTCTTCTTCTTTTTTTAGAATTTATTATCCAAGTTCCGCCTCCCCCCTCTACTGGTGCAGCGTTAATATCCGCACTCAACCTTTTGGAGGCCCTCCAGCTCAATGGGAACAATAACACCGAAAATCAAACGCACCGCTGGATTGCAGAGGTATTTGAATGCAAAGCTTACATCATGTTCTCGTTTTTATTTATATATATATATATATACTTTAATTATGGCCTGGTTGAAATGGTAGGACATTGTTTATTTCTATTAAGGCTCTGGGGGGTGCTTTGGCTATAGCCAGTGGTTTGGGTGACCCTTCGTATAACTCTTCTGTGACTGAGCTGCTTTCGGACATGCTAAGGTAAACTACATTGAGGAATCTTTCAAATTATTTTTCATTATTGATTTGTCGGACTATCATTTATGATTATTTTTCTCTCTTAAATATCAAAGTATACAATTCCTGTTTTTTTCTTTATCCAATTAAAAAAACAGTGGTACTCTGTTTCCCTCACATGCCGTGAATTAAAGAATCATATTCTCTTTCGGGAACGGTGTTAAAATGTAATTAATGAAATGTAGTTTTCTTGTGGATGGACAAGCACCACAATTAACCAAATCCGTATGCCAGGTATAACTTTCTCTCTGCTCTTTCCAAAGTATCCGGAGGATCAATTCCTCCCATGCCTCTTCACCCGAGTACCCGACGCGGCCAGAGCAGATGGCTGGACAGGTAGTCGTCATGGGGCCGGATGAACTCATCGTGTCAATTGCGAGGTGATGGCGTGAGGCTACTATCTACTGGATATGTGTGGTATGTGCCGCTGGGCACACTGACATTCTTTGTATCCTATCTTTTTTTTTTGGTCTTCCTAATCTCAGTTCCTTGAGCACGCCATTCGGGAGCAGAATCATAACTGGGTCGGGCGTCATTCTCAACAGCCTCATCCTTGACTTCTCCTGGCCAAACAAAACCACGGGGCAACTCGTAACCAATCAGGTGCCACGAGAGAAAGCTCATCATTTTACAAAGTATTTTTTCTTCTAGATGTATAGGGTGCTCACTGTTTTTTTCCCCACTTGTGCACACAGAACAACAGAATCCAGCCAGGAAAGAGGCCCCAAACATCTCTCATGCCCACAATAGTGGTGCCAGCATGGCGTAAATGTGGGATCCACATCGCACTAAGCAGTTCAGGTGGACAGCAGAGTTTGAGTGGGAGCACCCAGGTCTGACCACTTAACGTCATCAGTGTTCAGATTCTTATTCAATGAAAGAAGTTAGGACTTTTTTAATATAGAAAAACATTTCCAATTTTGACTTATGTGCTTTAGGTGTTGATCAGTGCACTGTCAGTCCACAAAGGGAACCCTGAAAGCCTCTTCCTAGGAAGACTCCACCCCGATCGTCAACTAAACGGACGTCTTGTTGAACGTAAGTGGATCTTGGCCTTATCAGTGACATCACTTTTTCCCCCCCGTTTAGTAATGTCATACTTTCCTAGCTCCCTCATCAGCTGAGCTTCCAGAAGAGAGTCCGCCGTATGAAAAGGGCGTCGTAACCAGAGTGAAGACAAACTTTGTTGTCCAGGGGATCCTCAGGAACAAAGATATAATTACTGCCATAACGCCTCTATTATCCGATAGTTCATCACAGTTCTCGTGAACTTTTTATTGTGAAAAAAATCCTCCTGGTGCATATTATGTGTGGTAGTTTCTGGATAAGCTACTATTGCGCTGCATGATGCAAGTGTATGGTGGTTGTTCTCCAGTGTTTTGATACTCGTGTCATTGCGTTTACCGGCCAGCAGAGGGCAGTCATTCAATATTTACTTTCTATTGAAGAGGACAAATGTGTCTATCCATAAGAAACGTCTTAAATAAAGCTTAAAAGAATAAAGTCATAATGCTCGAGCCCTCGGCTGATATGTCCTGATCGACAACAGGCTTCGGTTTTATGCAAGTAGAGGTCACATGGTCACACACGCATAGACACATAATGGCTGATGTGCCTTCAAGAGCCTGTGTCATGCATACCAGTTGTGTTGCAGGATATAGGTCATGTGTTGCAGGATATAGGTCATGTATGTTACATGTGTTACACCGGCATGCAAAAACATGTCACTCAAAACTGCATCATTGTTAAATTTAAACCCATTTGTTTCTTAATATCTGCCGACACTTTCTTTGCAGCTACTTTATGATTAAATACATTTTCAAGCGTATCAAGAAACTGTGTGCGGTTTAACTTGTCTTCTTAAAAGTTCATTTTGGGTTTTTTAAGCAGCACTGGAGTTTTTAGGCTTCTGTCAAATTGGTGTAGTTTGTCAATGCACTGCAAGACAAAGGTCAAGAGATGGCTCTCAACACGTGTCATGACATTAAAAGCAGCTGGCAGCAGTAACATATGTTCCGTCTCAGACATCGACCCCACCACTTAAACTGAGATGCGCGTTTTCCCGTTTTAGGTTCCCCTGAGCCATTTGAGCTGCGCACGCAAGTTTGAGTTTACTGCAGGTTATCTGCGCAATAATTGTCCCCGCAGTAGTTGCCCTAGCAGCTGCTCTTAGTTTGAACACATACCATCGCCTCTCTTATCTCATTTAGTCATTGTGAGGTTTTTTTAGGGGTGAAGTCCCGAGCTGCCAAGTGGGCGTTGCCGGTCAGACGGATCAGTATTTAAGCGCGCCCACTGTTCACCTGCGGGTTACGAACCAAGAGGAGGAGCGATGCTCTGACGTCGGAACCACCTGCTATTAGTTGACGATAAACTCCGGTGACACCGGGACGAAATCCGGTCGCGGAGTAATTGCCTCTTTTGAGGAAAAAAAGAAGAGAAAACAGTAAGTGAGCCCGCACTTTTTTTCTATTTTTCAAAAGCTTTACACACTCTTAATGAAATGTAATGTTTATAAATGTGTTCGGGCAACAGGTTGCAGAGATTTTGTTTGTTTATCGGCATTTGTCTCGTTCCCATATTCAAGCTCGCGCTCTTTGAGTGACGTGTGTAAATTGCGTTAATAATAACAACCTGATTAACATCTAAGCTTACTCATAAGTTAAGTGTGCTTATTAGTTTCTGTCTATGACACCAGGAGTACAGGTTAAAGGGGAATTCTTTTGTCAATTAGTTTCAGTTGAGTCGTAGTTCATGTGAATTAAGTTTCTCCCCACCTTTTTTTAAGTGCCCTGAAGTATCCTTACTCTTGGATTCCTGCAGTTGAGCCGCGTCCCCTGAGCCCTCGCCACTGTACCGGAGGAACTATGGAGCCCGGCGCCGGAGTGGGGGAGAAGTTTTTCATCGTGGTCCGCGGCAAGTCGAGGAAAGGCTTCTGCCGGGGCTGCGTGGGCCGCGTGCAGGCGGAGCTGCAGCCCGGGGAGCTGACGGGGCTGCTGTACGGCAGCAGGGACAGCAACGCCGGGAGCCCCAAGAGCGGAGGCACCGTGAGGCGGGAGGACACGTACCCGCTGACCCGCCACCAGGCGCAGCTGCTGCTCTTCGTTTCCTCCGCGAGCAAACGCCTGGAGCTGCTGTGCAACCCACAGCTGTTCGCGGCCGTCTGCGAGGTGTCATCGGGTGACCTGGTGTTGGTGAAGCACAAGAAGGGCCACTTGCCCGCGGTGGTGAAGAACCTGATGCAGATTGGGAAGAAGGAGGACAAAGGCGACCTGCAAATTGGGAGGAAGGAGGACAAAGACTACCTGCACTTGATCGGCTTCCAGGTGGAGTTTGTGGTGGGTGAAAGTGTGAAGGGCCCCCAAATAGTGGATTCAAGTTGGAGAGCTGAGTGACTGCAACATGTGCACAATAGTGTTTATCTGTTGTTCTATGCATGGGAGAGTTACATCACATGTCATTTAGCAGACCCTTTTATCCAAAGCGACTTACAATAAGTGAATTCAACCATGAGTACAAACTCGGAACAACATCAAGAATCAAGAAAGTAAAATTTTTCCAAGAAAGCCAAACTACAAAAATACCAGTTTGACTCTTTTCCTTTGGTCTTTCCTCCAGGACAGTGATCCCAATCTGTCATCCAAGAAGCCCCCTCCTCTCGCCCTGTTCAGTGCGTCAGACATCATCCAGGTGGTCCCGTCTTACTCCGTTCCCCCTGATCTGCAACGGAAAGAAGTCCAATCTGGGAGTAAGTTTCTGTCGTTGTGGTGTCCTCGTCTTTATCCAACTAAATCCCCTTTTTAGTTTTGTGGACTATATATTGAGCCCTTCTTTAGTTTATAAAAAAGAAACCGCTCCAATCAGATAATTTTACTCCGGCTATAAAATGATTTCTGAAAGTAGGTGACACAGGGAAGTTAAGCAGTCCCGGTACACAACTGGAATAACTGGTCCTGTTGCTGTGATATGTGAAACTGCAGATTCATCACACGGTCTGAGCTGTCTACATACGTCATGTTGGCCTGTAATGTGTTGGCCTGAAGGTCAATCCGATGAGGCAGCTGATGACTAGTCTAAAAAAGAAGAAAAAATTCTTATGACTTCTAACTTTTAACCATCCGCTTCCCATACCTCTCCACAGGTTTGAACAGAACCGGGGTGAAGCACCTCAATCCAACGCCGAATACAGAAGCTTCTCCACGGCAAGTTAGAAAGAGCCGTACACGGCAGAGCATTCAGAGCCGCCGTTCAAGCACACCTCTGGAGGTGGGCTCCATGGTGGAGGTGGTGTCCAACTCGGGGCTCACGGTGTACGGGGTCGTCCAGTGGTTGGGGGTCCCAGAAGGGAAGACTGATAAATGGTCTGGGATTGAATTGGTGAGTGACTACAAAAACATTTTTGAGTTGCATTTTTCTCACGGCCTAAGGAGTCTTTCTGATGCGATTGTCATTGTTCCAGGAGTACGATGTCTCACAGGCCTTCTAGGTTGTGACTTTATGAGACATGTTGTTGGGATGTCCCACTGACCAGACTTCATCTTCACATACGCATTGACATGTGGGTAGTGGAACTGCAATATACGGCGGGATGTATTAATTATAATAGTAAATTGAGGTATTTAATTTATACAAAGATTAGGAATCTCAAAGCAACAATAAAATCATTTTGTACGGGATGCTATGGCAGATGAAGTGGACTAATAAGACATTTGACTTCATACATAAACCCCGCCACTGTGTTCTGCAGGTACCCGACAGGAATACCATATATTTTAGCAGTAGGCCTATGTATGCGAGAGGGGGAAAATAGCATTGTTCAATATTTATAGAAAATTAGTTTGTTTGTCTTGTTTCTCCATACTTAGATGTTGCACACTAACCCACAGACATGCAGGTTACTTTCACTACATTGGGCAATACTCTGAATATAAGTGAATATGCACAGGCAACCTCAAAAATAGCACTGCAACTTTTTTCTGTGACGTGTCTTTTGTTGTGGGAACGTCATAAGACACTTCCACAGATCTAATCACGGATACTATCTGAAGTATTCAGAGTCCCGACACGGTGAATCAAGTGAAGACAAAGGTGGTCTCCGTCGTTTAGCCTGTTAAACCACTAGAGGGAGACAAAGGGGACATAATAAT
This sequence comes from Pseudoliparis swirei, assembly GCF_029220125.1. Lineage (NCBI taxonomy): Eukaryota > Metazoa > Chordata > Actinopteri > Perciformes > Liparidae > Pseudoliparis > Pseudoliparis swirei. The sequence goes on along the minus strand of NC_079405.1, from coordinate 25,650,195 downwards.
AATAATAATCATTTATTTTATATAGCGCTTCTCAAGACACTCGAAGTCGCTTTACAGTCCAGAGTCCAGTAGTCATACACACACACAGTCATCCCGGTGGTGGTAAGCTACATCAGTAGCCACAGCTGCCCTGGGGCAGACTGACGGAAGCGTGGCTGCCAATCAGCGCCTACGGCCCCTCCGACCACCACCAACATTCATTCACATCCATACGAACCGGGGTGAGGCTGCGGTGCATGTCTTTATGGAAAGCGCAGTCCCGTTTCAGCTCCACAGTGAAATCAACGCGCATGCTCAGTCCGTCGTTGTCTCTAATTGGTGAGTTGCTCGTGATGGGCGGGGACAGGGGGCGGGGCTTCTCGTCTGTTATCGGTTGAAGATTTGAAACACAGAACAAAAAGTCTTCTCGTTGGATTGTGACAGTTTCGGGATTTAATTGGCAAACAATTAATTAAGGGACCGGTGGACATTTTTTTGGGTGGGCAAATGGGACGCAACTGAAACGCCGACGGCAGGTGAGGACACCGCAACTCATTCACAGAGACATCCACGAGCGCCGCGTACGCGTTGCGCAATCGACAACCCAATAATATGTTGACATTAGACACATATTTTGTGTGCCACTGTCCCAACATAAGACGTGACGGGCTCTGCAGACTGCCACCGTTGGCTGTCTCGGTTCCGTTGGGTTGCAGCTGGATAGTGTCATATTACTGCAAACCACTGAGGACCCCAAAAGACCTGAAACCAAAGTCTACAAATGCATTTCCCACCCGGTGTATGATTCACCGGACTCGATCCCTGCGGCTGCAGCAGTGTCTGTAATCCGATTATTTCTCCCGTTATGACTGTGACGTGTACCTCCAGTGTGCGTGACAGGGAGTAGACAAACACAATAGCAACGTGCCATTTGGCGCAGAAATTAAATGTAAATTATTCATCAAGTGTCCATTTGAAAGGTGCAGAGCGGGCTTAGTTTGCAATGATAAGATGTGTAAATAATAAAAAGGAGCCCCTCCCCCCATCTTTCCAGAGCCAGATGGACCCCTAATAATGATATGCTGGGGGAGTGGGGATCATTATTCAAACCACTGTATGAAGAAATGTCATTGGACAGCATTGGTCTGCTGACCCAGAATGGCTTGAGTTTTGAAACATCATAAGAATGAAGGATGGGTCTCCTCCCAAACAGTCATAGGGGGATTAGCATGACTCAAGGTAGCAATGATGCACTGTGAACATGCATATTTTATTTTTAAATAAAGATAATAATAATAATATATGACTCAGTGAGCGGTGCTTATTAAAATGGTATTTCTTGTCTATAGATAAAGAGTCTTTCTGCTGCACACTGAAGGGAAGGAAGACTGCATCCACAGCACGGAAAGAGAGAGAGCGAACACAGCGATGTTCAAATCGATCACCCGCCTGCTTTTCGGGGTTGCAGAGGAGGCCCCCGGAGATGTCAAGTCTGCTGAAGTGGTGGAGGAAGGCTGGCTTGTTGTGAGTCATCAAGGTCAGTCACGAGGCTTGTCCTTCTGAGATTCTGAATCATATACAATATGTTCACAAATCATGAGCCGTCTCATTTTCAGAAATACTCCACACCAACATAATGTTGCGCAATGAACAACAATGTAATAATATAATGTCACGATCGACTATTTGATGAAGACCCTTTTGAAGCTACTAATGCCAAACAATTAAACAAACGCAAAAGAATGAGCTTTAAAAAAAAAAAAGCTATTTCTTAACATTCATATGTAATGTCGAAAGATTTTTTTTCTTCTTCAATATTTCAGCTGTCATTTGTTTTGAATGTGGTCTCCACAGAGGCCGGTTTAGATGAGAACAACCAGGGTGCAGAGCAGACTGAGTCCCAGGCATCGAGCTCTGCTCTTCAAGGAGACACGCTAGCAAACGTGGAAAGTGACATCAGGTGAGCGGGAGAATCCTTTCAGGAAATAATCACCATATTATATTTGAGTATGGGGGGATAACGCACAACTTTATTCCAGTTTCTAATATTGGTGAAAATCATCTTGCTTGTGTTTCCCTCCAGTGTTTTTGATCCAGAGCCCACCGTTCAAAGCAGCAGCAGCAGCGGTGGAGCCATCCCAAGCTCTGTTTCTCAGCCTCGAGCCGTGTTAGAAGTGACACAGTTGACCTGCGTCCAGAAGGCCAAGGCCTGGGCCGACCCGCACCACATGTCTCGTAACGCCATTCAGCGCCAGAACCGCGTTCGCCAAGGAGTCCAGCACCAATACTACCACCTCCAACAGCCGGGACATCGTAACCTCAGCCACTGAGTCTCTGGCTGTAGAACGGCAAATGTCAAGCATGAAAAAATAATCCTTGATGCATTGTCCTTCATTCTTCAATACACACACACGCACACACATTTTTGTCTTGTGCAAATTTCAGCTATACATCTGATCTAGATGTAACCCCACATAACAACAGGCAGCTACTTTACTACTGTATGAGTATTGAAATGAAGAAGTCCCCCTCATGAAATGAGATCCACTATGTTTTCATGTTTGTGTGGATAAGTGCAGCCTTTTTTTAAAAATGAGCTGTTCTTTGCATATCCACACCACATGCAGTATTATTTAGTTTGATGTAACTGATTCAAAAATAATATGGCAATAAAGATGATGATTTTGCAACGTTTCCTTTTTATTTTTGTACTTATTTTCGTCAAATTAAAATGTCCAGATGACGGGGGAACTGTTCACAATTTGACGGAAGCGAATGTCGAGATCTGATTGGCTGGGAGGTAATTGCACCGGCTGTGCTCGAACACATGGCTCGTTCAGGGAACGATGACGCTTCTGGACTTTTTACAATCGCGAGGAACCGTGTTGTTGAACTGACTCCGTCTATGTGCGAGTACGAGGAGGATGGAGTGTTCTCCTGAAACAAAACTCAACAAGCAGTTTCCGTTCAGTTACAGTAGTTTCGCTGGTTCCTCTCAATTGGCCGACGCCTCAGGTGACCTGAATAGAATCGACGGTGACAGGACGCGGAGGCACGCGACACGAGGTGAATTTGCTGACGGCAAAGTGAGAAGAAAAAAAACCCGGATTTTGAGCTAAATGTTTTGAATATTGTTTTCAGAACTCGACCATCAACAGAAGGACGTCCCTCTGGAACAGCTGTCCTCTGGGAGCCTGTCCGACCTCACGCAGACGGACGAGGAGGGCCGCTCCGACCAGTACTCGGTCATCCACGTCTACGCCGTTTCCATCACCTTCGCCATTGGAATCACCGTTGCTTTGATTCTGAATATTCACCTGGGCCTCAGCTTTGTACGTGCAGTGCAATATAACTGCGGCTGACTGTTGCATTGTTTATCCTCAAGACGGTTTACCTTCCTCAGGTGTTTGCGGAAGGTGTGGTGGCTTCTGACCACCAGCTCTGCACTGCTCTCGGCCAGACGGTCCTTCGCGACCGCGGGTCCAGTGTGGATGCGGCCGTCGCTGCCGCCCTGTGTTTGGGTGTTGTGCATCCTCACGCGTCAGGCGTTGGTGGGTATGTGAGTGCAGGACTTATTGCTGCTCTGTGTGAGACGTCCATGTGGGCCTCACGTACACGTGTCTGGTCGCACATTCATCCGTGGATCACACTCTTCCTGCAGAGGCGGGGTGATGCTGGTTCATGACATCCAGAGGAATAAAACCACGGTGATTAATTTTCAGGGAACATCTCCGAAAGCACTTACAGAGGAGATGCTGAAAAATGTTTCTCAACTAAAGGTAGTGTAAACTAAAAAAAATGGAGGGGTTGAGGGGTGATCATTACATATTTTATTTATTTAAACCTTTATTTTATTGAGATTTTAAAAATCTCTTTTTAGAGGGTGACCTGGCCAAGACAGGCAGCAACATAAGAAATGCATAGTTACAAACAAAAAACGCAGAACAATACAAGTTAAAAGAAACAAAAAGTGAAGAGACGGTGACATAACCGAGTTAATTTAAGAAACTGACATTTTTGAGAACCTGCCTCCATTTTTCATTTTATATTTAAAAGCAGAAAGTGGAATCACTTCTTTGAGTTTTATATAAGTGTGTGTGTGTGTGTGTATATATATCTTCATCCTTTCAGGCAGGTCTGCAAGTTGGTGTGCCAGGTCTACTCAGAGCGTTACACCATGCTCACAGCTTGTATGGGAGGTAAGAGTAACAACATATCTTGTTTAGTCTCTTCTTCTTCATCATCCTTAAATCAGATATCTCCCCACAAATTTACTGCAGACTATCCTGGAAGGATGTGGTCACCAGAGCCGCGGCGGTTGCCGATGACGGTTTCAATGTGTCGTTCAGTCTTGGTGAGTCAAAACATTTTCTCACTCGACTGCATTAGACACGATGGTTGTTGTGTCCCGAGGAATGACAAGACCAGGCTGTGACTCGTCTGCGCCGTTCTATATACAGCTGAGGCCATATCGAAGGTAAAAGGCGAGCGGCTGTCGCGGCGCTTCAGGGACATGTTCCTGCCGGGTGGCCGAGCTCTGCTTCCTGGGTCGTTCCTGAGGATGTCCGGTCTGGCCGGAGTCCTCCAGGCCGGGCTGTCAAACTTCTATGATGGGAATTTCTCACGAGAGATGGAGGACGAGGTGAAGGCGGTTATTTAAATAGGTTCCTGTGTTCAATCTGCTTTCAACCTTTAGCTTTCATCCAAAGGTGCGAAGAAACGGAGGTGTCCTGAGCAGAGAGGACATGAGTAACTACAGTGTACAAGTAGAGCAGCCGGTGGAGGGCCAGTACAATGGTGGGGACCACGCTTTCCTCAACGGGCGGCATAAACCTGTATGCGTTCTTCCTCCATCTAGATTGTGTTAATCTTGTCTTTTTCTTTTTTTAGAATTTATTATCCAAGTTCCGCCTCCCCCCTCTACTGGTGCAGCGTTAATATCCGCACTCAACCTTTTGGAGGCCCTCCAGCTCAATGGGAACAATAACACCGAAAATCAAACGCACCGCTGGATTGCAGAGGTATTTGAATGCAAAGCTTACATCATGTTCTCGTTTTTATTTATATATATATATATATACTTTAATTATGGCCTGGTTGAAATGGTAGGACATTGTTTATTTCTATTAAGGCTCTGGGGGGTGCTTTGGCTATAGCCAGTGGTTTGGGTGACCCTTCGTATAACTCTTCTGTGACTGAGCTGCTCTCGGACATGCTAAGGTAAACTACATTGAGGAGTCTTTCAAATTATTTTTCATTATTGATTTGTCGGACTATCATTTATGATTATTTTTCTCTCTTAAATATCAAAGTATATAATTCCTGTTTTTTTCTTTATCCAATTAAAAAAACAGTGGTACTCTGTTTCCCTCATATGCCGTGAATTAAAGAATCATATTCTCTTTCGGGAACGGTGTTAAAATGTAATTAATGAAATGTAGTTTTCTTGTGGATGGACAAGCACCACAATTAACCAAATCCGTATGCCAGGTATAACTTTCTCTCTGCTCTTTCCAAAGTATCCGGAGGATCAATTCCTCCCATGCCTCTTCACCCGAGTACCCGACGCGGCCAGAGCAGATGGCTGGACAGGTAGTCGTCATGGGGCCGGATGAACTCATCGTGTCAATTGCGAGGTGATGGCGTGAGGCTACTATCTACTGGATATGTGTGGTATGTGCCGCTGGGCACACTGACATTCTTTGTATCCTATCTTTTTTTTTTTGTCTTCCTAATCTCAGTTCCTTGAGCACGCCATTCGGGAGCAGAATCATAACTGGGTCGGGCGTCATTCTCAACAGCCTCATCCTTGACTTCTCCTGGCCAAACAAAACCCCGGGGCAACTCGTAACCAATCAGGTGCCACGAGAGAAAGCTCATCATTTTACAAAGTATTTTTTCTTCTAGATGTATAGGGTGCTCACTGTTTTTTTCCCCACTTGTGCACACAGAACAACAGAATCCAGCCAGGAAAGAGGCCCCAAACATCTCTCATGCCCACAATAGTGGTGCCAGCATGGCGTAAATGTGGGATCCACATCGCACTAAGCAGTTCAGGTGGACAGCAGAGTTTGAGTGGGAGCACCCAGGTCTGACCACTTAACGTCATCAGTGTTCAGATTCTTATTCAATGAAAGAAGTTAGGACTTTTTTTTTAATATAGAAAAAACATTTCCAATTTTGACTTATGTGCTTTTAGGTGTTGATCAGTGCACTGTCAGTCCACAAAGGGAACCCTGAAAGCCTCTTCCTAGGAAGACTCCACCCCGATCGTCAACTAAACGGACGTCTTGTTGAACGTAAGTGGATCTTGGCCTTATCAGTGACATCACTTTTTTCCCCCCCGTTTAGTAATGTCATACTTTCCTAGCTCCCTCATCAGCTGAGCTTCCAGAAGAGAGTCCGCCGTATGAAAAGGGCGTCGTAACCAGAGTGAAGACAAACTTTGTTGTCCAGGGGATCCTCAGGAACAAAGATATAATTACTGCCATAACGCCTCTATTATCCGATAGTTCATCACAGTTCTCGTGAACTTTTTATTGTGAAAAAAATCCTCCTGGTGCATATTATGTGTGGTAGTTTCTGGATAAGCTACTATTGCGCTGCATGATGCAAGTGTATGGTGGTTGTTCTCCAGTGTTTTGATACTCGTGTCATTGCGTTTACCGGCCAGCAGAGGGCAGTCATTCAATATTTACTTTCTATTGAAGAGGACAAATGTGTCTATCCATAAGAAACGTCTTAAATAAAGCTTAAAAGAATAAAGCCATCATGCTCGAGCCCTCGGCTGATATGTCCTGATCGACAACAGGCTTCGGTTTTATGCAAGTAGAGGTCACATGGTCACACACGCATAGACACATAATGGCTGATGTGCCTTCAAGAGCCTGTGTCATGCATACCAGTTGTGTTGCAGGATATAGGTCATGTATGTTACATGTGTTACACCGGCATGCAAAAACATGTCACTCAAAACTGCATCATTGTTAAATTTAAACCCATTTGTTTCTTAATATCTGCCGACACTTTCTTTGCAGCTACTTTATGATTAAATACATTTTCAAGCGTATCAAGAAACTGTGTGCGGTTTAACTTGTCTTCTTAAAAGTTCATTTTGGGTTTTTTAAGCAGCACTGGAGTTTTTAGGCTTCTGTCAAATTGGTGTAGTTTGTCAATGCACTGCAAGACAAAGGTCAAGAGATGGCTCTCAACACGTGTCATGACATTAAAAGCAGCTGGCAGCAGTAACATATGTTCCGTCTCAGACATCGACCCCACCACTTAAACTGAGATGCGCGTTTCCCCGTTTTAGGTTCCCCTGAGCCATTTGAGCTGCGCACGCAAGTTTGAGTTTACTGCAGGTTATCTGCGCAATAATTGTCCCCGCAGTAGTTGCCCTAGCAGCTGCTCTTAGTTTGAACACATACCATCGCCTCTCTTATCTCATTTAGTCATTGTGAGGTTTTTTTAGGGGTGAAGTCCCGAGCTGCCAAGTGGGCGTTGCCGGTCAGACGGATCAGTATTTAAGCGCGCCCACTGTTCACCTGCGGGTTACGAACCAAGAGGAAGAGCGATGCTCTGACGTCGGAACCACCTGCTATTAGTTGACGATAAACTCCGGTGACACCGGGACGAAATCCGGTCGCGGAGTAATTGCCTCTTTTGAGGAAAAAAAGAAGAGAAAACAGTAAGTGAGCCCGCACTTTTTTTCTATTTTTCAAAAGCTTTACACACTCTTAATGAAATGTAATGTTTATAAATGTGTTCGGGTAACAGGTTGCAGAGATTTTGTTTGTTTATCTGCATTTGTCTCGTTCCCATATTCAAGCTCGCGCTCTTTGAGTGACGTGTGTAAATTGCGTTAATAATAACAACCTGATTAACATCTAAGCTTACTCATAAGTTAAGTGTGCTTATTAGTTTCTGTCTATGACACCAGGAGTACAGGTTAAAGGGGAATTCTTTTGTCAATTAGTTTCAGTTGAGTCGTAGTTCATGTGAATTAAGTTTCTCCCCACCTTTTTTTAAGTGCCCTGAAGTATCCTTACTCTTGTATTCCTGCAGTTGAGCCGCGTCCCCTGAGCCCTCGCCACTGTACTGGAGGAACTATGGAGCCCGGCGCCGGAGTGGGGGAGAAGTTTTTCATCGTGGTCCGCGGCAAGTCGAGGAAAGGCTTCTGCCGGGGCTGCGTGGGCCGCGTGCAGGCGGAGCTGCAGCCCGGGGAGCTGACGGGGCTGCTGTACGGCAGCAGGGACAGCAACGCCGGGAGCCCCAAGAGCGGAGGCACCGTGAGGCGGGAGGACACGTACCCGCTGACCCGCCACCAGGCGCAGCTGCTGCTCTTCGTTTCCTCCGCGAGCAAACGCCTGGAGCTGCTGTGCAACCCACAGCTGTTCGCGGCCGTCTGCGAGGTGTCATCGGGTGACCTGGTGTTGGTGAAGCACAAGAAGGGCCACTTGCCCGCGGTGGTGAAGAACCTGATGCAGATTGGGAAGAAGGAGGACAAAGGCGACCTGCAAATTGGGAGGAAGGAGGACAAAGACTACCTGCACTTGATCGGCTTCCAGGTGGAGTTTGTGGTGGGTGAAAGTGTGAAGGGCCCCCAAATAGTGGATTCAAGTTGCAGAGCTGAGTGACTGCAACATGTGCACAATAGTGTTTATCTGTTGTTCTATGCATGTGAGAGTTACATCACATGTCATTTAGCAGACCCTTTTATCCAAAGCGACTTACAATAAGTGAATTCAACCATGAGTACAAACTCGGAACAACATCAAGAATCAAGAAAGTAAAATTTTTCCAAGAAAGCCAAACTACAAAAATACCAGTTTGACTCTTTTCCTTTGGTCTTTCCTCCAGGACAGTGATCCCAATCTGTCATCCAAGAAGCCCCCTCCTCTCGCCCTGTTCAGTGCGTCAGACATCATCCAGGTGGTCCCGTCTTACTCCGTTCCCCCTGATCTGCAACGGAAAGAAGTCCAATCTGGGAGTAAGTTTCTGTCGTTGTGGTGTCCTTGTCTTTATCCAACTAAATCCCCTTTTTAGTTTTGTGGACTATATATTGAGCCCTTCTTTAGTTTATAAAGAAAAAGAAACCGCTCCAATCAGATAATTTTACTCCGGATATAAAATGATTTCTGAAAGTAGGTGACACAGGGAAGTTAAGCAGTCCCGGTACACAACTGGAATAACTGGTCCTGTTGCTGTGATATGTGAAACTGCAGATTCATCACACGGTCTGAGCTGTCTACATACCTCATGTTGGCCTGTAATGTGTTGGCCTGAAGGTCAATCCGATGAGGCAGCTGATGACTAGTCTAAAAAATCTTATGACTTCTAACTTTTAACCATCCGCTTCCCATACCTCTCCACAGGTTTGAACAGAACCGGGGTGAAGCACCTCAATCCAACGCCGAATACAGAAGCTCCTCCACGGCAAGTTAGAAAGAGCCGTACACGGCAGAGCATTCAGAGCCGCCGTTCAAGCACACCTCTGGAGGTGGGCTCCATGGTGGAGGTGGTGTCCAACTCGGGGCTCACGGTGTACGGGGTCGTCCAGTGGTTGGGGGTCCCAGAAGGGAAGACTGATAAATGGTCTGGGATTGAATTGGTGAGTGACTACAAAAACATTTTTGAGTTGCATTTTTCTCACGGCCTAAGGAGTCTTTCTGATGCGATTGTCATTGTTCCAGGAGTACGATGTGAAGGGCTGCTCTGATGGGACTTGCGGAGGCCAGAGGTATTTCACCTGCAAAGGTGGCAGGGCGTTGTTTGTTCCCGCCAAGAAGTGCAAACCTGACGGCAGGTTCGTCTGCACGTCGCCAGAAAAGAAGAACCTCAACCCCGACGACGCACCTCCAGGTTAAACATCCTCCAGAATGTCTTCCACTGAACTGCGGTGGACTCGTTAGTCCACTAAACACTATTCACGAACTTTCGATCAAGTATTGTGTAAAGTCAGTACATGAAGTGTTAGAGATATTTTTCATTCGTCTCAGATGTGTCATTTATGATTCACACATCTGTCACGGACTCTGCTTTGTGATGTCACACTTGGGTTGAACATTCGTTTAATTGTCTGACTTCTTCTCACACCCTTCTGAAGAAAAATAGAGTCCAACTGCTCCTGAAACAATGCACGGCTTAGTGAACTTATTTTTTTATAAATAGATTGAAAGAGCATGTGGGTGGTTCATCTGGTTGTAGCTATTTGTGTTGACTGACGTATGTGCACCTGTTTGAACTGGGACATGATGACTTTTCTTTCTTTTTGTATTCTGTCACTTTTTTTATGTCGTATGTCTGAAACTTTGTTTAATGTGCTGCTGCTTGTTTCGGCATGACACTCTTGGAAAGGAGATTTTAAATCTCAATGAGGCTTTTCCGGGTAAAATAAATCAAACTTCCTGCTTTTGGAAGAGCAGGTTAATCCGTCTTCAGAAAGACAAAGTGTGGTCGTCCAGTCGGCTGCTGCAGAATACTGCGTCTCTACCTCCAGCTACGAGTGAAATACAGAGGCCTGTGTCGGGCCGCCATTTATTCGATCAGTTTGTGTGTGTTTGCTCTCCGTTTTCAGTTCCTCCTTTTGAGGAGTCTGAGGAGGATGCGCCTCCTATTCCTGAATCCGAGGCCTTGTCTTTGTTGGTGGGACGAATGAAAGGGATCCAGGGTCACATCAACTCCTGTTACCTCGATGCCACGCTCTTGAGGTAAATCCAGTTTGACGCCTCTCGGGGCATTTTATCCTTCAACGCAGCACCCGGTTTTTAATTTAGTCTCATTATCTCAAGTTTTTTTTTATGACGGGGAGATCATGGACAACTTTTCAAATGAGCACGGTGAGTTCACTTGACAAACACAATGTTTTTTTCTGCATTCAGTTTGTTCAGTACATCCGTGACCCTGGACAACATCTGCAGAAGATCTGCTGACGCGGAGAAACCCGTAACCTGCACCCTGAGAAAAATAGTCAACCGTTTGCGCAGGTATACACACTACGCTGTCTTTAATCCAGTGTTGCCCTCGCATTAACAAGTCTGCAAAACATAATGACATCCTGCATAATCTCAACTGGTGTACAAGTCTTAATGATACTTAATACACTTGCAAACACAAAAGAGCAGGGCGTCAAGCTATGTGGAACTTAATGAAGGGTGTGATGCGTCTTTATGTGTGCACTCCTGATCGTGTTCTCACTGGAGGCTAATATACACTTGTAATGTGCTTGTCGCAGACAAGGGTTTGTCCCTGCAGAGAGTGTCATGAATTTCCGCAAAGAGCTTGGCTGCGACACCTTCCGAACAGAGGAGAAAGGTACACGCCAATATCTTGCTAGTAATTACAGTCATTGTGAGGTTACATGCCCAAACCTACTGTTCAATTTCTGTCAGTTCTTTGTTGTTGTTGTTGTTGATTGCTTGGCTTTACTGCAGACCCGGAGGAGTTCATCACGGTCCTCTTCCAGAACGTGCTTTGCATGGAGCCGCTGCTCAAGCTCAGGTAGGACCTGAAGCCACCCGGTGTTAAAGATCCTGTCCCATGTGACGGCGTAAAAGTTGCAGAAATATACTTTTTTTATTTTTTAGATCGGGCCAAGAAACTTGTCAGGGTGCCTACACCTTCCAGATCTTTCTGGAAAAAGATCAGATGGGGCCGATGCCCACCGTCCAACAGCTGCTGGACACATCCTGCCTGTCGGGTGACCTCAAGTTTGAAGAGGTGAGCGTTTGCTCCTGTTGAAAGTGGTTTATTGAGCGTTTGTTTCTGGACATTAATGTAATCGCCGTCACTGTTTGTCCCTCAGACGCCGTCCTGTCTCATGGTTCAGATGCCGAGGTTTGGAAACAAGTATAAGATGTTTTCTCACATAATTCCCTCCACTGAGCTTGACATCACAGATCTCCTATACAACTGTGAGAAACGGACTTGGTCTGCATTGACTTTTTTATTTATTTAAATCATGTAGCACGTGAATGGATTTTTTTATTTATTATTCGTGTTTTTTGAGGAGCTCAAATATGCTGACGGCTCGCTTAATTCCCCCCCAACAGCTCCAAGGGAATGCTTCATCTGTGGGCATCTGGCTGAGTACGAGTGTCTTCAGTGTCTGCCAGATCGCAAGCTGCAGCCAGGGAGGATAAAACAGTACTGCTCTACCTGCAACGCACAGGTACGCCAGATAGCCAGTTTAGATGTCCGATACCTGCAAACGTGTTAAACTCACTCGCTAATTGTTCCTTCAGGTGCACACCCATCCCTCACGGCAGGGTCACACCGCCAAAGCTCTCGTGGTGCCAGCAGACGCAGCCTCTGATTCTCCGGTGCGCAGGCACACGATGCAGCTGTTTGCTGTGCTCTGCATTCAAACCAGCCACTACGTGTCCTTTGTCAAGTGCGGCCCCGACACTCACTCCTGGCTCTTCTTTGACAGCATGGCAGACCGATGCGGTAAGATGGATTTCGGCTCGTTTTTTATTTACTTATTTTTGCCGTGATAGAATTGGAAAAAATCCTGATGTTCGTGGAAACTCCGCCTACGAAGCGGTAACCCCGCGACTTCCTTCTTACCGTCGCATTGAAAATGCGGAAGGTTATGTTTTGATCGCCGTGTATTTATTTATTTCTTTGTATGCGCGTTATTCGCATAACAAAAAAAGTTTTAAACCGAATCGCATGACATTTGGTGGGATGATTGGTTATTATCCGGGGACCATTTGATTAGATTTTGGGATCGATCGGGTCAAAGGTCAAGGTCAAGGTCATGAAAAGGTCAACATCTTCTTGAATCGCATGACATTTGGTGGGATGATTGGTTATTATCCGGGGACCATTTGATTCGATTTTGGGATCAATCGGGTCAAAGGTCAAGGTCATCGATAGGTCAAAATCTTCTTTTTACCATAGCACGGTCAATTTATATCCAATTGGCATGCAACTAATGCCAAAATGTTCATAATTCAATGCCCAGTGTTGTGATATGCGAAGGTATGCGCTCTACCGAGTGCCCGTTCTAGTTTCCTTATAAGGCAGCTTCGACAGTGTGAGGTCTAAGACTTTTATCCCTTCTTGGGCTGATCTAATCTCAAAGGCTGCTCGTTCCGACAGGTGACGATCACCGTGGCTACAGCATTCCTGTGATCCGAGCGTGTCCGGAGTTGGGTGACTTCCTGTCCCGGCCGGAGGAGGAGCTGGCTTGTTCTAACCCCTCCCAGGCGCCTGAGTTGGTGTGCAGGCTGCTGTGCGACTCGTACATGTTTTTATACCAAAACCCAGCCGCGCCAATTTTGACGCCAAACCAGCAGGAGTCTTAGACGCCCGTGAGGCCGAGGACGTAGCGTTCCAATAACAACGCCTTTAATAACCTTGCCTCTGCACAATCAACTGGATTATGGGTTTGTTATTAGAAACGGAGGCTTCGAACATCACGTAGGAAAGCGATACGAAGAGAAGCCGACTATGAATGTAGTTTAAAGTTGATGTAGATATGTAAGGAGAGAGAGAATGTCAGTGGAACGGAGATGCACTTCCTCCTGAAGTGTAAAACATTCAACGAAGTAAGAAACAATGATTTTGAAGGACAGGGAATGACCTCCACATGCACGCATGCGTTTGTTAAAATGTAATTGTAACACTGTACATATATTGTTATTATACAACAATCACATTGTGTTTTAATATTATTGTACTTTTCATTTTTATGTTTTGGGAACGTTTTTATTTTTTATTTTTTTACTTTCATGTCAATAAAGCCACATTGACTTGAATTGAATGAGCAGTGAAATGTTCATATCTGAACTCTTAAAAAATACCTTCTTTATCTCCTTGATGTTGTTACACTGAGATAATGATGACCATCATTTTTCAAAGGAAACTGAATTTGAATTGCGCATCTAGGCCGGGTATTTGGAATGTTAAACGAGTACTTGGTGACTTGTTTGTGCAATATTTCTTTTCTTTGGATTGTCAGATGTGACCTAACACACTCACTGAATCCTCCCAGGTCATGTGAATGACGTGCTTTTCTTGTTGTTGATGGGCTGTCTCTTAGAGAAAAAAAAGAAGATTGGAATGTGGGGTGAACTCGACAGGCTGGAAAATAAGCTTTTCAAAGATATGTGTTATGTATTGAGTATAACTATCTGCAACGTGGTAGAAGAAAAGTAACAAATGGGACAAACATGTTCTTCCACGCTGCAAATTTCAAATGTAAGACTCAATTCAGAATATCTCCACATTGAGGTTGAAAGTGAAAAAGCTATGGCTAGGAGATTGGTTAACAGCATCGGCATAGTTACTTTCTAACTTGCTGAAAAAGACCCTGTCCTATCTGTCGACCTTTCCCAATACTTTTGTCAACAATTTCACTGTGGAGATTTTACATCGGCACATTACTGGATCTGTGATTTTCATCAATCAAATCTCAAATTTGCAGTTGGAAATCAGTGAATTACAGAATTGTATTGTGCTATATATATATTAGCGCACAGAGCCCCTCTAAAAAGATACACCACTGCCTATCATAATGCTTTTTAGTGGTAATTTACAGTGTGGACTAATTCATTTCGATCTGTTTGACATTTGAAATATCTTTTTATGCTAAGAGTCTAGACATAATGTAGTGCTTTGAAGGTTCTGTGAGGAAAGGTGATCCCTGTGAGGTAACGTGATGGACTACACTGCCCTCTAGTGGACGAATGTGAGTATGCCATGAACATCCTCGTTGATAAATACTTATCCATAATACCAGTTTATATATAGGCCCACCAAACCACAACTGTGTACATTATTGTTATAACATCGGAGGGGGAAATATACATTAGGAAGTGGTATTGAATTTTTTTTTTTAAAGCCCATAAAAGTTATTAAATAAATGTTAAAGAGCAAGCAGCCATGCTTTTATAATAAATGTAAATACTATGTTAAAATGCTGGTGTTTTTAGATGATGTACTGTCTCTTCAGATGTTATATAGTTAATCACTGGTCAACCATTAAAAACCCTACATATTTTGAAGATAATGCAACATGCACCAGCTGGCATGAGACAAAACAAATACTTTTTTAAAAGAACATTTCTATTTAATATTCTGAACCACACCTTTTGAAATCCAATTCCCTCCACTACAGTCTAACTTCTTTGCGTTATGTGATGGGCCTGTTGGTTGCACAGGGCAAGACAGCTCCTGTCTGTTACGTGCCACACATTTTGGCCTACACCGTGTTTTGAAATCACAAATATGTATTGTTTGACATGCACGATCACTCAATGACATACGGGCATAGTATACAGCATCTGAAAGGACGGGCCTCCTCAGGCATGATGCTGATATGCATGTTGTTGTTACTACTAGTAGTTATTTGCACAGTTCCTCAAATTCAGTGAATGCAAACGACAAAGCAGAAGAGCACCTGAGTGGAGCAGCCTGTGCATGTGCATCACTCACTCACTCGGACCGTGTGTGACCACCGTGGGCCTGGAGAGCAACACGTTTAATCGAGAGGAGGAGCCACGCCGCTCTCCACCATTTAAACCGGCGGCGCATGCGCATTAGCGCACAATCGGGACTTAAAATCTCGTACACAACTGTGTCTTTTCTTCATTCTGCCTGCATCTCCTCGTCGGCGTGTGGCAACCCGACACGTTACTCGTCTTTTGCTTTGTTTCAATCAAACAAACGACACGTAGGAAATGAGTGGGGACCAGGTAATGCCACCTCTGCTGACGAACGGTGACAATGTACTGCTGCCATTTCATGCGCTCGCTTCAGATAACTTGGCTAACTAGACAGCGGCTGCTAGCGCGCGTTAGCCGAGTGTGTTTGTAACGTTATTTTGTTGTTCACAGCTTTCTGACGCGTCGCGTTTGTGTTCGCTGTGCGAGGTAGAGGGTCTGTCCGGCGAGGGTTGCGGTTGGAGTGACTGGGCATTAACTCCGGGCCAACGGGCACATTTTTAATGCGCCGCTAGCCGTAGCCGACGTTAGCCGCAGCGGCGTCGGTGTCAGCCGCGGAGCAGCGCCGAGAGCCAGCCGACCGAGCTAGCAGAGCTAGCATGGCAGCTAACAACTCCCGTTGCGATCCAGCAAGTTCAAAGTTAGTTAGCCACCGCGATATTTAACGCCGGTCTGTTTGTGTGTGTTTTTCAGATTGACTGCGGCTCTCGTTTCAACGGTAAGCGTGTGACACAAAGCAAGCGGCTTGCAGGGATGGTTCCCCCCCTCTGACATGTCTTCGCTGCTCTGTAACGTTACGGTAGTTCTCGGCAGAGGACAGAAATGGCGTCCAGAGACTAAGTCCTCTGTCTCACTCTCAGGCGCCTATTGTTCAAAAGGGAGGTCCAATAAAAGCTTTTCCGAGCGGTATTTTCTCGATGCAAATCATTATTAGCGCACACCTAGAGGTGTTTTATCAGTTTATCGCATTGTAATGTATTTATGGTTGGCTTTAAGTGGCATAATTCTCACCTGAAAGTGAGGGTTTGGGGGTTGAGGACTTAGTCTCTGCGCCATTTTCTTTTTTCGGTGTAGCGGCCTGACTGCTGCAAGCTGAACCCAGACTATGAAGTGGAGCCGGCTGTGTCGAGGAGCAATGAGACGGCAGATCGCTTCATTCATATCTTACCGAGTGACCAAGAAGTCTGTTTTTTTAATACCACGACTGAACGCTTTTTTTTTAATGGCAAGCGTTATTTTTTATTTAAGCTAGAGGGCCCGAACATTTCAAGAGAAAGTGAACAGTTGTAAGTTAGAGACACATTTCAACTGTCAACTCATCGAGTAAACAGCTTAAAGTCATCACGCACGTTATTACGTACGTATTAGTTTATTTGAACAGCGTGGCCATCATAAGAGTATTTTGGGGTGGGGTAATGTTTCATGCTATTATGATTTGTCTGTTTAAAGATCAATAAACCTGTATCAAGCATACAAGCTGACCACCACTCGTAGCCATGCCAAGAAAACTAAGTGGATTTTAATTAAGTCCAGTTAAGCGGGTCTAATGTTTGTTTTCTATGGTAATCATGCAAAATATTAACTGAAGCGATTCAGCTGTCTTACAATCACATGCAGGTTATTGAGCTGAGATGTACTTCTCTACGCATCTGGAATGCTTCAAATCATCTACACAATTGTAGCGGTCCACTTATTTTGTTTTCATTCATCAGCAATGGCGCTTGACACTTGACAGGCATACTTCACTTGTATTTGACAGTGATATTAATTCCTGCCATACTAGACTATCTAAAGTCATTAACTACTAATGTTGGCTTTCTACAGAGCATGTTAACTGGCCCGATTTAAAAAAAAAAGATTACTCATCAGCAGGTTTAACCAGCACGCATTGTACTTTATGCATCCATGAAGGTTTAGTACAACTTGTCTGCTTGTCAATCATATCAGTTGAATGTTTGTCATCTGTGTACTGTTAAGTGTTGCTCAAAACACTTCAGTATGTAATGCAGGTGCAAATGCTCCCATTCATTTTTCAAATTATTTGGTTTCTGTCTTGAGAGGACGACACAAATCAACTCTCCAAAGAGTAGATAAAGAGTCAATTAGTTTTTACTATGACACATTTATCAAAGTGAAGCTCGAAGTTGGTCTTTCACTTGATGAATTTCTTTAGGCTCAAATCCCTTATCAAAGACTTTCAGCATGAACATGGATGCTTTTGGTTTGTTTTACACTGGTGTACGTGGAGAGCATTATGGATGCATTATTTTTAGGACCTGTTCCTAGACAAGTCTGTCAGCTGTGCGCCTGACCAGGTCTACAGCCGGTCAGCCGTACGCTAAAGCATGTAGACTTGATTAGGAGGTTGATTGCCATTATTACCTCCCTAAAAATGATTCATTTCCCCCCCCCCCCCGAGCTGTGGTGTTGCAAATTAAAGGAGGTGGAAGACCATTTACTTCACTGACCTGTTTCAGCCTGTCTGTTTCTTATCTTCTCATAAACAATGAGTCATATATACGGGCAGTAGATGGTGCTGTGCTACTGTGTCATACATTTTCTGTCTACTCTTTGCATGGCATTCAGTGTATTGCATGTTGGGACCTTGTGTAATTAATGTTTTTACAAGGGGGAAAAACTATGCGGGGGGACTTTCTTCTTCCCAAATTTTTGATTGAGCCTGTGTTTCTCTGTTAGTCTTACCCACGTGTGTGTGTGTGTGTGTGTGTGTATATAGTCATTAAATAGATCTTGTACCTAAAACTGAGGAACACCAAACCTACTAGTTCTTTGATCTATTGTTGGGTTATCGCAGTCAATATCTTTTACTCTTAAAGAATATGACAGTGTTTTCTTCTCAGACTCTCACAAGCACAAAGAAAAGTACAAAGAGAAGGAACACAAACATAAGGACCACAAAAAGGATAAGGAACGGGAAAAAGCAAAGCATGGCAACAGGTATGGCGTGTGTGCTTCCAGATTATTCATGAATGCATATTTTGGGTTATATTTGCTCAAATTGGATAAGTACACTTGATCATGGCATTATTTTTGTATCGTCTTAAATCGGGGAAGGTGAAACAACCGTAATACATTCTGTTTTATATACTTCAACTCAAGTGATCACAATGACTCCTCTGACCAAAAATACAGAGACAAGGAGAAGGAAAAGATGAAGAACAAAGATGGCAGCGCAGACAAATACAAGGACAAGCACAAGGAGAAGAAGGTGACTTACCACGCACATAATTCATGGAGGAATGCACATGTGGTTGTGCATGTGTGATTTTAGGGTTCAGTGTGAATCATTCTGCAATGTGACGCTCTGTCACATGACGTACATGTATCTGACTTGCCATGTACAGCATACACTTATTTCCCACCTCTACATTATGACATATTTGATAAATATGTCCATTCTGCCAGGACATGTGTCCAAAAATATGGATAGACAATGAATCACAAAGCGGCAAAGATGAATCTCCACCACAAGGTCACAATGCAATCTGGAGCTTCTTTAATTTAATGTGTTTGGTGTTAATTTGTTCTGATAATTACTCAATTGGTCTGCAAATGGGGGGGGGGGGGGGGTGAATGCTGAGGGCAACTAGTGTATAATATCAGACACATTCCTGGACCCCTATAATTCTGTAAAATGTATTTTAAATCCAAAGTAGCGAAACAATTTAGATGCTCCTGCTTCTTTGCCTGAGATCAGAGAATTGTCAACTCAATGCTGTTTTAGGCGACTTAAAGTTGAACACTACTCATCTACCGCTCGGGACTAACCGATGTCGTATGCAGAAAGTACAATACAATTCCAGTATTTAACAACTGGACTTTGATGAAGCTTTTATTAAGCAGATATATTGTTTGTCATGTTGGTTTTACAATATTTTTCCCTAAACAACTTTTTGGTGCATCTTTCAGACGAAGCCCCTTGATGTAAAAGTCAAAAAGGAGAATGGCTTTGCCAGGTATGTATGTGTTTAATGTTTATCGAAGAACTACATTAACTCTACCATCGGATGTGTTTTTATATGAAGCCATTTCTGATTTAGAATATTTGTGTTTTGGTTTTTGCAGCCCTCCTCCAGCAGTGAAGTCCGAGCCTCAGGATACCTTTTTCCACTCTCCTAAACTTGAGAAGTCTCTAAAAAGAGAACGGGCCGACGATAACGAGTGAGTGGCCTTTGCAATTAGCCTTCTTGAATGTCCTCTGTGTCTGTCGGAGGGTTTGGGGTATTTTGTGAAGTTGTCTGTGACCAAACTTCTAACACAAGTTGTTTTTCAGCTCTGACTTTAAGGCCAAAAAAGTAAAGATTGAAAATGACAAGAAGGTCAAGAAAAGGAAACCAGAGGAGGAGGTAAGCGTGTGCTTAGGCTTTAACGTTTAACGATGAAAAGAGGCCTCGTTACTCCTGTGTGCTCTGGCGCATGTGTGCTTTTTTTTTTTCTGCCGATACTGGCATTTCTTGTGCCAACATGTGAGCAAAATAACTTGGTTTCTGTTCTTTTTTTTAAAGGATATTAAGCCCAAAAAGCCAACAAATAAAAGAGCAGTCACTGACGGAAGAAAGAAAGTAAAGAAGGAGCCAGAGGAGAAGTGGAAATGGTGAGTTATTCATGCCAGCTGAACGATACCGACATGCCCGTCGATGCGGGGGCGGAGCAAGTGTTGGACGGAGTCATGTTTTGTCTTTCTTCGGTATATTCAAACTCCTTATTCGATTCTTCGGTTAATTCCAGGTGGGAGGAAGAGAGATACACAGATGGCTCCAAATGGAAATTTCTGGAACACAAAGGACCTGTTTTCGCACCACCGTACGAGCCTCTTCCTAGTCACGTCAAATTTTCCTATGACGGTAAGATTGTAATAAATAATAACGCATTTTATTTGTAAAGCACTTTTCATAAAACACGAATCTCAAGAGTGCTCCAGAGCCAGTAGACGGTTAGAAAATAACTAAGCTTGTACTTCTCAATGGAGTCAGTCAACAACTACACTGTTTAATCATGCGATACCATGTCAGTGGAGAACAAAACAGACTTTATTCATTTGTTTACGTTTTAGGTAAGCACATGAAGCTGCGCCCAGAGGCGGAAGAGGTGGCCACGTTCTATGCCAAAATGCTGGACCACGAGTACACCACAAAGGATATCTTCCGCAAAAACTTCTTTAAAGATTGGAGGAAGGTAAGAAGAGAGAGGCACTTGAAAATAAAAAGACTCGGCATTCGTGACATGAGTAGAGTCTTGGGAAGTGACTGTTCAAAAGATTTTGGTTTTTTGAGCGTGTACCGTGTTTTGCGACTGCAGGAAATGTCTGCAGAGGAGAAGGCCAAGTTGACCGATCTGAAGAAGTGTGACTTCGCTCCGATGAGTGAATACTTCAAGGCGCAGTCTGAAGCCAGGAAGGCCATGTCCAAGGATGCCAAACTGGTAAAGCATTACGTTGTATCTACACGAGAGGAAACTCCTATATAGCCCAATATATTAACAGCCATAACCTGTGTTACCTTTTTGTTTACTTCCATAGTTGTTGAATAATTAATGACATGCTAGGCAGTTATTAGCCCTTTTGTCCACATCAACCCTGAGCCCAAATGTTTTTGTGATGAGGATCTGAAGTCTGTTATACAAATTCCATTGCAATGTCAACCATGCTACTAGGGCTGCAACTAACGATTATTTTGATAATCGATTAATCGGTTGATTATTTTATCGATTAATCGGATAAAAAAAACAAAAAAACTTTAATTTTCAACCCTTTATTCAAAACAGGGTCCGTACGGTCATGGAAAACCTGGAAAAGTCATGGAATTATTAAATGGCTATTAGCAGGCCTAGAAAAGTAATTGAAAAAAATTAAATCCCAAAATATTTGGAAAAGTAATGCAAATTTGTTTTATTCAAATGTTAATTTACACGGTATATATACGGTATGCTTTGGAATTCTCATTGTTATTTTAAATACTACATCTTCTCACTTTGTCACGTATAGACAGAGTTTTCACAAAATGTTTAATCATGGAAATTTGGTTTAAAGTCATGGAAAGGCCCTGGAGACCCACTGGTCAGCATGTGGATGAACCTGTTCACTGGTCACCATGGTGATGAACCGTCACAAACAGACTGACAGCTTTCCTCTCCTGAGCAGTGGTCCCCATGTGGCCCCCTGAACAATATCAGAGACGCGTTCATATTTATTATTTTTTTTCACCTGGCCCGCTGCCGTTGAGATTGCAGTGAGACGCGGAAAAAATGTGAAGTGGTGCTCTTCACAATAAAACATCTTTGATGGGACGTGTCGCGTCTCGGCCAATCAGCGTTCAGATGTCCACAGCGTTTGGGAAGTTAGGTTAGCTTGAATGTTAGTCCGCTACATCTGCTGCTGTCACGCTGCACGGTGTAGCGATACTAACAAAGTACCCGTACGTTAAAAACGATGTGATTTAGCATATTTTTAGTGTCGATACTTCATTAAAAGAGCGATCAGAGCTCACGCGCTGCTCCGCTCCGTTAATGTTATTTGCACGTGCAGCGCTCACAGCGTCGTGGCTTATCTCCGTTGCCTTTCTCCGTGGAAAAATATTTTCCGCTATCCGCCACGGAATAAATAACCACGTTTTCTGCGTTCTACTCATGTGGAAATGCCACACACGTCGTGACATGTAGCGCCCTGGTGTCTGGGTTCATAACGTCACCCGTAGGCGCACTTAGCTCCGTGAATGTCTCCGACGACGTGAATGACTTCCGCATCCAGCGCCACGTGAGCAGCAGCAGCCAATTAGATTCATCAACAGAGGAGCAGCTCAGCGCTGATTGGCTCTCACAACGCAGCGCCCGCCTCCCTCCTCCACTCTGGTTTCTCCTGCGCCGCTCTGCGCTCAACTCAACTTTGTTTATACTCCGTGACTTATTGAGCGCCGTAATAATCGCGCGACACAACGAATCAATAATGAAATTCGTTGCCAACTATTTTAATAATCGATTTTTATCGATTTTATCGATTCGTTGTTGCAGCCCTACATGCTACACAAACGACCACTTTTTTGTCAAGCAAAGTCATTTAAATGCACTACCTGGAATAAGTAAATTAAATATATGAAAGTGCAAATGAGGCAGAGTGTGTACCGTTTACAAAAATTAATGTGACACTTCAAATTATTGCCGGTAACAAGAAATATCATGTGTTTTTTTGTTTCCGTCCCTTTGTAGAAAATCAAGGAGGAGAACGAGCGGCTCTTACAGCTGTACGGCTTCTGCATCATGGACAACCACCGGGAACGTATCGCTAACTTTCGCATCGAGCCTCCGGGCCTGTTCCGCGGCCGGGGGGACCATCCCAAAATGGGCATGCTCAAACGTCGCAGCAGGCCTAAAGATATCATCGTCAACTGCAGCAAGTCCGTTTATTTTTTTATTTTATTTTGTAGTTTCCGATGCTGGCGAACGGATGTTTTTAAGTGAGCATAACGATTTAAATGTTTTATTCATGTCGCCTCACAGGGATTCAAAGCACCCAGAGCCTCCTCCAGGCACCAAGTGGAAAGAGGTTCGTCATGACAACAAGGTCACTTGGCTGGTGTCGTGGACGGAGAACATTCAAGGCTCGATCAAGTACATCATGCTGAACCCCAGCTCAAGGATCAAGGTGGGCTGAGTTTTAGATTTGGTTTAAAATAGTTTTCGGGTCATCTTGATGCCTTCATTAGTTAATGTTTCATTGTTACTTTTTCAAGGCCTTTTGAAATATGTTAAAAATACACTTTGCTCCACGGGATTGTACAAATTGGGACAACGCTGTCACATGACAGACTGTACTGTGCAAAGACCTAATTTAATTTAGTGTTCATAAGACTGCATGTTGACACTGAAACATAGCCACGTCTAATTCATTCATTGCCAATTTCTTTTTAACTTTTTGCCTGCAGGGAGAGAAGGACTGGCAGAAGTATGAAACTGCTCGTCAGCTGAAGAAATGTGTGGACCGCATCCGAACCCAGTACCGCGAGGACTGGAAGTCCAAGGAGATGAGGATCAGGCAAAGGGCTGTGGCGCTCTACTTTATCGACAAGGTGAGGCGCGTCGTGCAGTTTAAAATGATGATGGATCATCCATCACACACTGAGCGTAGTGTTTAAAGCTATTGGGAGTTAAAATGTTGTGACATTGTTGTCTTTACAATGACTTAAGTGCGGGCTTTAGCGGGCGGGTTCCTAAACACGAGCCACTGAGGGTAATGCCTTTGTAAGCCGACTTTAATCCAGCTGCCCTGATGCACTCTAGCTGGCTCTGAGAGCGGGTAACGAGAAGGAGGAAGGGGAGACTGCGGACACGGTGGGCTGCTGCTCGCTGAGAGTCGAACACATCAAACTCTATCCAGAGAACGACGGGCAAGAGTTTGTGGTGGAGTTTGACTTCCTTGGCAAGGACTCCATTCGCTACTACAACAAAGTCCCTGTGGAGAAACGGGTAAGAACTGTAAATCAGTGTTTTGTTTGTTTTGAGGACGCAAACTTTGCTTTTGTGTTCACGCGTGTTCTGCTTTGTTTTCCTTCGTCTTCTAGGTTTTTAAGAATCTACAGTTGTTTATGGAGAACAAGGAGACTGACGACGACCTGTTTGATCGCCTGAATGTAAGCGAAACACAACCTGGGGAGGAACACTATAAATACTTTATTAGCGGGAAAAGAAATTGTTTCAATTATTTGAGAAGAGGGTTTTTAAATACCAGAGACCTGTACTACAAAGCAGGATTCAAGGTTAGGGGGGGTAACTTCAGGTTCTAAGACGCTGCGCTGAGATTGGGAGCTTTTCAGATTGCCTCTACATGTCGATGTCCAGCTGGTGGCTCAGGGCCGATGTTTATGAGTCATGACGGTGTAAACTCCGGGGGAAAGTGCTTATGGATCCAACTGAGTTTACCTGAGGGAAAACCATGTGTTGGTTCGAGTGCACACGCCCAGGAGCTACCCAGTGGCACTAAAAGCATGCGCCGCCAGTCTGGCTATTTAAAGGAGGATCTGGGATAACAACACACAGGGACTTCATTACTTCACTATATCTTTACATGGCAAATGGTGTGCTGCTATATCCATAATGCTAATACAGCTTTAACCTGCTGACCAGTCTGAACGTGGTGCGCGTGTCTTGTGATAATAACCCACACACAGAAGTGAAATTCATCCTGCCGGCTAAAAGCAACGCGGATGGAACTGCTAAATGCAGAAAGGACAGCTGGCAGAAATTGCTAACATGCAGGAATGCATAAATGAATCGTCTTGCGATATCTCTGCCCCATCTGGAGCACGAGCCGATCTGACCATAATAACATTTGGCTATTCCATTAAATTAATGCGACGCAGACGTATTCTTATGGCGTGCAGGGCAATATTTTGGCATCTTTTGTTTCAGCTGCAACGAAGGTGTTGCGAGATGGACACACACAAATACACACCAACACAAAAACAATCTGCTGTAATAATTCAAAGCAGTCAGTCGTGTCTTATGAATTAAGCATCGTGGGTTGTTTGGATAGTTTTTTCCTGATGGCGCCAGAGCGCTGTAAAGTCAACATTTATGAAAAGATGGATCATTTCCAGAAGTCACAACATGATGTCTGCTTTAGGTTATATTTCTTGGTCAGGTATATATTTTTTTAAATTAGTTTGGTCTCCTGCATGAAACGTGCACCTTAACAGGGTGGTCAAGCCGGAATGTGATGACACTAAATATTACTTTAATATAACGGCAAAAACAGTCTGTTTATATTCTCATCATATTGCATGTTGCAACTGCTTGAGCCGCATGTTGCTTTGTTTTACTTCGCTAACGACGCTTATCGATGCTCTGCGTGATACGTTATGAAAGTAAACGTACTCATCGCTTTGAATTATGTTTTTATCTTCATGCCGTTTATTTTATTTGCTCAAAGTCCACGTCACACCTCCGCAGTTGCAGCAGGAAGGCTAACATTGGCATACACTCTATATTGTTCCTAAAGGGATTAATAATGTACCAAATTCTATAACAACACATTTAACGTTGCACATTAACTTTACGGAATACACAAGTAAATATAGCACAAATGTTCAGCCCCTTTTTATATATATATATATCTTAACAGAAGAAAGCCAATACATTCTGGCTTCTCAAAGCTGAGTAAAGTCACTTCAGATGGTTTGATGCCGTCTTAAGGACCAATCACACACTTGTTTTATCATGATGCATGCCGTCTTTCAGTAATTGCGCACTCGATTGGTCCTGCCAATCGTGTTTCTTGGCGTTTGGTTTCAACAGCTTTGCTAAAAATAACCTGCTAGTTTGGTGATGTTTGGACAAGCTGTTAATTTTTTCCGCCATATGCACATGTTTGGTAATGGAGGCACCCCCTATTGGGCAACTTCAAAATAGATTTTCACACATGGTTCAACATATCCTGCACATTTTGTGTTGACTAGAAAAACTGATAATTAGTCTTGTGACGTGCTTGTGTTTTTTTTTTTTGTGCGTGTGGCATGTGTAGCACTCAATTTGAATGACGAGGTATGTTCCAGGTGCTCTTCTAAACATCCCGAGAGTTTTGTGATTGGCTCAGCAACCGTTGAGTTTGGGTTATTGATGTACTGAGCCCCGCCCCCTTGAAGTTCATTGGTCAATATTTGTCACGTCTTCCTGCGTTTGTAAGCTCCATACGAGTTTAGTGTTTAACTGTCTCGTCTTTGTATAATATTATGGTTTCCTCTTTGTAAAACATGCAGCTCTGCGGACAGCAGACGTGTCTCATACGGCGAACGCTAACGCCGCCGTCCCTTTCTATGTGAACGCGTGCCGTCGTAGGAGAAACCCCGGGTTGATTTACCGGGTTGTAGGGTCGCTTGGAGGAATCATGGTCGTTGGGGAGAATCGAGCCAGATAACGAAGATACCACATGTATCTTTGAACTTGCTTTGTAGTACAGCGGCCTGGTGCCTCTCTCTCTCTTATAGCACAAAAAAACTAAGTTTCCTCGTCTAATTGTTTCTCCCCTAGACTTCTGTTCTGAACAAGCACCTTCAGGAGCTGATGGACGGACTGACGGCCAAAGTCTTCCGTACCTACAACGCCTCCATCACCCTGCAGCAGCAGCTGAAGCAGCTCACAAGTGGTACGTAAAACCGCTCTCACTAGATTCCAGCTTGATGTAGTCCGATGTAGAGACGGATGGAAGGCGTAAACTACATCATGTGTGTGCGAATACTTCACTGAATCAATGCGTGAAGAGAAAACTCATCCTATGTCTCTCTCTAGCGGAAGAGAACCTTCTAGCCAAGATCCTGTCCTACAACCGGGCCAACCGGGCTGTGGCCATCCTGTGTAACCATCAGCGGGCTCCCCCAAAGACATTTGAGAAGTCTATGCAGAACCTGCAGGCGAAGGTTAACATGTGTTTTTGAATTCTTCTGATGCTCACTTTTGTTTTGTTTGGTCTACCAAAATGATATCTTCAGTTGTTGGATTTTCATATCTCCAAATCCTTCATTGCGTGACTGTCGAAGAGAAATGGGTCAAATATATTGTATATCGCAGTAACCAGGCATGTTGAGGGGAACAATTCAGAAAGAGCTTGAAATTGTTTTCACAACGGCTTTATTCATAGAGCTGAGCCACAAGGATGCACCTTTTATTTATCAATCAGCCATGAAGCTTTTTTTTTTCACGTAAAAATGGCAGGAAATGCGTTTTTAGAGTCTTAAATATGGATATTTATGGCTTTTCTGTCATTGAACGGAATATTGGACCGAGCTGATGGATATTCAGAAACTAGGATGGCAATATTTCACCATTTTCCAATCTAGAAAATAATTGTTAGTATGTTTGTGTGTCCTCCAGCTTTGTTGCCTCATTATTTGCATTTTCTAAAGTTATTGTAGAAGCCACCACAACATTCATGGACATCAGCGTTTCATTTTTTTAAACTCTTTTCTTTTCTCTTAGATTGATGCTAAAAGGGACCAGCTCTATGATGCCAAGAGGGAACTGAAGAGCTCCAAGGCTGATGCCAAAGTACGGAGAGATGAAAAATCCAAAAAGTCAGTACCCCAACGGTCTTCTGTAGACAAACGTCCGTCTCCGAGGCCGATCCCCCCTTTCACCGACCGTGTGCTCCTCTAGGACCGTGGAGACCAGGAAGAAGGCGGTCGAGAGGACCGAGGAGCAGCTGATGAAGCTGGAGGTGCAGGCGACCGATCGAGAGGAGAACAAGCAGATCGCTCTCGGCACGTCCAAGCTCAACTATCTGGACCCTCGCATCTCTGTGGCTTGGTGAGATAATCCACTTTAAAATCTTTTTTTCTCAATTTATTTTGCCTTGGTTTTACATCGCGGTTGACTTTCTGGACATACACGGTCAAAAGTTTTAGAACGGCACCATTTAAAAAAAAATTTTTATTGAAATTGAAGCACTTCAAGTCCAGTGAATAACCTGAAGTTAGAAAGGTCAGCGGCAAACTGGAAGAGGTTAAACATTTTTGGTTTAGGTTGCCAAAAACTATGAAAAATAATGTTCTTTTTAGAGTTATACTAAAAGGCCTTTTTCATGGAACAAGTAAACACAACCTAAAAGTACAGCACACATGTGGGAACTTCTGCAAAAGTGTTGGGAAGAAGTTTCTGAACAATATTTGATTTCCATTGTAGAAGGAATGCCAGGAGTTATATCTGCAGAAGGTGGCTCTACTTCCACGAGTCCAAAATGTAGATTACATTTTGTTAAACAAAACGCTTCCATGATTTATTGTGTATTTGTTCTTTGCTTTAATTCCAGAGTACATTGAGAAATTAAAACCGTGTACATTTCAATAAAAACTGGAGAAATTGAGGTCTTTCTAAAACTTTTGCCCGGCAGTGTAATTCAACGAGTAACGGAGGAGCGCGTTGCTTAAAATGAACTCTGCCTCGTCCCGTTTTGTGTCTAGGTGTAAGAAGTGGAGCATTCCCGTGGAGAAGATCTACAACAAGACCCAGCGCGAGAAGTTTGCCTGGGCCATCGACATGGCCGAGGGCGACTTTGAATTTTAAATCCCCAATTTGTGGTTTTAACTATGATACACTTTTTTTATCGGATTCTTGTTTTTTAGCTTAAACTGAATTTTGCTCGATGGCCAGACCCGATCAGGAATTTGAGACCGTTTGAGCAGAAAAGACGAGCTAATGACGCCAATAATGAAGTGGCAGCAGGGGGTTGTGGGTAGTCTAAACATCTGGTCTGACTGAGATCGGGGCAATCGAGGCTGAACTCCACCCACAACCGAGCGTCGCGGCACGGTCCCAGTAATTGAAAGACCTTTTTACCGTGACACTTGACATGAACTTTGAACTCTGTGGTCTTATCTACTGTAGCTACTAGCTACCGTATTCAGCAAAATGAAAAAGAAAAAACAGCGTTGTAACATTTTATTTCCTCTGTTCACTTGCTCTGTATTTTAGCCCCGCCCATGTATTATTAACGAATTCTATATTTTGATAGACAAAGTTGAATCAAACGAGTTCCTTAACGACACCCCACGCGCCTTTCAAGGACACGGAAATCGGAGTTTTGAGTTGTGTGTGTGTGTGTGTGTGTGAGGGGAGTTGATTGATTGATTGGGTGACTATTTTAAACTGGATTATGTTTAATTGTTAAGCATGAAAGGGGCGATGTTTTTGGCAAGCGACGGGGAAAACACTGCAACCATGTCAATATTTACTGAAGCAAGCCGAATGTGAATATGTTGTTTTACAGCCTCCATCAGGGACTTCTTTTACAGTGTAAATGTGAACCAATCATTCTGTCCTTTTTTTTTTTAGTCTCCAACATCCTCTGAATCTGTCTGCATAGATCTGTCTCCATCTGATTTGAACCTTAATTTAACAATTGTTTCCCGGAAAAAGAGAAAAAACTCCCGTATCTGTTACTTGAAGATAATGCTATGATAATGTATTTAAAAGTCATTTAAATGGAAAATGTTTTCTTCCCAGAAAAAAAGGTATGTGGGGGATTTGAAACTTTGCCACAAAAAAAAATCACCAATCTGTTACAATTTAGGCATTTTTATTTTTGTTGTGTAAAGATTCAGGATAAAATGTAACATTTAATGTGAATTTTATCGGTTCATTTTATTCCACTTTTATGATAGGAAAATTGATGTACGTTGCTGTAAAGGCAACATCTTATTCCTGTTTTATCTTTTGTCATAGCCTTTGATTTTATCTGAATTTTATGCTCATTGTAGGTTTGAAAATGAATAAAACCCTACAAGTACATGTGCTATGTATGTTCCGTTTTTGTACCCATGAACATTTTAGGAAGTTTTCATTCTGAACAGTGACCCCCCCCCCCCCCCTCTCTCTCCTCCTATAGCAACACTGCTTTTAGATGGCAGTCTTTGCGGAGGCAGTAATTACATTACTTGTAATTTAGCAGACGCTTTTATCCAATGCAACTAAGTGCATTTAACCATTAATACAAACTCGGAACTACAAGAATCAAGAAAGTAAAATTGGCACTGAAGTGCTAATCAGTTTTTATTCAAGGTATAGTTGAAAAAGATGTCTTTTAAGTTTCCGGCAGGAGTTGCTGCAGCATCGTCATATTTGCTTTACAAATACTTTTGATCGTCAAAATAAAATCAACGCACACTACAAACTACAGCTAAACTCATTACCTGGCAGACAAGATAAATGGGTCATTTGCAGCCATTGCCTGTCCGAGGTGTAAATTCAGCTCGCGGCACATGCATTTACAGCTGCTCACCAGCAGGTGGGGCTGTGTGCATTGTCCAAGGCGTTAATCAAGTGTGTTACTCTCACATTCATCACACTGAATAACTTATGGGTCCATGCCATAATAGATATTCACTCCTGGTGCAAGGTGCCGAGCAGTAATGAGACGTTGCTGCTTGGTGAGTATTCAGTTTATTCTGTAAAGATTCAGAAGTGTAGAAAGGATGATACAACAGTGCTTTATGATCACACCATTTCATAAAAGATTTTTTTTCTTAAATTTTTTTTTAAAAGCGATCATAACACCGTAAGTCCAGATTCCATTTGTCTCGAACCCAAAATAATTTGTAACATTCGACACAAGTGCATACACTGCTGGTAGGAGATCGACCTCCAATTTCACTTTGGAAGGTATAGCACCGTTCTTAGATCTTAGCAGCTCGACAAAGATGCAGCTTAATAGGATTCATGTAGTGACCGTATCTTTTATATAAACACAAGAAAATTCAGAGGAGGGCAAAGATCTCCTCATTTGGCTCTCTAGCTAAGCACAACATCTCACTCTGTCAGTGTCTTGGGATCAAATTTGATAATTTTGCTTTTTAAACATGTGCCAGAAACAATATTTGATACAATTACAGCTTAAAGTTAAACATCTCCAAGTGTACAGAAAGCAGCACAAGATAAAAAAATTTTTTTTTCTCTCACAGATATAGACGAACAGTGACCATTGATGCACTGGCATGTACTTTTTTTCCCTTTTTACATATTTTTTTATTTTTAGGACAGCACAGTAGCTGGAAAGCAAGGTGATTGACAGGCGGTTCATAAAAACACACGGGCAGAGCGGAGTAAGGCAACGTTAGCGTGGCAGGCTTCTCTGTCCAGGGCAGTGTATTGATCCCGACGGAGCGAGCAATACTTTTGCTGTGGGGCAGTGATTATTTTGTGGAGCATTGCTGTCTTCATTAGTGCATTGTGTGTGTGTGTGTGTATATAGTCTCTCGCGTGTAGCTGAACTGCAAAGTGATCACCAACATTTATACAGATCTAAATAAACCATGTTTGATTGCATCTGGACTTACAGTGACTATAGAAGAGTAAATAGAATTGAGAAAGAAAAAAAACAAATAACGGAAAAAGTCAAATTCAAGGCAGTGCTGAAGTACTGGTTGCTAAAAAAGTAAAAAATATCACAAAGCCAACGACAACATTTCCTTGACACATCGTTTGTTTGTCCAGTTGGTACAAACCCTCTTTAGTGCAGTTTGAATCATATATATATTTGTCTCCCTCTGACCCAACGACAATATCTCCCGGCTCTATTCTATCCGATCTTCCCTCATTCAAGTCAGTTTTCCAGTCAGTGTGCGTCTTCTCTCGTTCTTTTCTTTGATCCCTCGTACTGACCTCATTGTGCACCCTCCCCACACAACCACAAAAGAAGCATGAAAGGCTTTTAAACATCACAGGACTCAAAAAGGTGAGAAGTTCTTTCTTTTTTTTGATGATGGCAGGAAGTGATGGAAGAGAAGGAGGAGGAGGGGCGGGGTTGGGGGGGGGGGGTATTCACAGTTACAGTCAGAGTTCAACGGTCCAGCTACAATCACATCTGCTGTCATTATGAACACACTCTTTTTCATTTTAATTTATTTTCAGATCACGGCCAGGGGAGCAAACCAGCCTTTAAATGTAATTTTCCTCCGGTCGGATTGGGGGCCTGCTTCTTCTTCTTCTTCTTCGTCTTCATCGCAGCTCCATCCTCAGGCGATCCCTGTCAGCAACACACACACAGAAACACGCAAACGCAACATGCACAAGTCGTGAGGCGGTGGCATGAGAAGATCCTCTCGTATCGGTGTCACCGCTGCACACGCGAGGCACTTCTTGGGGGGATGGAGCCGTGTAAAAAGATGCCGTGTACCGGTGAACTCGCCTCTCGGAAATCCATCTCACCGAAGACAATCGTCATGATTTATTAGCATGCGCTCTCAATCTATAATTCAATGGCCCAGACTTCGACTTATCTAAATATAGCTTCTTAAACACAGACCTTTGATTGCCTGAATAAGCTCCTCAGCATGAGCACCTGTACACACTCCTCCTGCCTCCTTGTTTACCGTACGTCAACAAGCTGTCATGCTTTCATCACGACGCCTGACTTCGTGGGTCTTGATTGTTAAATATCGCTCGGCGTGTAAATTATCACGAGGCACTGTGATGAGGGGAGCATCTTACTTCAGGGGGCTTCGATCACACTTTGTAATTTGAGCATTTTGGCTGAAGTACCTGGCCTGATTGGCATCAGCCTGTTCAATGAGTGACTGACTGGCCACTGGCTGCTGCTGGTGGTGGTGCTGCTGGTGGTGGTGGTGGTGGTGGTCCTCTGCGCTCTCGGACCAAGGACCCTGCAGGACTCCCGGCTGCACAGACTCCTCGGCTCGGCCTCGCTCACCGATCCCCTCGGACCCCATCAGGCCCGGCAGCGGCGAGTATGAATCCTGCCACACGACCCGCTGCCCCGAGTTCAGCCCCGCGGCTCCTTCAAGGAGCTTGTCGACGAGTTTCTTTTTGGCCACCGGAGAGTTCTTCGGGGACTCGGCTCCGGCGTCTCCGGGGCTCTTCGCGTCCTCCGCTCCGGCGGGCGCTCGTTGGTAGGCGTCCAGCCACTTCAGGTGCCCGTTCTTGTGACCGTACCGGCTGTCGCTGAACCAGCGCACCACCTCTGACTTGGCGAGACCCGTCTGGGCGCTCAGGTCCTCGTACTGCTGGCTGCTGGGCCAGCGGGTGTTGTAGAAAACCTGCCGCAGGGTGTGCAGCTGCTGGGGGGTCTTGTTGGCCCAGGGGGGCGAGAAAGACGGCTGAGGCGTCGACGCCTCGGCTTTCTCGGGCTTATTATCGGGATGGACGATCTCGCGCGTGGTGTCTTGATCGCTCAGCTTCGCCCTCTTGAAGTTCATCTTGACGGGGTCCATTTTCATCTCCGGGCCGCTTCTGTCCCCAGCAAACGGGTCCTCGTCCTTGATGAGTTGCTGTAAGATGGACATACCTTTGATGGGAAAGTCCTGGTTGCATTGACCCTCGTCTAAGATAGACGAGCTGCCTTTTGCAATGACAGTAGTGCTGGTGCTTTCGGTTGGGGATTTGCTGGTGTGGTTCAGGTTGGGGACATTGTCATTACAGATTGTACTTGGGTAGTCATTGCTAATACTGCTGTTGCTGTTGTTGTTCTTGTGGATATTGTTGGCGCGTTCGTCGCCGGGCTTCGCGGCGTGGCCCGGCTCTTGTGGACTGGTGGCGCCGCTGCTATGATTGTTAAAGGTGAAGTTTGATTTGCTGGTGTTATCAACGATCACGTGACTCTTGGTGCCGTTTGAAGCGTCCGGTCCAGTCGGGAGACGGTTGCTCTGGGCGTTTGGTTTCCTGTTGGCGTTGGCGGCACAGTGCTCGCCGTTATTGCTCGTGTTGGTCAGGCAAGTGGCGATGCTGTTGATTCTGTTGGTCGGGCTGCTGGTATGGACCCGCTTCCTGGTGGCCGCCGTCTCGCCGCCACCGTTACTGCTGCTGGAATAGCTGCTGATGCTGCTGCTGCTACTGCAACTACTGCTGCTACTGCTGCTTCGACTGCTGCTGGTGCTACTGACGCAACCGCTGCTTCCGGCCATGTCCGGGCCGAGGCCGTTGCTCTTGTCCGGCTCGGCGGTGGGTCGAGTATTCTTGGTCAGTGCCTGTGCTGTTCTGACCACGGATGGAAACTTTGGGGCCACGATTGGAGTCGAGTACGAAATCCGGGTGACGTTCGGGTTCGTCGACATGCTGGCCTGCGCGGTCGCGATCCCCCCGGGTCTCATTGCGCCGAAGGGAGCTTTGGCCATCGGAAAGGTTGGTCCTCTGGAGCCGGCGTGGACGGTGTGGTGGGTCACGATGTGATTGACGTGCCGCTGCGCAGCAGGTTGCTTCTGGGGCGCTCCGCCCTGGAACACCGTGTTGAACATCTTCCTCCTGGCCTCCTCGATCTCTTCCGGAGACCAGCTGATGCCCTGCTTGAGCCTCTGGGCAGTGAACCACAGTTTGATCTGCTCTTCCGGGAACTCTGAGACCACCGTGAGGTAGCAGAGCTCCGCTTTGGTCGGGTAGGGGAACTTGCCGAAGGAGGTCTTGAGAAAGCTGCTGGTGTCCATGGCGGCATCGTAGGTGGGGATGCTGCTGAGAGGAATCATCACCTTTGGAAGGTCTTTATTGGAACCAGAAGAAGGCAGGGCGTAAAGGGAGGGAGTGTGCTGGTGAAAGACTTGGTCGGACACTGTCGTCGTCGTCACGTGAGCGACAGTGGTCCTCGGCATAGCCGGGGCGCCAGAAAGACTGAGAGCCCCGTTTTGGAGTTCAGGCACATTTGTCAGCATGCTGGGGTCGACTTCCTTTCCAGTGTCTATCTTCCGTACCTCCACGGTGTGGGAAACCACAATCTTTTTGTGTTCCCCCTTGGCTTTCATCATCTTTGCAATGGTGGTTTTGGTGAGGGAGATCCCGGATTCTTTGTCGACCTCTCCGTTGTCCGTGAAGAGGCTTTGCTCCACTGTTGTTACTCCATCCCTCTTGTTGACAGTGAGGGAGGCAGTGACCAACCCCTCCATTATCTTGGGGTGGGCAGTAGCGTTATGCAGAGCCAGAGCCTCAAAGCGGACAACTGACACCCCACAGTTCAGGCAGTAGAAAGTGGGCTGTGCCCTGAAGTCTAAGTGGCAATTGTGCATGTGATCCAAAAAGTAGTTTAGATCTCTGGACTCGAAACGGCACTTTGGGCAGCTGTATGCTCCTCCTTTCTGAAGCTCGCCACCACCATCGGATTGAGAGGAGCCGTGAGAGAAATGGCCAGACTCTTCTCCGGAGATGCTGAGTATGCTGTCCTCTGGGATTGTCGGTAGGAGTTCTGGCAGCGAGCCCAGAATGATTTCCTCACGCACATGTTTGGATTTGGATGGTATCATGCAGGGTACGGTGGATTTCCTCTTGCTGGCCATTGTGCGGCGTCGTGTAGAGATATGGGGAGCGAGTGATTGCTTGTTGGGTGTGATGAGAACAGAGGGCGGGTGGAGAGTGGAGAGGGTTGAATGGAGTTTAGTGTCATGGACCAGCCACTATGATGTCACAGTGTTGCTTCATGCCCTCTGCCACGTCAGGACTTGTGTCACATGGACGAGTTGAAGAGCTCCCAGGGAACCTGAGAGGAAAAAGAGAAGACCTGTGACTCTCTCTCAGCACATCTTTAATCATTACAGGGAAAAAATGGCAGTGTGACACAAGAAAATGACTCTAATATAAAACATGTTGCATGTGGATAGAATTTTTTTTATAGTCTGTGCTTTCAGAACATTAAAAACATGAAACATTCATATTATAGTAAGTGGGATGTGTAGAGGAAGCTAAAAGGCCCACGCAGGGTTGTAAGTGTAGGTGGTGTTTATTTAGAGCCCGGGGCTTTTCTTTAAAAAAAAATGTTAAAACGACTTTTGCATTATGCTAATAAACAAATATGAAGGTTACATTAAATTACAATATCCGGGAGAAGTAAAGTGGATCCAGCCCGTTTGACACATTATTGTTTTCAATATGGCTTTCGAGTTCATGAACATTGGAGGCTGATTTTTCTAAATGTTGAAAGACATTTAACGCTAAATATATGAAGATAATAGAAACCTTTTATGACACCACGCCTACACACTTCCATCAATGCAGCCTGTCAGCGTGCTGGTTATTTTCCCGGATTCACAGACTTCTGTCTAGCTGTCGCTTTTAATGGATTTGGAGAGAAAAAAAGAGCATGAAAATCAGAAGTGACTACAGTCTACTTCACTGTTGCCATATGTTTTGGCTCCTCTTATTAGTGAAGGCACGAGTCCACGAAATTATTCCGAGTAAAGCTTTAAACGTGTAATAATAACGCCGTCTGGCACCGAGACTAAGACCGAAGTTAACGTCACATAAATGTGATGCCTTATGTTTGAATCGGTGTTATTTGTCCCCAGCTGCCTCCCTCCAGGAAAGAAACAATTATTCCGTAAATGAATATCATCCGGAACTTTAGAGACTTTGCACTTAACCACTCACAATCGTATGTGACCTTACCAGCTGTTTCACATCGTCTGCTGCCACCACAAATATGCAGAAATATGCAAACAGGTATGCGTTTGTCTCCGAAAAAAAATAGTTCCGAAACAAGTCTAACCGGTACAGATATACAGTCATTTTAAATGTAGCGTTTATTCTTAAAGGAGGACATTTAATTCCATCTTATATGATCAACAACTGTCACATGGGGGTGGGGGGGGAGATGTCTTTGGTTTGATATTGTAAAGCCGACAAATGAAGGTCAAATGACTTAGCCGGAGCGATTGAGCATTTTACTGCCACACTTGGATGGGAGCCACATGTTTTACATTGGACGTTACAGCGCACCTTCCCTGGCATAATGTTGTGTCAAGAAGAGAAATCAGGTGGCGTGTGTGTGTATGTGCGTGTGTGTGTGTGTTTGTGTGTGTGAGCAGTGAGCCAACAACAGTACAATTAAGTGCCTGGAACATTCTCGTAAGGTTATTGCAAACTTATTGAAGCCGTTTACAAGCTTCACATGTTCAACCAGCGGCATGGCGTGCGTACGAACACGACCCTCAGATGCACAAATCCATTAGCAAAACCACATCCACAAGCTTTCCCTTATGCTGTAAAACTCGTCGTGAGGATGGATACGGCCTCTGTAATCTTGCAACATTGCGCCTCCTTTCTTCTCCGCATTATGTTGTGGAAAGAAATGATTAAAAAAAAAAAAAAACTCCACCAAAGCCACAAATATTTAACAAAGCTTGTAGGACCAGACAATGGCGATGCAGCTGTTTTCTATATTCATTCGAACATGGGAAAAATACAAAGACACGTTAAAAGAAATGATGAGAAGAGAATGTCAGAGTGGAGCGCGGTGCTCTCTGCCCTCTGCGTGAACCTTCGAACCACACACACACACACACACACACACACACAGCCTCTTGTCTATCACTCATCTTCCTGTCTGAGATGTGTGGCATGCAGCTGAGAACCAGTCTCATCATATCTCCTTCGATCCACATCGCTCACGCTCCTGTGAGCTTGTTATCATCATGGGAGGAAAAAAAACACCCACAACTTTGGTTTCTGTTGGACTCCATGCATACCTCCAACATCTTGTTACAGTCAAGAGTTGTTCCAAAGACAACAATTTATCATAATTCGGACGTGTTTCTATGTGACGAGCACGTTCACAGACCTTCGTTTTACTGCGGCCGCGTGCAATGCTCGGCCCGGCTGGACGGTAAATAAAAGATGAATCTGTTCCAGAATTAAAACCCTCAAATGACTGGCCCACAGTACACGCTGATCCCAGATGCTATCCTTGTTTTCACCTCTTTTTTTCCTCTTTTCTCTTCCTACTGACGGCTGTTGCTTTCCAACAGAGAGGAAAAAAAACTAAAAACAATACGAACGAGAACAAAAACTGGGTCACCGGCATCTTATGCAGTAATCCCAGTTCACTGCATCCAGACATGTGCTGTATGTAAGAGAGGTCATGATATCCTCTTGACGGCACACTTGATTAACCCCTGTTGAGGACACGGCGTTCGTTGAGTTTGCGCCGCTGAATGGAGGGATTTAGAAAGAGAGAGAGAGGGAGAGAGCGATGTGGTCATGCACATCTGAAACATCTGTCTGAGAGATGTTATTGTGCTCTGTAGGACAAATCAGGGCTGTGCTGGCCAGATTCATTTTGTTCCGTCGGGATGTTTAAAGAAAATAAATTGTTGGAACGAGTGCCTTGGTCACGGCGATGGACTGGTGACACACACACACACACACACACAGAAGGGAGTGGGATGGCAATCTGAAGTGAGACCGACGACGTACAGAAGCTCCTCATCCCACAGACAAAACAGCCCACTTCCTGCACGAGAGAAGAGCCAAAGGCTGAGACAGGTTACGTAAGGAATCAGGTCATCTATCAAAAGAACGAGGGGAGGGGGGGGCGCGCCATCACCATCACACAGGCCTTCCCTTGTGTTTCAGGTATAGACGACGCTCAGACGCTCACCCGTCCCAAGTGGGTCGTATGTGTCCTCGCACCGGCACTGGATCTGTGGCACATAGGGGAGGAGGTAGATGGGGGGGGGGGGGGGGGATGGGGGGGAGGGAACTCTCATCATCTCGGGCCGGACCGCGGGGAGTCGTATCTGACGTGAGGGAAAGTGGCAGAGCTCTCGGATGAGCTTTCCCTGGGTGTGTGTGTGTGTGTGTGTGGGGGGTCTGACGACATAAAACCCCGTCTGATCCATTCAACTTTTCCCCCCCAAAAAAACAAGCGTTTTGAAAAACAAATGGGATTAGGCTTGTTTAAATTCTGATGGGATTTTATACGCTCCGCCTCATTTAATAGCAGCTTTAAGATTTACAGCAGCGCCCTCCTCCCTTATGCCCTCCTACACTGTCATTTCCATAACAATATTATATTTACATCTCATTAATATTTAATTATATTCTTTACCGCTTTTTTGGGTTGCACGGCAAACAGCTGAGTGCGCTGCTCCCATTTCGGCAAAAACCAATTGAAAGAAAGCAGCATGTATTCCCTTTCATCACCCCATAAACTGCTGCAGTAATTACAATATTACAACCTGAAAAACATGCCCGATCTACAATGAGCTGCTACCAGCAGGAGAAAAAAGGGGGAGGGGGCGAGGTTTTAAAGTGGTGGATAAACATTTAAATTTAATTCAAAACAGCCCCACTGATTCAGACACTCCCAGATTGTTGGGTCACCTACAGTTGGCGATAAACAAGAGAGTTGGTGTTGTTGTTGTGCCACCTGTCACTTGAATGAGAAGCTGGAGGAGGAAGAAGGACAAAGGAAGACACAACTGGGAGTGAAGTGAGAGGATGACTGGTGACGGTGACGGGCTCAACCGTTTCAATATTCCTCCCCGCTGACACCTCTTCGGCACACACACACACACACACACACACACTCCCTCCTCACCTCCGCAACATTTAGCACCGCTGTGAAAATATGTTGTCTTTGAAAGGAATAACTGACAAGGAGTCTCTTGATGCGACAATCTGAAAAATAAATAGAGGCATACATTCTCTCACTTTTTGTGACAATATTTGTTTTGCGTGTAATTTGCTTCGACAGTGATCCGCGGCTGTCTGGAGAGCGTGCTTAAAAAACAAAAAATCTCCCTAAAAAATAATTTAAAAAAAGACCCACTGGGGAATTGGGGGCAGAGAGAGAGACAGGGGGGGGGGGAGACTCCTGACAAGATACATTTGATATATCCCAAAAAGAAACGAGTTTAGCGGGAACGTTTTTCTCCCAAAATGTCCATTAAATAGATGAATGTCATGTGAGTGGATCAGCTGGACACCCAAATATAAGCCAGAGAGCAATTACTGTCTTGCACAGAGAAGAGATTGGGAACAATGGCGCCTCATTTAGAAAAAGGGAAACGTGATCCAGAGCCGGGAGCTTTCAGACGGCTGACTGTCGGACCGTGATTGTTCCGTTTCTGGCCCGTCTGGGTGTCTCCTGTGTCCATCACGCCGCCACGCTGGACCCATGTGGGCTTCTTATATCATCACATATTGACAGTAAAGGGTGGACAGGTTTCAGTTTGGGGACATCTTTGCACTGTAAGCCTGCCGGCATGAATAAGTGTCGGGCTCTCGTGTTACGTGTGCTGAAAAACAATTCGGACTCATCAAGGTCCTCGGCACGCAGCGCTAATCCGCCGCCATCTTCACGGCGCTTGTCCGGTTGAAGACACGCCGTGCCCTCCTCAGTCTCTGGTCCCCCCCCCCCCCCTGTCTGTGTGCGTGTTAGTGTCTGGATGTCTGAGATGGAGGTGTCTTCATTCACACACACACACACACACACACACCCTCGCCCCTTTACCTCCATGACTGCAGCCTCGTCCACTGGGAGACCAGTCGGCGGTGCCACTCATGTGTTAACATCGCCATGGCAACCCCTCTCTTCCCATTGCCCACCAAACCACACAAACACAGCACAGAGTCACTTATCCACACCCACCGACCTCAAGACACACACACACACACACACATTCCCCAGACTGCATCCGGTGTCTGACAAACTTATTCCGCACGCTCTGCCGGTCATCTTTGAAAAGTCCATTCATGGGTCAAGTCTCGTTCAGATGACTTTGGGTGAAACAATAACTTGGCTTTTTTTTCCCCCTTCTCTCCATCAGAAACATAAAAACCCAGTTCCTAAGCGTACGGCTGCGCCCGGTGACATCAAATCGTTGTTATCGTGTCGCTAAATGAGCGTCCAGGAGACGGGAGGCGCTGCAGCACACACCTCCCGGCCGTCTGAGCATCGCTGTCGTCCTGTTTTGTGTTAGAGGGGAACGCTCAATGTTGTAATCTCACATTGTTCTCCCGAGCCTTCGTCTATATGCGGCCCAGATGAATGGCGGACAAATAAACCATGGTGCGCAGAAGGAGAAAGAATTAAAAAAAAAAAATTCTGAGTCACACACCCTTTTTAAATCACTTTTGATGAATAACTTCTTCAGTTCTGTAGCCAAGACTACAGGCATTCATTTGGGAACTTACGAAGAAAAGGAAGAAAGATGGCGGCGTACCGCACACATTGTACTGTCCATCCTAAAATGGCTGACATCACAGCCTCCTATAACTGCCAAACGCCTGGCAAATGCCAGCTCCCGCTGACCAGACCTTTCTTGCAATGGGACAGAGAAAGTGGCAGGGGCTCTCTTTTTTCCTCCCCGGCCCCCCCACCCCCCCACGCCCCACGCCTCCCACCCCTCTCGGCGCTCGCCGTTTCTTTTGGTTGGAACTGTGCAAACATGCTGTTTTAGTGAGGGCTTTTGAGCGGCGGCCCGGGGCTTCGATAACGCCGTTTGTCCAGCGACAAAAGCAAAAAATACCCCCCAAAAAAGCGGATGAAAGACCCAAATGCAAAAAAAGTGGACCTGTATAAAAATTTTAAAAACGCCGTCTTTTCTGTTGGGATAGAAAGGTGAATGGGCTTTGTGGTTCGGAGATTTTTCTCTTAGGGTTCGCGAGGTACGCCGCCGCCATCACGAACGCTTGTTTGCATAGAAAAAAAGAAAAAACGGCTGGAAAATAGATCAAAATGGATTTTCTTCTCCGAACTCAAGGAATGTTATACATTCCATGTAAACTAAATCTGCAAATCACGACCATATGACCTTCCTCTGTGTTTATTTTTGAGTTGTGGGGAGGCACACGAAAACATCCACCGTGTCGTTCGAAATCACGAACACCAAATCCTGAAAAGTACAGTACTCCAGGTGTACGAGGTCGTGGCGTGAGCAGAGACGCTGGATTTTTTTGGGGGCGAGGGGAGTGGGCAGTCTTGGCCCACGACATTGTGTCTGTGTACACAAACACTCGGCTGCGGCCATAATGAAAACTGTGAGCTGTGCCTAATTGCAGGGAGTGAGGGATGAAAGGCAATATGCCTGGCCTCATTAGAGCAGTTCCGAGAAGGGAGATGGAAGACCGTTCCCAGGGATCCACAAAGGGAATTGACATTCCCCCGGTGTAAGCGTCCTGCTGGAGTGAAATCCTCCACACACACACACACATACACACACACTGAACTCACCGGGGCCGAGCTGAACCCGATCTGCCCGATCCGCAACAGCGAGAGCTCATTTGCCTTTGTTCAGCCGGTCATCACACACGCCTGAAAATAAAGTGTCATCTACTGGACTCTCTCTCCACTCCACACTTTGGAGTTACTCACACTCCACAGTCCAAAGAACCCCTCTCTCTCTCTCTATCTCTCGGGAAACAAACCTCAGTATAGCGGAAGAGTTGCACAGTCATGTTCCGTGACCTACATTATACGTGACAAGCTCACACCGGTTGAAGGATTAAAATACATTGACCCCCAAAAATGCCCGGACGACGCTTCGTGCATAGTCTAGAGCTGATAGCGTGGATATTTTGGGGTGGACTCTTGTTGTTATGGATCACTGGACTCACACATGATCGTCAGAGGCAACATTAGTCAGCAGAGAGGTCCCTCCCCTGAAGGCAGGGGGAGACACATGGCATTCAAAGCTGGCTCAATATTTTTGTACAGATAGAAAACGTGACGAAAAAATTTTTTTATAAAAATTTTTTTTTTACTGTGCTTCACAAAAACTGATAATCCAGTTTGATAAAATATGAGATTCTTTTTTTACTGGACTATATATATATATGTATGTGTTTTTTTTTTTACTGTACTATATATACATATATATATATATGTGTGTGCCTGAGTTTTATTTTACTGTACTATA
Organism: Pseudoliparis swirei; assembly: GCF_029220125.1. Classification (NCBI taxonomy): domain Eukaryota; kingdom Metazoa; phylum Chordata; class Actinopteri; order Perciformes; family Liparidae; genus Pseudoliparis; species Pseudoliparis swirei. Next base: position 25,607,639 of record NC_079405.1, on the reverse strand, counting down.
TATATATGTGTGAGTTTTTTTACTGTACTATATATATGTGTGCGTGAGTTTTATTTTACTGTACTATATATATATATATGTATATATGTGTGTTTTTTTTACTACACTATACATACATATATATATGTGTGTGTGTGTGTGTGTGCCCGCGCGCGCGTGTAGGGCAGCAGCACATGTTGACAGGAGGAAGAGGAGGAAATGAAAGAATAAAAGAGTCCTATGCATATAAAATACAGGCCTACCTTTCAGCAGCGGAGTAAATGTGTAGCCATGAGCGATCAATAATTAATACTTGGCGTTCAGTTTTTAACATCTATGGATCACTCCCGAGCTTTCTTTTAAAAAAGGAGTCCGCTATTATAGCACTTATGTGTTCAGAAGTCTTTCACAACTGTTAACGCGCTCTCTCAGACGCGCGCACGGCGCAGTGGGGGGAAAAACACAGCGCGTTGTGCAATAAAAAGAATAAGCAGATACGCCACATTGTATAGCGCGAGAAGGAAGGAGCGCCAATCCGGCACGGTTTGTTCTAACTGTGACAAACTGGCGAGTTAACCCGTTTCACTCCCGTTCACGCGGCTGTGGGGCACACACACGCACACACACTGCCTCCGGAGCCCACTTGCCAAAGCCGATTCTGGCACTCTATATAACCTTTAATGAATATTCTCCCCCCCCTCCCTAAAAAAATCCTCCACCACCCCCCCCTCCTCCTCCACCTCCTGTCGCCATTTTATACATTGGCGACTTCATATAAAACTGCCTTGACTACAGCACCAGATGAAGAAGAAAACAAATTAAATATTCAAGTGGCGAGTCTATAGATTCGGTAAACAAGTTTTGGAGGATCGCGCCTTCGCCAATAAAAAAAGAGGCATTCGCGTACTGGAAGAGTAGATGTGTTCCTTACCTCAACAGTCGGTGGTAAAACTGGAATCCGACAATATATATCAATGGATAATATTGGATTAGCTCCGATCGTTTGCGTTTTTGGAGCAGAAGAAGAAGAAGAAGAGTCGAGCAGGGGGTGGGGAGCTCTCCTCAAGTGAACCCGGTGAACTGGCGTGAACCCGTCAGTGACCACGGCAAGGTACATTACATTACATTACCTTTCCACCCCTCCGCCGCCGCACTGTATGGAGACGGCACCAAAAAACACACACAACTATGGTCGGCGGTGCAGGACGAGGCAGCTCCCAAAAAAAAAAAAATTAGAGCGAGTGTAGCCTATTTCCTATGAACACGTGATTCGGAGCGTCATCCAAAATCCAAAAGTCCTTTCATCTAAATTTTTTTGGAGAGGGGCGGGTATGAGATGGGGATATGTGTGTGTGTGTGTGTGTGTGTGTGTGTGTGTGTGTGTGTGTGTGTGTGTGTGTGTGTGTGTGTGTGTGTGTGTGTAGAAGGGAAGAGGAGGGGGGATACGTATACTGAGCCCAGTGCACATTTGGGTAAGTCGTTATAGGGGTAAAGGCAGCGCTCGAACAGCTCGGGTTATACTTAGCTACAATGGCGCCGAGCAGCAGGCTGATGGGTCGTATTGTGTACATTTGTGATATGACACAAGTTTTAGGGATCTGGCGTTTCAGTGAGCTCCATCAACCCCAAAGGTCCCACGTGTTTTTTTCTTCTATTGATGACAATCTCACGATGGGCTACTATCATATGAATCGTTGTGGAAATTATCATTTAAAACACAGTCCTATTAGCCCACCGGCTTAAAATAGACTTTTACGCACACACGCGTAAAAGTGGGAGACCATTGACGCAGACGGACAGGACTTGTGTCGCCTAGTTGAACATGTGCACTTTCATAGTTAAAAAATATGATGACGTTGGTTTCGTTTCATAACATTACCAATGTGATGTATGTCTTGTTGTGTAGACTATGGGCTATATGGCTGTGACCCTCGTGACCTTGTTAGATCTTCTGTGCGGCTCCACAGGGGACACGAGTAGATGGAGCGTGGAACTAATACTAATATTTGGAAGAATATTAAGAAAACACATCATCAGGTCATATCAACAAGAGACGTGGGATATCGTAGTAATAGTACAGAAATAGTATTACTGCTAATAAGGTTACTTTAAAACCACTGAGCATGAGGAGTGCTTTATGTGCCTACTTAGAAATATTATAGGAGCTATAATGTGACGGATTTAGACATGTGTACACGGTGTTTGTGTAACAGGTTGGGGGGGACTACAGCCGGAGGAGCTTATGCAACATGAATACAGCATTCTCAATGTCTGTTGTAAAGTATGGACATATAGGGCTACTACCGGCCTCCATTGTTTAGGAAACATGGATTGGCTCTTCCCTCCCAGTTTGTCCTGACTGGGTTCACATGGTGCCTGTGGCTGTGGCTGTGTACAGTCAGGATAAACAAAGATGTTCTATGAGGAAGAGGAATAACTCGGTGGTAAAACTACAAACCCAGCCGGTCTGCTGGAGTGAGTCGTGCTGTTATTCACGATCAGGTAGAATACTAGGACTGAAAGATGTGTGCCTCCACTATGACAACATGTAATATGTGGTGCACATATATGATGGTATACTATGCTTATCAAGCTATGGAAGCAGTCACGGCTCAATAAAATATTTTATTTTTGTAACAATACAGTCTTTGCGTTGGGGGAGTGGGTATCTGTCAGACTCCTCCGGTTCCTCCATCTCCTCTAACGCAGGTTTGCTTTTAAGTCCCAGTTGGCCTGTGAGCAAGCACGGCTGTTGAATACGGCTTAGACGGCACACAGAACATGTTCCTCTTGATTATCATCTAAATCACATACACACATGCTGGTTTGTTTAAAGCTTGTAGGTTGACATTTTATTTCTACGACATTCATCTTCAGCATTAATCATGTTTAAATGGAGGCTGTGTTTGAATTGTTACAATTAGAGCTTTTTTCTTGTTGTAGTTTGCGGTCAGATTAAGTTCATGCACAGCATCCATCATTAGTAGATACTGTTGCTATGGTTACCCACAGTTTGCAACTGGTTTACAAAACGTGATTTTTTTTTACGCACTTTCTTTCCCGTGACCTTGGCATGACTGAATATTCTCGTGACATTTAAAAATAATGAAATAAAAATTAATAACACGTCTCTAAACACACCGCTATACTGACTGCAAACAACTTTAACACCGTTGAGTTCCTTGAGATGACAGCCAAATGGGAATGTTATGTTACTCTAAAGGGAAATAAATCAACTAATAATGAGGGTTTAAAAATTTTTTTTTTACTGAGATTAAGGACACTGGTCTCAAGGAATCACAATGTCCATGGTCTTGTGGAAATGCTTCAGAGTGAGCCTCTCATGTGCCTGTCTGCTCTCTGCGGTGTAACCGGATCGGGGCGGAGCGGAGGGACCTCCGGGAGGCTTGTTTACCTCCAAATGAGCCAATGACGTCGGCTTTACATTTGATCGACAGGCCGCCTCAGCGAATCCGGAGCCGCCGTTCTGGTCCGACAACCGCTCGGCAGCCAATTGGATCCCGGACGGACCGGAACGGTGGGAAAAAACGAAAATACGAATTTGGCTTCCTGTGGGTCTGAAACGTTACCTGTCACCTGCAACGGACGAGTGTCTTTCATAGAGAAAGGGAAGCAACACCCGCACGCAATGAATCTGTCCCAGTACCTGGACGACTCCCCCATGAGGTCCGGTGCTAAACCCACCGGGGTTGAGGACCCGAACCTGCAGGAGGTGTACAACGAGAGGCACCGACTGGCTCTGGAGGAGCTGCTGTCGGGGGGGCTCGACAACTTTCTGGACTTCATCGGGAAGGAGCGGATCCCCAACTTCCTGTCGGACGACGAGATGCAGCGGATCAGGAGCGCCGCCGTGCCGGCGCGGTGCGCGTCCCTCCACGCCGGAGAGGAGCAGACGCTGGAGCAGTCGGTCGGCAGCTCCATGGACTGCTCCTCGGTCACCTATTTCCCCGAGGTATCGGACGTGGAGCCCCCCCTGCTGGAGATCGGCTGGCCCGGCTTCACCGCCGGCTCGTACCGGGGAGTCACGCGGGCCGTGGCCCACTTCCAGCCCAGCTACGGGCATTGCATCTACAGCTGCAAGGAGGCGACGAGGCGCATGATTAAAAGTGCCAGAGAGGTATGCACAGAGGGAGTATTACAAGGGCGGCTGCATATACTTATAACTGATAACCCACATGTGTAATAATTCGTTATTAGGAAACTTATTATATTATTTCCTTTTAGAAATGTTCTGCTGACACTGACATCACACTGAAGGGACAAGCTGGATAATATTTAATTGTAGTCTTCTTTATTTGTATTTACTTACTCTTCTGTAGTAAAAAAAAAAAAAAAAAAACTTATATTTATATATTCTATAGAGACAACGTAACAAAACAAGATTATTAGTTTTGTCTGTGTCAAATTGGTACATTATTTTAAATATATATTTAAAAATGTCATATTTGATCAAATTGTGTGCTCGTGTGTGTGTGCGTGTGCGTTTGTGTGTGTGGTCCCTATTCAAAATTGCCAGAGGAAAAACTCTCAAATTCTAAATCTTGTCTGTATTATTAAAATACATGCCAGATTGTCCTCGTGGAATGTCCTTGATCACTTGGAACATTTGAAATGTTTTTGAAGTCGCGTTCAGAAAGAAAGAATGACCGAAGGGATCAAACGGTTAAACAAACAGAAAACAGGATGAATATTCATGGCACGCTCCTTGACGGGAGCTGTCAAGTCAGTCTCGCCTCTGTTTTTTTTTAAAATAAACATTTGGGCAAAAAGGGAGTGCTAGTGTGAGTCTGCAGCAGCACCTCGGGCCGAGGACGGCCTGCCTGCCAGATGTGCCTCGACTTGCTCTGCCCCCCCTCTGTCAAAGTGTGAATTCCCTCTTCATTACAGAGCCTTGAAATCCTGGATTTCCTCTCTGGTTTACAGATACACGGTGGTGGTGGTGATGGTGCATACAGTGAGCTGGTAACCAGTTCAAACCAGAGACAAATATTCTCAGGCACGTTTAACCTTTTGGTCGTCTGTCTTTTTATAATGTTAAAGTCTTTATTGTGTGACGAGGCCGCTGACTGCAACAACACTCGTGCGTCTACAGTATATTGTCACGAGTCGGCTCACAGGAACAGCCTGGTCTTGTATTTCTGTGAAATTTTAAATCCGTTTTTACACATTTACCCAAAAAAAAAAAAAAAAAATCCACAAGCTATCATCCAAAATAAGTTGGGGGGGGGCTCAGCTGCATGTGGATATCACCAGTTCGAAGCGATACATCTGAGCTGTGTAAACACCCGTGTCTAATCCTCCACACACAACCTTTACATGGGAAATTCCATTCTTCCTCGCGAAAAAAAAGAGAAATCTCTCCGCTCGGAGGGGCGGGGAATGGGGGGAATGGAGGCGAGCCCCACAGTGCACCTTTTTGTCTCCTGTATAAAAGTAACTTGTTTGCGGACCAAGAAGTGGTACTGTGTCGATTGCCATGGTAACAGAGCACAGCAAGTAGAAAGCTCATCAGCACACACACACACACACACACACACACACTCAGAGCATGTGTCTTAGGGATTCACAGCTCTGTTTGAATAAGGCCTGGCATTTGACAATAATAAAAAACAGTCATGTGCCTCATCTGCGAGCGCACGGCTGCAGCCCTAAAAGGAATTCTATTATATTACCTCTGTAATTTTCCACTGCAGGTGATTGCCATAGTTACTGACTCCCTGACGGACCTGGATATCTTTAAGGATCTTCAGGAGGCGTGCTCGCACCGCAAAGTCCCCGTCTACATCCTGCTGGACCAATCGTGCGCCCCTGCTTTCCTCAAGATGTGCAAAAATGTCGGCGTCCGACTGGATGACCTCGGGGTGTGTGGTTGGTTTTAGTGAAGCTGTGTGTGGCCATCTAAACATCAGATGGCTTCAAATGCCAAATAATTTCCCTTTTTAGTATTTTTTTAATATATATATATATATGACTGGGTGAGTCTGCACTTTATATCTCAATCGTGTTCTTTCCCCTCCTTTCAGCAAATGAGAGTGCGAACCATAACTGGTACAACTTATTACGTGAGATCTGGAGCGAAGATTACCGGGGAGGTCCATGAGCGCTTCATGCTGATTGATGGAAACAGAGTGGCGACAGGTTCCTACAGGTAACACACCGCTAACCGCTTCACCTCCAATTGGAAAAAAGCTTCAGCATAGCAACTCACAGATTAACCAGACTTTTAAATGAATAGCTTTTTCCGGGGTTTGGATGATTGTATCGCTACTTACTCAGTCATGCTTAATGTCCTTCCTGTGCAGGTACAACTGGACCGATGGCAAACTAAACACCAGCAACCTCATCGAGCTTTCCGGTCAGATAACGGAGAAATTTGACGAGGAGTTCCGCATCCTCTACGCCCAGTCGTTACCCATGAGCACCCGAGGGCCCCCGAGCGTGCGAAACAGCTCCATCTACGAACACGTCCTGCTCAAATACTCGGTCGCCTCTTGTTCCCCTCGACTGACCAGCACACCCAGCCGCAAGCCCCCAAACGCAACCGCCCTGACCCCGTGCCAACCCTCGCCTCCGGACCGCCCTCAATCCGACCCGCTGTCCGACTCCTCCGCTGTCGGTGACGGCTGGACGGAGCAGCGAGAGGACATCCTGGCCGGCAGCACCGCCGCCGCCGCTAGTATTCCCGCAGATCAGCAAGCGGAAATAGAGCCGGCGCCCGTCTCCTGCCACGCCGCCACTCAGACCAGCCGGTCGGTGGCGGGCGACGACACTCGAGCCGACCCCGAGGTCACGCTGCGCCCCGACCTCGTCGCGCCAACGAGCGCGGTGCCAAACCGGGGCCCGTCTCCGTCGTTCACCTCGCCCAGACGGGGCTCGCCGGCCCCGGCCTCTCCAGATGGCACCTTGAAGGACTCCTTCCACGAGCTGACCAAAGAGCGCCATCGCCGCTACTCCTCCATCCGCTCCAAGCTGGAGCGCATGGCCGCCGCCCTGTCCGAGAGGCGGGAGCTGGCGGACGTCACCAACACGACCCAGAGTGCACGCACACACTGTGCGCGGGACCCAAACACCAGACTGCTCGTTGAAGGCACGGCCACATGGCCGAGAGCCAGATGTGTACACTAGTCTGTCTTCAAGGATTTTTTTTCCGGAGGCGGAGGGCAGCGGGGGAGGATATTTCTCGAGGATCCTCTTATTTCAAGTAAAACGGTTTCGTGCAGCAGAATTGTCGCTTCCTTCTATGTGTCTTATGTTTCACGTAATGAATGGTAAGGCCGTGTCATCATCAACACACATTATAAATGGATTTTTTTTCTCTCCAAGAACACAGTGCAATATTCATTGTTTGTCCGTGTCGGTTTAAGGAAAATGATTCGCTGAGCCGGATTAAACTGGAAAGCAAAATGCACTGAAGCTCTTTTTTTTTGGGGGTGGTTTAATCACATTTGGCTGGTAACGGCATCCGAGCAACATATAAGAGAGCAGCTGGCTCTCTCTGCGATTTCTGAATAAACAGTAGTGGGGTTTTTTTGCTTGATGGATGTTTATTTTATTTTGGCTCTTGAAACAATTTGTGTTCCATTTAAGCTCACCATAAAGCTTCACTCTAAGCTCATGAGCATGCATTTCTCAGACACTTTAAAAAAAAGAGAGATACGGAAATATAATATGATGTTATGTTGGCACTGTTCAGGCAATCACATTGATTAAGAAAGCTTTATACATCAACATTAAAGTAAAAGCAAAATGTGTCACGTCGGCTTGAAGGCCAGACCCGATGCATCATGTGATGAGTCTTGCCCTCGATAGGCTTCCACTAACAGCTAACAACAATAAATCCTTTCAATTCGGATAAATGGATAAATCATTGCGGAACATTAGATTCATAAAGCCTCTTTGAAAAGCGACAATAATGACAGTTCAGAGAAATCTAGATTGCAGAGTTCTAAAGATGTTCTTAAAATAGTATTTAGAGAACCGTGATGTCATATACGACATTATGAAAGTTGTCATTCCTACCGAGATATCTCGTACGTTATTGCTTACACGCACACATGTCCTCGGTTATGGCAAAGTTATGTTTTTTTATAAATCAGAAAAAATCCCAATTGTGGCCAAACTAGTGTTTCCATGTTAGTGTTTTACATTATATAAGAAATACTGTTGATTCCGATAATATGTATTTCGTATCTATTTCCAATATATTGTGTAAATATTTGGAAACTCAACTGTATTTGGATTATAATGTTTTACAAATGGGTTATAGAAATACCTTTTATCAGTTTAAATATCTCACTGAACTGAAAACACATGGTGGGCCACCATTTTTGATTATTTAGTTAAATAAATGTTTGAAGACATAATTATAATTTTTTTACCTCCTGATAAAAGTGATACAGTAACAGCGCTCCTGCAAATGGCAATTTTTTTTGTTAGATGGCAAATGATTACCGAAGCAGCTTGTCACCTGTTTCCTCTCACATTGTACAGACTTCATACGTGATCAGGTGGACATATGTTCTCTTTCTTAGTTCTGGCTTGTCCAGGTAATTCATCTCTGCATGCGTCACATGTTCAACAGCAGTTTCATTCTTTTTGGTGCAGTGGCTAATTAACCCATTTCATTACAGCTTGTTATTATAATTCTGGACCTTATTACAACAACACGCCATGTTCTCAGACTAGAAAGTAATAAGTGGAGGTGCCCACGCTGTGCCAACTGTTGGCTAATGAGCATATTGGACAGGTGTGTGTGTGTGTGTGCCAGTGCACACCTGTCTAACCTGTCAGGACTAATAAACAAAGCAAAGAAAAAAAATTAAACAAAAACCCATCCACTCCTCTCCAATTAATTCCAACCACTGGTGGGTCAACATATTTCGTGATTATCAAGTTGTGTGTGTGTCTTTTTTTCTGATGCAATTCATAGGCGACAACTCTTGCAGCATATCTATTTATATATTTTAAACAAAGATAAACTAGTGTTTCCAAAAAACACACTTTCATATCAGCCTAAATATATATACAATATGAATTAATGTCAAAATAAATGGAAACAAGATGAATTTATCAGTGCAAATTCTTTGTTTCATACACTAAAATTGGTTTAAATTTGTGCAACGTGGTTTAACTCAGAATTTTCAGGACTTTATGTTGTGTTCCATCGTATGTTGCAGTTGGAATATTGAAAGTGTAGAACATATTTAAAATGCAGTAGCTCCTTTAGCTTTGTTATGAACTTCCTACAAAATAATGAATGTATAGGATACACTGTAGTCTGTAATAGACTACACATTAAGTGTGATTAACACTTACTGAGATTATCATCATTGTTATCATCTTTAGAGGACCTTAAACGGTCATTAAAGCCCATTTAAAGAGCTGTTTGGTCTACTTTGTTGGTTCTCAGTGAAAACTGTTGGGGGAGGAGCGGCAGGTTGGATGGAGATGAGGACATCAAGGTGAGGAGAGGTACGCTAGTCTGGACACAGCTGGAAACTGAAACAGTCAAATTACTTTTATATTTGAGCGATTGTGTGTCTAATGTGTTATTTTTGCTTCACTGTCCACAAGCTGGAGTGGCTGAAGAACCACAGGCAGCCAAGACCAGCAGAAGATGCTGGACAGTCAGAAAAAGATATTGTCTTGATATTTGTATTATTATTTCAGTATTATTTCATAGAAATGTTTCACATAAAATGTCATAAAAATCGCGTACTATAGCATATGCATTAAAATTACAACCATGTCTTTATACAGTAAGCTATGGAAGAGTGATGAAATAGTGTGTAATGTAGTTAAATGGCGCCATAAAATGCCATGGGAAATGTAGCCATAAAATGTAATTAAGAATATGAAAATATCTTATTAAAATATTATAGCATGCCATAAATGAGACATAAAAATGTCATTAAAGTATGATTGTATATACCTCAGACTCATGTAAATTTTCACTGGCTGCAGGTCTCAATTAGCCTGAATAGCTTTTAATATGGACACGCTCCACATCGTTACATGCCGTTCATGTAATGGAAACCATTCAAGTCTTTTTTTAAATAAAAAAGTGTTACATTTAAAGCTTTAACTTGAACTTTTAACTGCACATGAAGCAGCCTTAATTAAATACTGATGCCTCGATATGACCAACATAAGTAATCAATCAGCGAGAAGTCATTCTCTGTCTTTGTATTGGTTCTCAACGCGGGGCCTAAGCCGCGGACACGCCCAGATCCCTCCGCAGCGGACACACCCAGATCCCTCCGCAGCGGACACGCCCAGATCCCTCCGCCGCGGACACGCCCAGATCGGCTCTGCTGCGACCTCGGTCTGAAGCTCCGGTGGGAGGAAGAGAGAAGCGCCTCCACCTTCCGGCCGCGGAGCAGAGCTTCTCCTCACGGCTCCGCGGGTCCACCACGCCGCTGGAGACCCGGGGCCGTATTGCCGGGCCCGCTGAAGGGAAGGGAGGCCCAGGGGAACCGGAACCAGGACTGCGCGTCGCAGACTGTCTCGCGGCTGCTGCGGCGAAATTCAAAGTTTTTTACGAGGAGGGTCCGGTACTCTAAACACTACCACGTCGGTCCACAGGGGGCGCCAGAATCAACACTTTAAATGTAATTTTTGATAGAAGCATTAATTGTATGTCATCATATTTTTTGATATCAGCACTCGAATAAGAGTTGGACAAATATGTGTGTGTTATTGTGGTTATATAAATGTAATTTATACGTGTGTGTGTGTTTGTGTGAGTGAGTAAGAGAGAGGCCTTATGCTGTGTTCACACCAAAAGCGTTGTGAATATTCACAACGCGTTTGGTGTGAACACGGCATCAGTAGTTGTATTAATGATGAGAGGAGAACGTGAATGTGATGCAGAACGTTGTGTCGTCCTTCTCCTGTCTCCCCAGATGAGTGCAGAGTTCTGCACCAATAAGGGAGAACGATGGAGTCTCTGAAACACACAATCCTCCATCCTCAGCTATTTGATCTGACACACTGGACGAGAGTTTTCTTGCACATTTGTTTGAGGGCCTCAAAATGAACTGCGCCTTTTAAATGATTAAACCCACAACCTTAAAGTTTACTCCCATGTCTTGTTCTTTTGTACTTATTATTTAACATATAGTGTTATGTCCATCCAAGTTTTTAAAATAGCTCTGATGAATGTACATAATCTAAAGTCTATAAGCATCACATTATCAACTGAACTCTGAAAAAATAAAAAACAATATTCTTCGAATGCACTTGTTTAAAATAAATAAATGTGATGCAGTAATACTACTGTTGTGATCCAGTGTAGAATTATTGAAAGTATTGATGTCTGTATTTTTGTAGATTTTTTATAGAGAAAATGTTGAATCAATAACAACATGTGTTTAATTCTTTGGCACAATTGTGAAGTAAACTTATGAGCCCGGCTGTCTAACAGTAATCAAACAGCCTCATATTTTACATTTATATACGACCTCAATAACGCTGAATCCTGTTTTCACCATTTCTGTCAGGTAATACCAACGATCGATCGTCTCTTCAATCGGTGTGCGGCCGGATCGCCACACGCCTGTCTGAGAGCCAACAAAGAAAACCAATGAGCTCCTTAAAATGTTTTTTTTGATATTTAATCTTCAGGTATTCTGAAGCTATTGAAGAGGAAACACTCACCATCCCTTTAATTGGGCAGCGAGTGCTTATTTTCCCCTTTTCCAGGTGCCGAGTCTTGAACCTCGAGAGGGCGACGCCTGCAGGAGGCTGGAGCGCATACTAAATAAAAAAAACGTTTTTCCCAAAAAAATAACAAGGTCATAAATTTGCTCGGGGGTGGGCTGACTTTGCTCGTTTGGAGTAACATGAATGCCAAATGAACACTTATTTAGACACACAAATTGGATTTTTCAACTTCCGTTTCCCTGCTTTTGTATTACGCTCTGTTATTACATCGTGTTGCTCCTTATTAGCAATAATCTACAGTCATTTTGAATCGTGCTTCTACGTTGGGCACAATGTGCTGCCGAGTTTGGCACAAACATTGCTTTTTGTCTTCATATCTGACACAAAGGTACAAAGGTCCTACTGTGAATGATCAAAGCAAGTCAGAGTCTTGGCTCTGGTGAGACGTGTGCTCAGTTATAAATGTATTACTCACTGAGATGTTGGTGAATAATGTTTAACTGGATGTGAAGTGTAACTATCCCATATCACGATGAACAGATATCTGTATTCAGAAGCACACCAGTGATGTGGGCATGGAGTACGTGGAGGAGAGCAAAGGATCTGAAGGTGATCGTGTTTACAGATGCACAACTGAAGGGTGTCGTAAACACGTGAGTCATGAGAATAAAACTGTTATGGCGTCACAGTGTTAAAACAAACCTGCTATTTACTCCACTGTCCATTGTACTGTAGACGCGCATAATTAGCAACCCATTTCAACAGAATGGTGTTTCATAAAAAAGGAGTTGCATGATAAACATTTTACAACAGCAGAATACTGTCAGTGAGCTAGTTGTTGATGGGCAACTGCCAACATCACCACACAGGAGATGTACTTTTAACAAAGGTTCATTGCGGTGTTGTCAATCAATTAAACTGTATTTGTATGACAGGTGACACGTTCATAGAGGTTAGTACAGGTCAAAGTGCATCAGTCCTGCACTTTGAAACAACTTGTGCTTAAGTGTACCGGTGGTGAAAAGTAACCAAGTTAATATTATTAAGCACCTTTTGTAATATTTGAGGTGTTTTTACTCGAGTATATTCATTTTACGTCCTCTATAGGTCTGGGCCTCCTTCCTTTCTAACTCATGAACCGTTGTCTTAGTCACTTTCGGAGATCCTCTTTCATTAGTGACGTAAACAAACGTGTGTGTGTGTGGGGGGGGGGGGGGGGGGGGGCGATCACGGCCTGCAGCTTTAATTTAGTGCTTTTTTCTCCTTTGAATAGCTGCAACAATTAAATGCTGCTTCACGCTTCAGTGATAATCTAATTATAGTGATAGGGGCCATTCTGCCACTATACATTTAGCGATGCACTTTTACGAAAGAAAGATATATAGAGTATTTGTTCCACAACTAAATGACTCATGAATTAATGAACCTGGTGGCTGCTATTTATGAACAAGGAGATTAAATACTGAATATATTGCTTAATTAGTTTCCCCCATATCGGTATTGATTTGTTCATATTACCTTTGGTTTGTTTTCCACAGAAAGGTACTAAAAGATCATAATGTAGCATGATTATAACCAGTAACTGTAACATGTTACAATTAACTACAACTTTAGCAAACATCGGTGTTCCAAGTATTCTTAATTTACAAGATGCCACGATATTAGCATCCAAAATTAACATCACCTACACTTCAAACTATTACTTGGCAATAAGAGGAGCACAGCAGGCTGCCCTCCTGTGTGTGCGTGTGCATCTCTCGCAGGGCAAAACGCATCAAAAAAAACTCTGCAGCCATTATGTGAAATGGAGCAGCTGCAGGGGAATTGATCCACAAGTAAAAACAATGGCGGTTGAAATGCGAGGGAATGGTATTTGTTTTTAATTGGCTGCCGCAAAGCCACACTGTCTGCAATCAAGGACGCAGTAGGGGACTCACAACACAACAGTGTGCGTTAGGCTCGGCTTACTGGTACACAGAGAAGCTCTCATATTGCACATCACGTGTGACAATTAAATAACTATATTTATTATTTACTTTTGTATCTTCCTTATTAGCCTATTTTGTACTAAATGACTGGGGTTTGACTTGTGATGAGCATAAGCTGTAACACTAGCACGGCTCCGCCACCAGAGGGAGCCCTGTCCTTAGCTAAAATAAGCTCACTGGTTCTTTTTTCCTTCACTCTCCTTATGAACTCTGGAAATAATGATGGTTTAGTTCTTGAAATGAACCGGCGCCATTCTGTCTTTTTCACCACAAATACTCGCCTGAACCATCACTGTTTAAATCACCTTTTTTTTTTAATGATTTATTATATAAATTGTGTCTCACACTGTATACAAACTGCACAATATTAATTTTCTAGTTGGTAGCGGACTTATTTTTCAAGAGACAAACAGCTACCGTCTGATGTCCTCATCAGGTCACTTAAGATCTCTGGAGAATTGAAGCGGTGGACTTCTCATGCTGCATGCTGGGTAAAAAAATCCTTGTGGATGTCAGCATGTCTGGCAGAAGGTGTAACATTATACCCTAACAAATATTGTGTTATGGCCTAATCCAGTCAGTCAGCACGCACATACTGTTGTGCATAATGACAAATCACACCCCTGCAGATGTAAAATAACCTTTTACTTGCAGGTGTGTCGACACCAGGCTCAACCGTGAGATTATAAAACTGAATGTCAAAGGGACGTACGTACGTGTGACTCGTGTCATGTATTTATATTACGCTTGCATGTTTGTATTTGCATTAAATGTTTCTGTCTTTCTCGGATTGTTAGTGTATGAAATGTAGATTTCAAGGCCAGGGGCTGTGTTGTATGACGGCTGCGTTTTACATTAACGGCCCCTCAGGGTCCCAAAGGACAGAGCAGATCAGGATATTGCAGACCGACAGTACTCGTCATACAATTGATTATTTGACTTATCTCCATCGCTTTGTGCATGTATTCTGGCCTCCTCTCTACTTGAGTGCGAACACACAGACTGGACTTCCAACTGGGGCACAATGTATTTGTTCTGGCCTTATATAAACCGAAGGGAACCGTCCGAGGAGTGGATTCCATGTCCAATTTGTCCGATTTCTTTGGCTCCGGCTCTTGGAAATAACAAAAAAATAATCCGGTTTGGCTTTTCTGATTCTGACTGTAAGAGTCCAACGGCTCTCCTGATGCCGCACATAAACCTTTTAATTACAGCAAACATGGTTGATGAGTTTGAAGCTTGATTACTTGGCCTTCATTAGTCAGATTGTGAGATATAGTGACTCCCAGAGGCGCAATTTGGCATCTCTAAACACTGCCAGCCTCTGTGTTTAGCAATCACATTTACCCTCCAGTACACCCAAACAGGTGTGTCCACCCCAAATACACACACACACACACACACTCACACGCTGGCTCATGTATGTACACTCACACTTTTTTTTTATCACCAGCTTGAACAAGCGAGGCTGGATGTAGGAATCTCAGCCTGTTTTTTCCCCTCGTTATTTTGGGAGTAAGCCCGACTAAAAGGAAACAACCGATAACATGTGCTTAGTGTGCTCGCTCCTACATTGTTGAACTCTGCCTGTCATCATGATTTCATGTTTGCTGTGCCATCTTGGGCTTTTGTTTTCCATCAGGGCGGCCCGGTGGTTGTCACTACACCGAGGAGGGAGCACTCTGCCCCGGGCCACGACACACTGATAATGAATGTTCAGCTCATTGGAAAAATAAAGTGTGTCTGAATTATGTGGTCGGGATCTGGCCGTTGTTTGGCTGTGTGAGTCAGACACAGTGACACGCACGGACGTTCGGTTTGCACAACAGTCAGTCACTTCCTGCGCTATAATGCTGACGCCAGGCGCGCAGTTAGGCTAATGCAGGTGGAAGGTATTGTTGATAGGCTCTTTGTGCTATACTGCATGAGCTTTAACACGCTGTCCAGCAGAAGCCTTGCCGCTATTTTTAGACGGGTACAGCTGCTCCTTAGCACCCACCCTTAAACCAGCCATTCAACAGAGATTTATGGCATGGGCCCATGAGAAACAGCTGTAGTGTCTTTGCCACTTGCTTGTGTAAGCCGAGGTTTATTAAGAATCCTATTCATTTTGTTCATTACGATGCCTATTAACAATGGCTGACACCGGTATTAAATGTAGTTATCAGCAAGTGGGATGCCTCACGCAGTTGAATGTTTAAAACCACACGAGTCTGGAGCGTCCGGTGCTGCAGCGATGAGTCAGACTCTGGTCACAACGCCACCTGGGTCCGACACAAGTTCAACACTTGTGGTGAGCTGCTCCTCCGACACAACAGCATGTGTTGTGCACGTTGGCTCAGCATTCTGTACGTACGTCTGAAAAACAACCGAGTAGTTTGTCCCTGACGAAGGTGATTCAGGCTTGCTCATACGTCCCAGATGAGGACAGAGGAAAGAGTCCTGGGACTTTGTGTTTTGTAAAAAAAAAAAAAACACAACGACACAGATTTGTCCTTTATGTAGTTATTTTTTAGCCTCACTGTGCCGTTGATACTGTATGTACAGTCCAGTTCACCACGGCCTCAGTCCGATCAGGGTTGTCACATGATTAGACTCGTGTGAGTTGGCAGGAAACTGCTGTGGAGCTACAGTAGGCCGAGGAATTGTCTTTATGGGAGAGAGAGAGAGAGAGAGAGAGAGAGAGAGAGAGAGAGAGTGTGTGTGTGTGTGTGTGTGTGTGTGTGTGTGTGTGTGTGTGTGTGTGTGTGTGTGTGTGTGTGTGTGTGTGTGTGTGTGTGCGTGTGTGTTGGGGATGGGCACTAAATACGCAGCTCCCTGAGCCACACTCGAGCAGCTCACCTTAAGTTTAGCTTATCACTGTCAGTTTGTTGTCTCCATTATTCAAAAGGACACCTTATCAGCCCGGACGACTCGTATTAGCCTTCTCCACTGTGTGCTCCACACAATGATGTTCTACACTGTTCCACATTAACTCTGGTGTCTATTTCAGCAGCTCTCTATCCATTTATTGATGCATGTCTTCTATTGATCCCTGCATTGATTTGTCATGCAATCCATTACCCGTCTGTCTGTTTCAGCTGGCTTTTAAATGATCCGTCAGATTGAGCTATTAAGGGGAGTAGTGGAGAAGTCCAAAGGTTGGTGATACATTCAGGGAGAGAGGGGTGCTCTGAGTGTGTGTGTGTGTGTGTGTGTGTGTGTGTGTGTGTGTGTGTGTGTGTGTGTGTGTGTGTGTGTGTGTGTGTGTGTGTGTGTGTTTGAGAGGGTTGGGTATGGGGATATTGTCAGGCACTTAGAAGTGTAAAACATATTTACACAATTGTAGCACAATGGAGTGTGGACCTCAAAAATAGATCTGATTATAGAGTAAAGTACATAAACCAAAATATCTCTGTTACACAGATTATATGAAACTGTTAAGTACCACTTTATTTCAGTGAATACAATTTTCGTTAGTTGATTTGTGCTCTTGTTTAATTTGGCTTTATGGCTGTATTTGTTATGTAAGGACTGATTAAATAAACCTACAATAAACCAATTATCAAAAACATATTCACAATAGACAAAGTTCCTGTTTTACTTTTGTCAAAGGTCTTGTGTCTCTGTTTGTGTTTCTATGAACAATATATTTTTCTTTTTAACACAAGTGTATAAATGTATTGTTTTGACATTTTCAAATGCTAACTATAGTCTCAGATAGTGATTTTTTTAAATTCAATCAATTTAAAGGAATAAATTCATCCCGTTCTTGTTGAGAGTGAGATGAGAACATTGATACCACTCTCTTGTCCGTCTGATAATGTATGAAGGTATGAAGCTACAGTCAGTAGACAGTAGCTTAGCGTAGCTTAGCATAGCATAAGAAAGGAAAGTGAGGGAAAACCGTTAGCCACTGTGAAGTAAAAAAATACACCTACCAACATTTCTAAATGTCTTATCTTGTTTGTTTTATATGTAAACAAACTAAAATAGGAACGCAAAATGTTGTAGTTTTATATAAAGCTAGTTCCCAGATTAGCCCAGTGACGTAGCTACAGCTACGCTAATTGTCTCCTGGCTCTAGCTTCATGCTCGATGGACAGATATTGGGGCAGGGATGTCTATGTGTACAGATTGTAAAGCACTCCGAGACAAATTTGTAATTTGTGAAATTGGGCTATACAAATAAACTGAATTGAATTGAATTGAATTGAAATTGAATTGAATATGAGAGGGGTATCAATCTTACTCTCTGCAACAAAAGATGTCTGACTAGTCCTTCAATTTAAAAGGTCCTCTATGGTTTGAAGAGCCTGAAGCTCATGATAACCTTTCCAAATCCAGTTGGATAAACTTTAAAAAAAATGCTTGGTCATCATGCTAAATAGCAGGTTGTGTTTATTACTTTCTGAAAAGTTGACATTATGGAAGTTTTTACCTGACAACAACAATATTGAGGAAAAACGCATAATTTTATGCCATCTCACTTAAAGTTCTGGAAATTAATTTGTCTCGGATTTATTTCACAAAGACAAAGTGTCGCGAAATTCTTTTCATACGTTCTTTTATAATTACGGTCTGTTTTTTAAAATTTTTTAGGGCAACACTTTAATCTTCCTGTTAGAACGCACTTTGAGGAAAACAAAGAAAAATGCCACCAGCCAAACATAGACGTAGGGGGCTAAGATGGGGGGCTGTTCCAGATTGAGATGCAAGATGGATTCATATATATTCATGAATTCAGTCAGAAAAGTCAAACGGAAGCAGTATGATAATCTTGCAGTAATTGCATTTTTCCCTCCAACTGTTTTTTGGCAGAGCTGAGCGCCACATTCAGAGACATGCGATGGGAAATATAGTCTCGAATAACGGTGAACAGCGGATACACTCTGACCCGGTACCTGAGGTCAGTCCATCCACATCGGGGTCAAGTGCTGGTTATGACAAATCCATTGGATTCATGGGTAATGGGATGGCTATCATTAGTGCTTAGATAGTCAATTATATGTTTAATTAAGCAAGACAGACATCAGATAATTGAACTATTGACTGGTTTCTCCGCGTCACGTTTATCTTCTGATTCCAGGAGGTGCAAAGCTGAAGTCATATCACATTTGTTTTGGAGGAACGAGATACTGATGAGAGTGGAAATAAAAATCCGGTCCTTTCATTTACTCGACAGATTCATTTGATGTGCTGACCTCTGACTGAAGAACTTTTTACTTTTCCGACTGTGCACTCTTTCTCTTCCGGGCCTCGGGAAATGAGGGAGAGAAAGAAAAAAAAAAGAAACATCCAAAAGGACCATATTTCAAACTATCAAGCTATTTTTTTTTCTCATACATGTCAGTCTGCTGTCAGCAGCCATCTGAAAAGTGCTGACATCGCTGCCCTCCTGTCCAGCAGCCCCGCTCCTTCTGTGTGAACTTGGATTTAGCTCAAGGGTATAGCCACCCTGCTAATGTGATGTAGCTCCAAGAAGGAAACAAATTGGCCTGACGTCTCATACGCTGCCTTGTCTTGATTGTGTGATGGCTTCTACTGCTAATGTGTTACGATGGGTAGACCTGCACAGGGAGGGAGACGGGCTTGTGTGTGTGTGTGTGTGTGTGTGTGTGTGGTGTTACAGAGAGAGAGAGAAAGAGAGCGGGAGGGAGGGAGAGAGAGAGAGAGAGAGAGGGAGAGAGAGGGAGGGAGGGTGGGGGAAGGGCCTCAGTCTGCAAGATCAGCACAAGTGGAATTGCATTGATTCAGTTAACTGCAGAGTTGGAGCGTGATGTGGAATTCTGTTTATCAAGGGTGGAGTTTACACGTAGGCTCCATTTTGATCTTATTTTCTACATCGCATTCATTATCATGCCCTGCTTTCTTACTTACATCAATAAAATGTAATATCATGTCTATATATATAGCTTAGCCTCACATGGGGTTTCATAAGCTCGACACAAAACCACTATAGATATGTGTTTTTAGTTAATACTAATTTACTGTCTTAAATTAAATGGACATATACTGTTTCCCCCCCCGTTTCTTTTGTGTCAAAGTCATATCTAGAAATGTTTGCACAGCTCAGGTATGATGATACCAGCAGATACACACTGTAAACAACATCATAATTTGCATTAAACTACAAGATCAGATGCGAAAAAAACTGACATCATGTTCCGTAAATCACCAGGAACTGTGCCGCATATTCCATGTAAATACCGACTCGTGTTTTATATTCAAACTGAAGCCACTGGCCCAGAAACGACATCTGCTGAATCTTAACAAACCGCTAAATAAATCTCCAACATTGTACTAATTATAGGGAATAAAGCACAGAATGGTAGCTCAGTGCTTGTCTGTTTGGTCGTCGCAAATACACAGACAATACATTGTGTGCAATTGTCGGAGAAAAGATGTATTTATTTTTTAAACTGAACGTAAAATATAGGGACTGGTAGAATAAATCTATTTCAGATCAGACTGTCCAGTCCACATCATATATCCGTGGCGTCTAGGTGCAGTCGGTCAATGCATTTCAGAGAGTACACACATCAATTAAAAATTAAATATATATGTAAAATGTGCATGTTGCAGCTGTATATTTTCTTTTTCTCCTTTACCTCTCTCTTCCCCTCTCTTCCTCTCCTTAGTTCTCCGTCTAGCTGGGAATTTGTCTCTAAGGGTTTATCATGCCTCATATTCCCCCCCGCCCGCCACCCCCTCATCCGCCCTCCCCCCCCAGTTTGTCATTTTGCTGATCCAGATGCTTTTTCATATTTCAGTATTCTTATCATCCACTGGCAGTAGGATGATCCATTTCACTTATTTCTCAGAAGTGTGACTGTAGCCTAAGTCAATATCTACAGAATGAATCCAGTGGATTGCCAAAGGAGGGGCAGCTAGTTAGCAGCCGGGGTGGTAGCGGCGGCGGCGGTGGTGGTACTGGTGGCGCAGGACTCTCTTCTTTTTTTCTTTTTTTAGCCAGAGTCAGCAAGGGTAAAATGTCAAGCATTTCTTAGGGAAGCGACTCCATAGGATTCCATTTGAAGCTTTAATCTTAATTGAGAGCATCGCACATTGATATTCCATAGGCCTCTTTGCCCTTCGCCTCTCAGCTACTTTCATTTAGAGGACAGCCGTACTGCACTAGAGCATGGGGATTGCTTTGTCAGACAGCCAAGAGGCCAAAGGCAAGGTCAAGCTCTCTTTGTAATGGCGGCTCGCGATGGAGTGAAGGCATCCCCTCTTTGACGGCGTCAGTACTTTTGCGAAACATTTCCTGAAGTCAAACCGAATAAAATGCATCCCGCTCTGACCTTTATATTCGCCGTGAAATATTACGGAGGACTCGTATTTTGTGTTCATCGTATCAGGTGCGTATAGCTTCGCAGCTTCCTGACTCCTGGGTCTAAACAAGCCACCTCTCCCCCCCCCCCCCCCCCGCCCCCGCAGCTCGAGGCCAAACAGAATGATGATTAAATCCAATGTGGAGTAAAAGAGAGAAAAAAGAAGATATTTACATATTTAAGCAGTCAGAGAGAGTTCATCCCGGCAACCACAGACATTATTCTATCGTGCATCAGATTATCTGAAATTATTTTTTGACTCCCACTACAGAGGAAGATGTCTGTGCCTCGTCTGTGTCGGGGAAAGCTCCCAACTTAGCGCACCGTCGCTCACAATGGGTGCAGTAGCATCCCCTAATCCTCAAACAAAGGAGGAAGGACTAACTGGCCCGGCAGATGCAGCGATAAGGCCCATGTCATCAAGTAAGGTGAGGAGAGGAGGAAGGTGCGGGACGGCAACGCTCTCGCCACTCCTGTGGGAAGACTCGTCATGCCACCTTTCCAGAGGTGATGAAAACAGATGGAAATAAAGACTCATGAGACACACACACAGTCACACACTCACACACAAACACACACACACAGACGCTGTTTACAGCTGAGTGCACATCCCCTATCCGTGGGACTGAGGACCGAGCTCGCCTCCATTTC
This sequence comes from Pseudoliparis swirei, assembly GCF_029220125.1. NCBI lineage: Eukaryota > Metazoa > Chordata > Actinopteri > Perciformes > Liparidae > Pseudoliparis > Pseudoliparis swirei. Next base: position 25,586,020 of record NC_079405.1, on the reverse strand, counting down.
TCATGCTCCTGCCTCAGCCGGCTTGCTGACACAGATATACTGTAAAGAGATGGCAGCACAGATAGGTATGCATGTGCATGTCAACGTAGCCCCGGGGGAAGAAAGCCGGGCTAAAAAACACAAAAGACTGAGGGGATAGTGTACGATCCACGCGCCACACTTTCCCCATTAATCTCAAACATTCCTGTGACACTTTAAACTGATTTGGGATGCAGTGCTCTCGATAACAAGTTAAGGTATTTGCAGCAAACACAAGTGTTTCTCCTGCTGATGAAACAATGAATCAGGATTAAAGGATTAGTCCTTCAAAAGATCTGTTTTGCGAGCATATATGAATAACAGGTTCCCGTGGACGGGGCTGCGGCTTCTGACAGATTTATCAGGTGATCAGGGCTTGATAAAGCTTCTGAGAAAGCTGCTCCGATTTCAAAGTCTTCTCCGCTGGTTCTGTGGGAAAGCCCGATGCTCCGGCTTTCCACTCCTTCCACCAATCAACCACAGCAGCCTTTACTAAACACCTCAGCTGCCACAGAAGAATCAACACAGTTAGACTCCAGATCTATTCAGACAACAAAGCAGCTGAACTCCCTGAGCAGGACATTGGGAAAGAATCTTTAAAGAGAGGGATCACTTTATCGCGCGGATCAATACGATCTATTCCAACCAGGCAGTGATACCGAATTCTTTCCAATAAAACACAACCTAACTTAAGACGGGATATGAGAGCATTGCCAAAAATACATATTTTTTTTTTTTAGAACTGCCATTTATTTTAAAACAATAGATGAGCGAAGAGGGAGAGTAATAGATTTCGTAATCGGCGTCTGAAAATAATTACTGCGACTAAGTCATATAGATGCGAGGAAACTTAGCAAGATGAGCAGATTCTTTTTTTTTTTATTGTGCGGAAAGAGGATGCACAAGGTCCACACATGAGTCAAGGCTGTTCCTCTCCTCGGGATTTATATATAGCCCCGCTCTCCATTACTGCTGTCACTCACAGACTTATGGTGACCTTTTGACCTCGCCCGTGCGAAAGAGACTCGGAGCTGACATAATCACTCGTAAACGGCAGAGACGCATTTCAATATCGTTTTTTTCTTCTTCTTTTGTTTTCTGTGGCTCGGATGTTATCAGTGTGATAGATTGTCGTGGTGTCGCTTAAACTAATTTTTCCGGAGCTTTTTCGCCTGCGCGGCGCAAACGTGCGGGAGGCAAACAGACGGCGGGTTCTCACAACATTTGGACAGTTGAACGTTTCTCAACACCTGACGTGCAGGCGGAGGTCAGAGTTTGTTGGGTTACAGCTCGGGAGGCCACCCACTTGTGTTGTTCAGCCCGGACATGTTGGCGCTGCAGGCCGCCGCTCGACCACGTGTGGGCAGTGTGTTACTTCACACAGTTCACTTTCTCTTCTACAAAACTGATCTGCTGCTTTAAAAAAATAGATTTTATACCCATTATTTCCAAATGCCATGGGTTCTTCCTTGGCCCATGGTACACTCAACCAATACGGAAAGTCTCCTTTGTGGAGGTAATAAGGATACAATACACAATATCATTCAATCCAGCATGTCACCAAAAACAAAAACAACTTCCACAAACAATGTTATTCTTAAAGCAGCTATAATCAACAGTTGAGTTTGGTGACCCCCTGACTTTTCCTCTATTTCCATCATTTATTGGATGGATTGCCATTTGATTTTGGACAGGCAGTCACGTCTCCCTCAGGATGAATTATAACTTGGGTGATTCCACAGGGCCGCAGAGTTGCTTTTCGGGGAGAGCTCACAGAAAGCGCACTTCCTGATAAATGTAGCTCGAAAATGGTACGCTACGCTCAATGAGATGCAGCGCTGTAAAAAACCTAGCGCGCACAGGAGGTTCCCGCACAGAATACACAGCCACAGAGTATAAATCAGGCATTAATGTTGTTGTATCAAAAGATTATTCACATCACTATGAGAAAGAGATAAACAGAGGATTATTCACCATGTCAGCGTAGTTTGTCATCCATTAAAACACGCTACATGACCCAAAGCCCAGCTAGCAAGCTAGCGAAGCTGTAGCTTCCAAAAACATACCATTACATTCATTTAGCTGACGCTTCTATCCATAATAAGTGCGCTCAACCGTCTGGGTTTGACCACAATGAGTGGATGGTACATCACCTTCATCAGATATGCAGACCTACTTCAAGCACTAACATTTAGAGACAACAAGGGAAAGATACTCATTTTTATCACTTCGGGGCAAAGGTGCAGTCTGAACAGATGAGTTTTCAGTCTGCGACGGAAGGTCGAACTAATCCTCTAAACGGTGATAAAATGTTGGTGTTTACAGTTTGTTTCTGCTCCCTCTAAGTGGCCAAAAAAATAGATAATGCAGGTTGTCAAAGTTCACAATTTGCATGAATCCATGAGAATGTGTCACAATTAAATCACAGGGAAGCCGCCAGTATCGTCAAAAGACAATCGATCCTAAAATTCATTGGGAATTCTTATCGCACTCCATAAACGTTGTTTTTCTACTTGTAACCTTTCATTTCATTATTTTTGAGAAGTTGGGGTTTCATTTTCTTTCTTCCAGAACAAAGTACTTCCTGTATCTTGACCACAAAAAGAGCAAACAAGTACATGGGTTCACTGTAGTGTAAGGGCCTGCATCCCCTTAAATAGAGTCCTTATAAGCCCTGTGTTAGCGAATCACAAGCGTCTCTATACCCTGACAGTCAAACTGCAGCACACAGATGGTTGTTACTCAGTTGTTGTAGCAGAGGCTTAACATCGCCCGTGATGACAAAGATGGCCAGAGAACCAAAGAATGGGCGTGTGAACACTGTCCGGCCAAATCCTCCAGCTGCGTATAGAGGACGCGGAAAAACGTGGCTGCCCTAAAGTCGGCTGAAAGGACAAATAACACGGCTTTAAGTTCAACATAGTGCTTCTGAGAAACACGAGGGAAGAATTATGACACAAGGGAGACGTTAACATGGCACACCAGTGGGAGAGTGACACGCCCAATTCCAAGGAGGCCTGTTAGACATTACCAGAACGTATGACACCGTTGCCATATTCTCATGTCAGTGACACCCGCAGAAACTTATGAAGGACTGTTTTGAATGATACTCTTCAAACCCTATCATGTGTTCGTCGCTCTCACAGTAGAACAGGAGAAATCTAATTTATTGTGGATTTTCTAACTGAAACTGATCGAGATAATAGTTTTTTTCCTCCGGGATATCTTCATCTGCTCTTTTCCGGCCACCATTCATCCGAACTCACGGTGCCATCATTCATTTCAAAATCTCTTACAACAAACCTCATTTAAAAACAACAACATGCTTTCCTCTTTTTTTGTTCTCTAACAGGAGCAAGAACTATTTATTATTTCATCTGCCAGCACTCTTCTCAAAAACCAGTCCCACCATTACTCTTCCTGGATGCGAGTTTGTTATATACCAGAGACATAATATGCTCCCAGAGGGCCGGATCTTCCTTTCCACATTGTGATAAACTCGCCAGGCTCCACATGCTGGTTTCTGAGCAGGAGCTGACCCATAATCAGCAAAGTTTTGCCAACAGCAACTGAGAGCCACAATTATCTGCCCTATAGATAGGTAGGCTGTATACTGGGGGGCCAGGGGTTGTGGAAAGGGAAGAGGCTGTCAGGAGGGGGGTGGGGGGGGTGGGGGGGGGGCCTGAGTTAACCTCTGTGGCTCGTGTTTCTACTGTGCACTAATGGACGCCTGTCATCATTATGGACAGAAACAGGAGGGCGCCTGCCAGCTGCATGACCCCCATAAAACAGAACAGGAAATCCTAGCAGGGAATGAAAGGAAAGGAGATTCCTTCTCTTCTTTTTTTTTTTTTTTTCTCTTTACTTTTCTCTTCTCTCTAATGACCCCTCATTCACTCTTTGGCATCTTATTTATCCTGCAAACTGCAGTGTCACTCACGAAGAAAACAACTGGAGGATATGCTGTGTGTCCGTCGTGTGAACGAAAGTCAAGGTGTTGAGGGTGTGGTCATCGGGTTATATCGAAAAAAAGATCATCCAACGCACAGTTCATTTACCCCCAGGTTGCTAGTAAAACACCTCTGTTTTTCATCCTCTGTGAACAGGGTCGGGCTGTTTTATAACGCTTCTGTCACGCTGGGAGGAACCTGTATAATCATTACATACAGTAGTTCACCCTTTGTAACTCAAGTCCACGGTCTGTAATGTGACAGGACTTTGTCACACTTCTGTCAGGGATGTCTACTGGAACGTGACAAGCACTTTATCAGGGAACCTTCCTATCAGATCCACAGGAGACCATGCACAAACATGTGAAACACAACGTCCCCAGGAAGCAAAGATTCCTTATTACAGCCAATAAGATAGCGAGACAATCTTTATTGTAGTTATGAGGCTACACATTAATCCACTCCGTTGGAGCCTGCAGAGCCCATCATGTGATAATCTAAGTCATTACCAGTAGTAGCTTACAATAGTAATTACCATGGAATCTTTTGCGATGTGGCAACACCGAAAAAAAAAAGAAGCTTTCTGTGTGAGAGAGCAAGAAAGCGCATATACACATGATCGTCTGTGTACGCATAGGCATGTCTACGTGTGTGTGTGTGCGTGTGTCCATGTGCGCCATGTCCATGGAGACGTCCCTGTGCGTGTGTGATCACCGCATGATTCACAGTGTCACAACCGTGCGCAGAAAGGACTGGACATCCTGAACGGAAACCGCAGCCGTCGAAGCTGCGTTTTCCTGCGACATCCAAACCTACCACTCTCACAGAGAGTCACTTGACTGGACCCTCATATAGGAAGTGAAAGAGGAAGCCCCTAGTCCATCCTGTCCTTCCATCCCCGATCTCTCGCTCTGCGCTTCACGCGAAGCCGCTCTTCGCAGACGGGGTCGCCTTCAACTGTTGCAAAACATCGGGTGGAAGAACTGGCTCAGGCTGGAAACGGCTCACTATAGGGGTGGGGGTGGGGGGGGGGGTCAAACGTCTGGTCAGTTGACATTCAGCCACAGGAGATTAGTGCCAATCGTTAGATTCACAGATGAATCAACCCGGGTTTGTTTAAAAAGGAATATTTACTCAGCTGATCAACTGATTCTTATTTGACGGGATATTTTGTTTCTAATCTCTGGCGGGTTTTTTTTGTCAAGATACTCAGTGTATAGAAAGTCACGCTGGGCCACAGCAACACAGTTCACATGAGCTATAGGTATGATATCACAGGGGGCGATATATGTGCGGACTCTGTGGGGCCCGTTGGCCCTCGTGGCTCGAGGCCTCTGGCTGTGTTCATTGGTGACAGCGCACGTCGCCTGGCAGCCTGCATTCCTCTGCCTCTCCCCACACAATGGTGAGTCTCTGCAGCATTCCTCTGTCTGTGTTCGCTGTCTGAGATGCAGCCGGGCCTTGGCAGAAAAATGAATCTGCACTGGGCCAAGAGGTGGGCACCAGATTCTGATGGGACACGTTGAAGTTTCCAGTGAACACCAGCCATCGACTGGGCGTCACTCTCATTGTGTCAAAGTGTGCCGTGGTTGCATCAAGAGCGGACATCTTCGTCACGTCATAAAAAATAAAAAAAGGCCTCTGCAGAAGAGGTTTTGAAATAATTCAGGCGATGATGATGATGCTTCCTCTTTTAACCCGCTTCATCATCGGGATTCTGGCTATTTTTTTATTTTTTTACTTCGCGCAATCGTTCCTTCTCTCCATCTGTTTTTTAAAAAATGCAAGCGTGTCCATTCTAAATCGTTTTTTCACCGCTCTTTATCCTTCTTCTCCGGCTATTTTGCTTTCTCTCTTGTTCTGATGCCACAGCCGTGCAGACACCTTTCCCTCCTGCTGACTCAGTAGCCAGCCTCAGGCGCTGTGGGCTCGGGGTGTTGGTGGCGGGGAGGGGAGTGGAGGGAACTGGGGGGAGGGGAGGGGTAGTGTGAGGCTCCCACATCAGGCCCCACCACCCTATCACGTGCGAGGGAAAAGAGCTGGCTAATCGTTTCTACAATGGCACCCTGCACACTGTCACACAGCACCACAAACCGCTCTCCTCGCCAACACTTCCACTGTATTATTCCGCCGTTGCTTAGAAATCCTCATGTGATGCATGTAAGTGAGCAAAAATACGTACCGCACGGAACAAAGAAAAGGTTGAAAAAAAAACACACCTACTAAAATGCATCAGTGCAGGCAATGTTAAACATATGCAAGTGTACACAAACATACATACCGTGCGCTCTGTTTTTTAAATTTTATTTTATTTGCATGTGCAAATACACCCTTAGCCTTTCAAATACTGCAGATGCAGTTTAATTTAGTAATTCACCTTATTATGTCACTTTTGGATAATACATAATAAGACATGCACATGTATGTTGAATACGACAAAATAAATAAAAAGAACAAAGAAATGTAACTAAACTTATTTGAGAGGAAACTTCTTCAGTATCTATTGACGGTGAGTTTTACTCTCTGCCCAGCGGTCGTCCGAGTAGGTTTACTGGTAATCGTTATATTTACGAGTACACTTTTGAAACAGAGGAAAATTAAACTGCGCCCGTAAACGAACTCTCATGCCATATATAAGAGCGGCTGATTAACGAGCCCGTCCCAATGACATTAAAACATAGAGGAGCATTATTCATTGCCCTCACCATCTGGTTATTTTCAGCTGCATCCTTCACACAAACGCACCCTCGTCTACGTCACGTACTCCCAGTGCAGCGGAGGCCGACCTTCAGGGATTGGGTCCTGTTTTCAGAAGGAAAGTGTTTTTGCACCTGTGGTGTGATTTTTAGAGCCTGCTGTCTCTAAACAAGAGGGGTGAGGTCAACACTGTCAAGAGGGTCACACAAGGAAAGAGAACCTGCTCTCCAGGTTAAAGGGTGGCGCCATTAACAGAGCCACCTGCCAAGCCAAGTTCTCACCGAGCGGGAAGAGAAAGTCTCCTCTCACGGTTGGGAAACCTCCCTTCATTTTTTCCTCCGTCTTCTCTGCACACAGGCCGTGACAGAGGTTACGAACTCAATTTACAATGTGGCCACTTATCAGACATTATCACAATGGCCTTGGTGCTATTACGGTCATCCAAATATTATTGTAGTCCTGAAGTGGGAATGATATGTGGTCGGGAAATTTGCCCCGAGCATTTCGAAAAGTGAGTAACAGGGCAGAAAAAAACACAACAACAAAAAAAAAAGAGGAAGAAAAGAAGAAAAAGGAGAAACAAATTCCTTTGCAGCCGGACAACGGAGCGCAGCAGGAGCCGTGTGTGTGTGTGTGTGTGTCGAGGTTGTTGTTTCTCTCTTCCTCTGTTAATGAATGCAGAGGTGATCTGTGTGTCTGAGGAAGAGAGCAGAAGGGAAGCCTGATTTCCACTCACATTTTATCTGTGCCCCACAGCCCCTGCCAGTCAGCCCTCTGTGCGCTCACATGCCGGGGTCCCACAGGAAGCAGCACTCCATGAAGGTCAAAGGTCACGGAAGGAGGGAAAGCCACTCGTCCTTTCATTCACCACCAGACCAACAGATACACAACACTGATACTGTGCTCCTGGTCATTTGGCCGTCTTATGATAATATTGATAATACTAATAATAGGATTTTTAAAAAAGTCTAATTTATGTATATTTAAAAATATAGTGTATGCGGTCATAGTATAATGTAAGTTATAGCAAAGGCACTGTTTTGTGCTTGTCGTCTACACTGCGCACAAATTATTGTCACACTTATATCAACCTGACTTATATATGTGATGAAGTGTGTGTGTTTCCTTTTGTGGATTTAGCGATTCTAAAGTATTTTTTTTCCATTTGTATATATTGCGAATGTGAATTTACATTTAGTTTTTTTGGTATTGCTCTCATAGGAATAAGACATTTCAATACTATACGGTGTGATAGAAACTTGAAAGACGGTTGAGCATTTGAGGGAGCGGAAATATTTCCCTGCGTGGACAGTTTTTGTTGTCGTGAGAAAGTAATTCTATTAGCCGAGGAGACACAATTTTAAAAAGTCACAATAGTTTTATTGATCCATAGCAAATTAAAAACATAGTGGATGAAAAACAATTTGCATAATCATATATTATCTTAAAAAGAAAAAGCAAATAAGGAAAACATCTGTCCAGCAGAATCAGCTTCATAAAAAATAATAGAAATGCTGTTTAAACATAATTCTTCTTTGTATGTCGTCGATTTTTAAGGAAGCATGGACACGAAATATAATTTGAGCTACAAAAACTAAGCAAAGCAAAAATCACTAATATGAAGATTGAGGAGTAACTAATGCAGAAGGATTAAAGTTGTATATCAATAAAAAGGAAATATTCTCAGATTTCAAGTATGTCTTTTCAGACAAAATACAGATACGCCTGTATAAAAAAAACAAAAAAACATTTCATGCATGTCCTGCATGCATGCTTTATTGTAATTTTGGGTCATAACTTGTTGCCTATCGTATCTATTACAATGATTTGAGCGATATCCTTTTTGTCCAACATTAATTACAACTTGGCGGATCCACAGGCTTTGTTTGTTAAGGAGCAGAAAAGGCGAGCTGTCAACATAATGCCTCCCCATGTAAAAGTATAGCAATCTGCAGGAATATTAAACAAAGTCACATTAAATACTCGGGTGAGGATGGGTTGTCACTGGTGGACCCAGTTTCGTGGTAACAGTTTGCACCGGACAGTTTCTCACACTTAAGTTTGTATGCATCCCTCTCCCTCATCAGCCTGTTTAGTTCGTGTTTCAGCTGCTCGACCTGTGACACCAGGCTGGTCTTTTCATGCTCCAAAACGTGCTTCTGCTGGACGCGCTTGTACCGGCAGGACTGCGCGTAACCCCTGTTTTTCAGGGTTCGGCGCTTCTGCTTTAGACGCATGACTTCGTCCTTGCCCAGGCCTCTGAGGAGCCGGTTCAGCTCCCTGACGGACATCGACACCAGCTGGTCGTCGGAGAAGTGACTGTCGGCGCTGGACAGCCGGTCGTGGCGGCTGTGCTGGTGGTGCGCACCGAGGACCTGGTCGTCGTCGTCGTCGTCCTGCGACTCCGGAGACGCGCAGCCCATGTCGTCTTTGATATAAGGCTCTTGGCAGTGGCTGCTGTGGATGCCTTGCATGTCAGAGTGACCCGGGAGTCCCGCGTAGTGCTGGACCGGCTCGTTGAGGTGGCCGTACCCTTCGTATTCAGCTTGGTAATGGGGCGGCTGGTGTCCGTGGGGCACGGATGGGTGTCCCTGGTGCGCCGTGGCGCCGATGAGGGCCTCCATTGCGTCCTCGGGTGTCAGCCCGAAAGCTTGAGGGTACATCTGCTGAGGGTAACCCCCGTTGTTGGGTATCCAGAACTGGTCGCCCCCGGGGTTATTTCTCTGCTCGCTCGGGTTGAGGTTTGGCGATGAGGGTACCGAGTTACAAGGTGTGCTGCCGGGGGTGGAGGAAACAGAGTCCGGTCTCTGGAGCTGGCTGCATGGCCCGACGAAGGAGCGGTCGATCCCCTGCATCGCCTCCTTCTTGACGCCGAACTTCATCAAGTCGAAGTCGCTGACGAAATCCATGGGGTTTTTCTGCAGTCCCAAATGTGAATCGCTCATGTTGACTGGTGGAGGAGAAGGAAAAAAGCTGGTCTCTTCAGAGAGCTCCGAATGTCCACAGCTATTTCATACAGTCAGCAAAAAAAAAAAAATCGCGCTTACACTTTCGAAAAAACGGCAGTAATCCCAAACTTTGATTTCAGTTCAGAAGGATCGGAACACACAAAAAGAAGAAGAAACACGCGTGCGTGGAAAAAAAAAGCCTCTCCCACCTTATCAAACTCTGTGCGAAAACGAACTGGAGAATTTCTGCACCGCGCAGCCTTTTTTTTTTCTTTCTCTTTTTTTCTTCTTCTTGTGTGTGTGTGTGTTGGCTTCAGTCGCCGCACGCTAGAAGTCCACCGATGACGCCAGCGGACTGGACGCACCTCTCTGCCTGCTCCCGGAGAAGCGCACTTTCTTCATAAAGCTGCATTGGCATGATGTCACGCCTTCCAGGCTACACCTCCGCGCCGCTCTCCAATAAAAACACGCTGAGAGGGGCGATTTGCATAGGAGCCGCTACGAGTCGGTCCCTCCCCTCCCTCCCCCGTACCCCCTCCCCCCCCCCTCCAACGGGCTGTTCGTGATGATCATTTGACCAAAACCTATAAATGTCTGCACAGCGGAACACCATCTTCTGCAATATGCTTTTTTAACTGTTTGACTTGTCCTCCATTTTGCACGTATGCCCATGTGTTTGTTTAGATTCATCGCGGTGTGAATACGTCCCGGTCAAATACCTTCACACACGGGCTCGTCCAGGCTGTGCTTTTATTGTTTTTTCCCCAATCCGATATATGCTAAACATATAGGGTGGGGTCACCCTTGTTGTATTATTATTTGTTTTCTTTCAGCCATAATTTGGTTTTAATGTATGACTGAATTTGTGCTGATTTATATAAATTGCAGCCACTGCCTCGTTTTACTTAAACAAACAAAAAAAGAAAACAAAAAAGGAGGCTGGAAGACAATTCCGTTGACACGATTGTGCTCGCTGTGCTGTTTTCGTGAGTACACAGGGAAACACTGCCACCTGGTGGCCACGAGCGAACACCGCAGCAGTCCTGATATTACAAATCCACTCCGAGCTCTGAAGAGGAACATCTGTACTTCTGTGGCCAGCAAACTCAAGGTTATGTTTTTGTCCAAATAAATTGAGTGTGTGTCCATGCCTTGAATACAAGTCAAACATTTCTTATTGTTCAATCGATTCAGATAACAACATTTTTAGAAACAGGGCTGTCCAGTTCCTTCTGTTCTGTGTTTTCTTATTTAGGGCCCGAGCACCGACAACAAAGGCCCTATTGAAACTGTGATGGTTATTATTATTCTGCCATTTAAATGCCTTTTTGTGGCTTTATCATTATAGTTTTCTCACTTTCATAATGACAAAATGGCTTGCTAGCGCCTCCTACAAACACTTTGCTGTGGACCATCATTGGATGAAACCTATCAAAACTCATCAAAAGCTATGGTTTTCTATCAAATTGCTTGTATTGTCAAGATATTTAACAAAATAACCAATGAGAAAGCAAATTTGTATCACAAGGAGACTTTAAAAAAAGTTTCTTGGAACCATGCTCTAAACCCATTTCGATTTTTGCTTGAATTTTCAGAAGCCCCGACGTGCACTAAGGTGCAAAGGCCCGTTCGTTGCTGCTTGCAAATTTGACTATATATCTGTTCTTTTGTTTTTTGATGATATGATTTGTTTTGGGGATATGTCCAGCCTCCATCAGTCCTGTTTTGAGAGTTCGAGTGCTGAATGAATTCTGAATTATTTCCAGAGAGCCCTGAAACACGTGTTGATTTTACAGAAGGTCGGCCTTCAGCCCCGACAGCCACAGCATCCCACTATAAATCAGGAAGGCCGCTGACAACATCTCGGCAACTTCTCTGCTCTGGCACAATAAAAACCTGGTATGTTCCAGGATGTGCCTTCTGGTTCGGGGACGTCACCCCTAGCGGTGTCCAGAGGTGCCACGGCTGCACAAAGGGTTAAGGGATGTTCCTGCCCCGAGATGACCTTCTCTGGCAGTGCTTACTCCAAAGATAGTGAAAGCTTTCCTGACAAGACAGATGACTCGAGCCAAAACCAATAGACAATGCTGTCCAAGAACGCAGCAGTATTGTTTCAGTCAGCTTTAGTTGCTGGGAATAAAGGAAAAGAGGAGACAGTGGGACTGAGTGAGGACGGCTCAGGGAATATTATGCTAAAGTTAGGATGCAAACCGCTTACGAGCACATCGCCAGCAGACACTGGGATCATAGCATGCCACAAAAACACATGCAGGAAGACAGACGCATCTCCTGAAAACATTGAATTTCTACACAGGAATATAAACAATGAAAGCTGTCATGGCAACAACAGCTCTTGGCGTCACTGTATTTGCATCCAGGAACCGAGGGCATTACGTGGCCCCCGGTGCCGACCCACCTACGAACCCGACACGTCATGCTTTTTAGAAGGTGGTTATGGTTGAGGCGGCCATTTCCGTTGCGATGTCGACAGGATTGATATGCCGTCCGAATGTCTGGAAGCACAGACGCGGTCACATCTCAAGACTCACTTTACATGACCTGTGTTCCCATCGATTACAAAAAACTGATGCCGAAACCACGATAAGATAAGAGGACGAGCACCGTCAATGGCACACCTTTTAAAATGTTGACCTCATTCAATTTCATCCACTGCGGACCCATAACGACGCGTCTTCTAGGAAGCTGTAACATCCGTAGATTACCTAGACTGTCACAGCATCCATTAACTGACCGCAGCTGGCCAATTAGCACCATGAAGACAATTAGCAAAAGGCTATCATGTGGAAAACAACAGTCACTTGCACCTCTCAACGTGTAATAAATAAAAGGAAATGTGACCTCTGTGTGCCATCGAAACTGCCAACAACAAAACCAGCGATAGCTTCATAAGGATGAAGAGAAAACACACATGTCAACACTGGGCAGTTTTATTTTGGCGGAGGCAACTCTGTCTCCCTTTCTGTATACACAACACCTTTTCCCACATGGCAAATGGGGTTCTGTGTGTTCCAATGGCTATTTTGTAAACACCAAAGGGCCATAACTAAAGAGTCGGCTTCACCTAACCGTCCAGTCCGCATGTAACAAACATGGAGCGAACAAGTAGCATTCGGAGAAAAGCCGTCGCCAGGCAAAATGAAGGAGAAGTCATGATTGCTGGAGAACAACTCAGGTATGAAGAGAGAGAGGGAGAGAGAGAGGTGTATATGGCTCGTCTATGGTCAGACTTGAAGGAGATTCAAGGCTAATATATGCCTGATTTTAACTTAATTTCAAGGTTGAGGCTCCACGACGGAAAACTGATCAAGGACCGACGTTACCACCTGCGCACGTACCCGAACTGCTTCGTGGCAGAGGAACTTATAGACTGGCTAGTGAGCCACAAGGAGGCTCCGGACCGAGCAACGGCCGTCTGCCTCATGCAGCACCTCATGGACCACGACATCCTCCACCACGGTAAGGAGGACGCAATAACACGAGTGTCAGCGGCGAGATATTGGAAGGCAAAAAAGGGAAAATGTTGTCGTGGCGTTATTTAGAAAAAACTTAAGAGAAACTGTTCGTTGCCTTTTCTTAGTCTGTGATAAGAGGCCAATGTTGCAGGACGCCAAACTCCTGTACCGTTTCCGCAAGGATGATGGCACATTTCCCTTCAATAGAGAAGTGAAAATCTTCATGCGAGGACAACGGCTGTATGAACAGTAAGAGCTGCTGTATACTTTGTGCTGGCGTGCTCTTGTTTGACCGTGAACCGTACCGTCGACCGGCACTTTTCCCAAAGTAATTTTGTGTGTTTATGACACATCGGATTCCGCGTGTCCGTTTCTTCAGTCTCATCGGGGACAAGAAGTCCATTCTGCAGCTAAGGGAGGAGCACGCCGTCGCATATCAGCGCTCCTTTGCTGGCTGCCAGCTGATCGACTGGCTCCTTCAGAACGGGGAGGCGGAGAGCCGGTGCCGGGGTCTGGAGCTGTGCCGCGCATTGCAGGAGCATGGCATCATTCAGCACGGTGAGGGCAGCCCTTCGTTGACCCCTTTTGATGTCTGGCATCGGGAATGAGCGGGCTGTCAGTGAGTGGCCAGTTGGGACTTGTGCAATCAAAAGCAAGTGCACTCATCAATTCTTTCTGGGAAAAATCCCATTAAACTGCAAACCGTGATGTTTTGCGCCCTCTCTCTCTCCCCCCACTCCCACCACTAGTGGCAAAGAAGCATGACTTCTTTGACAGTGGACTGCTCTATCAGTTCTGCATCAATTTCCGACGCAGACGACGCCTATCTGAACTGCTGAAGGTACAAGGTGACGACGAAGATGTGGCAGTGTCCACGCAAGAGGACGGCAATGCGGAAAGTCCATTTGTCCTGCACAAAAGCCTGCCCCAGGATGGCAACAGTGCTTTCCAGTCCGGTAAAAAGAACATTCTGGCCCTTTTGGCACTTTGTACAATTTGTTGTGAATGTCAACGTTATATCACATATCATATTATAACGTTACTACTAATGTACCGACAGTGAGGTTAAGTAAAGACCTGAAGCAGGTTACCAGTGGGCGTAGAGGCAGCTTGAACTCCACTCAGCTTCACTCTTCTGGGTGTCCACCTCTGGTCCAGCTGTCTTTGGCTTCAGTGAGTTTCAATCCTAAATCAGGCAAGTGTGAAATTAATATTCATGTGAGAAATGTTTCAAAAATGTCTTTAAAAAGACAAAAGTATTGTGTATATTGAGGTCTAAATGTCTGAACTGCTTCAACACTTTTACAGTGCTGAGGAGAAATTTTACGTGTGAAGAATTATTCGCACCTGGGGCACCTTTAATAAAGAGGGTGTTGACGGTGAGTTACTTTACAGACCTGATGATGGATTGGGCTAACATTTATAGGATTTTTACATTCATTCGGAATAATTTAAACAATCGTTCTCCAAACATGAAAACTGGATCATTATGTAACGCACATACAATACAGTAAGGGACAAAACAAAAACATTCTTATAAAATGGAAACTTGGGGAGAGCTTTTTCCTCCATGTTTTGTGATGTCAACACAATACAATTCGTATGTGTCAATCAAGTAAAATAAAGCATTTAAATACTTTGGCTCCTTCGTAGTTTACATTCGAAACAAGACTAAACACATACTTTATTCCATGTGGACTAATGTAGTTGCATCTCACTAATAATACATTATTCCATTTAATTTCTACAGATTGTGTAATTTATCTCACTCTTGGCTCATGACAGGTGATAGGAGATGCCATGGGCTGGGGCTTTGTTGTCCGAGGCATGGCTCCCTGTTATGTGCAGGCCGTTGACCCTGGAAGCCCTTCAGCAGCTGCAGGAGTTAAGGTCAGATATAAGTTCCACACGTGAAAATGGGAATGTATCATATTTCACTCTGTGACAAAAAAACACATCGTCTTCTTCAGGTGCGGCAGTTTGTGTGCCAGGTGAACGGACAGTGTGTTCTCCACCTGGACTACAGGACGGTCAACAGACTGGTGATGACGGGGCCTCGCACCGTTGTTCTGGAAGTTCTGGAACCGCTGCAATGACAACAAAATGTCCGTCTAGCTCTTGTATTGGACACAAATGCATTTGCTGAAAATGAAATATAACATGGTGAAATGTTTTTTTTTAATAAATAAAAAATCAATTATAACCTAGACTGAATATAGCCGAGCATGGGCAGAGCAGAGGTCATGTAGTAACTTCTGAGGGAGAACGTGTTTTTCTTAACAAATCAATAAATAAATATGGATACCTCACTTCCTGCGTGATAACGCTACACGTTAGCTTTTTTTATATAACTGTAAATAAAACGGTCATAACGTAACCACGATGAACACTAACTTCGGGCCGTCCATCCCATGAGCCAGCCCCTGCCCAGCTTCCCTGCTACGACTTCCGTCTTTTTGTCGTCGCCATTTTGGATTGAGAGTTGGCTCTCTTGAAATAGGTAACGGGAGCTAGCAGCCCGGCCCGACCACCAGTGCTAATACAATAATTACTCAAATTACGTCTGGTAGTATTGGCGGTCGTCCGTCTGGGAGTCTTCCTGAGCTGTGCATCACTCTACACCGCCTTTCAATCCTCCAACTAGCCAGCGAGTAGCGACTGCAAAGCAGATGAGATAACTAGCTAGCGTCGTTAGCATCGTTAGCTCGCCGTGGAGCCGAGCGTCCGCACCGGCTCCGAGGAGAGCGACCGCCATCGCAGTTCGTTCCGTTCGTCCCGACCAGCCGGGCAGCGTCTTTGTTCCCAATTTTATGTAGCGAAGAGACCCGTACGAAACTAGTCCCCGGACGGATCGCGAGGTGAGTAAAACGCATCGACTGATTTCGTCGGTGAAAATGAGGAAATAAATAACCGTAACCGACTATGCGGCGCTAACTTTGGCGCTAGCTAAGCTAAGCGATGTTGTGGTATTGAAGGGGACATTAGCGGCCGACGCAGCTAACGTAGCTGATAGCATACGAAAGCTAACAACATGTGCTGTTAAACTACAATGACCGTCGTATAGCTGAAACGTGCATCCAGATGACGGACAGGCAGGAGCCGGGGAGGGCTCCGACCTGCTCCGTTTCATTGTGTAACTGAAGCTAACACGAAGTTGAAGCACGTTCACTGAAACGACGCTGGGCCGCTGGAGAAAACTGAAGGGCTGAACACGGAGAAAGTAACCCAGCCATAAGTGAATCCGTCGACAGTGATTTATTCGGCAGAGACACGCGTTGAAAGGGCGTGTCGCCTGTTTGTGAAGTTAATCTCTTTTTAAAGTTGGTAATTATTTGTACCTCTACTGCCTGCGTTTTGGCTTTTAAATTCCCTCCAAAAACAATGAGCAGTTTATTTTCTGTTTGCCAGGAGAGATGTATCAGCTTCCAGTGAATAACCTGACACGAATTAGGAGAGCGAGGAAACAAGTGAAGAAAGCACTTGAAGACATTGGACTGGATTACTGCAAGGAGGCAGCCGAGGTGAGTTTATTTTAGTTGTGAGTAGAAGCTCTCAATTAAAAATTAAAAACATGGCTCATTATGGTGTTTACAGATGATTTGATTTTGTCGTTGTTGCACGGTATCAACCGTGCCTGATTGTATGTAAATTACATATTGTTTATTATAACCATATGGCTTTTAACTTTTCAAATCCTTCTGCAGGAGTTCAAAGAGTTTTGTCCTGATGAGCAATATGTCAAGGCTACTCTTTGCCTTGATATCTGTTCATGGGATCCATCCTACTCCAAAACACAGGTGAATCTTACTTTTGTGCCCACAGGCTTTATAAATGCGACCACACAAGCCACCGTATTTATCTTAATGCCTTTTTTCTCTCTCAAATGTCTTTTTAGGAATACAGATCGAAGCCATTTTGCTGCACAGAGTGCCCCTTTTCTTCCAAATACTACTCAGGCTACAAGAATCACTTCCGCAATGTACATAGGAAAATCTTTGAGAGTAAAATTCTGATCAACTGTCCATACTGCACGTTTACGGCAAGCAAGAGAATTTTGGAGACTCATGTGAAAATATTCCACGCACCCAACTACAAGAAGTATGGAAACCCACATGGATCTGGACAGGCAAAGAGCAGCCAGATTTATGGGTGGAAGCCGGGAGAGAGTATGGAGAAAGCAATGTACTTTTGCAAAAAATGCTCCTTCCGGGACGGCCTCTACAATGTTGTGAGAAGGCACATCTACAGAGAACACTTTCGGCATATTGTCTCACCATATTTCGCTATGGTTCCTGAATCGTCTGTCAAAAATGGGGCTAGTCCTGTGAATGGCAACAACATCCTCTGTAAGCGCTGCCAGTTTTCCACTCGCAGCTATGAGGCTCTGGTACAGCATGTTGTAGAGTACCACGAGCGCATTGGTGCTCAAGTAACCACCATGATTGGTCATGCCAACATTATTGTCTCCAAGCCTCAACTCTTACCGGTTGCTTCTCAGAAGGCCCCTCTCGCCCTCAGTGGCCAAAAACCTAGAACTGACCAAATGGCACAGTCGGTTATTGGCTATTTAAAGCCAGTAACCCCTGCTGTTAAGATGCAGCCCTTCATCACAGCCAGTCAGATACGCGCCACAGTTTCTAGCAACAGCTCAGTGGCTGAAACTAATCCTGCTGGTGGAAACACTGCACACACCCAGAAGTGGAAGATATGTACAGTTTGCAATGAGCTTTTCCCAGAAAACCTTTACAACGCTCATTTCGAGAGTGCACACAAGGCAAAGAGAATTTGGGCATTTGCTAAGTACGTAATGAAAATACACAACTTCACCAGCAAGTGTTTGCTTTGCAACCGCTATCTGCCCAGCGATACCCTGCTGAACCACATGCTGATCCACGGGCTCACCTGTCTACAGTGCCACTCTGTTTTCCACAATGTTGAGAAAATCATCGAGCATGTTGCTACGTCTCATCCAGATGACTTTGTTGGACCGCCTAATTCGTCACCTCTAACCTTTGATCTCACCCTCAAACAAGATACGGCCAGTGTCGTACAGCTTGTTGTGCTCACTTTTAACATGAAGGACTCCGCCAGTGATAAAGATCCGTCTGACCCCGCCCAGGATAGTGATCCATCCCCGGTGAAATTCGGCAATTCCATCCAGAAAAGTGATCAATTTGCGAGAAGACTCCCCCTACTGGCGCACGAGAGTGAATCTGGGAAGAGTCTGTGTCCCCTGTGTTTCACCATCATCAAAGGTCCCATCGCGGACCCTTTGGCCATTCATCTGAGGGAGAGACACCAAGTGCTCCAAACAATGCATCCCGTGGAAAAAAAGATGACCTACAAGTGCATTCATTGCCTGGGAGTGTACACTAGTAACATGGTGGCCTCCACAATCACGCTGCATCTTGTGCAGTGCAGGGCGGTTGGTAGGAACCAGGCAGGCCAGGGCTTCAAGTCCGCCTTGACCCTCAACTCATCGGGGGCCGGCTTCCTCAAAAGGCAGCCGTCCACGCAGGCCATGTCCAACCCCAAGAGGATGAAACTGAGCAAGGAGTCAAAAGTTTCCTCCACAACTGTCGGGAATCAGTTTGACGCCGTTGGCCTCGCTCTGGATCCCAGAAGCTACGAGCACAAGACGTACGAGGCCAGGAAAGCTTTCCTGACTTCCTACTTCAACCGGCGACCGTACCTCAATTCTAATGAAGAGGAGAAGCTCTCTGCGAGTCTGTGGCTCTGGAAATCCGACATTGCCACTCACTTTACAAACAAGCGAAAGATCTGTGAGAGACAATGCAAGTCCAAGAAGCTGTCGGTGCTGCTCGGCTACGACATGGACGCTGTGAACAAAGTGAAGCACGACTTGATCTTCGTGGAGAGCCATCTCGGCGTCGCCTCCGCAGGGAGATCTGGAGGCCTCAAGTCTGGCACTCCAAGCAGAGGCCAAACCAAGCGGGGTGAGACGCTAAACTCTACCTTAAAACTCAGTACATGCACAGAGACAATTTCCATTGACTCAGACAGTGAGCCAGAGCCTGAGCCAGAAACGGAAACAGAGGACGGTCCCACTGAGAACGGAAGTGTGGACGCAAACCAAGACGAGAATGTAAAATCTGAGGAGGCAGCCGACCTGATTGAAGAGACGGAACCTTTGAACACGGTCGATTCCTCTATGGAGAGCGAGAACGCTTTGCAGGACGGGAATGCAAATGCTTTGACGACTTCCTGTTAGTGTCGCTGCTTAGCGGTGTGTTGAAGGAAGGTGTATACATTAAGATGGAGGGGGGAAAAAAATCACAAATGGTTGGGAAAATGGCACCGGGTGACAAACGGTTCAGTTCTAGATGTTGGCCCAGTTCCAGTGCTGGAGAAAAGGAAGAAGAAGTTACAGTGTAGTGCATAAGTGACATTGTATATATGTTAGCCTTTCCTCTTTGTTAGTTTCTTCATGCAATCTATTCACTTTTAATTGTCACCAAATTTATGAAAGCTTGCCTACTTCCCCACTTCCATGTTTTTTGTTTTTTTTCCTCTGACAAATACCTGTATCATATTGTCATTTCACATTTAGAATGTGTAGGATATGCTAATCGCTTATGTTCATGTTTTAGTAAATGTTTGATTAATAAAAACATTTGTTTTTTTTTCTTTCCCTACTCCAATGACTCAATCTCTAACGATGCTCATTTATGCCAAGTGTTTATACAACAGGTATAGTTTTTTTTAAACACTGTAGTAAACTGGAGCATTACATTTTAAATAGAGCAACAAAATAGTTTTTAATGAAGTCAGTTGATACATTCTTAAAATTAAAGTAATGGAAACTAAGCTTAATAGCTGTGTTCCGAAAGAGTAAATTATAGCAAATGTTTTGCAAATACATGTTTTTGTAATAGTACATTTGTTACAAGTTTTTGTCTATACATTAAGTAATACTATTTTTTTAAAGTGCAGATGGCTTAACTAATCAAGTAAAAACATTGCAGATGTTTTACAATCTAGGGACTCCGTTTTGAACTAAATATAAAACATATAGCTTTTTTAAAGCCAGGATTCCAGAATGGTTTAGTATCAAATTAACATTACGACACTAGAACAAACGTACATGCTTTTCCAATTAGTTAGCATTCAAGTGCCTCCTAACTTCCGTTCTGTCGGGCGCAGCGTTGATTGGTGCAGCGGCCGGAGGAGGCGGGACTTGAGGCTGGTACAGTAGCGGTATTGGCCAACCGCCAGCGTGCATCCCAGTCCAGGCCACAGACTGCCGTTGCAAAAATGTCCATATTGTGTCTGCATTCACCATTCCAGCTTTCAGTAACTCCATAGCTGCACTTTGAAAAAGAGGAACAACATTTGAATAGTTGTAAGTATAACTGTCAACGACGGTGACGTCTCACACGGCCCGCGGCTGTAGCTCGGTTTTCGGGTTTGACGCGTTTTCC
Organism: Pseudoliparis swirei; assembly: GCF_029220125.1. Lineage (NCBI taxonomy): Eukaryota > Metazoa > Chordata > Actinopteri > Perciformes > Liparidae > Pseudoliparis > Pseudoliparis swirei. The sequence continues at coordinate 25,565,492 of NC_079405.1, read as the reverse complement.
TGTGGACTGTTTATTAAAACAGCTAGTTAGCACGCGAAGCTAAACCTAGGTAGTTTCTACGTGACGTGTAGCCGGAGCTGTCAGAGGTGGCAGATCGGGTCTCAGAGCTGACGCGTTTCACGTACGTTGTAATTATTTAGTGCTGCTGGATTTCATAATGCCGAACGTGCAATGCTGCTTTTGAGCTCGCGAGTGGCGCTTGTTTTTTTATAATGTTTTCTGCAGTTTTCATGTTGCATGGATCCATTAGTTGTCAGTTATGTGTTTTGTAGTAGTAAAATAAACCAACATTGTATACAGTGTTGGTGTGCTGTGGAGGTCATTTGAATCGATCAATGCGATGATATTGTGATATTGATGTTCTCTGTGATGGATTACACAAAGTGTTTAAGAGTTTCACGTGCATCAATTAATTTAAAACAATGGATGCAACAAAAGGAAGAGAGAGAAGAAAACACATGCAAATGTTTTCCTTCATTGATTAATGTAAGTTTTTTCCCCCTCTTCTCTCCAGTCTGCTGTTGAGGGAGAAGCAACCTCAGGAATGAAGAAGCTGGCAGACTGAGTGTAATGGCAGGAGGACAGATGGGGACGCGTTAGACTGGCCGTGCTTCGGAGGTTTCACTTTGTGGAAATAATGTCGAACATCAACAGAGAGCTGGTGGAGTTCTTCATAAGCTACAAGCTGTCGCAGAGGAACTACCCAACCTCTCTGCTGAGGCCAGAGGAGGACGCTAGCGGGAGGACGGAGGGAGACGGAGCCAACCCGGCATCCGGTAACGGCTCGCTGGTCAACAGCGGGGATGACGGCGGCCAGCCGGGGACGCCGTCGCCATCCGGTGACATGGAGGCTGTAAAGGTGGCTCTGCGGGACTCGGCGAATGAGTTCGAGATGCTCTTCACGCAAGCGTTCAGTGACCTTTCCTCGCAGCTCAACATCACCCCCGTCACGGCCTACCACAGCTTTAAGAGCGTGATGGACGAGGTGTTCAAGGACGGGGTCAACTGGGGTCGCGTGGTGGGCCTGTTCGCCTTCGGCAGCGTCCTGTGTGTGGACTGCGTCGAGAAGGACATGAGCGAGCTGGTTTCCCGCATCGCAGACTGGATGACCATGTACCTGGACGAGCACATCAGCGCGTGGATCCAGGGCCAGGGAGGATGGGTGAGTCGGCCGGGGATGAGCCCGACGTGCAGCGGGCGCTCGAAGCACCGTTACCGCGTCGAGGGACGCTCGGCCGTTTAATGGCAAAAATAAGCGGAGAGGTTGTGGCTTGATTTTCACGGAGCAGCTCAGAGTCACAGCAGTTACAACTTGTTTCCAGAGGATTTGTGCTTGATGACATTGTTTCTCACGTTTTTAAAACCGTTGATATTCATCAGTCCACTTTATTTAGTTTCGCTTTTTTATGTCGTTCCACTGCAAACCAAAAATTCGTCATTTTAATTTCAACACTTTAACTTACTTTGTGAACAATATATTTAGTTTTTCATTGTCTACATAACGATCACAATACATCAATATACAAATTTAAAAAACGTATTTTACAAAAACTTTTTTTTTTAAATACCAAGACATACATGCATATTGTATATGCAAACATATAAATTTATATGCAAATAGTGTAGGTACCTCTTTCATATTTTATCGACAGAAACCTTAACATTGTCCCAATAACTAAAAGTATCCCTCGCTCTCTCTCTTTTCCTCTTTTCCATTCCAGGACTGCTTTGCCGAGATTTTTGGGCGGGTCGGCGCTGCAGAGGCGAGGATGTCTCCGGAGACCCTGAGGAGATGGCTGCTCGTCGGAGTGGTGCTGCTAATAGGAGTGCTCGGCGGGATGGCCATCAGCAAGAAGCGGTGAAGTCGCTGTCATCTCGCCCAAACACACACACACACACACACACACACACACACACACACCCCGTGTGATGCCACGCCAAGAAAAGTCAAACTAAATAGTTGATGTTTACATAAACAGCCCAGTCTGCTTGTGCACTGACAGAATGTGGGTTGGCTAAAGTTTGTGGGTGTGCAGCCATAAATATGTCGCTTGGTGAGTTGTTACACTTCACACCCTGCTTTGTCCTCTTCTTTTTTCTTTGTGTGTGTGTGTGTGCGTGCATGTGTGTGTGTGTGTGTGTGACAGCTGATTTTTTAGTTAAAGCGTGTTGTTCTTCTGACGGGAAGCGCTTTAAATGAACCGGATAAGCTAAGAGTCAGTGGAGCAGTTATCCAAGGACCAATTTTTGATTACTTACAAACCGACAGACAGAATATAAGTTATGCTTCATCTTCACTGTGTATTGCTCAGCTCCTTTGGTTGACTGTACTGGAGTGTTGGCCATGCTTAAAGAAATAAATCTATTTATGTTTTTCTAGTGTCTTTTTATTTTATTTATAGATCGAGTGTCAAAATCTATAAATACATTGTCAAGCTAAACCCAAAGTACAACAAACTGTAATGGTGCAAACATATTCCCCTCCTCATAGGAATCCCACAGCTCTGTAATATGTTCCTGTTACAATGTCTTATTTATAACATCAATTAAAGCACTAGTCTGGTTCCAAAGTAATATCTCTGAGAGATGTAATGTTAAGATTGTATTTTTAAAAAGGGACGCTTCATATTCATATTCAGCATAGCTGAAAAGAGTAATGCCTGCCCATAAACAACATATCAACTATAGCAAAACTTCTTAGTTATATGAAAAAAAAATACCCCAAATATTAACATGACAGGATACATCAAACTCTATAACGTTTCTTTAATCAAACATGTATGTCGAGACAGGATAAGAAGCTATTCCCATCATATGTCCACATTTACAGGCTCATTTTACAAGAAGTGTTTTATCCCATATTCTTTATTCCATAGCCTCCCTCATTTCATATTCAGCCATCACAATATGCACCAGCTCTTTACATGACAATATGAGCCACACACGCACGCATACATACATGCACGTGACGTGCGTTATCTCTCAACTGCAGCGTGGAGAGTTTTACATCCTGTCAGTTGGGAGGAAAATTGGAGCTGCAGTGCCGTCTTCTTACCACCAGGGGGTGCACGAGTACCGCGCGTCTCTAGATGAGCGTGTCGTACGTCAGGCGGTGGCACGCGCATTTATTTAGCTCCCCAATTGATGTCTGGCTGTAGATATTTCATAGTGTTGCCATGTGTTCCATCTTCTGGAAATGCATCCGTCTGTTTCTCCTGCAGGAAAGCTGATGTTTAAAAATACACACGACGAAGACATCAATTTGACCAATTATGGTTATAATCTCTATTTCAAATTGAGTCTCCCAGAGAGTCAAAACAATAATAATACAGTCATTATCAAAACTCTTGCTCTCCGGTTATAACAGTTCCCTCTACAGCTAAGGACGCCGTGCAGCTCTGCAGGATAAAACTGGCCGAATGGGAAAAGAGAAAAAGAGTGAAGGAGTAGAGAGAGAGAGAGAGAGAGAGAGAGAAGGCCGCCAACGGATGGCTCGTGAGTGAACTTGAGGAGGCCTGTGGTTACTAATCTATCCCCGTCATTTGTTGCCATTTCCCTCAGAGCAGAGCTGGCGGCCACAGCTCCAGATAAACAGCAGACATTCAATTTAATGCCTCTTTTTTGTTTGTTTTGGTTGCACTTTATTTCTCGTCTTGTGATTGTTTTAATAATTCTGATCTCACCGTGTGGATTACGAAGGTTTCACTGAGATTCAGGATACGTGTTGTAAACCGATCCCAATAGAAAACATCGTGCCCCCCCCCCCCCCCCATGTGTCACCTCATCAATACATTACGTTCCCATCATCGAGGTCATCATCGGTTATTTGAAAAGTATTGATAATATCAGTTTGAATTAGTTTTGTTCTTCTCGGTGTTTGATGAGCAACTTGGAAAAATGTTCGTCATCAAAATGTTCTTCAAAGTTTGTTTATCACCAAAACACTGATAGGAGTGATTGTGTATGCATGTGTGTGTGTGTGTGTATGTTTGTTTGTGTGTATGCATGTGTGTGTGTATGTTTGTTTGTGTGTATGCATGTGTGTGTGTATGTTTGCTTGTGTGTATGCATGTGTGTGTGCGTGTGTGTTTGTGCGTGTGGATGTGTTTGTTGTGTGTGTGTGTATATCCATGTGTGGATGTGTGTTTGTGTGTATGCATGTGTGTGTATGTTTGTGTGTGTATGCGTGTGTGTGTATATGTGTGCGTGAGTTTGTGTGTAGGTGTGTGTATGTGTATGTGTTGTGTATTAGTGTTTGTGTGTATGTATGTGTGTGTATGTATATGTGTATGTGTGTGTGTGCGTGTATGCATGTGTGTGTATGTGTGCGTGTGTATGTGTTTGTTGTGTATGTGTGTGTATATCCATGTGTGGATGTATGTTTGTGTGTGTATGCGTGTGTTTGTGTGTAGGTGTGTGTGTGTTGTGTATGTGTATTGGTGTGTGTGTGTGTATGCATGCGTGTGTGTGTGTATGTGTGCGTGTGAGTTTGTGTGTAGATGTGTGTGTATGTATGTGTGTGTTGTGTATGTGTATGTATGCATGTGTTTGTGTGTGTGTGCATAAATGAAGTCTTATTTCTTCGCTCCGTAGTAAATCGTCTGTGAACACACACTCAGCGATGTGTGTGTGATCATTGTTCTGCAGATTATGAAACCATGCGACCGGAGCACGACACATTGATTTAGTCCTTCTTCAAACTAAAAACCAATACACACATACAGTATATTTTGGATCTGCCCTGCGCAGTCCTTCCTTCTGGCGCCTTCAGATGACACCCGATGATTTATTTGAACTCTCTGGTGTCATCACAGCCGACGTGAACACGGCGACCCCGTCACCGGCGAACTGACGGGGAGTGAGAGCGCGGCGCTGCCAGCAGCAGGTGGACGCTTCTGGGGTCTGTGGCCTCCGTGATAACCTATCAGCCATCTCCCGGCCCTGCATAGAAACACACGGCACATACACGGTGGAATATTACAACATACTGAACGCGTCTCGTCTTGTTTTTCCGTCGTCTGTTACAGTAAAATCCTGTAAAAGAGTCTCGCCCGTAGTGACAATCTGATGAGTTGTGACCACGAGGGTCCGGTGTGATGTGAAACCGCTATCTTTATCTCTATTACCTGGACACTGACAATCATTACTAAATCTTCTTTCAGGGAAATTATAACCGGCAAAATATACTTAAAGCATCACATGTTAAAGTATGTACTGTGTAGCAGACCACCAGAGATGTTATATATCACATTTAAGGTAGATTTGTACTCACGTAAAGACATTTAAAAGGTGGAGCCTGGAACTTGATGGACTGTCGGGGGGTGTAATCTGCATCTGTATCTCCTATGAGCTGATAATAAAAATCAATTTCTTTATGGTAAAAAATATAGCAGAGCAGAAGTGTAAAGTCTCAGTAAACTGATAGTGCCCAACTGAAATACTTTGGTAATTTCCATCACTGTTAATGAGTACTCAACATGGACTTTCTCAGAAAAAGTCTTTCGTTATAGTAAATAGTTTAACATGTGACGCTTTCAGGATATTTTGATGGTTATAATTTCCCTGAAAGAAGATTTTTTTAATAGAGACTTGAACATTTTAACCCGGTGGTAAAACATATTGCTGCTTTTACTTAAATGCAGGATCTGAATTCTTGGGACATTTGAGACTTTAGTGTCCTGGTGCATCTTTTCAACATGAGAGTGGAAATATTACACATGAAAAAAATATGTACATATTAAGAGAGAGAGAGAGAGAGAGAGAGAGAGAGAGATCGGCTCCATGAGCAGTACGGGTGAACAGGGAATTCAAATGCAATCCAAAAAACAAAAGCCGCCAGACGTTTTTTTAAAATGATTTCCTCCGTAGATTTCCGATCTGACGATATATTTATTCAGCAAATAGGAAATAGAGTGTGTAAGGGGAAAAAAAGGAAAGTACAATCTCACATTGTGATTAATGGAGAAGAGTGTTTTTATTCACAGCTGAAACAATTCCCTCATCAGTGTGTTCACCCACTCATCTTGTAAAATACAGTGAAAATAGACAGAAATCTCAAGTGGTCCAATGTACAAACGCATATATGTACAAATGCACGCAAAAAACTGGCAAAGCGAGCGGGGGGGGGGGGGGGGCCTCGATTCCTAAATAAAACGCCCCTTCCTGGTGCCAGTTTCACACCAGCGTGGGCATCATGGCCGCGTTGAGGTGGTGTGCGTACTGAAAGGAGGCGGAGGGATGCAGCGGGGACGGCGACGGGAGGAGGTGCGGCGCGTGGCCGTAGGCGAGGAGCGACCCGCCGGGGCCGACGGAGAACGGCCCGCAGTCGTCGTCCAGGGACGGCGGGGGCTGAGTCATATCCGAGTAGGCCTCAAACATGGCCGCCTTCTTGCTCTTCTTGTTCTTGTTGGACACTTTTCGGTTGCGCGTCTGAATGCTGTCCTTCTTCATGGCGAGGGGCCGGTTGACCTGAGGGGACGAGAACGGAGGCAGAGTTCCTTATTTAGGAGAAGATTTATGATGAAAAAAATATGAATGTGAAGTGTGAGTCTGGAATGATGAACTCACGTTGTGCAGCTTGAAGTAGAGGCCGCAGGCGTTGCACACGGGCTCTCCGCCGGCGTTGCGTCTCCACAGCGTCGTCGTGCTCGTGTGACAGTTGGCGCACAGCGTGCCCGCCCGCTTGCTGACAATCTGAAAACACATTCAAAGAAAATACTTCAATAAATAAAAGCTTTGGCAAGGATTTCATTTGAATGATCGCGGTTGCCCATGAAAGGTCTCGGCGGGTCGTACCAATCGCTTCTTGGGCCGGATGAGCGGTCGGTTCTGGCCGTTCATCTTGTGGTACAGTCCACAGGCGTTGCACAGGTAGTGGCCCGTACCATCCCGACGCCACAGAGGGGTGGCCGTGGCTCCGCAGTTCACACACTCTCTGGCCTCTGTTGAAAAAACAAAAATAAATATTGCATTATGTAGTATATATATATATATATATATATATGGGTTTATCACATGTATGTGCATTTAGGAGACAGATCTTCCTTGAGATTAATCCGGCAATAATTTGAATCAGATTCTGTTATTATTTCCAATATCCAGGTCCTTCCTTGATACAGTTGTCATGGAATTGCAGATGTTCAAATGTCCATTTTTCACTTTCAGTACTTCTTGCCCATGTTCAAATGTTGACCTTTGGCCTCTGGACGACCTCATGCCATGTCTCAGCTTGTTTCAATCCTAAAACCTCTTTATTTGTGGATCATAAACTGTGAGGAAACAAGCGATCTTCTCACCTGGAGTGGATATCCTCATCTTATTGCGGAGCTTCGGGGAGAACGAGGGGCTGATCCACGCTCCGGGGCTGGAGTAGAGCGCAGAGGAGTTGTAGTCCTGTTGGCCCGTCATGTACGAGCTGTACGGGCTCAGCAGGTGCGGGTGGCAGTGTGACGACGGAGCGTACACGCTCCCAGTAGCGGGGGTCAGATTCAGGAAGCTGCTGCCGACCCCCGACCCCCCTAGAGGGCTGAGGCGCTCGGCCTTCAGGGCCTCCTGAAGCCGGGGGCTCTCCCTGCCCTCTCTGCCCGGAGACAAGTATCCGTCTCTGGAGGCGGCGAAGGACGGCGTGACACAGGGGCTGTAGAGGGAGGTCGGGGTGTGCGAGTGCAGCGGGGTCTTGGTGAGGGGGCTCCAGGCGGAGGCCGGGTGGCCGTAGGCCGAGCTCAGGGAGGAGTGGCCGCCCGGCCCGTCCAGCAGCTGGAGGTTGCTGAGGAGGCCGGGGGAGGTGAACACCGGTCTGACTTTTTTTTTAGGGAAAAGACAAGATTAAAAGTCAGATCATGTTCTGGAGGATGGAGGAGAAGATGGAGGAGAAGATGGAAAAGGGTCGGGGGAGCACTCACCCGCGCTGTGTCTGTAGGCGGGCGGCGCCCGGCCGTGGCTCGGGTTGGAGAAGAAGGAGGGCAGGCCGGCGTAGTCCGCGTCCGGGCCGGGGAAGAAGACCTCCCCGTCGTCTCCCGGAGGCAGAAGGCCGGACTCGGAGGAGAAACCGGCCAGAGGATCGGAGCTGAGCAGAGACGGAGACGGCCAGTGGGACTGCTCGGACAAATCCTCCATGCTGACGGATCAACCTGCGGCACGACCGGAGTGAGAAGATCGACAGCGCTTTGAGACAACTCCCGAGTCTGAGGTTTTTCCTTTTTAAAAGCTGGAAACGGATCTCGTCGATTCGTTTGCCACAATAACCGTGTGTGATTTACTGTTTTGATTTTGGGCCTGCTGCGTTATTATCGCCACACTCTCTCAAATCGACCCCGATGTGACTTGGAAGTTATCAGCGACGCGATCTCTCGACAGCAGGCTTTCTTCAAACTTCCTTTTCTAGGATCCTCATTTGACTGCGGCTGAAAGTAAAAAACTAAAAATATCTGGGTCTATAAATGTCGCGATGCAGCCAGTGACCAAACGGTTACTCGGTGGCCTTTCTACAAAAGGTGTGTGCCAGTTAGAAGAATGCAAAAAGACGTGTCCTCGGGGACGCCCTATACAAGGGGGGGGGGACAAACACACACCTACACACACACAAACACATACACACACATACACAAACGTTTTCTCGGTGAAAACTATTAGCAGCAGCCCCCTGTCACACTGCTAAAAAGATTATGGGACATTTTCACACCAGCCTCCTCGATTAGTGAGAGATGTTGTTATTTGCACATTTCTTTCCGTGGTGGTGAATAACTCATGATTCAATGTTTAGTCATAGAGAGTAATTCAACGACCATTCGATGAACTAAAAATATACTAAAAAGAAGACCGCTTCTTAAAAAACTGATGAAACTTTAGGGGGAAAAAAGAATTATGAAAACGCTAAAATGTCAAATCTATTTTTTCTTTTTCTTTTAAGGGGCTGCGAAAACACTCGAGAAACACTCGATTGCTCCACATGTTTAGAGGAAAGAGAAGAGGAAAGAGAAGAGGCTGATAGTGTCAGATAAAGCCTGAGAAAATCTGATAGACTGCATTATTATAATGATAAATGTACCAACACGGCCCTAATCTCTCTCTGATTCATAGAAACCTGTTGGACTGGAAGTGTGAGAGAATATAAGAACAGTGCGGCGGCGTGTGTGTGTGTGTGTGTGTGTGTGTGTGTGTGTGTGTGTGTGTGTGTGTGTGTGTGTGGAAGCACCATCACATTGAGCAAGGCAGTGATGAAAACAGGCGGCAATAATAATAACAATCCCATTTACACCCTCTCCTTTAGATGTAATCATTTAAAAACTAAATCAATTAACTTGGGGTGTAAGTATCACCCTGATTGAAAAGATGAATGGTTATTTATATATATATAAAATGTTTTAATTGGATATAAATGAGTTAGTAATGAAAGAAATGTGGATCAGTCATCGTCATGACGATCATGCTATTAGATCTCCAAGTTACACAGACCCGTAGCAATATATATATATCGAAGGAATAACCGAAAAATAAAATGATGAGATGATATAACAATAATAGTATATGAAGAAAAGGTAGAAACAAGAGAACATCTGCCCCCCCAAAAAAAGAAGCAAAGTCCCCAAAACACCACCAGCAGCCTCCAGGCTCCAACTTTTAAATGTCTTGAGGTGAGTAAAGATCTACCTTAAATGTGATATATAATATAACTCTGGTGGTCTGCTCCATAGTAAATACTTTAACATGTGATGCTTTAAGTATATTTATATTTTGATGGTTATAATTTCCCTGAAAGAAGATTTTGAAAGAGAGACTTGAACATAGTAACACCGAGCAATAAATACCGGCAAATGTGAGGTATAAAAAAATAAAACCTCAGCAGTGAAAGATTCAAATGCACAACTCTGCCTTCACGAGACAGATCTTCTTCACTCGGGATTATATTCTGGTGTCCAGGAACAGGAACAAGGAGCCGAGGGGTCACCTACCTGAGTGGATGAGCGCGGTATGGGAGGCTCGGGGGTCTTGGTGTGTGGAGCCAGGTGGGCCGTCTGCCTCGCTGTCACACTGCCGGCTACAAGAACAACTTCTCCTCCCAGCAGCAGAAGTTCAGGGCTAAAGAGACAGTCCGTGGGAGGGGTTGGGGACAACGTTTTTTTTGGAAGACACACCCCTTTTCTGGGCCGGAGAGAAGAAAAAATAAAAGCCACTTATGAAGGGTGCAGATATGACATATTTATAACTCTCAAAAGTCAAATAATTTCAAACGGTGGAATTCATCCAACACGTAGGATCTTACTCATCGATGTCGAGGCGAAAGGTTAAAGGTGTCCGCTTTAGATCTTGGATCCCCTGCTCGTTCCTTTATGGCCTAGTGTACCGATAACATGTGTGTATCTGATGATGTACACACTATTAGCCACTATCAAACTGTGAGTTGTGGCAGATAGAAAGAAATATCTGACTGGGTTCATATTTCTATGATTTCATGCGTTCATCAACGTCAAATAGAGGGCATCGTACGGCTCTTCCAGGCGGAGCAGAAGCTGTTCATGAAATGTGCACACGGCCCCTGATAACACCGGCCCCCACACGGAGAAGAGCGTCGACGGAACAAAGCAAATATATGAAATGCAAAGACTCAATTTCTTTTGCGGTCCAGAAAAAGAGTGTAACACAGTAATGCAAATCAAGGAGAGGAGCTGCAATCATGGGGGGTGGAGGGGGGGCGGGGAGATATGGCCATTTGGTAGTCAAAGCAGCTCCTCGACTTTCCTCTTTGTTCATTTACAGTTTTCAGGGAAATTAGGGGAGAAAAAAACCTGTTGGGAATAATTGAGGCCCTTAACCCTTGTGTTGCCTTAGGGTCATTTTGACCCGAATCAATATTACACCCTCCCCCCCCCTTAGGATTAATTTGAGCCCATTCAATGTTTAATGTCGGTGTTCTTTCGGTAGTCAACAAACAAACATAAAGTGCCTCACACTTAAACTTGGAAAACAATATTAATTCTAATAATTTTCTGGAGGTTTTAATTGCTGGCGTCAAATTGAACCCAAAGGGTAAAATATGTTAGTAAATATAAAGGTAACAGGAGGGTTACATCAAAATGACCCAGAGGCGGGGGGAGGGTGTAATATTGATTCGGGTCAAAATGACCCTAAGGCAACACAAGGGTTAAAAAAAAATTTAAACAAATTTAAATGATACACTCACGATGTAGCGAGGGGGCAAGATGAAGTACGTCTGCCGGGTCGGATGCAAATCAATATAGATAACGTTTGTAATTGAGTCACCTACTTCCTTCAAACGTTTCACCCTTATACCGCCGGATTCATGGTCCGTGTTTGAGGGGTCATCGCGTGTGGAAGTCGTCCACTCATGACCTCTTTAGGCTCCCCTGTGACCCATGTGGTTATCATGCTTGCATTGTTGGCGGCATTTTCACATAATTATGATATTTAGTTCATTTTTAAGAAGTATAATTGACTGATTAATGAATAAAGTCAATATAAAAGTGTCCCTCTGTCAGAAGCTGTGGGTTCTTCATCGTCCTTTAGTGAGCAATTTATTATTATTATATCTCATTTTTTAAATTCCCACCCAGCATAGACCAGTGAAAATTAAAAATCTAACGGGGTAAAAAAGATTTGTAATGACTCTGAATGGATGTAATTACTGTTAAAGAGGCCGCTGTTGCGCAATTCTCGAGAACGATATTTTTTTCTTTTTGCCTGTGTTTATGTTGCAGGTTTAAAGATGTGTGTTGGGGTTTGAAGTACACAGGTGAGGGGAATCGAAAAAAACTCCGAAGTAATCTGTATCACCTGTGTTCCTCTCGCCCAGTGCATGCTGGGTAGGCTCCAAAAGAATACTGAAAAGATATATGAAAAGATTGTCGCTGGGGCTAATTGTGTGTGTGTGTGTGTGTGTGTGTGTGAGTGGCATTAAACGAGAGAGAGAAAAGAGTGAAACGAGGTCTGAGGACAGCTGGGCAGGGATGTGGCTGCTGCCTCAGAGAGGGACGCGCTGCTCTGCTCTGATAAGAGGTTATCAAGATGAAAGGAGGAGGCCAGGAATTATAGGGCAGCGGCGCTCTCTGTCACACACACACACACACACACACACACACAGAGAGAGGAGGACATTGCAGCAGGTTTGTGGTCGTGTCATGTAAGTCATAAAGCTGCATACCCACATAGACACACACACACACATGCCCACTCTGTAGAGACGGTATCTCGACAGGAGCCGTTTGAGCTGACCCCGGAGCTTCTTGTTGGACAGTTTGGAGGTCGTGGCCGGGTGACGGATGGTGTTGTGTGTCACCGGTGGACTTTAGGGGGACAACGATCCAACTCCCAAGAAAACAAGCTTTTGTGTGTAGGCGGTGGTCTTATCTCTGCCCCGCAGCGACATACCCAGGAGAGCTCTCTCTCTCTCTCTCTCACACACACACACACACACACACACTGTTCTCCCCCTCATTTTTTTTGTTTTAGCCCTCTTTACCTCATCAGTTCACGCAGTTAATTTTTTAGCACGTGGTTTTTCTTGCAATAACATTCCTCTCTCTTTCTTTTTTACTTTGGTAATTAGTTTTTCTCGTTGAACTTGAGTGTATTGCTTTAATTTTTCATACGTTATTCACCCACATACATGCCATTATGGGTATAATGTATTTATTTATGTCCATGTGTGATAGTGATATACTTTATGGCATTATTCTTACCTCCGAACATCCAATGTGTCTCCTTTTTTATTTACCATTAAGTAGCTTTTAAGTTGTTAAAGTCATGTGATTCCGCTTTGTCTGACAGTATCATTTAATATTATGTTAGCCTGTTTCAGCTCTTGATTTAAGCTTTATGATGTTTATACCAAGTAAAACATTTAAAACCAAAGACAACATGCTTTTCATTTATTTATCTTACCAGGAAGTCCAACTGAGATCCACGACCTCTTTTACTAGAGAGGCCCGGTCATAGCATTCAGACCAGGTGTTATACAGAAAATCACAATTAAGGACAGAAAATGGAAATAATCTAGATGATGCATGTGACACCTCATAAACTTTCCATATCCTTCTATTTTATTCATAACATTTTGGATCTCAACAAAAATTTAAAACATAGATCTGTGGGGTTGAACATTGTTTGGATACACAGGTTTGTTATTGCTATATGATCTTTTGTGTATATTATATATTTGAAAGTTGTATTGTGATATTTGTCATACTGAAAGATTTGAAAGAAAGTATTATCTGTATTGTATCAATGCAGATTCATTGAAACTTTTTGAACATATTGAGAGGAAAAGCTGAAAAGAAATCACAAGGCAAAATGTGAATAAATATGAGTATTTGAACTTGAACGTGGTCCCTTCTTCTCTGACGACTTTTCAGTCCATTTACTTCCAATATTGAGGATTTGTGAGCATCAACTAAACATTCAGATTTAAAAAATCAGATGAAAAACAATGAATAACCTAAAATATTGTACTGTAGATATAACCACCTCCACTGCTCCAGCAGAAAGGAAACCCTGTAGGAAAGGTGAGGCCTCTACTGCCCCCTAGTGGCACATCAACACAGTATCAAATACAATCTGCAGTAGATTACAATAATTTATTTTAATTAAAAAATGACTTGATTTACTGTGACGTTAAATAAATAGAGCAGAGATTTTTCTTAAAAATCAAGTCGTTTTATTTAATAAATTCAAACTTAAATCTTTTGTACTACTTCATCTCCTAAAATAAATTAAAAGGTATTAAATTAAGATATTTTGTGTGCTTCAATTTCCGCAGAACAACATACATGGCAAAACAAAAACAAACATTCCAAAAATATATATAATCTATCTCTTTGGTTTATAATTATGGGAGTATTCCGTTCAAGTTTGCAGCCTATTTATACTTTTATTCTGAAATCAACTGTACCTTTGGGTTGTGACTCGAGAGGTCAGCGAAGTGCCAACCAGACAAAAGCAGCTGTTTTATGGTGCCTTTGCGGGCTGTAGGAAATTATCTAATTTCCCCCGGACGTGACACGAACAATGAAGCAAAGTGACACTTGAGGAGTTTGGGTACTTGTACACTTTTCCCTCTTCAATATTGGGATAATTTGCCCTTAAAATGCTACTTTTGCTCCATGAACATGTTCAATTAAAAGTGCATTACGTACGTTCTACAAACAACGACATATCGTGGACATTCAATTCAATTTGATGCAAAAAAAAATACTCAGACGTGTAGGAATTTTAGGCGACAAGTGTCGGGGTTTTATTTATTTATTTCCCAACCATAATCTGATTCTTGGGCTTTGAAACCCTCCGATGTGACATCCTGACTCAAAGCAGCCATTATTCCCAGGCGCTCCTGAAGGCGGCCAGCAGGTGAAGCTCCAGTGCAGACTACAGCCAAATTGACGTGAACATGAACGACAGAAAAAATCCGATGACCCTGAAAATAATCCTGATAGGAAACTCCGGGTAACGTCGACTAACCTTTATTTTTATAATCTAATGTCCCCTGCTGTAAACTTTCTATTATTATTCGCTGCACTCACTTCAGCAGTTTTACTTTCACTTATTCCTTTAAGACACAGACATGTGGGTGTAAACACAGTGTTGTGGTTTATGTAATTGCTAAACATATAATAATACAACATGTATATATTATATATTCTTTAAAAAAGTACTGTGTTTTATGAATATAGTAGAGGTATTTAAACTTTTTTAATTAGTAAACTATACTGACAAGAAAATCTGAAGAAAAAAATGTCCAAAGCAATGAAATAAAAAGGTGAAACCTGTGTCTATATGTATCCTAAATGTCTTTGTGAGTAATGAGGAAAGATTTGAGCTGGTATACGTATGTGTTGACACAGGGTGGGAAAATCCTCCTTCCTGAACAGGTACGTGAATCACCGCTTCACCAACATGTACCGGGCCACGGTGGGGACGGACTTCCTCGACAAGACCATCAACATAGACGGGGACGCGGTCAACCTTCAGGTAGCTCCACCTGTCCATCACCTGTCCATCACGTGCTGATGCTGTAACGCGGGCGTTCACTAACCTCCTCTCAGATCTGGGACACGGCGGGCACCGAGAGGTTCCAGTCTCTGGGCACTCTTCTGTACCGGGGGGCCCACTGCTGCGTGCTGGTGTTCGACGTCACTTCCGCGGCCAGTTTCTCCGCTCTGCAGGAGTGGAGGATGGAGTTCCTGGTCCAGGGAGATCCTCAGGAGCCAGAACACTTCCCCTTCATCGTGCTGGGCAACAAAACCGACCTGAGCAACCGAGAGGTCAGCCGGTGTGCGGACGAGGGTTCAAGGAGTGCAATAGGGGAAAGGAAACGAGAGGGGAGGGGGGGGATTAAAGGGTGTATTTTGAAAGGTGATAAAAGCAACAATATTTAAACAAATTCAATTGTATCATACTCTTTCGTGGCAGGGATTTAAAAATAATCAAACTGGCTTTCATGAGATTAATTGAGGAAATAGTTGGCAGATTGAGGAATAATGAAAATAAGGTTTGCAGCCCGGTAATCATCCTTTAAAAAAATAAATGCATATAATATAACTAACTCAGTGGCCTTTACGTCTTTATGACTGTTCCGTTACAAACACAAGTAGAAAGCAGCTTTCCCCAAATGTGGGCTGTAATATCTGGCTTCTAGAATGTAATTGAAGAGTAGAAGACACGGAAAGTAAAAAGCATTTAAAATCTTGGTAATAATCGATTACAAAATCAACTACAGTGAGTTAAAGCATTTTACATTTTGATTAGGTAGTCAGTCTGTTACTGTGATTGATGTGTATAGCATAGGGAGTTTTCATTCACATTTAAATATATTTAAGGAAACAATAAGTTGCACCGTATCAGTTTTTTGCCATTTTAGATTCATGGTTGTTATGAAAGTAATGTATACTTCACATGCTGTAAGATTATGGCAATGTGGGAGACTCCCAAATACATTCATTTACAGTAAATGACAGGGCAAATATGGCACCTGTCATTTACAGCTTTTATTATAGTCAAGTTCTTATTATTCTATTTGATTATTTCACGTGCCGCAGGTGTCGGCCAGCGCGGCCCTGCGGTGGTGCGAGGAGGTGGGAGCAGAATACTTCGAGGGGAGCGCGAGAGACGGCCTGGACGTGGAGAGGCCGTTCCTGGGCGCCGCTCGGGGCGGCTTACGACAGGTGAACCGCGACGCTTTTCACGAAGAAAGAAATAGGAAAAGAAAGATGCACCTCTTTATTTTTGATTTATGTTTAACATGTTTATTTTTTGATGATAAAAGATACATTACTCCCTACAGTACAAAAAACACACATTGGAAAATACAGGACATTTCCAGATAACCTGCAAACAGCCGAGAGAAACTCGCAACACCTGCGAGTGCTGAGAGCACTCGTCCCGAGTCGGGGAGGGAAAGTTCAGAGACCTCGGCACTGCTGATGATGACCTATCTAACGAGGGTGCAAAAATAGTGACCCAGCAAAAGGTACTGTGGAAGGAAAGGACACAATTGTATACCACGTGGAGAGAGAGAGAGGGGAACAAAGTCAGTAAATGCTTTTTTTTGTCTGTTTTTTTTGTTTGGAGAACCTTCAGCTTATGGTCTAACTTAAGGCATCACTACTAAAAACTACACTGCTTTTTGCATGCATGTCTAGTTTTGTTCAACAGACACACCGACACACACACACACACACACACGATGAATGCATATGAAGAGAAAGCTCGCTTCGAAGTAAGAAATCGGAGAGGGAGGGAACCACAAAACATGAAAACCAAAAAAGGCGACCGGCCGGAGGGAAAAAGGCAGCGAGCGAAAGAAAAGAAAAAACCTCGCCTCTTCCTGGCCGTAACCGTGACAACTGAAACCGCCCTTACAAAGTAGATACACACTCGTGTCCAGAAACCTCCTCCCTGTACAACTTCATATACTGTAATGAAACTAGCAGTGATTCAGACTCCTACAGTGAATCAGCTCGACAGACGCAAATTAGAACCATCAGGGAGACTATATATATTTATATGTATATATATATATATGCTTCTTTTATAAGTAAAGACACAAAAAGGCAATCAAGAGATGACCAACATGTAAAAACAGTTTGTTACAGGTATATAAAAGGCCAAGATGTTGTTTTTGTTTGTTTTATTCTTGCTCTATGAACGAACTAATTTACAAAGTGAGTACACTCCAGCTCTGTAAGCTTTTCTTCCCGAGACGTCCCCATTCCAAGACATACGGGCCGACACATCACAGTAAACTGCACACCACCCGTAGTCTGAAATACAGTCGTGGAAGGACAACAAATTAAAATTTATTAAATGGATTCACATACATCAAATAGGATAGGGGGAAAAATTTGTCGACTAATATAATTTGCCATTTTCCACAAAAAGAATTAAAGAGGTGAGCATAAAAAAAAAAAAAAAGCATGGGACAACTGATCTGGATATTTGGGCAGGAGGGGGGCGGGGCGAGGTACGAAAAAAAAAGATCTGACGTTTGTTTTTTCTTCCATCGTACCCCGTGAAATTCCATGTTTGGCAAACAAAAGCAACACAAGCATTGAGAAGTAAACAAAGTAAAAACTCTCCCTGGGTCCACTTCAAAGTTCCCTTCAGTCCTATAACCTCCGTGGGTTCTACGATGGAACAAATGCAAAAAGTCTCTCTTTTTCGTCACCATCCGTGAACACGAACATACAACCAACTGAACGAAGAGTCATCTTTTCTTTAAAAATAGAGTGGCGACCGCAACACAGCCGCCGATCTTCCCACGAACACAAACTATGGGGATGAACAACTGTTAAAAAAAGTGATGGGTTTTTTTGTTTAAAATGCACACGACATACAGACACACAGAAGGAGAAGAAGAAAAAAAAGCTTAAAAAATACAAAAATAAACTACACAAAAGATCTTCTGCATCATTGCTTGCTAATTTTTTGGGAAGATTTTGAAGTTTTTTTTGAATGCGAGTGTGTGTGTGTGTGTTGCAAGTCTCAGTCCTAGCAAAGTCCGTCATTCATTCTCTACAAATCTGACATTTTTTTCTTCTTTTTTTCTGTCCACTTTGAAGTGTCGGCCACCAGTCCTCCTCTTGGGGGTAAAAAGCGCAGTGATGACATTTACAGGAGACCGGAGTCCAGCACGATGAATACAGACTTGGTTCTCGATGAAGCAAAATTAGTTTTTGACCCAAAAAAAAAGAAAAGGGAAAAAGAATGATGTCCTCTGTCGTTGAGGACAAGTGCTTTATTTGTATCCATACCGATTTTTTTCCTCTTATCTAAACTAATGCCTCCACAGCTTTTTTCTTCTTCTTCCAACACTGTACATCATTTCGTGTAGTCTCTCTCTACATCCCCCCAGGATTCACAAAACAAAAAGACAAAAACGAAAAGGTAACAATGAGCTCAGGCCGGCTCCCAGTTTGTGAACGATCTTCTTCTCTACGCTGCTTAAAACTACCGAAACAAGCCAAAAATAGATGTTAAACGATGGGAGGGGGATGTGACTGAAAAAGATAATGTGCTTCTAAGTTTGTGTTCCTCTAGAAATAGTACAACCAACAGAACGAGGAGGAAGGAGGGTTTTTATCTACAGAAACATCTCTCAGATTGACTTTCATCTCGGCTTCATACGCTTGTTCTGCCTCCATTTCCGTCTTGATCTGAGACTTGAAGGGTGGAGGATGAGATTAGGATGAGGATGATGAGGAGGCGGAGTGAAGGTCAGTCTTCCTGATAAAAAGGACAGCGAGTGGAAAAAGGACAAAAGACAGGGGGGAGGGGTCGGGGGGCTCTGGGCAACCTCACTGGTCCGTCCTCGCCTTCTTTGGACCAGCAACCTTACTGCAAGAGCACAAACACACGCACGCACAAAATAATAAGTATCGCATGTTTTATTCATCGGCGCCGTCTCAACGTTGAGCCCGTGTGTCGACACTGTACTCACGTATCGGGGGAGGTGCCGGGTCTTTTGGCGGCCGGTTTTGCAGAGGCGGCATCTTTGCCAGATTCTACAAAAGCAACAACAACAAAAAACAAACATGTGAAACGCATCGAACGACGAGAACAAAAAATCTAAACGGCGTCTGAGAATTAGTTGGCGTGCTCACCTTGCAGCCACCGGACTTGGGTGGCGGGGCCGTAGCCCTTCTCATTGCGGGCAGCAATGCGGAAGATGATGGCCGGCTTGGTGGTGTAGTCGATGTGGGCGTTGGAGAGGCTGGACGACTGCACCAGGCAAGAGGGGTTGGGCCCACAGTACACGCGCATGAAGGCCAGCTGGGCCGGGGTGGAGGCCTTGGCCTCGGCCGTCTGGTTGCTCTGGATGGCCAGGTACACGGAGTACTCGATGATCTTGCCCGACGTCACCGAGGGCGGCTCCCAGGTCAAGTGGGCGCCGTCTGGGCTCTGCGTAGGGACAGCGGACGATTAGCATGGCTCCGGAGAACAGCCGGTGCCATTCACACACACCAGTGCGTCAAAGCCACAACGACGCGAGGAGAGCTTTGTTTACCTTGCTGATTTTGATGGCACAAGGTGCCCCGGGGAAGCCAGGTAGGCAAGTCTTGAAAGCAGATATCTCAGAGTAAGCGCCGCGACCGCAAGCGTTGATCCCAGCCACGCGGAACTTGTAAGCCGTGCCGGGCTGCAGCTCCATTTTCTTCATCTGTCCGTAGTCCGGCATGGCGCCAGTGTCATCCTGGCGAAACGGAAACACGGGAGGAGGTCAGAGATGCACCGAGCACTCCGACGCCAAGTCATCGAAGCATGACAAGGAGCCTCCTGGGAAACTCACATCTCCTTGAGAATTGTCTCCCGGCATGTAGAAGTGGGTGACCACCATGTTGGTCACTTTAACTATTCCAACATCAAACCACTGGTTCTCTTTTTTCGCAACAGGCTTCACTGGGGTCGGCTGAGGGGCTTGCTTCTGTAAGAAAAAGAAACAAGGCAAACGGTTACATCTCTCCTCCGTTTGACTAAGCTGGCCCAGCCGGATGTCGCCCAATAGCGCACCTCTCCCTCGATCCCGTTGGCGACGTCCGCTAGAGCGGCTGCTGCCTGCGGCTTGGCTGGAGTCGCCACCGATACAGAGGGTGCGAATGTGCTCGATGGAGCAAGTGCTGTGGAGTGAGAAGGAACAGTCAGTATTGAGTTTAAAAAGACATCCAAAGTAGCTCTCCGCCCCCTCCCAAAAAGAAAGAGAGAAAGAAAAGAAGCAATGACTCTTACTCTCAGCTGTGGGACGTGGCAGCAGTGACGCCACGGCACTGGTGACGGCCGCGGCCATCTCATTGTGCCCGTTGCTCTCCACGGAGGGGTCGTTGAGGCTGTCGGCGGGGGCGAGGCCCTCGGTGGGCACGCTGGTGTCCACGGAGGCCTGCTGCGCGGCAGCCTGAGCCTCCTGCAGCTGCAGCTGCTGCTGCTGATGGACCAGCGCAGCGAGCTCCTGCTGGGTCAACATGATGGGGATGCTGGTGGGCTGCTGGCTCTCTCCAGTGCTCTCATCTACGAAACAGAGAAGATGGTGGAAGAATTCAGACATCGACGGGGATGAATACATGAATCCTCCCATGCCCTTTCCTCACTTTACTAGAAAGCTCTTAATCTATGACACGACATTTCAAAAGAGAGAGAGATCCGACTGCGCTACGGCTGAACTCACTCAATACTGCTTGCTGGGCCGCCTGGAGGACGGCCTGGATAGCGAGGGCTTGGGCTTCTTCGATGGCCGCTGCCTGAGCGGCGGCCTCGGCTGCCTGAGCGGCGGCCTCGGCTGCCGCGGTCACAGCTAGCTCCTCCTCCGACAGCCCCGTCACCATGAGCGTGGCACCCTGACCCTCAGACATCAGCTCCGAGGGTAGATTCAAGGCTGTAGCTGCGGCTGCGGCTGCGGCTCCTCCCTGGGAGAACACATGACGGGTCATATATGCACTCGATGACTCTTCCGATTGGATGCACTTCAAGCGAACACCGGCATTGTGGTGACATCACACGGTTATCCACCTCTGCTTGCGTTTCCATAGCGGTAACTGCTTCCTCTGCAGCTTCCGCTGATGCCGTTTCCTCAGTCTGCATGGGCTCCTCCGTGGAGCCGGCGGTGGCGGCGGCGGTGGCGGCGGCCTCTGTGATTGACGAGATCGACTAGAGAGAAAAAAAAGTTGTTAAAAAAAAATTTAGAAAAACATACAGATTGGTTGCGATGGGAAATTATGTTTCAGGAAGACATCGGCTGACAGTACCAGGACTTAGCAGCGGTGGTTAGATCGCGTGTTCATTTTGCCGGTGTATTAGTGCATTTCTTACAGGTACAGAGGGTCCGGGGGCCGGTGTGGACTGAGTGACGGTTGTGATGGCCCTGCCCTGAACCGTGGTAACCATGCCAGCTGCTGGTGCTGCTGCTGCTGCTGGTGCTGCTGCTGGTGCTGGTGCTGCTGGTGCTGCTGGTGCTGCTGGTGCTGCTGCTGGTGCTGCTGCTGCTGCTGGTGCTGCTGCTGCTGCTGGTGCTGCTGCTGCTGCTGGTGCTGCTGGTGCTGCTACTACTGCAGCAGCAGCGGTTGTGGTGGTGGCGGCCTCTTCTGGGCTGGTGGTAACTTCTGCCCCCTCCTCTGTCTGCTGGGCGCCTGACGGACACAAACGCATCATTCAAGTTAGACTTGCGCCCAATGCATTTATTTCACAATTAAAAGTCAATAGACGTTGGGTGTACTCGTGCCTTCGCCGGTCTCCATGCTGCAGGTGGCAGTGGTGGCCGTGTTGGTGGTCCCAGTTTCGTGCGTTTCACAGGGCGGGTTGGAGCACACCCTCTGGACTTGGCCCGTTGCCGTGTTGGTCTGGTCGCTGCCCATGCTGGAGGTGGCTGTGGACGGGGTGTTGGTGGTCCCCGTCTCGTGTGTTTCACAGCGCGAGTTGGAGGACGCCCTCTGCGTGGTGCTCGTCTGGCCTGCGTTCATGGCGGCGGAGGACGACTGGGTGGCCGTGTTGGTGGTGGCCGTCACGTGGGTCTCGCACGGCGGGTTAGAACAGACCTGTCCTGCTCCCATCGCGGCGGAGGAGGTGGTGGCCGTGTTGGTGGTTCCCGTCTCGTGGGTCTCGCACGGCGGGTTGGAGCACAGCTGCTGGTTTCCGCCCATGTTGGCCGACGCCGTGGTGGGCGTGTTAGTCGTCCCGGTTTCGTGGGTCTCGCACGGCGGGTTAGAGCACACGCGCGGCGCAGACATGTTTGACGACGCGGTCGTGGCCGTGTTGGTGGTGCCCGTTTCGTGGGTCTCGCACGGCGGGTTGGAGCAGACCTGTCCTGCTCCCATCGCGGCGGAGGAGGTGGTGGCCGTGTTGGTGGTGACCGTTTCGTGGGTCTCGCACGGCGGGTTGGAACAGACCTGTCCTGCTCCCATCGCGGCGGAGGAGGTGGTGGCTGTGTTGGTGGTTCCCGTCTCGTGGGTCTCGCACGGCGGGTTGGAGCAGACCAGGGTGACGGTCCCAGAGCTTTCTCCGGCTGCTCCGGCATCAGTGGAGCTGGGCTGCTCGGAGGTCGGTGAAGCCAGGATGGACACCGGTAGATCCTGCACTGGTTGAGCTTCTACACCACTGGGAGTTGTGATCAGAGTCACCTGGGTGGGCTGGTTCTAAGCGGGAGACAGTGAATCAATTTAAGTTATCTGCGAGTCATACAGCTCAAAAGGAAGCCCTCTTATACCCTCTCCCGAACTCTTATCCAACGGTTTTTAAAAGCAGTAGCATTGCCATTGCTGTATAGTAACAGAAATGAGCATTAGCACAACCCACCCTTTAACGCAGTGCCGCCACGATGATTACACTGCGACACACAACCGATGGGACAACAATCTGCAGGGTCTTACTTGCACCGTCATGGTGGAGGAGGGCAATGTGGTGGCAGCAGTCAGGTTGGTCTGAGCAACTGAAACGGTGATGGCAGCTGGGCTGATGACCTGGCTGGACAGGGTAGCGATGGTTCCCAGGGTGGTGATGGGGGTGACGAGAGAGGCGTTGGAACTGTCCACCGCGGCTCCGGCGAGGCTCGAGGAGACCGTGCCAGTGACCGTCCCGAGAGTGGCGACACCTGGAAGAAAGAGAAGTGGCATTAAAAGAAAGATGAAAACCTAAAGGGGTCAAAGAACATTGTACAAAGAACAACATATTAATGCAATCCAATAATAAATCACAAGAACAATCATTCATACCCGTAGTCCTCTTGACAACCGTGGTGGTGACAGTGGCCTTAACAGCAGATACGGTCATTGGTTGGACAAGTCGAACGCCACCGACTGTGCTCATAGGCACGGTGCGCAAAATCGTTCCAGGTTGCCCGTGAGCACCCTTCAAAACCACCTAGAAAACACAGAATTCAGGATCAGTCTCCTCATGTGCAACATGAACGACAACGGCTAGAAGAACTTCTGCCGGCAAACAGCCAGATTACCTGTGTGATCCCCTGTTGGCCGGCTGCAGTGACCAGTTTGGGCATGGCAGTGATAATTTTACCAGGAGTTCCAGAGGTCATCATCTTGGTGGTGAGGATTGTGATTGGCGTTTTCATGCCACTGCTTGTCACACCTGCAACGACCAAAGCGTGCATGCCTCATGTTAATTTACATCCGATTATGCCGACTCAAGATACACTATCCCAATACCAGACCGTGGTTAGTTTACATCGAGAACCGATTGCCAGATTACATCCCTACTTCTGTTGTGTCATGCAACCACAGCTCAGCTGAAAATCCAACCAGATGACAACAAACGGCAAGAAGCATATGAACCTTTTGCTTCAACCCCCCCGTCTTTTGTTTGTACTGATCTCGGTCATAAACGTGCAGGCCGTTGTGTTATGTCAGAAGGAACGTGAACTTGCGTGAGTTTAGGCCTGCAGCTCCTGCCTGGCCCATGATGGCGGACATGGGGATCGTCTTGATAATGGTGGTGCCCTGCTTAGTGGTGGTCGGAGACACGCTGCTGATGTTGAGGATAGTGGGCTTATTTCCTGCGCCTCCAGCCTGGGAGGTGGTGATGATGGTCGTGGGCTTGCCATCGGCGGAGGTCACCAGCTTCAGGATGGTGCCGGCTGGGAGGGGACCCTTTGACTGGGGGAGACGGGCACAAGTTATGCAAACCATTTGGGGAAAGACGTCCGTTGCCCGTCTCAGGAGTTTTAAGCTACCTCCTGTTAGTTTTTTTTTTTCTTCCAGCACTCACGCATATAGCTGACCTGTATGAGCTGCGCGAGAGGGTTATGGGAACCCTGGCCTGTGAGGGCTGTCTGCAATGGCTTGGTTTGTACCACAGACATCATCTTGCCAAGGTTGGAGATCTGCCAACATAAGAGAGAGACACAGGTTCACGAGTGGCCAGGAAACATTGGACAGCACAGGGCGTTCAGTGGGAAGCTGGAACACTGGTGTCTCTACAAATCACTCCAGGCCTAACTGACCAACAGTCATGCAAATTAGGGATGCACCGATCTGATCGGCGCCGATCCATATCGGTCGATATTCCCATTATCGGTTTTGATCGGCGTTCTCAAAACGGCCGATCAGATGACGGAACATCTGCGAGAACTATCAGAGACGTTTCAATCGCCGCGCATCGCAACGGAGACGATGCGCCCGGCGAGGGCCGCAGAGTGAGAGGTCCACGAGGGGATCCTCACCACCGAGCGGCGCCCCCGTCCCCCGAGTTGAATCTCTGGGTCGACTCAGCCGACTCTCACATGTCTGCCCCTAGAGACTGATGTTGACGGTAAACGCATTCTATCGGGAGCGAGCGAGGGTTTTGATAAAGTTAGCGGAAAGAACCACGTGAAACAACATCCGTTTATCAAAATAAGATGTCGACAAATCATACACTAACATATAAAAGTAAACAATTAACTGATTTTGTATCTTTATAGAATGTTTCTGAGATTTAGCTTAAATGTTGGTAACATTAAAAAAAAATTACTGAACCAAGGAAGAGTTTATAAAAATAAGTCAGACTTTTCTATGTTAAGAAAAGTCCTGTAAATAGATTTCCCCAAGAGTTCCAGGAAATGAATGATGCAGATGTGTTCCATACATATCTGAAATCCCCTACAATAGCAATCAAACAATTTTAATGTATCAATTAGGACATTTTTCAAAGTAAAAGTCCTAAATGTTTAAAGAAATTGGTAATTTCTTTAATGTTTGAGTTGCTTTATATATGTATTTCCTCATAGTCCTCGGCAATAATGCTACACAATAAATAGAATGCTTCAATCGACACCGTGATCGGTATTATCGGTGATCGGCAGATACTGATTTCAGTGATCGGTGATCGGCACCAAAAACCTGATCGGTGCATCTCTAATGCAAATCACTCACATCATGCTTGCTTTTTTTTCCGAGGAGAAGCCACCAACTGTCACTGTCGTCCAACATTACTCCCTCCCCCATTGGATAAAGCTCAGTACACGTTGTCACAATCATGGGACAAGACATAAATATGCAAAAACGTGTGGAAAATATACTATTTACAGAACCTATCATTTACAGCACGCATGTGAAAGCACCAACGGGTGCTCTCGGAGTGGTGGTCTAGTGTTAAATTGCGCTACCGAATTTCCACATTGTCCTACTCTCTTACCAGAGTGCCGCCGCTCCCCATGGTGAGTGGACTCTTGACCAGGGTGATGGTCTTGGTGACTCCTCCCACCACAGTGGTTACCACCTGGGCCTGCTGGGCCACCGTGACTGCACCAGACTTGTGCACAGTGATGATTGGTCTGGTGGTGGTGGGAGAGGACTGAGTCGCTATGCCCACCTGGGCTGCTGCAGTTTTCAGCATCCGGGTGGCCGGGTTGCTGACCTACAAACACAACGTTTATTTTCAGAATTGTCCCAAGGTCAGACAGAATGCACAGAATATTAGAAATGAGAATGTTTAGTGAGATCTGTACCATGAGCGGAGAAGCCAATTTCATTGTGGTCGTGCCCGGGGAAATGGCTACCGTTTTGAGAATGGTGGCACCTGCAGGAACATTGAGGATAGTGCCTGCAGAAGAGGGCGGGATCTTCTGTGTTGCTGCAGCTGCTGCAGCCAAAGCTGCCATGCCACTCATCTGAGGGCTACTCCCAATTGGCTGGAAAAAAACCACAACAAGAAAACACATTATTAGACACATGCACTCATCTGATAATGATATTTACTGTGGAAATAATCTTTAATATGATAAAAAGCAGTGCAAAGTTGCTGGTCATACCGATCCTTGGACGGTCTGGGTAGGCACTACCATACGAACACCTGGTGGGAGGGTTGTCACAGTGACAGGGGATTTGCCAGGCTGGCTGGGGCGGACTGTGACAATAGACGTGCCCGTGGCAGACTGTTGAGCTGCAACCTTCAAGACAGCTGGAACACAAGGGAACCGAAGATCAGGTTATATATTGGGACATGTTGGAAAAGAGGAATCATTGGTCACGGGTGTTCCAATACCTGTCTGAGTTAGGCTCTGAGCAGAGAGGGCTACAGCAGCCGGTGCAGGACTCTTTGGAGGCTGCACAGGGCTGGCACTCATGACTGGCGAGGCTGCAGCTGGAGTCGCAGGGATGTCATATTTCTGCAGCTGCAGTAAGTAGGTGTCGGCAGTTGAGACGGCACCCCAGCTCACCTCAAGAGAGTTTGTGTTGGCACGGACTAACTGGACCCTGGCAGGGGAGTGTGGCCGCTCTGGGGAGGTGAAGGACAATACATTTAACAATTGACAAGCTGACACACAGAAGTCCCTTTAAAATGACACGGCCGTGTTACACGACACTTACCCGTTTCCAGGTACCAGAGGTCTTTACAACAGACTTGGTTGTTCCAAGCTTTACGATAACCGTCCCGGCCGCTCCATACATACAGCCTAGAATTGATGGCCACAGCACAGTGGCCAGCACGAGCCCTCGGGATGTTGTCTTCAAGCGTATCCATCAACACCGTCTCCCAACACATGCCGTCTACAGACACACACGTGGTACAAACATTAACTCCAGCGAAGGACGTTTTACGCAAACTTCTTCCAAGTGAAACTAAGCGTAATAAATACAGGAGTAAGACAAACCTAGATTTAGGCAGGCAAGAGTGTTGGTGCACTTCCACTCCTTCTCGTGTGTGGCCACTTTGACGTCGTCCATGACCAACGGAACCCAACCTCCAAAAACATACATTCTGCAAATTGAGAAAAAAGAAAATCAGTGAGGTGCAAGTGAATTGCTGCTAGCAAGCAGAGCCCGATCTTCTGGGAGTTCGGACGTGTTGTTGCTTCGGTGGAGCAAGTTGTCTTACTTGTTTGTGATGGTGGTGGCAGAGTGAAGACTTCTGGGGAGCGGTGCCGTCCCGTTTACTGATGGTTTGTTCCATGTCAGGGTATCTGGAGACAATGACCAGCAGCAGAATGTTATACAAAAGCCCTTTTGTATTTTGACATGAAACCAGATACATTAAACTATCTGGTTGCATATCATTTCCAACTCTGTTTCCAATGTGTAAGGCTTATTCTCATACATCATTGACACACTTTGAATCCTTTCTGAAAGTGTGGTACTCCAAGTGTGATGATGCGCAACCCCCGTCGGTCAAATTGGATATAAATAGCAGCACTTTCTCAAGGGGGTATCATTTTTCTATGCCCACTTGTACAAACATACCAATATCAAGTGTCCACAGATCTCCAAGGCGACAGCCACTCATTCCTCCGTATATTATCAGGCGGGATTTCCTGCTCGTCTTTTCTGTGTATACAACAGCAGTGTGGCTCTCACGAGGGGGCGGCAGAACGCCATATGTGATTGGGATATCCCAGCCAACCACACTGGAGCCCGCGCGAAGCTCAAGTGTGTACAGATCATTCAGGTATCTGAAAATGACAAATAAAGACAGAAGTCACAATCTAGCTCGTTGAAGTAGGAGCTCGAGCATCGTATGCCGCAAAAGGCCACGCCGGTAAAACGTATGTACCTGGGAATGTTGTTTTTTGGGTCTTCGCTGTCATTGGCTAGTCCACCAAACAGGTAGCACTTGTTGCCAACCAGCGAGAAACTGTGACCAAGACGAGGGCAAGGAGGGGGACCGTTCTTCGGATTTTTTGCTTTCAACTTTTTCCATTCCCATCTGCTGGCCTGTAACAAAAAAAACATATCATCATCAGGTCTGAGCAGAAACGGTAATAAACTCAAAGTAAAAACGTATTCCCTATTCAAAAGACTTCGACTTAGGGCACTTGTAAGAAGCAGAAAAACTTGGGCTGATTAGCATCACATCAGCCAATTGCTGAAACTTAGCAAAGGCAAAAATCTCGATGCATTCAAGAAACAATTATTTTAGCAGATATTCAAGTAAGACATTGTGGGATGAGATTGTAATGAAACCTTTGCACTGCAAGTCATTAAACATAATTATCTGAATTGAACAGACAGAATGAACTGTGTTCCTTGGCTTAGAGTCAAAGTATACAGCTGAACTGCACAGAGTACATTTACAACAGTGTAACTTATGTAACAATTATGGATTTAATTTGTTTTATACGCGTGTTCCCCCGCTTATGTAAAAAGCTACACCATAACATTAACTACATATTTGACCATCATTTTCAACTCTTTTTCTACATTAACAATCTCTACTGACTGTTATAGCCATGAAAATGTGCACTGTGGGTCCACTAAAAAGATTTGTTTGTATTGTAAAAATATTCATCTCCATTTCAATAAGTTTCAACAACAGCTATTTGAAATATAACTCTACAATAGTGAACACATCAAACAATTGCATTGTCTTAGTGTGCAAATATAAGACAAAAATGTGGGTTATTTTCCATAGACGGATTACCTGTAGCTCATAGAGATCATTGCTGTACTTTCCATACTCCACCATTCCCCCAAACACCAGCAATCTGGTGCCATCACAGACAAAACCATATGCAGCACAACCAGGGGGAATATCACCACGGACCGCTGGGATAAACCACTGGTTTGTTGCTAGAAATAAAAACAGTGATGATGGAAGTTAACAATTGATGCTAACTTGTATGAAGTCATTCAGATTATGAAGGAAGTTAATGTTATGACCTAAACATGGATGTGAACTGCTGGAATAACCCAGAAACAACCCTCCTATGAGCATTATACATGACCCCGAATCAGCATTTAATGATAGGGATACAAAAAGAAAGTGTGCTGAATTTGTCTGCCCTTATTGGTGTATGTGCAGGAAATTGAGGCAGAGGATATCCTTAAACCAACCAGCATCATCCATTTTATTTTAGCCCGCCTTTTTTAACGTGCATTTACACCCTTTCTCCGGTAGAGGGGGCCAAATTTAATTCGACACGGGCTTGTTTGGCCTGCTGAGGCCTGTACGCTACACAGTTCTCACATCACGAATTGGTCTTTAGACATAACACATATGTTTAGGTCGAACACTCAATGTGAGAACAAGAGTTGTTTGTTATTTCGCATCTGCAGGTTGATTAAGTTAAACACGGTGCTTGCTGTGACGAATAAGCGGTAAAAAGCAGTCTTACCAGTGTTGTACACATGCAATTCATCCACAATGCCTTCGTTTCCACCGCCAAAGACAACCATGAGCTCTTTTATAGCAACAGCTCGGTGCCCATGCCTGGGCCGGGGAACGGGACCGGACCATCCGAGGACCCGCTTCCACCGCGGCTGCAGAACCGCCGCCGTGGTCCCAGACACCGCGGAGCCAGGGGCAGACATGATTCTGTCAAAGAGAATAATTACACAACATTACACTTGACTGCTGAAGTAATTGTGTTCTTCACAAGTTAACGACTTAAGAAAGTCACCCGCAGGAACCGCCTGTGCCGCGTAACGTCGGCTAACTTTAAACAACTGTGTGTGCGGTCGTTGTAAGGCAGCTAATGTTCGCTGTGTTAGCAGCTAGCTGTTGGTTATTGAACACAATCGATCCAAAACGCGTAGAAAAACGTGGAGACCGAGCGTGAGAACAATTGCCGGTGTGTAACCTATACTGTTTGTTTGACGATGCAGCTGTGCTGATAAATACATCAAATGTGTCATAGAGTTGTGTCTTAGTTATTTCTAACCATTGAATTCTACCCATGGAAGCCGCCATCTTGTAACCAAACAAACCGCCGCTATCGCGACTGCCCCTCTGAAAAATGGCGGAAGCGAACGAAAAATAGATGAAAGCTAACCGGCCACACAAGCGGCAAAACACACTAAATATAAAAACAAATACAATTAAAAGGTAGCAGGGCAACAAAGCATAACATCACGTGGTCGCGCCACAAACTTAATCCACTGTTAGACCTGTGAACAAGAGTCGGCTATTTTCATGCCTCTCTGGGAGTCGCCATATTGTAGCTAACGAGCATAGCATTATCTACAGTCCCTTTAATGTAGTTAATAACACTAAATACATAACAGAATCTTATTTTAACAGACGCAACAGCATAAGGGGCCCGCGCCACAACGGCCACTTACTATATTGTTGAAATTTTCAAACAAATTAAGCCCAATCGTGGTAATCAAATGGATTCTAACGTTAGCTTTACTCCGTTAGCACTAGCGGCTAGTCAATCCCCCTAATTTGACCGAGCTAACAGCGTTAGCTATAAGGCTAACATCTGTCAAAGCGTCGCCGAATTTCACAATTAAATGCAATGTAATTGTGTTATATTCTGACATGCATATTTTACCTGATACAAGTGTAGTTGCGACAACGGTCTTAAAACGCAGCTAAACGGAGTGAAACTGCACAAACAGAGTGTTATTATGTTTCATGCCGTCTCTGGAAGCATCCATCTTTTCGACAATCGGCCTAGTTCTACAGCTCCCACAAGAAAAATGGCCGGGCGGTCTGCCACAACAAAACATAACAAACCGAAAAAGGCGCAAATATTTCTGAATTTCACTCACTTATTTCGATGCGGAAATAGCAAAAACGCGCGTGAGTGGTCTTATCTGGAGGCAATAATCCAAATTCATTCGATTTTTGAAGAAGTATTTCCTCTCATGCCTGCCTGGAAGCTGCCATCTTCTTGACAACCAGAGGCGGAGGAAAATGGAAGAGAGTTGGCGTCACCCAAAGTAAACATGGCGACAGAGACCCTGCTCACTAACCATTTCCGACAGAAAGGCACAGCGTTTTTGGCGCTTGCCATTTTAAATAGGTGAAGGATGCTCTTCGCCGTGAGGTGTTTTTGGAAACAATTGAATTCGATGTAAACTAAACATAGGACGGGTTTCATAAAATTACAACAAGTTGTGATAGCGCTCGGCTTATTGTCCCTTAGTAAAGATGGCGACATCCGTGCTGAAATCACTTTTATTTTCATATTGACGGTGATGCTGATTTTATTCCAGTGTATTCATACTTAGATATGCCTATACATGGAGAATAATAGTGTAAAAAAACAGTTATTTACAGATTAGTGCTCACATGAAGGCTACTCTGCGGTTACCACGCCCACACCCATCGTTCGTGCGCCCTCCACTGATACAAGTACTGCATTACTATCTACATCTCTCTTCAAAACTGTACATGTTCAGCCACATTTCATCTCGACTCACTTGAAAAAAGTTTGACATTTAAGAGGATGTTCGGTTTGCGTTTTGTCAGTACACTCAAATAGTCTATTTCACAATATATTTATTGTTGATGTAAAATTAAAAAAAATACAAATAGTATTCATTATTGCTCCAATGCTAAAAACACAACAACAAAAACATCTAAGGCATATTTAAATGGCTGCGCTTACAGTTTCATTCAAATGCAGACTGATCTTTTTTTGCAACACATTACTTGAACAAGTTATGTATGAATATAACAGGGCCAGGGAGTTTTCATCAGTTCAATATTTTATTCATGATTTGGTGTGCTGGAAGAAAATAAAAGTGTTCCTACTTATTATGTCTGATTAAGTTTCTGCTCAGGTAGATGATAGTAAAAGAGGACGAGGACCGAGCTTAAAACAATAATTTCTTTTGAAGGCCATCCATTACACCGTGGTTTAAATGAACTCCGAAGTTCATTCAGTGAGCGACAGGATGCCTCGGTGTTCCACTGATCGACCGAGAAGGTCTTTTGTTCCAGCAGCGGTTCCGTTTTTTAATGAACAGCTTTATTTATTTTTAGATTTAACATATTTCTGTTGATCATGTTTTATGGGGCATTTTCTGGTTTTGTTTGTTCCTTGTTGTGTGTTTCTTGTCTGTTGTGTCTATTTGTTGTCTGTATGTTGGTGACAAATGAGTTTCCCCATTGGGGATTAATACATTTTTCTAATCTAATAGGCTGTGCCAGTGCAAGGAAAAAAATATAATTGTTTATTATTCCTAATTGCAACAAAGCTCATGGGCAATAACAGGGAGATGTCAATCAAGCACAGGCTGTCGACACCCTGAGAGGTCTAATTGCCTGGCAATCAAATTCACCTGTTGGGGTGAATTTGATTTCAATTGTCTTATTTTAGTTTGTTTACGGAGCAGTAATACGGCAATATCATAGCTAGCAACTAACGATGTACCAACTGAAAGATGAAATAGTCACAGGAAAAAATAGGACCAACACCAGTTACATTTCAAGAATTTGATCACAGAGTACCGCCACATTCCATCCCATCTCACACAGTAAACACACAATACAAACTAATACAACAGAGCAATACACGATAAGGTGAAGAGGTAAACTGACGTGTTATAGCATCGAGTCAAAAAGTTTTAACAGTGGACATAATACATAATGTCATACTTAGTGTTGTGCATATTAATATAGCAACAATTCAACAGATGAATTGTTAATCAAGTTCACGCAAACCGTTGTAACACGTAGTTTAAAGTTTAATAGAACGTTTGTACTCCTTTTAATCCAAATCTCTTCTTTCCTTTGTTCCTCAGGAAGTCCCATTCCTGACCAGGAGAGGGACTTATTCTGAGTCATAAGGGACTCACAATTAAAATTAAGATTGTTATTCCAAGAAAACACACCAACATTGTTGGAAAGAAATCGTGGAGATATCTGAACTTCTAAAATAACATCTACCTCCTACTAACTACAAATTATTCATACATTTCTGTTCATATTCATTGAATGTGTTGTAACTCTGTAACGCTGTTCATTCTGTCGACATGACATCTATTGCTTCCGTCCATCTGGGAGAGGGATCCTCCTCTGTTGCTCTCCTGAAGGTTTCTTCCCATGTGACATTAAAAATAATATTTTTGGTGGAGTTTTCCCTGATCCCATGTGAGGTCAAAGGTCAGGGATGTCGTATGTGTACAGATTGTTAAGCCCTCTGAGGATAATTTGTAATTTGTGCTATTGGGCTTTATAAAATAAATTGAATTGAATAACTATATGAGAGTTTTTTAGAGTTTACCGCCTACTGAGTGTTTGAATCCAGGCCATGCCTGTTCTATATGCCCACTGGTCCTTCTCACTGTCACATCGACAGCATTCACCGACATGTATGTGAATCTCGTTAGCGGGTCAAACAGGTCAATAGAGCTCAGACAAACACCTTGACTGACCGTAATGTTCTGAGCCGCCGGTAATGGTTTACAACCGGTAAGAGTCTTAGGAAACGTCTAGAGAACTAAACGTTAAAAGCCTAAAGAGATCATCATGTCAAATCCTCACAAGTGACGTTGGTCAAGGATAATCGCCGTTTTTGAGAAGATGTACATGGGTTCTCACCCGTATAAGCTTCCCAGCAGATCAGTGTGTGAGGGTTTTTCCTCTATCAACCTTCATTTCATTGCCATACAGACATTTGTTTGAAAGGGATTTGCGACAAATAAAATCAGAAGTATAAACAACCATTATTATACAGAAGTCCTGAAATCATAAATATAATTTTAGAAGGTTACAAGGTTATTTTATTGTTATTTTACAACAGGGTTGCACAACAAAATGCAGATTATTTCTCCCATTTTGCTTCACAAGAAAACACAAAAACTATATTATGTATACGAAGGGTGGCGGCTCAGTTCAGTCAGAGGAATGAAGCTGTTTTGAACATTTATATTGCTATGTTATTATTCTAAATGTAAAATATTTATTGGCTTAGGTCCATACGTTATTTAAGATGTCATGATATGCAAAACCCTTTTAACCTGCTAAAAGACTAAAACAATGATGTACAAATACTTGTTGAATTGATGGTTGACAGTTTTTAAAAAATGATGTAGACTATAAACAACATTTCTTTGAGTTTTCTTAAATCCAATATTTGTTTATCTATGAACAACTTACTTTTGATATTGCTCAAAGAACTCAGGGAGTTTTTCCAACACAACTTTTATTCTAAAAGTCTGTTCACTGTATACTTTCAACAAAAGCCCTGTTATCAGTATTACATTTACATTTTTTAGCTAGTTTATTTTTGCATCTAAATAGCAGGGCACTTTAGTACATCTCCGGACCTTCCTGTCTCAGTCTTTTATTTCAACCGTCTTTCAAAATAAAGGATTCAATTAGGCCAAATTCCTTTGCATTGTTTTTTTTATTTAGATTTTTGGTACAACTTGATAGAGCAGAAGAAACCAACATTTCATGTTTAAGATGTTGCTCGGTACATAACACAAGTTTGTATCCAATAGAAATGGCAGAACCCCTCACGGCCTTTCAGACAGGAAGTGCAGACTTATGCTCACATGCAGTACACGAGGCTCCACTTCCATAACGGGAAGCAGATTATAACAGAATTTTTCCTTAAAGTTCACCTCAAACGAAAGCTCTCCCTACAATATTTTGATTCTGCTGACGTGAAGAAATGGAAATGCTCTTCTTTGAGTTGAGATTTAAACTCAACACGACGTAATCCTTCCTTGATCCTCATACGATAATGACGGCGGAGATCATCCGCCCTAATACGAGCAATAAGCAGGCTAACCAAGGACAGCCTGAATGGCATTAGCCGTCCTAATAGCAATGATGACTGGATGAGCTGAAACTATGGCCTCCCCTCCAGATTGGATCCAATCAATTATTCAATTAATTAAATGTTCCATTGGACCGCCTTATAAATGGGTTCTTGTCATCTGTTGTGGACTGCCATAGTCATAGAGGAGGAGACGCGGAACGGAGCATCAGCACATTTTGATTTTCCTCATTCACAATCAAAATGAAGTACGGCCGTGTGATGGAGCTACAGGAGGATTTCTACATCCCCATCCCACTGGATACGGACAACATCACGTCTCTCAGCCCCTTCCTGGTCCCCCAGGACCATCTAGCAAGCTCAGGCATCTTCTATATGATGGCTGTATTCATGTTTTTTATATTTATTTTTGGCACTCTCATCAACGCTCTTTCGGTTGCATGCACCATCCAAAACAAGAAGCTCCGGTCCCACCTCAACTACATCCTGGTGAACTTGGCCGTGTCGAACCTTCTCATGGCCGTTGTCGGCTCCTTCACCGCCTGCTGCTCCTTTTCAAACAAATATTTCATCCTCGGACCGCTAGCATGCAGGATAGAAGGTTTTATGGTAACGCTTGGCGGTGAGACAAACTTTGAGACACATTCGATGACATCAAGACACTTGAGTTTACAGATAAAACATGTTTTTAATCCCACTTTATGTCGTTCCAGGTATGGTGAGCCTGTGGTCTCTTTGTGTGATTGCTTTTGAAAGATGGCTGGTCATCTGCAAGCCACTCGGTACCTTTATTTTATTTATTTTACTTTTTTATATACTTTTATTAATCCCCAAGGGGAAATTAGTTCTCTGCATTTAACCCATCCTTAGTTATTAAGGAGCAGTGGGCTGCAGTGATGCGCCCGGGAAGCAACTGGGGGTTCAGTGCCTTGCTCAAGGACACTTCGACTTGCAACTAATGGGGAGAGCGGGGATCAAACCGACAACCTTGGGGTTGCAGGACGACCCTCTTACCCCACTGAGCTACAGCTGCCCCATTTTCAAGCCCGACCATGCTATAGCCTGCTGTGTGAGCACCTGGGTGTTGGCGCTGCTTGCCTCAGCTCCTCCTCTGTTTGGATGGAGCAGGTCAGTATTACTCGCAAAACACCTTCACATCTGCACTGATACCAAGGATGCAAAGCTCCTCACCTATTACCTTTCTGATCATCCCAGAAGGCCTGCAGTGCTCCTGTGGTCCAGACTGGTACACCGCCGACAACAAATACAACAATGAAACCTACGTGATGTACCTCTTCATCGGCCACTTTGCAATTCCTCTCGCGGCCATTGTCTTCTGCTACGCGCAGCTCCTCATTACACTGAAAATGGTGAGGCAAAGTTAGGGAAAAAGTGACAATAATTGAACCACTAAACATGAAGAAGCCATAAGTCATGGCTTACCTTTCTCTCTCTCAACAGGCAGCGAAGGCCCAAGCAGAGTCTGCCTCCACCCAGAAGGCCGAGCGGGAGGTGACCAGGATGGTGTTCCTCATGGTTCTTGGCTTCCTGGTGTGCTGGTTGCCTTATGCCTCCTTTGCGGGCAACCTTTCGACTTGAGGTTTGCTTCTATACCGTCCGTCTTCTCCAAGGCCTCGACAGTCTACAACCCGTTCATTTACATTCTCCTCAACAAGCAGGTCAGTTGGCCGTCCCGCCGTCACATTGAGAATCCCACAACAGGTGTGTGCCATATAAAGCTTATTTGTAAATGTCTTTTTTCCTTTGATGTCTTTCAGTTCCGGGCATGCATGATGAAGATGATGGGGATGGGAGGAGCTGATGATGAAGAGTCGTCGACATCGTCAGTGTCCGAAGGCCCGCTTGAACAGAACATCGAGACCGTTGACTTCTCTGCCACTACTGATTGTGGAATTGTAAATAACAGTAAATGTACGTGCGTTATATGACAAAAAGGAAGGTATATGTGATAAAAAATAAGAATGAAATATAAATAATCTGCAAAGTGTAAAAATATTATTAAAAAATGAACATCTCTTAAATATGGTGTCTGAATGTTTTTTTATTTTGGGGTTTGGACTGCAGTTTCCTTTGTGGGGTGTTGTGTTGTAAGGCACTGCAACTTGTGAGCTGTTACACACGCCGCCTTGTGAAAGTAACTCATTATTTACTGAGGAATTCAGATACGATGGGAAAGTAACATTGTATTGGTTCCCATTAATGATATCAAATCTCTCACAAAATCCTTGTTTTGTTTCGTTATTTCTAACGACACTGCTGCAGAGGCGACTGATCATTTGCGTTTTATATGACTGTGTTGCTTTGAATGTCTCTATGCGGATCAACAACAACAAAATCCATTTGTTAATCTCTAATTCATCCTCCGTCAATCCAACAACCCGATGCAGACACAGTGCACAATATTGTATCTGTGGAGACAGGTGATATTATAGAGCTACCATTGCACCATGTTAGCTGCATCTTAACCCCTCTTTAAACTCAGGCAAGGGGGCAAAATACCAGAAAGGTAACACCCAAGCTTAATTCAACCCAGAAGAGTGGATTATGAAGGGCTACAGGGCGTGAGATTATTGGAAACCAGATTATCAAACCAAGGACCTGCTGCGATCCTCCTTAGGAAAGTGGGATTAACGTGAAACAGGAGGATTAACAAGCTTGTTAAACACAAGCGTGCATGTGCACACATGCAGATGCTTGTGTGGCCCTGGATTCAGATACCTGCAGATAATGTTTCTATATTCACCAAATCTTGAATATCTTACTGCATTCCATTCTGTTATCCGAACCTTTTCAGGCTGGAGCTCAGACAGTTCATTGCAGGGCACATATAAAGACAGATCACAATATACGCTCACATTCAGACAATTTAGAGTCTCAGATTAACCTGAGCTGCATGTCTTTGGACTGTGGGAGGAACCCGGGCCCATCTTGCTGGGAGGTGACAGTGCGAGCCACTACACCACCGTGCTTCCATATCTTAATCTCTGTCCAATACGCCGATGTTCTTGACAGTGGAATGTTAAACATTTTGATCATTGTCTTGCTATGAACAACAACCTCTTACAAAGATCTACTGCGTCTCTTATAAGATAGATAGGTAAGCACCAACGCGTGCTTTATAACTATTGGCTTATGCAAGTGTGTTTTGTGTGTTTTCCAATGACGAAGAACACTGAATTTACACCAATCAATGCAAAACCAAATTAATTTGTCAGGCACTGCAGGGGGTCCGTGAGATTAAAAAAAATCTAAGAGTAAATACATCAACTTAATTTAATATATATTATATCTGACTCTGATGGCACAGCGCTGTGTATTACATCTTTCACCTTCGTGTTCGGCACTGGCATTAACATCCTCACCATTGCCTGCACCATCCAGACCAACCTTCTCTCTGCTTTATCAAAAAATATTGAAACAAGATTTTTGCATTAAAAAAATGTAAATAATTAATATTTGAACGCTCGTCCTCCTCTTTGTCAAGGCCCAAGTATCATTTGACTGACTTCAGACAAATCGGAGCGAATACATGTGAGGCTGGCCCATCAACATTGGGGTTCCGACAGGCAGCGGAGGCCGAGTCTGCCTCTACCCAGAAGGCAGAGCAGGAGGTGACCAGGAGGGTGGTCCTCAGGGTGCCGGGCTTCCATGGTGTGCCGGTTGCCTGACACCTTCTTTGCTATTTGGGTGGTCAACCACCGCGGGGGAGACGTTTGACCTGAGAATGGCGACCATTTCTTCCTGCCTCTAGAAGGGCCCTGCGGTCCACAGCCCCATCATCTCTGGTGGCTTATGCAATAGTCTCTGTGTATCATGTAGATACACTCCTATAATCATACAGTCTGAGGTAAGCAATGTGCAACATTTTGTAATATAATCATGACGTTTCTTCCTCTTAGCTTTTCAAAGGGAAGATTCGCCACCTTTTATGCGGATGTCCAATAAGTGCTGATGGTTAATGTGGAAATAAATTCCCCAGTGTGTGCTGTATGCTCACCGAGTGAATATCAGTCAGCAAAAGCATTGTCAAATGTTCACTGTCAGAAGTCCTCGCCATCCATTACGTCCTCTGCACTCATCTTGTGGGATGCCATTTCCGCTGTTGGAGGTGTGACATGGAAATAAAGAGAAGAAGGTTTAAAGAGGTGTTGCTCCCCAAAGATACCAAAGATAAAATAGCACTTTTGTCGTCCCTCTGTATGTTACTGTCACATCCTTGTTATGTATATAGGTAACAACAGATTGTGCAGCTGCATACCGGAGATACAGACTGTTTTTATTTATTATTTTATATACTTTAATATTTAGAAATAAGGTTGAAAATCTTCAAATATTCTTGTTAACAGACCATACAGTAACGTTTAACCTATGAGTCAATATTGGCTTGTATTGGAATGTTTCCTTATATGGGTGTCGTGTTGTAAAGCACATATTAACTGCAAAATGCACAATGTCATAATGCCAATAAAGTAATGTTTTATATCTGACACATGACACCAGTCAGTGTGCATCTCTCGTTATTCGCCCTCGGCTAATCTTACACACTGTTGCACAAAACTGAATTATAATTTGGGTGCTGATTTATGGCCGAATGCTCAAGGACCTCTCGTGGTTGCAGTGACTCACACTTTCTCAAAACACCTTTTATTGCGTGCTTGATACATGCCATTGTCATTCCGTGCCTTTTTAAAAAAAAGCTAATTGTCCTTTAATGAAACATTACAGCGGTGGTTGTTGCAAACATTTTAGAATTTGTTGCTGTTAATGATTTCAGACTGATGATTCCAACCAAAATATTATAAGATCTAGTTTCATGGGTCTTTGCGAACACATTTTTATTATTTAATTAAATCAACCGATTCTTCGAAATATTAATATTAGTTCAAATGTGCTTTCATGTTGCAAAAGTATTTCTTTAGATGTTTCTTTATCAAATTATTTGTTTTCTGGTCCACTTTTTTTACCACCATTTATTTTTGCATTATATTGTTCACTGTTTCAAGTTTACTAATCTCTCCGAAAGGAACAAAGGTTTCTGAGTATGTCTTTTAATTGATCATAGTAAAGTATCTGAAATGTATTAGAGCTTAAGTATTAAGTAAGAGAAAACCAACATATACTTATATAATCTACTTTCTTACTTTACACCACTGCTTAAAATATGACACAACTCCCCCCGCCCCCTTGCTCTCTTCCACAGGCAGGTCAAAGGTCAGTTTCATCCACCCAGCAGGCTCCTCACAGGCTTCTGTCAGTATTCTCCTTGTGCATGCAATGTTTTGCAGCGTTTTCACTCTAAATACTCAACACGTGTAGTCAAATTGGTGAAGGTGTTTTGATCATTTGCTCTAGTTTTGACGATTTGCAGTTTGCTTAAGTTGCAGTGCATTGCTCTTTAAGGTCACTGCACATTAATTCATTATTAGGTTCACATATTTTGATGTTGACAAGGAAATGCCTCCACCAGATATTTGTCTTTCTTAGGTTGGCCTCCCAACGCAGCGTTACATGCAGATACTGGTACTGAGACTCCTGCCCAGTCTTAGACGGAACACGTCTTTTTGGTTGATCATCTTTTATTTTGAAAAGTAACCGGATGTTGTGGGTGTCATCACCGTGCGCGGATGTTCACCCTGTCGCCACACACGTGAACTAAGAGAAGAAGAAGGAGGCGTCGGTAAAGCCATGTCCAAAACTAGTACGTATTTGATTTTTGTTCACATCTTTTACTAAATGTATTCACCAATTTGCCGTG
This sequence comes from Pseudoliparis swirei, assembly GCF_029220125.1. Lineage (NCBI taxonomy): Eukaryota > Metazoa > Chordata > Actinopteri > Perciformes > Liparidae > Pseudoliparis > Pseudoliparis swirei. The sequence goes on along the minus strand of NC_079405.1, from coordinate 25,524,837 downwards.
GCTTGTTTTAAATGCACTTTTTGTTTTTTTACAGAAAAAAACCGAGCCAAACGTCTCGGCTTCCTCGAAAAGTTTAAGGTAAGCACGAGGCCAGCTAACGTTTTTTTTATGTGGCTAACTTTTAGTGCTCGAGCTCAACGTTACGAAAACAAACCTGCTGTGTGGTCTTTGTTTCCATGAAAATATCACGTTCTAATGTCAGGACAACCCAGTGCCACCAAGACTGTAAATAGTTGCTCATCTAAAGCTATCTGGTACATTGGCTCAGACTGCCAAGTATCGCGAGAACAGTGGAAGATCCCGTTCCATCGCCATACTTACTGTACATTTATCACAACACAACAGTAATCACCCCGACATGGGAACACCGAGTAAATGGAAGTTAGAATAGTTTTCTTCTTCTTCTTCTGGGTCCAAAACGATTTAAAGTCCAAATGATACATTTAAATAGTTTTAATTAATTTTATTTCTAGTATAATAGTCATTGATGGAAAGAAGAACAACATCAATGTAACAGATGATTCCATAATGTTGGATGGTTGTGTATAGCATGCTAAAGCACACACACACACAAACACACACAATAAACTAGCAGATACACTCTTTATGTATGGTGGTTCAACGGAACAAAACGGATCAAACGATCGATTTCGGATCGTTCCTGATCGGATCATGGATCGGATCAGCAAAAAAAAAAAAAAAAAAAAAAAAAATAGAAGACAAATAAAACATGTTTTGTCTTTGTTTATTAACACTTTTTTTAAATTATTCAATTGAAATAAAAAAAACTTAAAGTGTGTACAATTAACATCTTTTCAACATAATCAATGAAAAAAACTTAAGTGCAACATATAAAGGCATATCTCCTTCCTTTAAATTGAAAAAAGAAACAAAGCATACATGAGCTAGCTAATTTTAATTTTTCTTTCAAAAAAAGACAAGGGTTCATTGTCTCTGGGTGTGGGTCCTTTGCAGTCACTATGTCCCCTGCTGTTGAGAACACCTCTGGAAAGAAACTGAAGAGCCTGGCACAGCGAGAGATACATCTTGCCCATTAGCAATATGAGGGTATTTAAAGTCATTGTGTCTTTGGGTCAAAGGTCTCTCTCAAAGCTCTGCCAACGCTTTGTTTGGAGAGATGTGTCAAGTTGTTTCTGTTGGCTCTGCAGCTTTGACCCTGCAGAAAGAACTGAAAATAAAAATGTATGAAGATTTAATGTTTTTCCTTTACCTCATCACAGTCTCTGTATCCTCTCTGGGCGGGGGTCAGGGTATGTGAGTAGGGGGGAAGTGTAGGGCTTCAGGTCCTCTCTAATGGCAGTCTGATCATTGACACAGATAAACGTTTCCAGTGCTCAGCAGAGATGTAACAGTTTAAGGGGTTTAGACATTTTCTTTAGGTCTTGTCGGTCAATGCAGAGTATATAGCTGCTTGTGTCACCAGCAAGGTGACTGCCTGTGCCTGTGTGACTCGGGGGGGGTGTCTGCAGCCGGACTTCTCATCGCTCACTGCGTCGTCCCACCCGTCTGCCTGTGAGTGCAACAGAGGGTGCTACAGCTAGCTCATCCTGACCTGCCAATAAAGTATACAGTGTGTGTGCGGACGCGGATGGATCGTGGCTCGAAAGCAACAGCTCATGTGTGTGTTAGATAGATATAGATATATATTTTATTTATTTTTGCTTGCCCAGTACAGGTACAAAAATCGAGAAATTACAAAGAAAGAAAGATGAAAGATTACATACAATGAGGGAAGAAGAGAAAGAAACAAGCGCCCGACTATGCGAGCCGAGGAGGGGCAGGGGGAGCAGAAAAAAACACAGCACATAGCACAACTTGCGAGTAGGAAGGGGGGAGGGAGGTAATCATTGGGGGGAGTAACCCATCACAAGGGGCAAAGCCAGCCGCCGGGCGCCAACAGCAGCAGCCCAGCCACAGCCCCTCCCCGTCAAATCATTGGAAGCAAGGCGTGGGATGGGGGGGGGGGGTAGGGAATGCAATCAGTATATATGAAAGTTCGTGTGCGTGTTTCTGTATGTCGCCCTCCCCAGGCCACACAGGTGTTGTTCCGGTAACGGCCTTGGCCAAGGCCGTTCTGCTGCTGAGGCGAAAAGCAGATAAGCCCATTTTCAAATCAGTCCACTTCGTCGGGCAGCCTTAGGCTTTTAACGGCTGTCACCGCTTCCTTAATTTTTCCCCCAAGCCGTCGCCGAGAAGACGGTGTCAATTGTTGAAGTTTGATTTGTTTTACTGGCGGAATATGGCCTCATGTCAGCACCTAAAGGGCTTAATAAATGATGAATGGAGCGGTTGTTGAGGCTTTCGGTTTACTCCCGTCAGTTGCCCTATTTCCATGGTGGGCTTCTAGTTCTTCTCTTTCCTCCGCCGCCATGACCATTCTTTATGTTCGCAATCGCTATGTCAGCCGACGGCTGTGGTGTGTGTGGACTGAACATTTTTTTTTTTTTCTTCATAAAATCCATCGGATCATGCGCGCGTGCCGAACCGAAATAGATGATCCGAACGGATCACGGATCAATGATGATCCGTTGCACCCCTAATGGTGGTACTAAATTTTCAAGTCAGATTTTCAGACATGTAATCTATTATTGATTGTTTGCTCGCTCAGGAAAATGCATGAGCTTCTGGTTAAATGTGCAAGGCCTCACAGATTTAGCAATAACGTTATTGTTACATGACTTCGGTTGCACTGTGATTCCTTTTCATAAATAATTAAAATAATATATATTATGATACTATAGGCTATTTTGTATGTTTTTATTCTGCCTGCAGTCTAAAGATGGACAAAAAAATGACAAGGCTTCGGGGCGGTCATCTGCGCAGCAGACCCGAAAACCAGAAGAAATCCGGACTCAAAGGGTGAATATTTGAAAGTCTTGCCAATGCCTTATTTGAGGTTACGTTGCTGATATTGTCTTGAGGTAAATTTCTCAATTTATATATATATATATATATCAGCTTCAGGAACTCCAGGACAGACAGAAAATCTCCAGAGAACAAGATCTGATGAAGAGGAGGAATTTGCACAGCTTTCAGAATGACATCCTACAGCGACAAAGAGCGTTCGACCAGAAGGTAAATATCGGTCTTTTTAGCGGAAATACACTGCAGTTATTACAACTGCATACTGTGCAGGCTTGCCACTGTCCTCATTTGGGTTTTCTTCTTTGTGTTTACAGGAGATAGACATGCAGAGTTTGGAGAAGAATGTTAATTTCGAAAATGAGAATTCAAGAAAGGCATATTACAGAGAGTTTAAGAAGGTACGTAGATGTTCCATACGTGCTCATTCAGAGACGTATTTTTCTCCACCTTTTTTCAAAGCAATGAGAAGTCAATGAATGTTGAAAAACTGTCACACTGTTCAAACAAATTTTTTTTTTTTAAAGGTAGTGGATGCCTCTGATGTTATTTTGGAGGTTTTGGATGCACGTGACCCTCTTGGCTGCAGATGTCCTCAGGTGGAGCAGGCAGTCATTCAAAGTGGAATGAACAAGAAGATAGTTTTAGTGCTTAACAAAATTGGTAAGTTAGCTAAATACATTTTAAAAGTATATCTTTCAGGTATTGTCTGTATTTCCGTAATTTCAATGGCTGACAAAGTAGTTGGTGTTATATTTATTGTGTAAAATACTTTTGTTATAGATTTGGTGTCAAAGGAAATCGTGGAAAAGTGGATTAAATATCTCCGTAATGAGTTCCCCACAGTAGCTTTCAAAGCATCTACTCAGCAACAGAACAAGAACTTGGTATGCAGTTAAAAATCTATACTTTGATCATTTAAGAATGCAAATTTGAGCAAAGCTACAGAATAACATTTCCCATTATTTCCATTGTCTCGTGCCACGGACAGAAACGCAGCAACGTACCAGTGACGCAAGCTACCGCGGAGCTCCTCAGTACCAGCGCGTGTATCGGTGCTGATTGCTTGATGAAGCTACTCGCCAACTACTGCCGCAACCTAGACATAAAGACGGCGATCACCGTCGGTGTTGTAGGTAAGGGTCCAGCAGTGCACCAGGCCCTTTCTTTGCGTGAGGCGAGGTTTTCCAAAGTGAAACAATTTGCCGCCTTCCTGTGTTGTAGGATTTCCTAACGTGGGAAAGAGTAGTTTGATCAACAGTTTGAAACGAGCCCGAGCGTGTAACGTCGGAGCCACTCCCGGGGTCACCAAGTAAGTACACCGTGAGCTGTTGAACCTGAAGGGTTATTTGGGAGTTTTTTATTTGGGAGTTTTGTTTTGGGGGCAGGGATGGGGGCAGGTACATGATGTAGCACTCCCGAGACAAATTTGTAACTTGTGAAATTGGGCTATACAAATAAACTGAATTGAATTGAATTGAATTGATCCTGAAATCCTGCTTGTCCACGTCTCGTCTTGCTGACGTTGTTGGATTGATGTTTTTTTCAGGTGCCTTCAACAGGTGCATTTGGACAAACACATCAAGCTTTTAGATTGCCCCGGCATCGTCATGGCGACTTCAACGACCGATGCGGCGATGATTCTTCGCAACTGCGTGAAAATCGAACATCTCGTAGATCCTCTGCCGCCCGTTGAAGCCATCCTCCGACGCTGCAACAAGGCGCAGGTATGTCGACACTTCTCCGAGTGTTGCCTGATTGTGTCTTTTGAACACCGCCATTACAGTCATCTTTCTGAACGTACAGATCATGGAGCACTACGGGGTGTCAGACTTTCACACCGGTCTGGAGTTCTTGGCAATGCTTGCTCGACGTCAAGGCAAACTGAGGAAGGGAGGATTGCCCGACTCGGACAAAGCTGCAAAGAGTGTGCTAATGGATTGGACATGGTGAGGCCACATTGTGATTTTTGGATGTTTTGACAAATTGCATTCAAATAGGTCGTAACATTATGCTAATTTTCGAATGTTCTGTTATTTAGTGGAAGGATCAGCTACTTCACACACCCTCCAGAGACACACACCCTTCCCACACACGTCAGCGCTGAGATTGTCACAGAGATGGGTAAAGCTTTTGACTGGGATGAGCTGGAAAAGGGAAACCAGAAGGTTCTTGCAGGTAAAAAAATGTTTACCTTTTTTGGCGAGGGGGAAAATCCCAGACCTCATTGTCAACCGTTTTCATTTGGCTACTTTGTAAAGTAGTTTCAGGGGCATGTATTTCAAAACCCCAGATCATGAGACAGAAGTCTACACACCACTACATTTAAGTGAGGACATCATGTTATGTCTTCTATTGTAACACACCCCCAAGAATAAGCAGCAGTTGTTCCAAAGTTGGATGTGCCTTTCTTTGTCTTTCAGAGTCATCGTGTCCTGATATCCAAATGGGATTTTGCATGGAAACCACTGGAATGACCGAAGGCGGCCCGGTTGAAGCAGCGTCTGACTTCTTGGAAGAGCCGGAATTTAAGGACGAAACTGAATCTATGGAGGGTGGAAAGGACCTAGAGGTGTGAAACACCCGCTTAATTGTTTTCTTGATTAAAATTTTGCCCATTTGTAGAAATGCGTCTCCTTTAACTTCACTTTCCTTCCTGCTCAAAATAGTTTGGACCAATGACGGTGGAGATAAAATCGAAGAGGTCAAGGACTGACGTGCCTGTACCAAGGGCTCCAGATTTGAAGGCTATCTTTGATGTAGATCCTCTACAGCAGGGTCAGGCACTCCGTGCTGCCGGCAAGAAGAGGAAAAAGAAGCAGAAAAGAGCTGGTTTGTCTAAATATTGGTCTCTATTTGTAATGTCTGTCTGTGGTATGATCATGTTATCCCTTCTTGAAACACTTATTACAAAAAGTAAAGAAACCAAAATGACTCCACAACCTCATGTGAGTTGTGTTGTAAACTCCTTTTCTCTGTTCTCATTGAAACAAATGTTATTCAAGAGTCAAGACCACCCAAGATTTAGATAGCTTCATCAGTTGACGGGCCGTAGTGAAGGAGACCTCTATTCCTGTGTAAAAGGTTATATTGGTCTGTAGTGTTTATTTATTTCCACCTCCCATGTAGCAGATGATGAGCATGTAATCCTGCACACACACAGGCAGGCTTCCGTTAGGAGTAATCTATTTCCGCTCTACCATACACTTAATATTTAATTATGCAAAATTAAAACTAATGTTTGTTGTTTTCTCTGCAGACAAAATTGCCACCAAACTCTCAGACTCCTTGACGGCTGCAATGGACTTCTCATTTTCAGATGGCTGATTTTTTTTAAATAAAACTTTAAATGTAAAACATTATTTGTGTCTTGTCCCGTTTTGATGCAAGTTAGCAGTATTCAGATAAACTGTGATACTTTGTTCATTTCATTATAAAAATGAAAATGTTCATGCTTGTTTCTCAGAAGGTTAACGATATCCCAGTTCAGTTATTGCTCCTTAAAATCACTGGAAAATGTGAACACATTATTTTCTCCTGTGATACTTTCATCATAATTTAATCACTTTAAATTCAGATTTAAAGTATTTTTGTTTTGCATCCTAGATTACACAGATTTAAATCCAAAAAGTAAAATTGTATCTTATGTGAACTATTAAACCCACCAACAAGTAAACACCTGCACTAAATAGGCCCGTTTTCAAATTAGTGCAACCTCACAGCAGTCAACAAGTTCCGGGTAACCTGCGACGGGTTGACCCCGCGCGAGATAAACAACACCGTCGGTGTCAGCGGCTAACGGCTGTTGCGGAGCTCGTTGTACAACGACTTCAACTATGGCCAAGAAACCGGATGACTTCGGAGATTTATGGCTGTGATTACATAACGAAAACAAATCCATTGCCACAGTAGGTTCTGCTTTTTCCTCTAAAACGCTAGTTGGCGTTATGGTCGCTTTTTTGGGGGGACAACTAACGGGTGTTAGATAACGTTAGCTCGCTAGTTTAGCTAACCTGCAACTTCATATGTTTACGTTGCTGTGTTTTTGAGTTGCTCGTAATGGACACAGGCCTTTAACAAACGCCACTGTTCAACCTCCTTCCAGCTGGCGACGTGAGTTTAACTGACACCGACGTAAATACTCGTGAGCTAGCTTCACTCGGTAGCTCCAGAGCCTCGGTTGGCGTGGGCCGCTGAGCAGCGCGCGCGCGGCCGTCAAGAATAACTCTGCTGAGGTGACGCGAGATTTCGAGCTCAAGGCGAATGGTGATGACGAGAAACCGCTGAAAGTAAAGCAGCTACATGTTTAAAGTAGATGATTAGCACTTGTCCGCAAATGAACACGTCACTGTTGTCAGTGTGGCTGTTGTATTGAGACGACAACCCCCCCCCCCCCACACACACACACACACACACACCCCTCCCCTCCCCCCCCGCGCACAGACATAGAGGCGCTGTCGATGCATTTCCACGTAAATGTCCTCCTCTGACCCCCCGGAGGAGGAAGCGACACTGACGGACAGTTAACGTTGTGCACTCCGTCGCCGTGTAACGTTGACTTTTGCATAACTTTCGACGGCGTGTTTTGGGAATGCTGTGCCTGCTTTTGGCTTCTTTTTTTTATTTATAGAAACGCCTTCATTAATTTCTACTCGGGAGAAGTCGCGTGTGTCAAGTCGGAAGTCGTAAAGTAAGTCAAGCTATCCACGAGCCCACACCATCTCGGGAGAAGGTAAAGAAGGAGACACAACTGTGCCAGATTGTGTGGAGAGGGTTGACCTTTTATGCGCAGCAGTGTACACTAGCTCATGTAGCTGAGGGCTATTCAGTGGATGCACACTCAGAAATACCAAGGCTGATGTTGGCCCAGATGTGATCAATTTGTATTGACAAAGACTGTAGGGTTGTTTCACAATCGGCTCCTGATTGTCTTTACAAGATGTTTTAAGCACGGTTTCATAGCTGGCTGCAGGTTGCCAAAGGACAGATGACTAACGCTCCGGTTAAGATATTGCCCACTTTATAGCTTAAATTATGATAATACTACAAAATATATTTCCGTTGGTAATTATTTTGTAGGTACCAATAATGGAAGTAACATCTGGATAGCCGATGCATCATCACCAGAGTACTATCGCTGTTTCATTCCACAGAACCGCTCGGTCCCTTTTGAAATACTGCTGTATCAATAACGCTCCTTTTTGTTCTGTGTTTGGTTTCCAGCTCCATCCCCAGATCTCCATCTCTTCTCTTCGGCCATGTCGTCACGCGTGCTGCTGCGGCAGCAGCTGATGCGAGAACAAGCCCAGGAGCAGGAGAGACGCGAGGCCCAGCAGCAGTCCTCCGCCTCTCAGCTCCGGGCCACCGACTCCACTCCAGCCATCTCCGTCACACTGCCCCCGAATGCTGCCCGCCCGCCTCCGGCACAAGTGCCTGTGGAGGTGCTGAAAGTAAGCGCGTCCCGCTCGTACGCCCGTCCAATCGCGTGCTCGGCTTAGTCCAGTCGGATTATCCCGGGGACATTAACGTACTGTTTGAACGTTCAGGTCCAGAGCCACTTGGAGAACCCCACCAGGTACCACATCCAGCAGGCACAGAGGCAGCAGGTGAAGCAGTACCTCTCCACCACCCTGGGCAACAATGCGGTGACTCAGACCATGGGCTTGTCGCCTGTGCCGCAGTCCAGTTCTGCCCCTGAAGTTGCCCCCACTGCCAGCAGTGTCCCTAACAGTCCAATGGCTCTGCTCAACATCGGATCCAACAAGGAGGAAGTATGGGAAATTCCCCTCTTTTAAATACCGGCGGTGTAACGTCTTGTGCGTGTGGGCTTTTAGATGGCGGATTGCAAAACCGTGTCTCTTCTGCAAACTCGCAGTGCAATTTTGGAGAAGTTAAATGTCTAAGCTTTCTCTCTCCCTTCTAACTTAATTACTATTTTTGTTTACTCTGGAAGGATTTTGTCCAAAGGTCCCGCTGCGCCGACACATGCCTTTTTGTCATCGTACCCGTGATGGCCTGTTGTCACTATAAGATGTGAAATACTGCACCTACAGTTTAACCATGCCAGCACTTCTCTTGCACCCCCCCCTCCCTTTCTGTGAAGTCGGGCCACTTCAGTTAAATTGGTTGAAAAGTTTAGTGTCGGTGCTTACAGAGTTTACTTCTACGAGGCTGTTTTTAGATCACAAAGCACACGATGTATAGACATGTTGATTACCCGTGACATGTTTAGCCCGAAGGACTTCTCTGATCTAGTAACAATGGTGTTCCTCCTCCCGTCTGCTTTATCTAGATTGACGACGTGATTGACGACATCATTAGTCTTGAATCCAGTTTTAATGACGACATCATTACGTTAATTGACTCGGGGCTTCAGTTGCCAAGCACGGTATGTAGATCAATGGATTGATTTTCTTTTCTTCTTTTGACGTGAATACTTTATTTTTTACATTTTTACAAATGTTTTCTCCAATAAGTACTGGTTCTTTATTTGATGTACTCCCTGTGGATTTAAAATGTTAGCCTTTTTTACCCAAAGTGTTTATTCTCTGAATGGACGGTCTCTTTCGTGTGTGGAATTCTGAAGTCGTAGGAGTAAATATAAACTTTTGGCACTCGGTTACTATTCGTCACAAAAGTGCTGCCTGGGGCGGGGTGAAGGTATCGGACGATACAAGGCCGGGGGAAAACGAATGGATTGTACTCGTGAAAAAAGTTGATAGCGGCCAGTTTAACCATTAATTTGGTAGATAAGAAGAGCGTTGACAAACCTTTTGCCTCGAAAAAATATATAAAATGAGGATTATGGTGATTCTTTTAGAAGACAAGAAAAAGAAGCACAGTAAGGTAAATGCTTTTTTGTGATTTAACATTAAAAAATAAATAAAAATAAACTTTTTTTTTAAAGCTCCCGGTATTGTTTTCTAGCTTTAATATATAATACATGATGATGCGTTGCTTTATCCTCAAGCAGCATCCCTTTGATAACAGTTTAGTTTAAAAAGGGAATTGTAACTCCTGCCTTTGTGGCTTCGGTAGCGGTCGTCTCACCAACTTTCATTATATTGATGCTAAAAAGGCCTTTTTACTGATTTGCATGTAGATTTATGGTAATCAGTGGCCCTCTATGATATGAAAGAATGCTCCATTTCCTGCAGCTCCCGGGAAATCTGTTGGATATCTACAATAACTCTGGAATGGCAGCACCGACGTTCACTGTCAGCAACTCCTGCCCCGCTGATCTTTCACAAATTAAAAGGGAAGTTCCAGGTACGGTATCTAACCTTTATAAACATGCGCGTTGGCTGTTCTGTTAGTGTTAGGAGGACAATTATTTTATTTCAGATGTGCAATGTTTGAACGATTGGAACACGATGCATTTGTCTTTCAGATGTAGACACCAAGTCGTTAATGAAAGAAAGGCAGAAGAAGGACAACCACAACCTTAGTGAGTCGAGCTTTATTTGTCATTTTGAGCAATTCGTTGAGTGGGAAAACAATTAACCTCTGAAATACAGTCGGAGCGCATGTGCAATGTCGATTTTTAAAAATAAAGAAGAAAATATTCCACTTCCACCGATATGATTTTTTAAATTATTTTTTAAATATGTTTTATTGATTTTCACAGTTTTTATCCCACCAGGGAAGAGGATTCACACGTCTCAGGGCAATTAATCAGTGCGTTTACATGATGGTATCATTCGAATCTTGCTTTAGTCGGACTATGCTATCTTTTGGGGGATCTGCTGTTATCCCAATATACATGGCAGTGAGTAATTCGAATCATTGGTCGAAAGCATGTCATATCCGATACGATAGGCAGCGCTGTTTTCATTACAACTCGTGGTGATACAGCCATTTCCGCTTGACCTCTTCACCACCACCAACAACAACATTTCGAGAAAGATGGCGAACAGAGAGCAAGGCGAAGCTACATCCCTCTACTATTCTTCCATGGTGTTAATAGGAGTACAGCGAATGCAAATGGCGCTATTGGCTGAGTTGATAATGGAGAGAAGACGCCGTCGCCGAAGGTACACGGAGAATTTAATTTATCGTCTCTTTCGACTTCCGGGTCACGACATGGGAGGGAGGGAGGGAGGGCGGCGGGATCTCGAGCATGCGCAAAGACGCAAAGTCCAGTTCCTAATCGAATTCACCGTTACATGCCGCGAGAGTCGAATTATCAACTGGATCGGACCGAGCTATCCAGGGTGTTAATCGGATCGAAGTCGGACCGCACATAGTCCGACAAAGGTGTTTACATGAAACGGATAATTCGATTTCAGTCCGACTAAGCCAATAATTCGATTGCATGTAAACGCACTGACAGATTGAAATTTAAAACCTCATTCCCGACCCCACCCCACCCACCAATTGTAGGGTTACAGGCTACGGAACTTATACAATACATTCAGGTAATTTCAGGTACATTCAGGAGACGAAAATGTAAACAGTCAAATAATTACATTAATCCATCAGGTAATGTAAAGCAATTTGGACGATATGATTTTTAACTTGAGGACAACCCATTTTATATTTTCTGCTCATGTAGAGTTATTTCTGACAACGCTTGCTCTAGTGAAAAACTCATTGTTGAAGGTACAGTAACGTGTGTTTGCTCATGGCAGTTGAGAGGAGGCGGAGATTCAACATCAACGACCGCATAAAGGAGCTCGGCACTCTGATACCTAAGACGAATGAACCGTAAGCACAGTCAGATTTTCCAGGATATTAATTTTTCTTTCCGGAATCACTTGACCATTACGGAGCTATCGCGCTGTGCAACTGTTGTGTAGTAAAAATCGTTTTTTTCTCCCCCCCGCCCCTGTCTTTTAAATACACGTATACTGATATCACAATGATGTCAGCGAGATGCGCTGGAATAAAGGCACCATACTGAAGGCCTCCGTGGACTACATCAGGAAGTTGCAGAAGGAGCAGCAGAGAGCCAAGGACATCGACATGCGTCAGAATAAACTGGAGCTGGCCAACCACGGTCTCATGTTGCGCATCCAGGTCAGTGTTCATTGGCCGAACAGCTACGTAGCGCTCGACTGGTTCCGGTGGTTAAACTCCGATTTGGTTTGGATTGGTCGGCCTTGGTTTGAAACTAAAAACTTTTCAAAGTTGGATTCAACTACACCAGAGGTGGGAGAACGGTTGGAATAAGGGTGCTCGCTATTTTTTTGTGCTGTTTCTGCCATTTTCTAAGCTTCTTTTTTTGTATGTGGCACCTGGTCGCTACGTTTTCTTCATAGAAGTTGACGCCCAGAAACAAATGCAGCAAAATATGAAAATACAGGTTGAGGACAGGGCTTCTGTAGATACAGACACGTTTATCCACTGGGTCCTAAGTTATGATTGAGAAGGATTCTTACTGGTGTTTTTGTTTCTTCTACTTCTTCTCCTTTTTTTTTCTCTTTTTTCTTTTAATTTTGTATTTGTCAACACACCTTGAAGGCACGTCTTGGGTTTTTTGGACCAATAGAGGCTCTGCACAGTGAGTGAGTCCCCAGATGGCTTGTCTCTCGACCACAGACACACCACGGGCCTCGGGGGGGAAACATGCTTCTGCAGACCACAGAAATTATAAAGCAATGTGTGGCGTGGTAATCTGAGCTCTGTGGTAAAGATTGGTTTCAATGAGTTATTATAGCTAAAGTCAACTTAAGTCTGCCTCAGTCAAAGCAAAAAACGTGTCTATTGCGGCTTTATGGTATTGTTTACTGTCGGGGAAATCATTTTTCACATGCAAAGAGCCCCGAGGTTTTATGTCCCCGTCACCCCGGAACACGGCATCTGAAATGTGGATCTGCTGCCGCTCTCCTCAGGAACTGGAAATGCAGGCGCGGCTCCACGGCCTGAGTCCCGATCTAGCTCGGCTCCAGCAGCAGCAGCAGCAGCTCCCGCACGGCGGTCCGTCTCTGCCCCCCGGTGCAGAGGGCGTGTCCTCCCAAAACCTCCTCGGCCTGGGCGCGGCAGGCCTCGGGCAGCCTCTGCCGGCCTCCTTCCTGTCCCCGCCCTCCTCGGACTCTCCCGTGGGCGTCACCATCAGTAGCCCCCTGGACCTGGGCAGCCTGAGCTTCGCCGAGCTGGACGACTCCTCGGCGTCGGCGCTCTACCCGGACGTGGGCCTGGGAGACTTTCTCATGGACGAGGGGTGCACCCTGGACAGGATGGCGGAGCCGCTCTTTTCCCCCTTGTCACCAGGTGCCTCGAAAAGCAGCAGCAGCCTTGAAATGGACGAGGACTTGTGATGAGCCCCGTGTGGCGGTCACTGACTGTCTGTCGGGACAAGAATGTCGGGATGTGCAGTCTATCCTTAAAAAAAAAAACATCAGTCTGTTTATAGGACTGTACATTTGAACTTCAAAAAGCAACAAAAAAAATAGCTAAGATTGAACTAACATGTTCTTCTTGATTTTGTATTTGTTTTTCTTTTTGCCATACAGGCCTAATTATTATTGTCCCTGTTTGGAGCTGGTCAGATAAATTATGTCTGGATTCATACATGAATGAAATATTGTATCATCGGGGACTTTAGCATTAAGACATATTTCCATTCTTATATAGTGTAAAGATTTTTCTTCAGAGATTTAAAGAGGGATATAAAGTGTGCTTGAATTTATCATGTGCTCGTTTGTAGGAAAGAAAGCTGTGAGGTTTCATTTTTCACAACACAACACCGGCATAAAAAAAAAGAAGAACTTTATTATGAGACACCAACATACGGTCTATTTTCTTTTTTCAACTGACTGGAATCAGGGTTCGTTAATAGCGGTCGCATGCTCATCCATGTTGGGTTGTTTCACCAGCAGCTACAGAAGGGATCTTTCTAAGGTGAATTGGCACATTGTGAGATATTTTACTGCATATTGTATATAAGAATATTTTATTTTGAGCAATTTAATTGCACCTTATTTCATGGCAGTCTATGCATTTTATGAGAGCGTTTGTCTGTTTTTATTACTATCGCACACGGTGGACAGCTGATGCCCGGATTGCATGTATTTGTAATACGTTAAAAAAAATAGTTTGAAAAACTAATGGAAGCTTCACTCGCTGCTGCAGCTAGTTGGCCAAAGCAGGACTTCTTCCAGAGTAGCGACAACTTATACAAATCAGCGGTTTTTATTTTTTAATATATTCACGAAGTCAGTGGAAATGCAAAACGGAATGAGAGATGCAGAACAATTTTACAATAGTACTGTAGTTCATTTGATACCCGAATAATAGTTTACTTGGTAGTTTTCACCTGGCTAATATATGTGTCTTCATTGATATTGTCACTGAGGGATTTATTTTACTGATTCAGCATGCTCTACCAAGATTGTGGCTTCTTGTGGGGGGTTGACGATCAAAAAGCTGATGCATCTCATGCTCATCCAGAGGGCTTGGGCCTCCTTTTTTAAACCAACCACTAGCCTCACTGTCTGTCATGATAACCCGTTTGTCGTGTGGAAAACCCGCAATGCAATTATTATTCAATAAAAAAGCCAGTTTTATTTTAATTTGTTAGAAAAGGCATTTAATCTGTCCGAAGCTCAACGGCACAACCTTATTTACAGCAAATTAATGTGTGAGAAAGTACACTGCATACGTGTAGATGTGTTTTTGTTTTATTTTGTTAACACTGACGCACTGAACACAACCTCCAAGATATTAATATGCATAAATTTCTTTTTTTTAAACTATTCAGCAGCCAAAAAAAACCGCCATCTTTGCGTTTTGGTGGTGGTTTAAAAAAAAAGGTGTCCTGTGGTCGTTCCTCCACAACTCAGTGCTACTAATCACGTGGTCTAGACACTAATTAACCGTGTCTTACCCTGACTTATATCTGAGTGCTAACACTGACTGTTAACCATAACCAGACGTAGCATCTGTGTCTTGTCCTTTCCAAGTTTGACTTTACTTTCCTTCTTTTTCGGGAGATTTTAACAAATAAAAAAAAAGATTCCCATTGGTCTCCTGTGTCTCGGCTGTGTGGTTTTTCGCGTGTTAGTTAGCGGTAAAGCGTCTGAGAGAACTCCATGGCGAGGTCCAGGCACTCCGGAGCCGGCAGGCAGACGGAACAGTCGCAGACCCACCGGAACGAGCACAGACACCAGGCGCACTGGGCGCAGCCTCTCGCCCCGGCCAGGAAGCAGTCCAGCGGGTGACAGAAGAGGCAGGCCAAGAGGGTCGCGGCGCAAAGGTCTCGAGGAGAAGGAGTGGAGGGGGCGAGAAAGTTCGAGAACAGAGAAAAGGAAGCGAGGTGAGGCTTCAATTTGAGGAAGAAAGTGAGAGGGGCGGGGCACGTAAAGGAGTTCATGGGATGCGCAACTGTTAAAGTGTCCTTACCGTGACCACCTGGCTGCGCGCGCACGCCAGTGACTTTGAGGCTGCGTTGACTCTTGCGGGTTGATTTGGCGGACCGACTCGGATCACGGACCCGGCGGGCCTTCTTCGGCTGGGCTCGAGCCACAGGGCGGCCGACGGAAGCTCCGGCCTCTCCAGCTGTTGTGTCTGGTTGCACGTTGGTTTCTGCACCATGACACACGAGGAAGTGAAACACACGAGAGAAACACTCCCCACGCGAAGACTTCCTTTTGGAGGTCACAGGTCAAAAGGTACCTTCTGGGATCACGTTCACGGAGATGTCGGTCGGAGACGGTTCGGTGACCTCAGTGGAGACCCGCTCTGAAAACAGTGACGTCAGTCAAAGATGTGAGAAAAGAAAAGTTTTGAACCGCAATTCGAGCTTTTATTTATTTTATTTCAATTTATGTAACCATATTCATTGAGATTAAAAATCTCCTTTACAAGAGTGTCCTGGCCAACACAGCAGTAGCACATTAAACACAGTTTCAGATATACAACAGTGACAGACAATAAAAAAAGAAAGATTACTTTTTTAGATCACAGCATGAGTAAAACCAAAACTAATACTCAAGTCATTATATCCCAGTTCACACAGGTGCACATATACCTCAGTCAAAAAGACCATCTACAACCAGATTAATCTTCCTCCAACTCTTTCAATCTATTTTAAAAAATAGATTGAAATACTTTGGTTCATGACAATGAATCTCTCTGTGAACCCACCTGTTGGATCTGGGCTCGGGTCGTCGGGCAACCTTGAAGCAGTGGCCAGTGGGTCATTGGACTTGGGTTTGCCATCATGTACATCACCCATCTTTCCATTCATATCTGCAGAATCCTGTTTTGTATCCATTGTGGCACTGCACATGTCACCTATACCTGTTCATCTGAAAGGAACATGATACAATTCCTTTGTTTAAAAAATAAATAACAAATAAATATATATATATATATTTATATATATATATTTATATATATATATATCGTTAAATTCCTTTACTTAGGTTATGATAGATGACTTAATGTAAAATTAAAGTTCATCACTCTGCACAACAGAGCCAGATGTGTTGACAGTTTTGAAGCCTTTAGTGATGAGTGGGCATCTTGGAAATGGGAGAGAAGTTAATCTATTATTTATCACCATTTAGGAAACATTTATAATGTAGATGAAATTCAGCGCGGGATATCCTCACATGAGAACTTGACTTTTATATTCATAAAAAATGTATGTATATAAGTAAGACTATTCACCTTATGTGGTATTTTGATTTTCAGATATTCCAGAAGAAAACACCTTTACTTTGTCAATCTGAAGTATTTTATCCACATTTCAAGCTATTTGTTATAATTTAACAAATATTGTTTTTGTTTTTTTGTAGTATTAATGGAATACAAAGGATATAAATAAGGTATATCAAGTCAACATGACTGAGCTAAATAAAATACAATTAACATTTAATATACTTTAATTCAGTTCATCGGATGGATGCAATCATGCAGCAGCGATATAATCTTGAACCCTGTGCCTCTAAATACCGTCTATATGATGCATCATTGCATTTACAGGAATCCATGAAAGCCTGCATTGTAAATTTATCTCTGCATGATAAGAATGTTGTCAAACAAGTTATACTCACTTTTCAGGGCATATTTTAGAAGTAGGCGATCCAGCAGCGTTATTCATGCAACCCATCCTGCACATCAGCTGTGGAGGTTGAACTGCGTCTCTCTCTCTCTCTCTCTCTCTCTCTCTCTCTCTCTCTCTCTCTCTCTCTCTCTCTCTCTCTCTCTCTCTCTCTCTCTCTCTCTCTCTGTCTCTCTCTCTCTCTTGCTCTCTTGCGTACAAGTAATTACATATATAAATACACAGCCGATATAAAATAACCACTTGGACTGTTTCATGTGAAATGAAAGAAAAGCAGATCAATGTTCCCATCTATATAATAAGCCATCGTTTACATAGTTGTGTATCATAATATCCATAGGATTTCATCACGGTATACGATTCCATTGAAATATGATCAATTATCCTATTGAATTGTTGACCATCGCTGTATTTTTCTTTCTTTGCATCTAATATGTGTTCGTAATCTACCTATTGTGCAATGAATCTCCTATTTGGAAATTCTTATCTTGAGTCTCAAATTGTTCATATGGGAAATGTTTTTTGATACAAACCCATCACAAGCCAAAGGTTCGGCCAATTCTCAACAGGCATGTTTTCGACGGGTTCTGCACGACTAATCTAAGCAATATGGCATATTTCAAAAATATCCTCCAGGTTGAGCTTCTGGAGATAATATGACAACAATGTTAACACTGATTTGAATGGTGTGTCTGGGTATATATATCCCTGAAGTCAGAGACGCAACCTGTAACATATACAGCAGGTGGCAGTCGTGAGCCGCTCGATGGTATTTTGCTACCATAGAAGAAGAACTCTGAACCAACGGACTAACGATATTTTTTCCGAGTAGTACCGAGTTTAGACGATTGTGAGCGATGTTGAGTCCCAGTAAACCATAAACCAGCGCTAGCTATCGAGCGGGTAGTTTTGCCGGTTCGGTGTTGCATTGGTTTCCCTCCCATTATACGAGTTACCGTTACAGATCTCTCACCATGGTACGTATGCTTTAAGACGAAAAGACGATTTGGCAAAGTTTGTAAAGTTATTTCAATTAGGTGACGATTCGTGTAGCGTTCGCTCCACACGGCCGTACGTTTAGCTTTAACGTTACATCTCACAGGGGCATGTTGTGGTCCAATATAGCTTAGTGTATGTAGTTTAAATATAAGTCCTATGCATGTCGAATAGTAACCCGACGGTGTTGGATACATTACAAGTTGTGTTTGTGTGGTATAGTGAAGGTAACGTCGGCAGGAAAACATCAGCTGTATCTTTTAGTGACGATTTAGCTGGCGAGCTAGCTGATGCTAACTGACTAGCTAGCGTACGAATGACTGTAGGACAGAATATAACATACAGTAGTTTGTATGGAAACAAAGTTATTATTAATATTACTCTGGGGTTTACTGTGGTTTCGGTTTAGCTGACCAACTCCTTGTATGTTGAACTGTATACGCATTTCAACACATCTTTATATATATGACAATGTAATGATGATATAACGCTCGCTAATGTTACATTTCTAGTTCGGTGACGACGTCATGACAGTTTGTGTTTGTTGGCGTTAACGACGTTAGCTAACTGAGATATATATATTAAAAATTATCTACTTTAGCTCATTTTCAAATGATGACTAAATGTTCTTCACTGTGTATTATGACACATGTCAAAGCTATATTTTGCAATTAAGAATGTAGGATTGTGATAAGTCAGGTGTGAGGACCATCCCATGTGACTGAGCAGCCAGCCTGTGTTTTAATAACAGCAGAGCTACTCTTGAGTGAAATGCTACACGTCTGCTTGTTTTATGAATGAAAATGCAACTTAAAGCCTTTTGTTTTCCTTGACAAAAATGTCCTGCAAACCAACAACCAGTTATTGGTGACGTAATTCTACCACTTGTGATATGCTTATTTTTTATTTTATATATATTTTTGATTCTTAGGACAGCGAGTTGTCTGACATTGACCATGCACCGGGGCCTGAGACCAGCAGTATGGAGGGTGAGAACGCACCCCTGTACTGCATCTGCCGGAAACCAGACATCAACTGTTTCATGATGTAAGTTCGCAGCAGCAGTAGCAATAACATCGCTGGGTATGGAAGCAACAATGATCAATTCCTTTGTTTTTCTCCTCCCTGACAGTGGCTGCGATAACTGTAATGAGTGGTTCCATGGCCACTGCATTAACATCACTGAAAAGAAGGCGAAAGCAATCCGCGAATGGTATTGCACGAGATGCAAAGGTGATGGAAAAACATCTGTCATCGCAGCCTCTTAAGAGTGCTGTGCTGAATGTTGAGCACATCACTAATTCATCAAGAATTAACAAGACTTTGTTGCGTTTTTCTCTCCCTGTCACCAGATAAAAACTCCTCACTGGAAATAAAGTATAGAACAAAGAAGAACCGAGAGAAGGAGGTCGAGTATGACAGAGGATCTGATAGACAGTACAGCACCCCGAGTACTCCTGACTATAAGAGTGAAAGGCGGCGTGGATCAAAAGTAAGTTGACAGATATTTAGGTTTGAATGCAATGTCTGAAGAGCATCAACCAATTTTCACAAAAATTAGATAATTGGATCTCCAAATTAAAAGTAGCCATTCCTAACTGACATAAGGAACAACGTGCATTGCTTTTAGCATTAGTATTCATTCAGTCAGTTTGATTTTCGAAACAACAATTTCCCCCCCGACGGAAGTGAAAATGCGGAAAAATATAGCTTTTTGTCACACCGATGCGAAGCCGTTTTCAAGTGTTAGTTGAATGTGTTTGTAGGATGTAAAACGATGCACATTTCTTCGGCTGCAATGGCTCTTACTGTCCATCGTGTGATTGACCTTAGGTGAAGCGTTCGGTGCGAATGTGTGGCGAATGTGAGCCCTGCAGAAGGACGGAGGACTGTGCCGTGTGTGACTTCTGCAAGGACATGAAGAAGTTTGGAGGCCCCAACAAAATCAGACAGAAGTGCAGGTTTAGGCAATGTGAGGTTCGAGCCAGGGTATGTCGATTCATCTCTTTTGTTTTTGAACAAGATTATTCCAAAGAAGTGTAGGAGAATATTTAACATCTGGTGCTAATCACTAATCTATATAGATAGATAGGTAGATAGGTATATATATTTCTTTGGAAATGTGCAACCTGTTGCTTGTTGTTTTTGTATAGAAAATGCTGCGCGTGAAGGACGAGGAAATGAAAGCAAGAAGAGATAATTCCTACCACAGACGGAGACTATACTCGGACGACTACGACAGTGAGGCGGATCTCTACCAGCAGTACAAGGCATCGGGGAACAACAACATGGTAGCAGAACATGTGACATCATCGTGATGGCTATAAATGTGCTCGGTCCTGACGCACGCTCAATCAGTAGCTGTGTGTTTAGTCTCTTTATTTTTCTTTTGCGCTCCTCTCACTCAGGCATGGAATAGCGATGAAGACGACGAGCAGCCCTTCAGTCCCGTTGTGCGTAAGAAAGCTGTGAAGGTGAAGCACGTGAAGAGAAGAGAAAAGAAGTACGACAAGAAAGTAAGTTTTTCTCCGAGAAATTAGTCTTATTTCAAGTGCTGCCAGGCGTTAACGTGGCAGATGGTATTACCACATATACATAAAATTATCCTTTCCACTACTCTGTTTTTTGGTACTATCCAGAAGGAATCACGGCGCCACAAGCAGAAACAGAAGCACAAAGACAAAACCAGATACAGCGAGAAGGGCGAACTCCGGGACAACACTGGACAGCGTCAGTGTCTGGGACCCAGCTGTGTGGAGACAACAAAACCCAACTCCAAATACTGCTCTGAGGACTGTGGCATGAAGCTGGCTGCCAAGTAAGAACTCTTACTTTCACCTTTTCATCCCAGTGTTTAAGGCTGGATCCTGTAGTCCGGATGTCTGCTTTAAACAAACAAAGCCAATGAATTTTTAATAGTAGTTTAATCTATTTGCTGCTTATTGGAGATTTCTCCCCTGAAATAAAAAATTGGAACGACCTATATTTAGTATAAACGTAATGGTGAAAAACTGTTTGCTTACTGGTATATCCCAGTTGTACTCCAATGACAGCATTACTGTTCTGGTACTATTGCTCCACCTAGTGTAACAAATAGGAAATGTCGGTAAAATTATTACTTTTATGACATTAGTTTTTGTTCTCAACCCGAACCCAATATGATTTGATTAGTCACAAAGTATTACTATTTATTCTTTTTTGCATCTCGGCTCACTGAATCACAGCCCGCAGAAGAAAAAAAATCCTCATGTTGACCTGTTTTATTATCCACCTTTTTAATATGCATTGATCCGTGTATATATTTTGTTCTCCAGTCGGATCTACGAGATCCTCCCTCAGCGTATCCAGCAGTGGCAGCAGAGTCCCTGCATCGCCGAGGAGCACGGTAAGAAGCAGCTGGAGCGCATCCGCCGGGAGCAGCAGAACGCCCGGCTGCGCCTCACGGAGATGGAGCGACGCTTCCACGAGCTGGAAGGCATCATCGCCAAGGCCAAGCAGCAGGCGGCGCAGCAGGACGAGGAGGTGAGCTGACGGCAACCCGCGGGCTTGTTGGAGCGATAGATAGATACTTTATTCCCACAATGGGACATTTTTTCGCTACAGCAGCATTCATACATACAGGTAAGCAATAACATATATACAATTTATAATGGAATAATATGAAATTAACTAACAAAGCAAACAAAACAGCAGTGTACATATTTAGCCAAACCAACAACAGTGTAATGGTGTTGTAATGGATCCCCTTATATGAATTGCCGTAAAACTTACTGCTGGTGAAACTTCTTTATTTTCTCTCTTTAGGTGAATAAACTTAAACTAAAACTCTAAAATAATCACGACCTTGTCACCAAGAGCGTTAGCCTCATACGGGTCCATTAGAACTATTAAACTTTAAATAAAATGCACATTTGTCCAGCCGTAGCAGTACCGCCAAGTTTGCATCTCAACATAAAATACACGTGCGCTTCCTTTGAACCTATCAAAATAAAAATCCGATCCATCTATAAAGAGGAAGTAGATTAAAATGTCTATAAATTATTCAAACAATAAAATATAAAAGGCATACATCAAAACCAATAAGGCAGATACAAAAACACAATCAACACAAAACAATAAACCTTTCATGTGGTTATTTACAGGTGTTATAGGATTTTTTTATAGGGATTTATTATACAGCTGGATGAGTGTTGGATAAAGTGCTCGGTTGTCCCTGCAGTAAGTGGTGGAGAGGGTGGGCCGGGTTATCCAATATGCTAATCATTTCTTCAGTGCCTTCCTCTCCACCGCCATCTCCAGACTTCCCAGTTAGCAGCCATTGATGGAGCCGGCCTTCTTTACCAGTTTGTTAAATCTGTTGGTGTCTCGGGCTCCACGCAGCTTGTTTCTGTTGCAACTGCTCTTTCGTGATATTTCCCTGGGGCTCTCGCCACGGTTCGGGGCCGGTCTTTGTTTACTTGAAAGCTGTTGAGGAAAAGCAGAGGTGACGCTGCTTTGGTTTCTATCTGCAGGCGAATGAAGGCGACAGCGAGGACACGGACCTGCAGATTTTCTGTGTGTCTTGTAGTCATCCCATCAATCCCAAAGTGGCCCTGAGACATATGGAGAGATGTTACGCAAAGGTGACTATATTCTATACCAGGGGTCAGCAGCCCCCTCTGTTGCTCTATTTATTAAGACCTGCAGAGTTTAGTTGACCTCAATGTAGGCCGATACGTGATAGTGCATTTTTTGTTCTCTTCACAGGAGTTTGATATTGTTGTAACGGGTACAATAGCAATACAATGTACAATACAAATCTTGACATTGTATTTCTATTTAACTTGTTCTATAATTTCATAAATACAACAAACTATAGTTTGCGTATAGAATATGACTATATATATAACTTTATTAGCCATGATATCACATAGCTTTTGTGTCTCCAGACAATTTTTATTTTGTGGGTAATAGGGCAAAATGGCTCTTTGGATAGGAAAAGGTTGCGACCCCTGACCTTTACTGTATTCCTGTTGCGACCCCTGACCTTTACTGTATTCCTGTTGCGACTCCTGACCTTTACTGTATTCCTGTTGACCCTGACCTTTACTGTATTCCTGTTGCGACCCCTGACCTTAACTGTATTCCTGTTGCGACCCCTGACCTTTACTGTATTCCTGTTGCGACTCCTGACCTTTACTGTATTCCTGTTGCGACCCCTGACCTTTACTGTATTCCTGTTGCGACCCCTGACCTTAACTGTATTCCTATTGCGACCCCTGACCTTTACTGTATTCCTGTTGCGACCCCTGACCTTTACTGTATTCCTGTTGCGACTCCTGACCTTTACTGTATTCCTGTTGCGACCCCTGACCTTTACTGTATTCCTGTTGCGACTCCTGACCTTTACTGTATTCCTGTTGCGACTCCTGACCTTTACTGTATTCCTGTTGCGACTCCTGACCTTTACTGTATTCCTGTTGCGACTCCTGACCTTTACTGTATTCCTGTTGCGACTCCTGACCTTTACTGTATTCCTGTTGCGACCCCTGACCTTTACTGTATTCCTGTTGCGACTCCTGACCTTTACTGTATTCCTATTGCGACCCCTGACCTTTACTGTATTCCTGTTGCGACTCCTGACCTTTACTGTATTCCTGTTGCGACCCGACCTTTACTGTATTCCTGTTGCGACTCCTGACCTTTACTGTATTCCTGTTGCGACCCGACCTTTACTGTATTCCTGTTGCGACTCCTGACCTTTACTGTATTCCTGTTGCGACCCCTGACCTTTACTGTATTCCTGTTGCGACCCCTGACCTTTACTGTATTCCTGTTGCGACTCCTGACCTTTACTGTATTCCTGTTGCGACTCCTGACCTTTACTGTATTCCTGTTGCGACTCCTGACCTTTACTGTATTCCTGTTGCGACCCCTGACCTTTACTGTATTCCTGTTGCGACCCCTGACCTTTACTGTATTCCTGTTGCGACCCCTGATCTTTACTGTATTCCTGTTGCGACCCCTGACCTTTACTGTATTCCTGTTGCGACTCCTGACCTTTACTGTATTCCTGTTGCGACCCCTGACCTTTACTTTATTCCTGCCGCTGCCTCAAGGAATCAGATATAAATGCAAACATAAGCATACAGGCTACTTGTAACATTTCTTTCCCTCTTGATTTTCTTGACAGTATGAGAGTCAGACCTCCTTTGGCTCCATGTACCCGACAAGGATAGACGGGTAAGAGGAAGAAGAAGAAGAAATCCTCTCAAAATATAAAAAGACTCTTGATTTCAGTTCTGTTGCTAACATGTTTGTTTTCTTCCCCCACAGAGCAACCCGACTCTTCTGTGATGTGTACAATCCCCAAAGCAAAACCTATTGTAAGAGGCTGCAGGTTTTGTGTCCAGAACATTCCAGAGATCCTAAGGTCAGTGGAAACCTCTCAGCCGCTGGTAGGATTACCTCGATGCACTAAAAACTGCCTTCTTGGTCTAAAACCCCAACATTTTGAAAGCGAAACATGAAATAGTGTTCATGTCAAGATTTTGTAACATTTGTTTTTCGTCTGTTTCGGTGACTAGATCTCACTGGATGAGGTGTGTGGATGTCCTCTCGTGAAGAATGTGTTTGAGCTGACCGGAGACTACTGCAAGGTCCCCAAAAGGAAGTGCAACAAGCATTACAACTGGGAAAAGCTGAGGAGAGCAGAGGTGGACTTGGAGCGAGTCAGGGTGGTAGGTTCAAACGGACAGAACTGCAAATCCAGCACGTTTTCAATTGATTCCGACGGAGGACGACCTCTTTTGTTGACGCCTCCTACTTGACATGACGCCTCTTCTCGCCCACAGTGGTACAAGTTGGACGAGCTCTTCGAACAGGAACGCAATGTCAGGACCGCGATGACTAACAGAGCCGGTCTGCTCGCTCTGATGTTGCACCAGACCATTCAACACGACCCTGTGACGACCGATCTCCGTAGCAACAAGGATAGGTAGTCAACCTGGACGGCACCTGTTCTCTGATCGGTGGGCCACTGTGGATATTTGAGTGTAGAGGATTTAACAGTTCCTACACTTTGGATTAAATCTGATTTTCTAACTAGATAATTATTTTTAAATGTTTGTATGATAATTAACTGTATATGGTAAATGATATATATTTTTTTGTGACTGTGGTAGATGACTTACTGCCGTTGAAAACAGCTGTTTTCGGTATGATTGCCACAAATAAACACCGTAAACTTGCTTCGACTAAGGTGTATGTATGTTCAAGTGATGTGTTTGTTGCTCTGTCTTTTCTATTCGCCTTTGCACACACAATGTACACAGAGTGCTGTGACTATTATGGAATTACAACTTGCTAAATGAAGGATGTGCACTTTATATGTGCTTAAAATGACACAACCTTTTTATGGTGGTCCGTCCTTCAGGACCATGAAAAAGAGTTCAGTACAACCACTGCCATCTTCAAATGGGGTGGGGGGGTACAGTGGATGTAACCGAGGAAAGGCAGAGAAAGACTGCATCGAGACCAGTGCCCTGCTGTTGTGCTGTTTTACTTTTCTTAAGGCTTTTGTAACTAAATAACCACTTGTAACTTCATAGCAACTGAACATTGAGATACAGAAGAACTCAACTTTGCATATAGAACTTATAGTATACATTATTTAAAAGACTGCAGACTGAACAACACATCTGGATTATTAATGTAGAACATTTTAAACCTCATTAGTATGCTGCTAATGGGGTGGGGTGTCTCTATAGTTTAGAGACAGGATTTCTGATCATAATTAATGTTTTCCTTGATTAAAATTAATACACACATATTGATGAACTAAACTGAATTTATTTCCCTCGTTATAAAAACTACTGACATGTTAATATTACACTCCCACCTCAAATGTGTATCTACTACAAAAGAAACTCGAGTCTACTCCATGTTTGTTTATTGCCTGAATAGCAGTGAATGAGTTGAATTGCGCTACCTTCTACACAGATTGGTTTGTGGTCTCGCACAGCCTTTTCGACAGCAAGCTATTATTAGTCATATAAGTCATTTTGTTACAGAAAAACGTAACTTTTTTAATTTACCACTGCCTTCAAATGCCTCTCTGGAGCGCGCGCACACACCTCTTTTGAATGACCCGTGAACGCAGCGCACCTAAATGACAAACGAAGCGTGCTGTTAAAGAGTATGAAAACGGGATGAGAGAGAAATCCCTCCCGCTCGCCTGTTTATTGTGCAGGTCTTACTTTCCTGTGCAGTCTGCTTTTCCCATGGCCCAAACAGAATATTAACGAGTGACGTTTCAAACGAGTAGGCAATAACACATCGAAATAAAAATGTCTCATTCAATATTATTTAATGGCAATACTAGCCCAAATTACTCGCTGATATATCTAGCTAACTCATACCGTCGCTAAAAAAAGGCCTGTAAGCTGTTGTTCACGGTGTTTAGTATTTTAACTAATGTTGGATAATAGAAGTTTTCGTCACATACTTCTTAGGCCACTTAGCGTTAAAAACAAACGAATGGACAAACTGTACTTGTTTATGTAAAGTACAACCTAGTTGTTACACGTCTGCAGCGCTGTCTGATGTTGACAGTCCTCGCCCGAGGTCGAAGCGGGCCGCCGGGCCGATTACTATCTTTGGTGTCGAGTTCTTCTTTGGCTTCACAACCGTTTCCGCTAGTGGCAGTTACATGGGAGCCAGCTAGCTAGCTACGTTAGCGCTGCCTCGGAAAGTAGTGTCTGTGACCAGTGTGCCAAGCATCTGGTCGATATTACCCCCAAAGGTTTGTGTGGCCTTCTTAATCTAAACTGGTTGCGATATACGGCGCTACACTCAAAGGAACCGTGTCAGCATATTGACGCAGGAGCCACGGAGGGACGTTATAGCTAACGGCGGCTAACGTTGACACTACTTTGCGCTAACGTTACTCCCGCTTTCAGCTTCATTGTTTTTGCTTTAAGCGACTGGCGTTACGCGGCGTGTCGCTAGACTACGCGCCGAGAAACAATCACCAATGTCAGAGAACCAGAGCCCGACAGTAACGGCACTTTGAGCATCCGCGGCTAGCTTGTGTGGCTGCTTAGTATTTCCTCACGTTACAACCCATCGCTGGAGTCAGCTCACGTTTCTTTAAGTGTGAAAACCCTGTTTTGTGAACTGACTGAACATGACGGTCGGTGTTTACTAAATAGGAGGCACGACTGTCACCACGTCCATTCAGCCGGTACACGCGTTAAGTCGTTGTCGAGCACACAGCAGACGTCTGAGTAGCGCGCGCGTATTTACGTTACCTCAGTGACATAACGACCTCCTTTTTGGTTTTCAAGGGAATTATTTTAAAAACAATTCTTGAGAGTTATAAATGTGATTAAAAACGTATTTATATGGAAGATGTATGTGGTAGTATATATAAATATATATATATTTTTCTTTTTTCTTTTCTTTATTTTATAGAAATATTCTGATTTATTTTGATTTCAATTTAGGATAGGAATTTATAAGCATTTTTTGCTTCTACCTATACCTTTTCAGTCTTTCTCTTTTGTATATTATATCGAATACTATTGTATTGTATTTGATTTGATTGACTGAATAAAATACACAAACAAACAAACCTGTATAGCATGTTTTCAACTTTATATTCGTCGACTTCTCTTGCCCCCCTCTCTCCCCAGGTGCTGCCATGACCAACTGAGGGGCTGTCACCAATCCGGACTGCTCAGTCGGGGGGGAGTGGGCTGCGTCCACGGACAGTCTGGAAAACACACAACTTTCTTTTTTTCCCAATGGGACGCAACGTCCACTGCAGAGGGCGTCTTCATTGTCTGCGGGGAAACAACCGGGAACGGGTGCTACAATGAACGAAGGGCCGCTGAAGACCCCGGTCCCCGGCGGAGCGCCCGTGGAGCAAGGCGCGGGGGGGCAAAGCACACAGAAGATAAGCGGGAAAGCAGAATGGACCTCTGAACCGACACCCGCACTGGAGCCGCGGGCGGCCTCGAACAGCGTCGCCGCACAGGAGCTCCCCGGCTCAGAGGACGCGGATGAGGCGGCTAAGGCCGCCGGCTTCGAGCCTCCCGTCGACTGGTTCGAGCCCCTTGAGGATGATGATAATGACGAAGAAAGCCTGGCAGGAGAAAGTGAAAGGAGTGAGAGCCTAGCGGGCAGCGAGAAGCTCTTCAAAAAGATTTATAAGTAGGTTGCCCTCGTCTTGTCCTGTTGTCTGGTAGCACACATCATTAACTCTGGATTTGATTCCGCTTGCCTGGCCAAGTGCAAGCATCATTTCCTCTTCTCACCTGCCAGTGGTGCTGATGCTGGACTCATTTTCTGACAGAGGTTTTGATGAAATGGAATGATGTTTCACTGGCATGGAGGTTGGAGTTTATAGCTGCTTGGTTAGAAATAGAGTATAATCATATGTAATCGTATACACGGGTAAATAGTGGTGTTTACAGTTGAATCAGCTGGTCAACTCAAACCGTGAAGCAACTTGGCCTCAATCTATGGGAACAACATACATCACATAACGTGTTTTCCTCTTTTTTTTTTTCCCCATGTGGTGTAAAGATTTCTGGCGTGTGTAATTCCCGTCTCTTGGTTTTATGTTCAGGTTTCCAATGCCCCGCCGCAAGCGATCACATCCCGATGAAGGGTGGGACGAGTGGTCAATACTCGGAGAGGGCTGGAAACGCAAAGAAGTCGTCCGGCGCTCCGGCTCTAGCATCGGACAGAAGGATGTGTATTACCTGAGGTAAATATTGCAGGCTAGAAATGTAAATAATCTTAATGTACAGTTGTATACAAAACAATCTTATCGTCTATATTTACTTTGTGGTAAAACATGTTGACGTTTGAGTGGTGCTATGAATGCAAGTGGGAGCATCTCTCTGCCCTAATTTTAGAGTCAAAATTGAGCCAGAACACATTTGCTGACATAAGCATTTTTAAATGTGAGAATTTGATGTCCTTTCTCTTTTTAAATGGTTGTAGTTTGAATATCTTTGTTTTTTTCCAACTGGTTGGACACAATTATCAATTTCAACAGGGTCACCTTTTGGCTCTTGGAACCTTTTGATTGGCGGTTAACATTTTGTAGAATTAACTATTGACAAATCAATGAATAATTCCAATAATTGTTCGTTGTAGCCCTAATCACATTTTCAAAAGGGGTGTCTCACTTTTTCGTGGTTGTCATCCAGCTCCTTTGAAGTTGTAATTGATGTATTTATTCACAGTCCGCGTGGCGAGCGAGTGAGAAGCCGAGTGGAGCTGATCTCTTTGATGGAGGGACAGCTGGACTTGTCCACCTTTGAATACAAGTCAGGAAAGTTCTACAATGGCGAAGCACCACCCGTAAGAATTCGACACAGAACAAAGGTAAAGGCCTTTAAAAAAACAAAAAGACTCATAACACTGTGTCTGTTTGTGTGTTTGTGTTTATTTAACGGTTACTTTCCCCCCCTTTCTTACCCGTTAGAGAAAAGTCCGTGAGCGTTCTTCCTCCGAGTCCAGCTGGATGGAGCGAGGAGACGGGGCGGACACTCCAGACTCCCACCACACGTCCACCCCCAGTCTGGGGCCCAAAAACCTCCAGACGAGTCTCTCCTTGAACAGCGCAGTAGGAACGCTGAATAAAGACTCACGCGACGAGGATCCACCAGCTGGAGAAACAAATAAACTTCCCCTTCCCTCATCGTCCCGACCGCTCCCCTCCATAAATGGAGAAGTCGGGTCAGAGGACGGCACACTGTTAGTCCCTTTTTACTTGATTTCACATACTCAGCATTTTAACTGCAGATTATCAGGACACTTACAAATCCAAATGGTTTGCTTTGTGTCGAGTTGCATTATGAATAATGTTATCATGCTTCCCTGCAGGATCTGTGCCAGATGTGGAATTTCCTTTACAGGCACGTGGTACGACAAACAGCGGAAGAAGCCCTGCTGTCCCAACTGTTGGGGTAAGTCGGGTCATTCGTGTCGTCATGCTAAAGGAAACTTCTGCGTCAAAACAATAACTTGAGTTCGGGGCACTCGTCTAATTTCGTTTATTTCTGTTCATTCCAGCAGCCTCAAAGTCTAAAGAACATCCGATGGTTCGTTTCAGAAAGGTACAGCGTTGCCGATCTACAAGTTGTGTGAATGAACGGCAGCATTTCACCCTTTTTAACGACCCAAAAATATTAAGCGTGGGGAAATTAAGATGGTCTCGACACCTTGTTTAAACCATGGATTTCAGAATTCACACGTTATTTATTATGTGAGTGAGTTGCGTTGTGTAAACTGACTGAATGTGTTATAACATTGGGGAATGTGAGACAATCTATATTATCTTGTTGTTTCCAGCATTAGAATACTGATGAAAATGTTGGGGGGGGGGGGGGAAGAGGTGAATATTATTGAATCAAGAAATCTCTCCTTTTTTCCTTTTTCTTATCATGTCAACTCCAGTGGATTCCTTGTGGACAGTGCTTGGGATGCAACAACACAATAAACTGTGGGCTGTGTGCCAACTGCAAGCATGGAATGCAGAGCCCGGAATCTAGGAAACGCTTATGTCGGAAACGCAAATGTATATGTCCCATTCGCAAGGTAAGCTGCCGGGTACATACCGGCTATTGTTTATTTGGATTCTCGTTGTTTGTTATGTTACTTTTGCATTCATGGCCTTTTTAAAAAATGTTCTTCATCTGTATCTTCCCCCAGGGTCCTGGAAGTGCCGCCTTCCTGCCGCAAAAGCCTTACAATGACATTCCTGACATGTATGAGGACAGCCTGAGTTTTCAGGTAATACTCCACTAATATGTACATGTACAAGAGATCAGATCAAAGACCTCCATGTGCTGGGCTCGCAAGCCAATGCGTTCTTGTTGAACTCTGCATGTACACCACCGGTGTTTTAATTTGCTGTACAGCCATTTAAAACTATTTTTTAGATAAGTTTTAAGGGTTGATCTTTAAAATAAATAAGAAATAATCCGTTTTCTATGTTTTACAGTAAGGGTCCCACTTGTTTCAGTTACTCCAAATTTTCCACAATGTAAAGTTGTAATAAAAGTGTAGTTATGCACAGTTCTGCCTTTGACACTGAATAATTCATTGGATTCATTGAAGTACTCACAACATCCATTTTTATTTTACAGAGTGAATTTGCAGACTCGCAGGTACGTTTTTGTAATAAAAGACCAACATCCATCTCTAATCATAAAACTCAATGTTATTGCAACATATTTTCCCCTTTTAACTGATCATGTTTTAACTGGCACAGCACCCGAGTCTCAAAAGCAGCGACACGGAGAACTTCTCGGTCAACGTGGACGTGGATGTTGACGACGACGACGACGACGACGACGACGACATGTCGACCGACGACGACGATGACGTGAGTTCTTTTAAAACCCGCTTTCCCAAAAATAAAGTCGTGATTGCTTAAACTAAACCTGTCACATCATGCTTTGCTGTCTATTTTGTATTCTCTGTATAGTCAAAATGTTGTTCAAATATACTGTTCAGTTTGGAACAATAACCCATATTGAACATTCACAGCAATGGGGAGACAGAATTTCTCCCAGTTTAGGTTTTAAGTTTTTTTGACAGGTGTTAAAGATGAATCATAAGTTTCATGAGAGGGAGCCAGTAGTACACTCCACAATGTAGCGCAAAGTTGTCATATTAAATCCAGAAAACGGGCGAAACAAAACACAAAAGAATGCATGCTTCCATCCTCTGATTTAAAGAGTGCCCGTCAAAAGCATTAAATGATGAAAAACCATGTGATGAAGGTTAAAGCTTCCTCATTGGTCCACACAGATCTGATTACACCTGCGTGTTTATTGATTAAGGCGGTTTCCAGTGCACAACTTTTCCACCTCAACCGAGCATCCTAACTTTTTTGCAATTTAATATTGACTTTTTTCCCCAATTTTCTGGTGTTTTATTTTTGTAACATGCAAACTGAAAATGGGCATTACAAACAGGTGTATGGAAAACACATGTTGGTGTCTCGTAACCAACGCAAATTGCACAGTGTGTTGCGATTTGATCATTTGGGTTCGCCTTCTTTATTATTCAGTGGCATAAGAAGCGGAAGCGACGGGCCTGTGGAGAATGTAAAGCCTGTCTCTGCAGGAAAGACTGCGGCACTTGTGATTTCTGTGGAGACAAACCCAAGTTTGGAGGCAGCAACAAGAAGAGGCAGAAGTGTCGACTACGCCAGTGTCAGAGACAGGCAATGGTAGGGCTTTATTCCGTTTGAGCAAATGTGTTTGTTCCTCTCGTCGTCAGGATGTAACTGTAACCGTGTTTTGGTTTTTAAATATCGCTGCAAACATTTTGGCAGAGACACTTGCTGCCTTCCCAAAAGAGACACAGTGACCACGGGCCAGATGGCCAATTTCTGCCGGGCCGGCCTCGACCTCACTACAAGTCCAGCCGGAAGTACGCCTTGGACTTCACCGACAATGAAGACGACGACTGTAACATAAAACCGGTGAGTTCTCCATGACTTTGGTGATTTTTGATTTGATTTTTGATTTTTCTTTTCGTGGTGGTTTTTTAACATAGTTGCATTCGCCTGCCGCTAAAACCCTCAATGTTAAAGAATTATAATTTCTCATTATTGTTAATCCCTTATTTTTCCACTGCTTTAGATAAACTGGACCACTGCGTCGGCCAGCGGTAGCACATATTTATATGGACTGGATGTTAAGAACCAACCGCCTTCTACGCAGGTTTAAAAATGGATTATTATATGTTTGTGCTGATGTCACGCTCATCTCACCACGGTAACGGTCAACTTTTTGTCTTTCCGCAGTTGGATTCGATGGATCTCCAACTGCCTAATGGGCTTCCTGACGGGGTTCCCCACATCAGCGGCAACCACAACAACTCTAAACTGGTTTGTTTACATTCTGACCTCCTTTTTTTTGTTTGGCTAATTATGCACATATTTCCCCCTATTAAGCCAAAAACGTGTTGACATTTTGCGATTGGTATTAGTGCGTCTATGTCTGTTTTTAAGTACCGGAGCGTTTTGCTTGGGATGTATATAATGTCACTTTATGATTTTTAATTGCTCTATTGCACCTAACCGATCATGTGAGTCACCACAGCTTCCTGTTTACACTTTCCTTCGCGAATGCTTTGGCACCTCGTCCCATTTCCTTGTGTTTCTGTTGTCAAGCTGTTTTTTGTCCTGTGGCCCAGTGGGATGAATCCAGGCCTGCTTCCAACCCTGTTTGGCCAGGTTTTTTCATTTATTTTTTTACCAGTCCATGGTGATTAGCAATCTGTACCTCTGCGTTCCATTTCGAGGTTGGATCTTTTAGCAACAGTGTGCTTATGTGTATGGATGTCTGTCGTCTGTCCTCCCCCCTGTCCTCTGCCCTCTTTGTGGGTCTGCAATGTGAAGGCACATGTGTTCATTTGGTGGGACATTGTTTTGCCTTCATTGCACAGGTTGACACCATAGACATTAGATACGGACAGTAGGCGCGAAGAGAGGAAGAGGAGGGTGCTTGACGGAAGAAAAAACTGGGGATGTCGCTATTCTGTGCATTCCAGGCACCGGGCCACCCCCGAAAGGGAAATTAATCTTATAAAGGATGCATGTCACTGACAAGCGGGTTGTTCCTTCTCCTGGTCACCCATCTCTTCTTTATCACATGTTTTGTCACTCAATTAGATGAAAATATCGGATCCTTCGTGACTCATTATCACTGCAGTAGCATTGGGTGTTTTTGGCCCTTACATCTCTAAACAAGGAGCCAACAAAGTAGTCAGAGAAAAATAAACTGTATCCTACACTGTCTTAACAGTATCGGCATGTTTCATTTCGTGGTGCTTGCCACCTCACCGGCGCCACTGCCTTCCGCAAACTGCAGTGTTTGTTGTGAGGTACAGTGTCTTCTGGCAAAGACTGGATTAAGCTTC
Organism: Pseudoliparis swirei; assembly: GCF_029220125.1. Taxonomy (NCBI): domain Eukaryota; kingdom Metazoa; phylum Chordata; class Actinopteri; order Perciformes; family Liparidae; genus Pseudoliparis; species Pseudoliparis swirei. The sequence continues at coordinate 25,491,017 of NC_079405.1, read as the reverse complement.
ATATTTTCATATAATCCTGGTTTTAGTGCAAATATTGATGGCGCGCATATATTCAGATTTAAGTATTTGTCTCACGTACACTGCCGATGAGGCAGAGGGATAAAGATGATTCATTAGGTGATTTTTAAATTCAGCCCAAAATATTTTTTTGCCAGGGATTCAACCTTCCTCAGGCGGATCGGACCCCAACTTGCCTGCCGCCCAGTAGAAAGCAATCCTCTGGATCCGTCTCATTTTTACTACAGGAACATGTTTCAGATCAGTGTTGCACTTCTGCTTCCTCCATAGCTGCTGAGATGACCAGCTGTAAAATACACACATGTACAAACTTCTGCCAATACACTCATTGAACTTTAGTGATGCTCAAAGTTTTCAGTTATTCTTTTTTTCCTTTTCTTGAAACTCTTTTGTCATGGCAAATTTGAATGTTGTAGTTTCTGATGCTGTTGCATTGACTAAGAGGTTTCTGAAATATTTGAATGTCTGTGTGAGCCAATACAAAACAATATAAATGTGTTAGATATCTGCACTTTAATTCCACTCTATGTTTTTAATTGCACATGAATTACTGTAGTTAATTCATAATTGCCCCCCCCCCCCCCAAGGATGGTCAAAAGCATGCCGAAGAAATGGCGGAGGATGACGACAGCGACGAAGATGACGAAGACTACGAAGAGGAGGAGGAGGAGGAAGAAGAAGAAGATGATGATGATGATGAAGAAGAAGAGGAGGAGGAGTTGCCCATGGTAATTGTCCTGCTTAAACTTTTATTTATATATATTATATATTACATTTTAATATAATATTTATATAATATATTAATATATATATATATTATATATTACATTTTAATTTAATATATAAACTATTTATATATATATATATATATTACATTTTAATATAATATATTATCATACATAATATTTATATCTAGAATATTAACATTAATAAATATAAATAATTTATATCTATCCACATAATAATGCCCTCTGTTGCTCTCTGCAGATCACACAGATCTTCAGTCTGGCTGAAAACCCGCCTGTCGGTGGTGCGGACATAGAAAACCAGCTTATGACTCTGCTCCAGTCTTTGCGCTCCTCTGCAATGCCCATCTTGTGGTATGCCATCATGGTGGAGGGCCCGCAGCTGCAGCTCATCCAGTGCTCCAAACAGTCCAGCCTGAGCGACGCCATCGTGCTGATCGACCCGGGCTTCTGCTACCAGGTCACCGTCCAAAAGCAGCCGCTGCTGCCCACCCACCCGCTGTACGACCGGTACCCGGCGCGCCTCACCTCCGTGACGGAAGTGGTCGGTTTGCTTTTGGGCCTGGAGGATTACGTCGTGTGCCAGGGACTGCCGCCCAAAGAGCCGTTGTCCGATACAAACCTCATCATACTGGAGCGAGCGTCGACGTGCGATTTCTTGGTGAACAAGAAGGTGAGCGTCTGTCCCAACTGCAGAGCGCTGCGAGGACTTTAACCCTCAGCGGAGGCAGAAGACGATCTGTAAACGCAGCGGAGACCACCGATTCTCTGGTGCAACGTCGTGCTTTATATATATATATATATACAGATATAGATAGGACATTTTACTGATTTACCTCCAGACTGTAATAGTATGATGTGATCATTTTGAGGGATCACCAAAACATTCCAGGAGCCGGGACGTTGTAACCCAGCTGGGGTCGGACGTCCACTGGTGTGTTGTAGGTCTTCTCTCTTCATGACTGTTGTGTCAAGATTTTGGGCATTGTCACGGACGGAGCTGAAATCCTTCAGCTCTCCGTGTGGTAAGTGTGCTGTTGGTTGATTCGCACTCTTGAGGAATCGGTGACCTTATTACACCTTTTTGAATAGTCGTTTGACCCCAAATTCTGTCCCTCAGCCCCAAAAATGAAGCTGAGATTTCTTGCAATGAACCCTCATCAACATTGGACACCGTGTCAACAGTGTTGTCATGTGTACCATACGTCTTTTGGACTAAATAAGTTAAGTGTTCATCTTGTACTGCTTTTTTCTTTCTTTGTTTCAATAGTAAATTATATTGTGAACGCTACATCATTTGCAGTTGTTTTCTTTGTTTCCTTCATGTTCGCTGGATTTTTCTGTTTTATAAAATGAATCTAATACTGCTCTGTAAAATAATTAAAATAATTAAAACAAATACTCCTCCCAAAGAGAGATATTCTTTCCACATTCAACATAATTTATTGGGCTAATGCAGATGCATTTGCACTCAATAAGACAGCGGATGGTTTTGGATTGGCAGATTCAACATCTGGAATATGATAAAACTTAACAATACTGAGATAAAAGTGCTATCTTTTGTAGAATTTGTTTTCCAAAATGATATCCTTAATTTAAACCCGTAGTGTGTACGTGTATATAGGATGTGTTTCTCAAATATAGGCATTTCAATTTATATATTTATATCAGTGCACAATGTGAATAATTTAAAAATAAAAAGATATCCACATTTATTTCATATTAAGACGTTTTATCATAAATATAGACATTTAAATAATCCAAATATGTATACATGTATATTACTATTCTTTAATATATATTTCTATATTAATATATATATAAACTCTTAAGGAGAAGGAATTCTCCAGCACGACACACAATTTCAGTTATTCTGTTATTTATTCCCCCTTTTTTTATTTACTATTCGCCGTCATTGTGCGCGTGCCAAAGCAACACATGGTGAACAACATGTGTATGACGGGCTTAAGTGACGCGCGCACTGAAGGCAAGTTCCATCTGGGAGGGGCGTCGGAGCCGCTGTGACAGTGTGGAGACCGCGGCGGTGTAACAAGAGGGTGGTGTGTCATCCGGCGCAGAAGGGAAACCTTTCTTCTCTGAAAAGCAGGTCTGCTGAGATGCGCAGGGCTCCGAGACGGCGGAGGTCGCGAGGCTGCTGGTGAATTACAATTGGGACACGAAGCCACTATGAGCGACGGGCTTCCCCCCCTCCACCCGCCACCCACCCCCCTGCGCGTGCATCACAAAGTAGCGCACGTTTAATTAATTGAAGCTCTCTCTTCGAGGTGGTGGTGGGGGGGCGCGCGTGGGGGTTTGTCCCGTGGTCGCATGCAGGAATGATTTTTCTGTGCTTGGTTTCGCTACAGAGGACCATGGAGACCTCCGAAGGCATCGGTCATGCTCTCTGGTAAGATATTTGGGGGGTGCTCCAAGATGTCCTTCTCATCCCGTCTGGGTGTGTTTGTGAACAGCCCAGATTCTCTGTCAAGAGAAAGAAGCATGGCCTACATTACGGAGGTTATACGCCGTGGTTTTCCGTGGTTCTGTTGTTATAATATCATTCGGTCGCGCGCGCGTGTCTCGCGCCGTGAACGCAGCGCCGTGTTCTGGGCGTCGTGTCGGTCGGCGACACACCTGTGATGTGTTCATTAATTAGCACGGTGCGCGTGTGTGTGTTTTTTATTAGCAGCCGTCCGCAACCGACTATGCAGATGCAGGATGGCTGCAGCCTCAGAGAGCCTGGCTCTAATGGGATATGTGGGGTGGGGGGGTAACAACACATGCTGTGCACGCTCTCCACGCTGTGCTTCAACAACACGCCTGTAAATGTGATGAAATCCAATATGTGCGGCGTCCAGGCGGCAGCGCGCGCGCTATTATGTTCCGGGGAAGAACATCGCGTCTGTCCGTTGGAAGGGCAATGCGCGTGAATTCAAATGGACCAGCTCTCTGTGTCATGCTGGGGTGGTGGGGGTAGGGACACACGCACACACGCACACACACACACACAACTTATCCCTGTTACTGCGTTGTTGCTGGTCTCATCGATTCCACTGTGCTCAGTTTTGAATCCGGCCCGTTCCCATGTGCAGCAGCCATAAGCCCTATTATTAACAGATTCCTGAACATGTGTGTGTGTCTGTGGGGGGGTCAGTTGGTGCCTTCAGGGCAGTTAGCCCGTCCCTCGTGTACCTGGGAATCTCTCTCTCTCTCTGTTTTCTCTCCTTTTGTCTCTCTCTCTCTCTGTTTTCTCTCCTTTTATCTTTCTCCATCTCTCTCTCTCTCTGTCTGTGAACTTTGCTGCCAAGTATTTTCGAGGCTGCTGATGGCTCTTATTTTGGCGGTTCTTGTTTACTTGCCAGCCGTAGAATGCAATGTGCCCTCTCTATTTGCTGTTGTGGCACTCTTCTTTATTTAAATTTGTTTTACTGGCCCATAAAGGTAGTTTACAGGTATACATAAAATGTCACCACTGCATTAATCCTGGCAACTAGGAACCGTGTCAACCAGCTGAGTGTCTCGCTAAGGGACACGTGGACAATGGGAGTCGTGTGGATAAACTACCGACCCTGGGGTTCAGGGACAACTGTCTCGACCCAATGTGATAAACCACAGCCACCGCCTGTGGTTTATCACATTTATATTAAGTGTCACTATACAGTCAAACACCATGGACTTTGCCCCATTTTGGCGCAATCGTTTTGCCAATCTGTGACACCAAGGTGACACTGATCCCTTTAACAGGCCCTGAAGACACAGCCTGACTGAGTATTTAGTTCAGTAGCACATTGACTGGCAGGCCAATTTAGTGGCGTGTGTGTGTGGAAAGGTCTCACACTTGCCACCCGCTGATCTGGATCCCGCACCTCTCTGCAAACCCTTTTACTTGCACATTTGCATATAGGTTTAAAATGACAATATGCTTTTGGCCTCGTCCACAGCGCCTTGGTGCTTAGTGCGTGAGCTCAGTGGAGCAAATCTTAGACTCTATCAAATGGTGGATAACACTCGAGCAGTTGTGCTCTCATTTAGTGGATAAGAGAGAAGAAGACATGTGGGTGACTCCCCCCCCTATCCGAAAGAAAAAGCACCAACGCATCAGATCAGGCTGGTGCAGATGTTCGTGCACGTGGCTGAACATCACAAGAAGACTTGAACTTCCTCCAAAACCAAACCAAGTGGATCTCAGCCACAGTGGATCATAACAATCAACAACATAGGAACACGTACAGAAATCCCTCCAGGTGTTGCAGCACAAAGGGAAACATGCATACGAATAATCCCCTCGGACGTTAGCTCCGCATTCCTTTCTTTATTACTCCCCCCCCCCCCACACACACACACACACACACACACTATCACCACCACCTCAGTTTAGCAGAATCCAGGTGGATAGCAATCGCCAGGATTGCTTTGATTCAGCCGCGGTGGCCGTGTCTAACGTGCAAAGTTGAGCGTCAAGGCCACGGAGGCTGAGACGGGGGAGTCACGTGATTGGTTGGACGACACTGAGCTGTCCCTATAAATCAGTATTATGTGGATACAGAGAGCATATTAGTGGGGGTTGTGTGTGTGGGGGAGGGGGGGGGGGTAGGAGATGGGGGTGACCTGACCTCCCATAAGCCCTCTGCAGCTCTTTGCTCGGGATGGTCAGGTGGAGGTACTTTAGTAAATCCTTGGCAAGGAATCGGTTGCATGTGTCTGACCGACACCGATCTCTCTCTCACGCAGAAACCCGGATCCGACTCCTGTGTACGGGTGTAACCGCCGCTCTGGTTACCATGTGTACCAACAAGCAGCTGTGTCAACACCAACAGGGAACGCCTCGCCTGTCTGAGGCGACATCTCCGCTCCTCTTCTGTCCCCCTTTCCTTTTTTGTTTCATTGCCCCGTCGAACGAGACCGGCGCAACACTCTGCGCCTCCCGTCTGCGGGGCGCCTCTCTCCCGTGAAGACTTTGTGCCGTACTGTAAGCGATGAACACATCTGTGATGGAAACGCTGTTCACGACGGCAGCCGCTTCCCGGCACTCCCGGGCCAGATAAAAAGCTGACGGCGGAGAGAGAGAGTGAATCTCTTAGAGAGCCGGGAGGCGTCGTGTTTGTCCAGGGATGAGAAAACTGGTTATTAAGCTGTTGCCTGTAGGAATTTAGCTCGGCCTCGTAGGGATCTAATACGGATGACTCGTGAGCCGACGGGGGAGAGAGCGGTGCGGTGCAGTTTGGAGGGTTTTGGGCCTACCTTACAGGCCTCGGTGTTGAGCCCCCGTCCGGACTCGCATATTAAACCCCCCTCGCTGATTTGCATTTGTGTGACGCGCGCTGCGCTGCACTGGGGGGGGCTCATGTTTTAATCAACGTAGCTCCCACAGTGTTATCTCCACCACCACCATCACCCCCTGAGCCTGTCCCTACACCCCCTATCTCTCTCTCTCTCACACACTCCATGTGTTTTGACGATCTCGCCATGCGTCCGTATCTCCCCGTGACTCCGGCTATCTGATCCCTCGTTGTCCCGCCGTACCTCCCGCAGGCTCCTCTCTGGAATGTGATGCCCCCGCCTCGTGTTGTTGTTGCGGGCCTCACCTGGCCGTACCTCTCTGGGCACATCCGTACGCCAGATGTCTCGCGCAGTAAGCGCTTCGACTTGGACCCGGTGAGAGCCCCCGGTCCCCTCCAGGTGCGCCATTCGTTTTTCGCGGTTACGGGGCGACCTGTCGCAGCGGGTCGTCCGTCCGCGTCGCAAAGCCAAACTCGATCATCGCGGTAAGCTCCGGATGCTTTGATGTTTGCTTGGAGATAAGCACTCACTCTGTTGTAAGTCTTTTGTTTAGCTCTTTGCAGAGACCTCATCAGAAGGATCTAAGAGCTGCCGGTTACAGTGCAGTGAGACGGAGGTGCAGCAGGATGCGTAACCTCTGAGAACAATAGACTACAACGGGCCGAGTGTCGATGTTTTGCATGTCGTCGGTCGACGGCAGACCCACGAGGACGGAAGGTGCAGAAGTTGGGATTTGTTAAATGTGTGAAAAGTGAGTGTGTGTGTTGAAGCCTTTAAATATGTGTTGTCCTGTCGAGAAGTAGGCGGAGCCGACGAATGAGCAAACAGACTTATTTACCTGCTCACGTTTGCCAACATTAAAGGGAAAATAGACGGTACTTGAATATCCCTTTTCTAGTCTTCCGACTACTCAAAGCGCTTCAACACGTCGTCGTTCACCCCGTCATACAACATTCACACACCTTGTATTTGGTGTCTTGCCCAAGGGCACATCGTCATGGACTGGCGAGGATCCGGGGAATCGGACCGCCGATCCTCCTCTGATTGAGGCCACGGTCGGCTATTAGCTACCGGTCATAGCTGCGTGTTGTGGAGAACATAAATTACTGTATTATTGCACAGGAGTGGCGGCAAAAGCGATGACGCAGGTCAAACCCAGGGCCCTGAACACAACACATTTTACTGAGCGGGAAAGGATCGCGCCTGCTGGGCGAAGCCGTTGTTCTTCAGGCGGCCTTTTGTCTCCGGCGACCATGCCGATGAGGGCCAACCGCGTCCCTCCGGCCCCCTCTCGGCGTCTTCTGGTCTCGGCGGACCCACCGCTCAGCCCAGTCGGGCGACGCGGAGCGGCCATGACTCCGGTGCCTCGGGGTCCTTCTCAGTATACTAGATTGACTTCAAATTGGGTGATCTCCGGCGTCGCTTTAGTGTAACAGGATTCATGTGTCGAGCTTTGTGTGTGTGTGTGTGTGTGTGTTTGCGATCGTAACTGCCATTTGTTTGTGTGAAAGGCCCCTACTTGTCTGTCGGGTGGGGCAAACAGCAGTCACTGGTTCAGTTCCCGGGACGGTGGGGACCGACGCAAACAAGCGTTTCAAGTATGCCTTCAACACAAAAGAGAGCCTCGCTCTTCATGTTGCTTCTGGTCGAGGAAAACAAAAACGCGACGTCTGACCGACCCCCAATAAACAAACCACAATAAAGAGCCGGAGACCGCCGCTCGGGACTCACCGACGGACAAATGTTCCCTTTTGTAAAAGACGTGCACGTTGGCAGAACGCACCGCTTTGCTCCGGCCCTCCGACGCCCCGCGTCTCGATTTGAGGGCTGAATGGAGTCGTTTTATGTTTTATGATTTACTCGACCGGCGTGGCGCGTGTTTATGGCCGCGTTGAGCGAGGGAGGCTTTTGGCAAAAAATGCGCTCGCTATTTTTGGATGTCGAGTTTCTCTCGGGCCTCGGGGGAAGAGGCTTTGTTCGTAAAGATCCTGCATTAGGATCACGTGAACCGCTGCTCGCTTTACGACTGCCGCATTTCTCGCCTGAGGTTTTTCTCTTTTACTTATTCCACGTCGGGCAACATCCGATATGTAAGAGCGACACAACAGAGTGACCACAAATCCATGCAAAGTGAGTTTGGTGTAATCTTTGATATTTATGACAGCAGGAAAGAGGAAACTCTGCTGAACGTCGCATTTTACTCCTCCTGGCTTTGCTTCTGGCTCTCTACCAGCGCTAGAGCTGTTGAGCTATGGAGACATAAAACACGGAGGGCTTTAGGTTTCTGCTCATACATTATTCATGTTACTGATTCTCATTCCCTTGTCTTTGCAAATTAATTGGTCTCTAATTGTCTCCGAGTGCTAATATTAGAGTATTTCTCACTTCCAGAATGCCTTCAGGTGCAAGTTAAGTCATCTTCAGACTGTTATTAATCTCTTGATGATCTATAAATGTTATGTGCAAAATCAGTTTTTTATTAATCTCTGATTCTGCATGTGTGTTTTGCAGAAAGATCTAAATAGTGTCCCACTATTCTTGACTAGAAGGATCATTCACTATTCACTGTTACCTGCACTGAGGGGCGGTAGCTCCCCCCGATGGTACCTGGTGGGATCGGCTCGAGCAGACACCCAGACAGGCGTACTGCCCACCTGCTAGAAATGCAACCATTGACCGAAGACCTGCAGAAAACACGTGGCTGCAAACCCGAACGCGTTTTGTCGATGCCTTCTGCTGAGTCTCCGTTGCTTCTTCTCCCGCAGGTGAGGGCGTGGCTGGGAGCGAGAGTTGTAAAGTCTCCACAGTTCCATCGCATGGAGGTCAAAGGACATCTGATCACATCCATGGGTTTGGGGGCTCCTGGTGAGTACGAACGACTCCTCGCAGTGTCGAGCCGGACACTCTCTGTCTGGACAAGCCCGGAATGGCCTCTGTGTTACTCTCCTCCCCCCTTTCTCACATCTGAAGAGAAGGAAAACAAAGTGTTTTTTTCTCAAGGTAGCCAGCTGAGAAAACAGCTGTGTGTGAAGGCCTTTTGTTTCACTGCTGCCGCCCACAGCTGTCGGGTAATCTTATCGGAGCGCTGAGGGACTGTGAGAAAGGAGCAACTTTTAGCAAAAGCAATCATTGTGAAAACCGTAGAAACCCCAAAACGCTGCGTTTCTGATTACGAGTGTTTGAAAGGGTGGAACGTCTTTGTTGGAACTTATCTGCATTCAGGTGATTGCACCCAACATGTCCAGACGGCTTTCGTTAATTGAAGTCTGTCATTTTTCTATATTGTTATTATTAATATTGTCAGCAAATCCCACGAAAAGACAAAAAACAACAATGTGTTGGTCCGTCTCTTCACCGTCTGTCTCCCCAAATCATCTGGTTCCACTTCCTACTGAAGAAAACGGAGCAGGACACTTTCCTTTGGACAAGGCAACGGGGATCATGTGACTCAGTGCGAACGCCGTGACTCATTGTTGAGTTTTTAATAGTTTTGGGACAACAACAATGGGCGCCCCATGACCCAGAGGAAATGGGTGTATCAGGCTTTGGATGCACGTTGTGGGTTCGCTTTTTTTCCCCGTGGGTATTGTGGACTCTAAATAATATAGAGTGTTGCCAGCCTGAAACTTTAATTAACTCCCCCTAAAAATGTGCTGTGTAAGATGTTCAAGGCTGCCAGGACGGCAAGCTGCAGGCGGAGAGGGTTGCGGCTCTGCAAGAGAGGAAGCAGGCCCTGGAGGCGCTCCTCAACTCCAGAGTGGGAGAGCTCAAACACGTCTGTTTGCAGGAAGCCGTGAGTGCAGCTCTCCCTTCACTTAACATACGTGCACGGCATCCACAAGTGTTGAGACGACTGCAGCGCGTTACCTCGTTTAATTACCGAGACTGCAGCATATTGCAGGTTGATCTGAAAATGTAACCTCTCGATTAAAAAACAAAAAAGTGTTTCATATTAATTAATATTTGCCTATTTCAGTGCAGTCGACTGTTTTAAGGGGTGGGTTTTTATGGAGCCTTAATCTGTAAAGTGGTGTCATTTTATGGTCCACTTTTAAGACCTCGCAGGCCAGTGAGAGGAGGGATTTTAGTTAGCGGGGGTCTAATGAATGTCCTCTGCAGGAGCTGACTGGGAAGTTGCCACATGCTTTCCCCCTGGAGACGGGGGAGAAACCCCCACCGGTGCAGTGCAGGGCTGGCCTGCCGCCCAACGCCAAGGCGGAGGTAAGTCAACACCTTGAATATCAATTGTGTTTACGCGGCGGCCGGACCGCCGCGTGCGCCGTGTGTCTTTAACGCGCCCGTCTGTCCCCGGCTGAAGGATGAGGCGGCCCAAAGGAAGCAGATGAAAGCCATCTTCACCGGGGCCCTGTACCGACACTCGGAGGCGGACCGAAATATCCCAAATAGCAAGAGGACGGTTCACCGGGGGTGTCACACAGGTAGGATCTCACGCACATGTCTGGGACAAGTGAATTCAAAACAAAGACACATGGTCAGTCACATTTTAAGCTCTGGAAAACAATAAAATCTCAGCTTTTGGATTCGCGTGAAGCGAACAGAGTTCACTCTGAACGGGTTGTTGTCTTCCAGAGGACACCGTCATGTCGGAGAGTACAAGCTCCATGTCAGATTCCACATCCCACGACAACGGTGAGTCACCAGAGTTCAGACTGCACGTATTCACAACGAGCTCAGCTGGATTCTCAGCTCCCCATTCAAAGTACATCACTCGCGCTCAGCGGGCGGGAGACTCGTGTGCGCTTCTGGATAAACGCGCCATCACATTTCTGTTGTAGAACCCCGGAATAGCACACTCGGCTCGTCGTGACTTGTACTTTTTCTTTTCCTCGCCCTCACAACAGAGTCGTCTCCCAGCGTGGCGGCTGACCAGCGCTCTCTGTCTCAGCCGCGGCTCACAGTGGGCAGCCCCGACCACAGGATCAGCCGGAAGCTGTCGCCGGTGGAGATCTACTACGAGATGAGGACGCGCCGCAACTCCGTCACGAGCTCCGTCAGGTACATGGAAGTGGCCCACGCGCTGCGTCCTGTGGATATAATCACATTACATTATTACATTGTTGCATCACGTCATTTAGCTGACACTGTTATCCAAAGCGACTTACAATCATGTTACGTTCACACACCGCAGAGACGGCTTCAGGGAGCAACTCTGGGTTAAGTGTCTTGCTCAAGGACGCATCGATTAGGGCGGGGATTGAACCGCCGACCCCCCCTGACTGAAAGACGGACCTGCCGACCAAAGTCGCCCATAATCCCGATTTGTTTTTCGTTAACGTCCGTATGTCTTGCGTTGCTTCTCGCAGCCCGGCTCACTCTCTGCCAAGAAGTGCGTCCAACATTGAAGGCCGAAGCGTTCCGGCTACTCCTCTGTTGGGCCGCACCGCTCCCATCAGCGTTCACGTCAGGTAATCTGTGATTACCCCCCCTGCTGGGATAACTGTGCGTTTCAGAAATGGCTTAATGACTCGAGTTAAATGCAGACACAGAGTCGGGGGTCGTAACGACGATTAGTGTCGTGTTCAGCTACCAGCCGGCGGCTCTAGCTCACCGTCTTTAAGCAGACAAATTGTGTTCCCATCTTAAGTGATTTTCTGTGAAATGCAATGACATGGTTTCTGACAAAAAAAATCTCTTTGTCTTTATCCACGGTTGCTCCAAGTCCTGATGGAAGCTTGTTTTTGTGCACGTCTTGCCTTTTTTTTTAGGCCGGACGTGTCGGGCGGCAACGGGTTGAAGCAGTGGTCCGGCAGCTCGGACGTGCCCTACATCATCCCGCTGGCCCCGGAGGGCTCTTCCTCTGACCGCCGCGGCTGCCCGTACAGCTCGCGGGCGCGGCGCAGCAACAGCTCCGAGGCCCTGCTGGATAGGTCGAGCCTCCCGGACGACCCCGCTCCCAGAAACGGGATGCCCCCGAGGGGAGGGCCCTACAAGAGCTCCGAGACACTGACCGATGGCAAGCTGCGCCACATTCACCTGGGCAGCCCCGAGAGGCACGCCGACGGCTCCGTGGACCAGGCCAAGATGCGTCTGTCCATGGGCGACCGCGGCGCCGGCGGAGGCTACAACGAGATGCTGATGGACTATATCTGGGGCAAGCAGCAGAGGATGCCGGTGCAGCAGCCCCTGTACCAGTCCACGGGCAGGATCTGGCAGGACGGGTCCTCCCCTCGCTCCTCTACGGCGGCGGCGCCTCCCCACGCCAACGGCTTCTCCCATTCCCAGGTGAACCTCCCCAGCGCCGCGCCTCCTTACAGCCCCATGGTCCTCCGAGGGTCCCAAGCGGAGCTGCGCAGGGTCAAAGTCACCAGGACCAAATCGTGCGGACCCTTCATCCCGCTGCAGCAGCATCCCCAGGATGCCATCCTGCTGTCGGCGTACGACTCTCCCCTCCCTGACTCCGGCACCGCCACGTCCTCCATCCCCAACCTGCACCCCTACCAGACCGAGCTGTCGGGCCCCTCCTTCAGCCGCAGACCCCCGCAGTTCTCTCTGCCGACCCCGGAAGACTCGACGCGGAGCTTGCATAAAGCCCTGGCTCTGGAGGGGCTGAGGGACTGGTACCTGAGGAACGCCCTCGGCTACCCCCCCGCTGCCCCGAAGGGCCACGAGGCAGGCGTCTCGCGCCTCTCGCACCCCCACCCGCTGGTGCACCAGGCCCAGTCTGTTCAAGGGGAACCGGCCAACCTCCAAAGGTCTCAGATACCCCAGTCGGCCAGCTTCCACGGTCACCCGCTGCATGGCAGGTCAGTGTTTAGTTCCTCCTCTCATTGCTTCGTCTCCTCCACAGCCTATTGGTTAGTTTATCATTCACGGTTCCACAGCAGAAGAACGATGTACTGTCACTTTAAGGGACGTGATGTTAAAATACATTTTAGAAGACAAATACCAACATGCATATTTGCAAATAGACTCCCTCACAGTGTCTCCACTAACTCTGAGCAGAGGATGGTGCTATTATTCTCGCTCTATTCCCGGCCAATCCATCGATCATCCCGTGACCTTTACAACCGCGCTTGTGTTTGTTTTGTTTGCGTTTTGTTTTTTGCCTGGTCGGCATTATGCGCGCTGCCGTCTGCCTCGCGCCGGCGTCTCATCTCCTCATCACGTCCTTGAATTGCCTGAGAGACGGCAGCCACGTGAAGCTTACACAGACGGAACGTGAACTCTCATTAATGGGCGTCTTTAATTACGACAATTTAGTTTTTATATCGCGAAAAATGTATTCTTCTTGTTCCCGGAGCGCTGTATTGATTTGTCTCGCCTCCCCGACAGGTCGATGGAGTTCTCTCTCTATCAGGAGACTCCTCATCCAGAGGTGCAGGAGGCGACCCCGAAGGAACCCAGTGCAGACCCAGGCACCCTGGTCTGAAGCAGCAGAACACACACACACACACACACACACACACTACCCTGTAGCCTCACAGACACACACACACACACACACACACTACCCTGTAGCCTCACAGACACACGTGGATACAATGTGACCTCAATAGCAAAAGCAAAACACGGCAACCTCAGCGGAAAGAGACAAACTGTAGCTGCACAGTGTGAAAAGGCCTTGGCAAGCTCCCCGAGTTGTAACCGATCCCACCAGTACATGAACTTTAAACCCAGTACTGGCACTGGAGGTGACTCACCCGATGATAACACTACGGTCACGCTGTACTTAGTATATGAAACTTCTGGTCCAACGCGAGCAGTAAACTCCTCCCCCGATAACCCCGAAAAGACTCCCGAGATATACTTTTTTACAGAATATATACAGCTCCTAAATTACTATTTTGTATCTTCTGAGATATAAAGAACAACTATATGAAAGAGGTAATTGCTTGTTGATCTCGTGATACACACAGATGTTATATGAGCTCCCGTCATTTGAAACGTATTAATTACATGCCAGTGGAATGTGTGTTTGTAAACTATAGCAAGAGTCCGTCGTCATCTGCCTTTGATTTCACAGACATTTGTATATTTTTTTTCTTGCTATCCAAACTAAAGCTGGGTTAGAAGAAACCTTTTAAAAGTGCTTTCTAATAACGTGAAGCGCTAGCGTTGAGCCGTGGTGAGCTTAGTCCAATCGGGAAAAAAACCTGAAAGTAGTTCCCGATGTCACTGAATTAGGTTATTTGGAATGATGTCATATATGTCGTGTTTTTTTTCCGTCGATTTTTTTATGTCGCTTTTTCTCCGTGCTGACCTTGAAAGAACAATTCGACCCAACCCGAGGGCTGCTGGGAAACCTCCGACATGTGTGACGATGATGTGGTCGTCAAATCCAATCCTTCTTTTCCCACATTTAGTCGTGGAGGATTTGAGTGTCGTACGGAGCACTTTACGAACATCTTAAGCCTTAATTCTCTATGACAGACAGGGTTTTTAATTGGGGGAAGTAAATAAAATGAGTAAGTTTTGTCGACATCTACTGGCAGTCTATGTGAGAGCGAGTCTGTACATAGAGGTGTGCTCATGAGGTTCTCGTTTTATTCCCGTACTAACCACCACATGACACGTATTTAATCAAAAAATTAACCTCCTCCCACTGTCCAGGTGAGCACTATTTAATTAGTTGTGAAAAGTGAGGTCGGCGGTGTGTGAACAGCATCTGGGCCGCTGCGGTTTTCGAATGTCGGCGTGAGCAGGTCTCATGCTGGTGGATATTTTGTGTGTATTTGTAATGATTTTAAATGCGTTTCATGTGCTTGGTTTTGTGAAAAAGAAAGAAACTTTTTTAGTAGTTAATGCGTCATAGAATATTTCTAAGTAATCAGTCTTAATAGTGTCGTAAAACATCAGAAAAAGGTCCGGATAATCCATTAAACCCTCGAGGAAACGGAAAGTAAATGTCTCCTAGGCTAGACGGATCATTTTACAGTCATTTATTGTACTTTTGGCCAGCCGAGGACTCATTTGAATGTAATTGTTTATCATGCGTGATGTTGTTTTCTACTATACCAACTGTAGCCCGCGGTGGAATGTGACCCTGCTGTGTGATGGGTTCACATCCTCTCAGCATCCAGCTTCATAGAGCTTCTTCCTTCTGGTGAAAACCGGAAATCAAAGACCAAACTGCTGTGCACTGGGGGTCCTAAATGTATTTTTCATAAAATGTACTCCGTAAGTTGAAAATGAATGGTATAAATTTGTGATCTGAAAAGCAAATTTATTCAAACTATATTATATTTATGAACCTATAACATTTTGTAGCCATCTACTGTAGCTCTCATCTACTGTAGCTCTTTTCTCATCAGTGGGAATCGGTAATGTGTGTTAGATCCACTTCATTCAGCAGTGTGACGTGTTAATATTTGATTCTTCTTTCTTTGAAAAGATATTTAAATACAGCTGTTTTCTCTTTGCCTCCTCTCTTCATACTCTTCATGAAATATGACTAAATAGGCCCATCCTATACTGTATGTATGAGAAATAAAGTGTCATGTTGAAATTAATAAAGAATGTGTCGGGCATGTTTATATACTGTAACACATCAGTAAGAGCGGAATTAAATAAAAAGAAGAAACAAATATGTATATTGATTATTTTTAAATTAAAATGTATATAGATTTGTTTATATAGAGATTTTATTTTATATATAAAAAGAAGAAAAATATATGTATATATATGAGATTTTTTTCTTTTCTTCTATATATAGATTTTTTTTTCATGTAAGTAATTTGCTGACCATTTTCAAATGCTACACTCCACTTAATTTATATATATTTATATCTATATATAAGAATTGTGTAAAATCATCAAACTTAAGGTGAAAAAGTACAGGTTAAGCCACTCTGGAGACGGTGTTGAAATGATATACTATACTTTTTATTATAAAATTAGAGCTTAGAGGTTAAGTTACCATTGGCCAAAAATTTTCACACAGATGCCTTTTTTAATAAAAAATAAATAATTACTTTTACCTAATGACGGTATGTTGGAACAGTTCAGGCCGTCACATTGATTAGGAGACGGAACAAAAGTTTTGCCGAAAATGTATTAAAAAGGGGTAAAATACATTTTTGTCATGCTAAGATGTCTCAAACTATGCTTGTAAACAGTCTTTATAGCTTTAAATTATAATTGTTTTTATATCAATATACTACAAATGTAAATGTATCTCCATTAAACCCTTTGGAGCTAAACATTTCAAAATGTATCTCCTCTCAAAGTGTTTAAACGAGACGCTCCATTATAGTCGATACTGTGACAGTGAGTGACTGGACCACTGTTGTACCCGAGAGATGTACACACACACACACACACACACACACACACACACACACACACACACACACAAACAGACAGGGGAACACTCTGCTTTTAAAAGTAGCATCCTAAAACTTTGCCTGAAGCATTACCGTAATTATTATGTTATGGCGACCTGTAATAAAAAGTAGTTGGAAGTCAAAGTTGAATATAATAAAATAAGTGAATGACCCCTGCCCTATGCCCCCTCTGGAAATAGAACTGGGAACTACATAGTGGTGTGTGTGTGTTGTCAGAAACACAGCAGCAGCAGAAGCACTCTGCTATTCCTGGACCCGAGGGTGTTTCAGTCACGCAGGAGCAGAGTCCTCGCTCCACGCTAGTTGTATATTCCCGCGTTACAAATATCACATCTGGATAAATATCACGCACGGGGGGGGTAAGTAGGCTCCTCCTCTCATGTGGTTGAGTATTTATTGTGAACGAGAAGAGAAAGAAGGTGTTTTGTTGTTGTCTTTCCCAGTTGAGACCAACAGCATGTCCTGAGCACATTTTGCTCCAGCAGTAGAGTCAGACTGGACTTCACAATAAAATAAACTATATTTGATTCACGAGTAGCTGTGGAAGTTTGAAAAAAAATTAACGGAAATAAATACATAAATGACAGGTTGGCTATACGCAGTATACTAAATACATCTTGACATTTAAATGTTTAAGGAGCTGGCTTCATGACTATCAAAGTCAAACATTCAGCTCGCCGTAGGTCGACACCTGTAAAGTGTTTTTTAAATTGTCGATGAACACACTCTATCAACTGGAAAAGTAAAGAAACATCTATCTGACATGATTATTCATTCAGTTCAATTGCACTTACTGCCCTCTCTCCGTAGGCCCGAAATATAACCTCTTCATATTTCATGAACCTCAGATACAAAATAATTGCCAGAACCAGATGTCCCTTGAAAGAGCCCCGTTATCTGGGTCCAACAGCCCTTCGTGTTTACAACTGTGGCGCCCGGCCCGTGCGGTACACCAGGAGGAGTTCCGTTGCAGCTGGGCCACGACGAGCGAGGAGCTATTTACGTTGACGTGCTCTTCATGCAGCTAAAAATAAACGCACATGTACGCTGCTGCCTCTTTGAAATGTCATAGAAAAAAAGAAGAAGAAAAAAGAAAAAACTTCCTGCAAATCAGTGACATAAAGCACCGGAGACGAGCAGCTGGTGTCAGAGTGTGATTGAAGAACTTTGACATTTTATCTTTTTTTTTTACAGCTTTCACCCTGAGTGCCGGGCCCGTCTTCAGCTGTGCTCGGACTCCTTCTCCCCCCCCTGTTCCACATGTCCTCTTCATATGCCTCGGCCATTTCGGCCCTTCTCACTGAAAGCTCTTCCAGTCCACCGACCGAGCGACCGCCGAGGCCCCGCCCCTCCCCGGACACCGGAGGGAGACTTGACGCCCCCCCCACGCCCCGCTGCCCTCCAGCCGTACATACTCGTCCTCATTCGCCTGATCCTCCGGGACCTTACGAGGAGGAACAGGAGAACCCGGACGACTACGGCATTGGTAGGCAGCACCCCAACACCCCCGACCAACACCACACGACTCCAACGCGCTGGTGGAGCTACGTTTGTTTGATGCGGGTGGGGTGGGGGGGGGGCGTGGGGGTGTCGTGTTGCAGGTGGATACTACCCCGTAGAGATCGGAGAGATATTCGCCGACCGTTACCAAGTGGTCAAGAAGTTGGGATGGGGTCACTTCTCCACCGTATGGCTCTGTTGGGACCTGCTGTGAGTACACGTTTGACCTTTTGACCTTTTCCTCCATAACAGAGATAATGTAGCGATGTCTCTTAATACGAGAGAGAAGAAGAACAGGAGCTAACGGCCGTCGTTGTTCCTGCGTGCAGGAAGGGCCGCTTCGTGGCCCTGAAGGTGGTGAAGAGCGCTCAGACGTTCACGGAGACGGCGCTGGACGAGATCCAACTGCTGAAACGCGTCAGTGTTCCCGCGTTGCTTTTTGTTTTTCCGTCTGGAATCTGATCGTATGAACGGCGAGGGGAGAAAACGATGCGTCGTATAGTTCTCTCAATCTTCAGAAGTGAACGGCGGAAGCTCGGCACATGTGCAAATATTTGTCTTTGTGCCATTTGGAGGATATTTACCTTTGCATTGAAAATGCGGAAGGTTATGTTTTGATCGCCCTGTATTTATTTATTTATTTGTATGCGTGTTATTCGCATAACAAAAAAAGGTTTGAAACCGAATCGCATGAAATTTAGTGGGATGATTGGTTATTATCCGGGGACCATTTAATTAGATTTTGGGATCGATTGGATCAAAGGTCAAGGTCAAGGTCACGAAAAGGTCAACATCTTCTTGAATCGCAAGAAATTTGGTGGGATGATTGGTTATTATCCGGGGACCATTTGATTAGATTTTGGAATCAATCGGGTCAAAGGTTAAGGTCATGAAAAGGTCAACATCTTCTTTTTACCATAGCACGGTCAATTTTTATCCAATTGGCATGCAACTAATGCCAAAATGTTCATAATTCAATGCCCAATCTTGTCATATGAGAAGGTATGCGCTCTACCGAGTGCCCATTCTAGTTTAACGTGTTCTGATAACCAGGTGAGGGACAGTGACCCCAGAGATCCGAAACGTGAGAGGATCGTGCACCTTATCGAAGACTTCCGGACCCCTGGAGCGAATGGAGAGCGTATCCTTCGCAGAGACACACTCGGCACAACGTCACCGGCAACTTGCGTACGGCGTGAGACGAGCTCCTTAACGTGCTCAACCAGACGTGTGCATGGTTCTGGAGGTGCTGGGCCACCAGCTGCTCAGGTGGATCATCAAATCCAACTACTCCGGCCTCCCCCTGCCCTGCGTCAAGAGCATCCTCAGACAGGTGCCGTGCGACCTCCTTTCACTCCATCCTCTACTCGCCTCCCTCTCTCTCTCTCCCCACTGACCGCCGTATTCAATCTGTGTTTGTTGTACTCCTCGCCGCAGGTTCTGCAGGGTTTAGATTACCTGCACACCAAATGCAAAATCATCCACACCGACATCAAGCCGGAGAACATCCTCCTGAGAGTGGACGAGCTGTACGTCCAGAACCTGGCGGCCGACACCAAGCTGTGGAAGCTGCCGGCGTTCCCGGTGAACGCCTCCACAGGTAAGCGGCGGCGCGCACGTCTCCCGCCGCGGCCGACGCTCTCGATCGGTCGACCTCTTCGTCGCCTCGTTTTCACGACGCGTGCCTCTTCTTCCCCGCTGATGTGTTTGTTGCCGCCAGTGAACAGGAGCTCCAGAGAAAAACAGGTGTGCGCCCTGAGATGCGTTCCAGTATTTTCATTATTTCAATCATTTCCTGCTTTGTCGTAGCTGCGTTATGACGCCCGTGTTTCACTTCCTCAGAGTTTGTCCAACTTGTTGGGGAAGCTGACGGGGGTTTTTCACACCTTCGGGGAGTGGGTAAGAACCACGCTGTGTTTTTGCTTTTGCACCCCCGAGCATCTTTACTGCATCTTGACATCTTCTGAAATATTCGTGACTGGGATGTGTGGTGTTAATAACACAGCTGCTTCACACTACTTTCTAATTTTGACGACTAATGTTGTTGTCGAACCCGAAAAGGGATCTCTAAGTACAGGGAACTCCCTGATGTGACAGTGTGTCCACCATTCTTTGACCCTGAAGAACAATATTGTACTCAACTTAAAACATATTTTTAACTAGACGGCACTACCATACCGGTATACCTTTGCATATCACAAGATGAATTATTTGATTTTTGAATGATTTTGTTTAGTTGATTGCCACATGATACACAAATATGGTAAAAGAAGATGTTGACCTTTTTTTCATGACCGACCTTTTTGACTTGATCGATCAAAAAAAATAAAAAAAAAATCCTGGATAATAATAAATCATCCACCAATTTCAAATTCATCGGTTTTTTACTTTTTGAGTTTGAGTTAGTAACACGCATACAAATAAATAAATAAATACACGGTGATCAAAACATAACGTTCCGCATTTTCAATGCAAAGGTAACAAGCACTTCCTGCTTTGTAGTCCAGACATGTGAAGACATTTCCACGCTAGAGAACATGAAATACTTTGTGAAATAAAAAGATGTGTCGGGGTTACAGAGTTACAATAAAATCGTCCCCCTCCAGAAACTCCATAAATGATCTCCAAATCTTTACAAAGGTGTTATATTTTCCTTTCACTACATATGTAAGTTTCTCTAGGCCGATGGTTTTTGCTCGGCCTCTGATCAGATTTCCAAGCCATTGCAATTTTATGTTTAACTTCAAGAAGGCAAAATATGACCATCTTCTTTTTGCTATTAAGTGTACAGTTAGCTGGGAAACACCCCAGAAACACAGAGTTTTGGACATAATGGAAGTTGTCTGTTCATGAAATACTTTGTTAATTGTACTGGACGGCTCTTAAATCTCTATAATTAACAACTATCTTATTATAACCATCTCAATTCCGCTGTGTCGCTCACAGGCTCCTGTAGCTCTCAAAGGGGCGGGACAGAGGGAGGGTGTGCGAGGTGTCGGTTATTGTAAGAGGATATAACTGCCTCACTTTGACGTCCTTCCAGCAACTGTTGTGGTTTCAAAATAGCTTGTTGTTTGCAACTTCCTGTTTACAACAGCTTCACAATATATTCTCCATACGCATACACATGTATTGGTAAAAGCAGCCGATAAAAAGGCTGCAGAAAACCTAATATTCCTTCAATACGGTCCTTTAATATCACGTGTGTTTGAATATACAATTAGGGAGCACCATTTTAATATCCTACACATAGTAGCCTTATTTTGCATGGTTTGCTTTACTTCCGAAACAGGCATGGATCCACTGTGGGTCAGTGATCGGCAGGTCCGTCTTTCAATCAGGGGGGTCGGCGGTTCAATCCCCGCCCTAGTCGATGTGTCCTTGAGCAAGACGCTTAACCCTGAGTTGCTCCCTGTAGCCGTCTCTACGGCGTATGAACGCAACATGATTGTAAGTCGCTTTGGATAAAAGCGTCAGCTAAATGACATGTGATGGCGTGAATCGTTGTTAGTGCCCTCAAACATGATGTCGTCGTTTTACTTTGGGCCCACCTCTGATTGTTTCCCCTGCAGTCCAGCAAGATCTCCAAGACCCCCATCAAGCGACTGACGAGAAAAGACAGGGGTCGCCGAGGACAGGAGCACAACCAGAAAGCCAAACTCCACGTGTCCTTCTCTGAAGACGCCGCCCCCACCCGCAGCTCCGCCTGTCCCTCTGAGCTCACGGGTCGTGACCTCACGTCGAGGAGGCAGACGCTGCTGATGGAGGACGGATCGGACTGGACTCCGCACGGCCTCGGAGACTCCGTCTGCTCGCGGCCGGACCTCGACGCGGACGCTCCGGCGTCTGACTCCAGATCAGCGTTGTTACATCACACGCCTCCTCCCTCGCCATCCTCTCCCCGTGGTCAGTTGGTGTGTTAACGCGTTGATATGACGACCTCATCATCGGTACACTCGGTCCATCCTGGTCTGGTTTACTTTGTTTTAGGGATCGGAGACTCGGATGTTCTTCTGGACCTACTGAAACCTCAGAATGCTGATAAAATCCTCATTAAGATTGCTGACCTGGGCAACGCCTGTTGGGTGGTGAGTGATTGTTTCAAAATAAACATGAAAAACATACAAAATCACTGCGACGTAGTTTCATCTTCAAACTAGAAAGCGATCAGTAAGTTCCTTACTGTCTAAAAACCTTATTTTGGAAATATTGCCGTTCAGTCGTTCTTCATTTGGATCTTGATTCATGCATCAAAATACACAGTGAGAAAAATGCTGATTGGACAAGATTTTTGGGGGAATACGCGAATGGATCTCGCGTCAGGCCTATACGTTACATTTGTTTACGTTTTTCATGTCACCAAAAGAAAGTGCTTTGATAGACAAAAACCAACATATTTATAACTGGAATTTATTTTTATATGAATCAGAATCTGTTATGTATCAAACAAAAAGATTTTATGAACTTAATGGGGTGGGGGGGGGAAAGGTAAAAAAAAAAAAAAACTAATAAGAATGAAATTCTGTTCTGAAGGATCTTAAATCAATACGTTTCTCACAGTCGTTGGCGTTATGAAGCAAACTGGTGTTTTAGAAACAGCCGCTGTCGGGCAGATGAGTGCAATCCAGGCAGACAGGAAGTGACTGGAAGGCCAGACAGGAAGCAGCACTGACCACCGAGCTGGGAATGGGTGGAAATGGCCCTGCAGTAAATACACTGCAGGGCCGATGAGGGAATGTGGAGGTGGTGGTGAGTCAGGTGACTGTGGGTCAGGTGGGAGAGGGCATCTTAGTGGAGGGTTGGGGGAGGGGAGGGGGGGGCAAAATATGCCTATAGTTTAACACACACTTTCAACCCATCGTTGCTTTGTGCAGAGCCCATAGCCACGAGGACCACGTCCTCTAGTGGAGAAACACTGTGAGACAAGACCGCGTGGACTTCTCTCTTTTGTTAGAAATATGTTTTAATTGGTTCACATTTGTAGTCATTAATATAAACGATAAATAACAGCAGAATTGATAAAACTGAAGATAATCATATGCATGTCAGAGTAAAAAGATGTGATTTGGGCTATACAAATAAACTGAATTGAATTGATTCCACGTGGAAGGTTGAATAAGGTGGAGTTCATTAATAATCATAGACGCAGGTGTCTTAATGGCGGCCTCTCTAATGAGTCGTCCCGTCTCGCCGTCAGCACAAACACTTCACTGACGACATCCAGACGTGTCAGTACCGCTCCGTGGAGGTTCTGATCGGCGCTGCCTACGACACGCCGGCCGACATCTGGAGCGCCGCCTGCATGGTGAGAGGAGCGCCGGCGTGCGGCTTTAAAAACAAACAAACGAAACGAGAGCAACACGTTGTCCTCTTCCTCGCTCTGTGTGCACCGTAGGCCTTCGAGCTGGCCACGGGGGATTACCTGTTTGACCCCCAGTCAGGAGCCTCGTTCAGCCGCGAGGAAGGTGGGTGTTGCTTACGGCCTCCGTGTTTGTCCTCCATCAACAAACATACTCAGATTCAACAGTATCCTTTAAACTCCATCTCAAAACAAACCTGTTTACACTGGCTTTTGGGTAATTTAAATATTATACAGCCTTTTTTAAAATCTTCTCTGTTAATGTATTTTATTGCACCATCTTTGACTGTGTTTTTTACTTTGCTCTTTTTACTGTTATTGCCACGTTGTTTTAATGGACTACTGTACTGCACTTTGTGACACTTTGTCTGTGATGAGTGCAATATATAAATAAACTTTACTCACGTACTTACATTAATATGCAGTGTGCTTAATATGCAGATCACATTGCCCACATCATTGAGCTGCTGGGTTCACTTCAGCCCGGTTCGCCCTGTCAGGGAGGAACTCCAAACAGTTCTTCAACCACAAAGGTATAATAGCGGTGTAGTAAATGAATAACAAATACAGTCATGTTTGAGGAATCTGATCGTCATACGGCCACATTACCTGAGACTCAACAATCCTCTGTCTGGCTTTATTTAGATGATTTTTCAACTACATGAACAATTTATTTACAAAAAGCCCTCAGTGCAGCCATCCTAACTAGAACCAGTCCACTTGTCGCCCCGTGCAGGTCGGCTGAGGCACATCTCCAAGCTGAAGCCGTGGAGCTTGTTCGAGATCCTGCTGGAGAAGTACGAGTGGCCTCGGGAGGAGGCCGCCGGCTTCGGCTCGTTCCTCCTCACCATGTTGGAGCTGCTGCCGGAGGAAAGAGCCACGGCGGCCCAATGTCTGCAACACCCCTGGATGACCTGCTAGTCCGCAACCGGGCCGGTCTTGTTCATGGGCCAAGTGGACTATATAAACTCTCTGTTGGGGGGGGGGGGGGGGTCACCTGACACGGGACCTTGGACAGATGTCTCATGTGCAGCTGATGAAGTTTTTTTTCTTTTTTTTTTTTTCACGAGCTCATGTATTTCCCAGTGGGAGGAGGGGGGGGGTGTTGGGGGTGATTGATCTTTTTCTATTTTTAATATCAGTCACATCCAATTCAGGCATCGCAATGACCAAGAGAGAGAAGTGTTGTCTTACTGTAAAAAGCAACAAAAAAATCTTGAATTTTAATAAATTGACGACAAAAAAAGAAGAAGAGAGAGATTCCATTTTGCTTATCATTTATTTATCATTAGAGAAATAAGATGCATATAGAGTTTGGAGGTATTGACTAAAATACACGGATAGCAGAGGGAACCAGTGGGGAAATTATTAAATGCCAAGCCGGAATACCCCCCCCTGTTCGTTTCTCGCATTCCCAGAAGCCTCTGCATGTGAGAATGCGCGCGCGCGTATGAGCATAGAGTCGGTATGTTGTGCAACCCTCACATTCAGCAGAGCATCCAGAGTGGATGTGTGTGTGTGTGTGTGTGTGTGTGGGGGGGTTGAAGAAATAAAGGGGGCGGTACAGGCATATGTCCGCCTGCTAGAGAAAGCTCTCAGTTCTTCCCTCTCGCAGCGCGAGGAGGTGTGAAGAGGACCCGGAGGCCGACTTCCCGCTCACGTGAGTCTCCGCTCGGTGTTTTGATGACAGACCCTTTAGAGAAGCACCAGGTGTCATTTTTTTCAAGTGCCGAACAATTGTTTGTTCCACACGGGGAGAGCGCGCGCGGCTCAGTCTGGTTTTAATTCCTGCGTGTGCGCGCGCGCGTGAACCTGACATTGCTGGTCTCAGTATTTATCACAACAAAGCATGTGTGACGTCATTCGTAATGATGATGATTTATATATATATATATGTATAAATAAATATATATATACATATTATTATATAATATTATATAAACCAGCCTCCACTTCTTTTAAAATACAGATACAGTAGCACATTAAACTAAATGTATAAGTGGAAAATCAAAAATTATATGAATGGTGAATTGAAGTTAACTCTTCACTTATTGGGACATGCTGATGTTGAATTTCAAAATAAGAGCTCTAGAAAATCACATTCATGAGCAAATGCGTCTCAAATTTGAGATTAGATTGAAAAGGAAATCTAATTAACACTTATGTTTTGTATGCCTTGCCTGCCCTATGTATTTTTCTTTTGACTTATTTTGAAGTCAGTTCTTACACCCTCATACCGTAATGCCTAGTACATAAGAGCGGACTGGCTTGACTGGTTTTCGAAATGGAGACTGGCTTGACCATCGAGAGACTCACGACAGACTGAAGATGACAGGTGTGTGTGTGTGTGTGTGTGTGTGTTATCAAAGCCATACCAGCGCTGCTCTGTGTGTCTGTCAGGAGGAGGACACATTAAAAAGGGTTCAAGTCAGTGTGCTCTCCCTTTTCTTCTTTTTTTCTTTCTTTCTTTTAGCTCTTAACCCCCAGCCCAGTTGCCATGCAACTCAAACCCCGAATCAAAAGGAATTACCTCAACTGCCACCGCTGCTCTCTCGCAGATGCATTATGGGAGCGAGGTGGAGCAGAAGGAGCTCCCTTGTTAAGGGGATTTATTTATTGTAATGACCACACAAGCAAAAGGGGGCTTGTGTTCACCAAGTGTGTATTGCAGTTTATTTAAAATAAAACAACGATGTGTGCTACAGGAACAGCTCGGACCTTGCCTGCCTGCAGCATCTGATAATGAAAGCAGGAGCATAGTAAACACCCATCTCATTATCCCAGCACAAAGGGTGCGCTCGAGAGGTATCACCAAACGAGCGCTCTCGTTTTATCTCGTGCATATGTTAATATATAAACCACGCCATATCTGTCTCTGTCTCGCTTGCAGGATGTGGCTGACTCTTCTTTACAGCTGCGCCGGTGGAGCAGCTCTCCTGTACGCTCTGTACCGATGGGTGATCCCCACCGTCGTGAAGATCCACCCGGAATTGACGCTGCTCTGGCACGACAAAATCGTGGAGTGGATATTGGACCGAGTGACCCGGTCCACGCGCCCTCAGGTGGGCCTCAGCTACGCAGTGTTCGCCTCTTAGGGAGATGTGTAGTCCGTGCAGGTGTTTGGTGGACTAAGATAGATGCCAATGATGAGATAAGAGACAGACGGAAAATGATAATGCACAAAAGTGACACGCATGCACAAATGTGTTGTGCATCGTTACATTGGTATAATCCTAAACTAAGCAGATTAGAATTAGAATTGCCTGCGTGGAAGCTGAACGCTACCTTACGGCACACTCAAAGTGACGACATCAACTTGTTTACCTTCTTAATTTGGACTGCCAGCATGTAAACACTGTCCAATTAGCACCAAACACAACGCACACCTGAGGCTGATGGGAATCATTAGTTATGAAGGGGGTTGACTCTAACCCGGAGAGTTGAACATATTCAAACTCTGGCCTGATGCATTGATCAGGGTCGGGGGGCTTTTTTCGAGAAGAAAAAATATATATATATATATTGGGACGTTTTGATGTTGAATTTCAAAATAAGAGCTCTAGAAAATCACACTCATTAGGAAATGCGTCTTTAATTTCAGATTAGATTTCAAAGGTAATCTAGTGAACACTTATGTTTTGTATTCCTTGTCTGCCCTGTGTATTTTATCTTTTGACTTATTTTGAAGTCAGTTAATACACGCTCTTACCGTAATGCCTCGTCGTGGAGGCCGGCTTGGTGCAATACGAGAGATTCACTACACAACGACTGAAGATGACAGGTGTGTGTGTGTGTGTGCATGTGTTTTTTCTCTGGACCACAAATGAGCATTTTCATCGCAACCCATCGAGACGCGCTGAACACAGAGCGACATCCATACAGCCACGCTGCCTTGCTCATTAACACTGGCTGCTGAAGTAGATGGTCAAGACCTGCAATTGAATTGAGCATTTTATGTCTTATATTTAAACAACACAAAGATTTATGGATTTAAAATGGTATTTTCCCAAGATACATTTTCCACATTTTCTTTGGTACTTTCTTTATATTCTTATATTTATATTTCTTGACTTATGTAGCACTTACGCACTTTTATTCTGATGTTTTCGTACTCTTTTCTTATTGTGTGTATTTAACCGCTGATTGTTTTAGTGTGTACAGAACATTCAGCTGGAGGGTGAGCAATTAATGGATGGGAGTGTTTCAACTGTAGACTTTGAGAGGGTTGTCTGGAGGAAAAGGCCTATATGCATACTGACGTCCTACCAAGAAGCATACAGAGCACACTACAATAAACATTATAAAAAATGTTTATTGTGGAAATCCACTTACATTATATACAAGAGAGCCAGAAAACACATATTGTAAACACACACACACACACAGACAAACAAAAGAAAACATATCACGTTATTTCCCATCGAATGGTTTTCTGTGTGGGGATTTTTCTAAATGGAGGGCATGGATGTGGCTCACAAGTTGCTGGTTCGAATCCCTGGAATAACACTTTTAAAAAAACTAGGGCTGTCAGCGTTAACGCGTTAATCTATGCGATTAATTTGGCCGCGTTAACGCACTAAAATATTTTTTTTTTTTTTTTTTTTTTTACCGCAGCAGTACGGTTTGACACTGTTTCCGTTTTTAAAACAATCATTTCTCCGCGAAAATAAGGAGCAGAAATGAGTTTAACTCGTGGATGAATCAGTCGGGTTTCCTCCTGCTCCTCCTTCCTCCCGTCTCCCCCTCTGATACACAGAGGAACGGAGGGCGACGTGTCGGGACACGCGGCGCGGAAAGAACTCGTCACACGAAACCTTCACCGTGATTGGTCAATCCGTTTGTCTGTCAACATTTCGGGGGGAAAAAAACCAATGAACACTCAGTAAATTACAAAGGACCTCCCATCTCACAGGTTAGGCTCATTTAGCAGCCTGTCAGTCAGACAACCAGAGGACACGGCGCGAGGACAATGAGGCTCATTTCAGAGCTGAGATTGTTCTGGAATGTTTGATGTATAACACGTGGGGTTGTGTCACATGCAAAAAACTTTAAACGGTGAATTTAATTTATTTTGTAAAATGTATAAATGCCCCCAGCCTCCATGTATAAAATGCCCCCAGCCTCCAGAGGGTTAACGTGACATATTTGAATGTCAGTCAGTTACCAAGGCCACTGGTTCTGCTGCTGTTCAGTGTTAAAGATGACAGGACCAATGGGGTCTCAATATACTTCTTCTTTTTTTACTAATCTGATGTTTCACTGAAGAAACAATTTATCATCCACGATATTAAATACCTCGCTGGCACTTTATATGTAGGAGCCTCTGAAACACGATATACCTGGCACTTTATATGTAGTATGCCTCGAAACACAGCTCTGTGTGAAGTTTTGTGTTTAAAAGAGAGAGAAACACTTTTTTTACTTGGTTGTTTTTGGGTCATTTTGACCGACGAAATATTTTAACCTCCCGCCCTGTGGTCATTTGACCCGATTCAATGTTTCACCCTCCTGTTACCTTTATATTTACTAACATATTTTACCCCTTTGGGGTTCAATTGACGCCAGCAATAAAAACCTCCAGAAAATTATTAGAATTAATATTGTTTTCCAAGTTTAAGTGTGAGGCACTTTATGTTTGTTTGTTGACTACGTAAAGAACACCGACATTAAACATAGAATGGGGTCAAATTATAAAAAGGAAGGGAGAGGGTGGGGTATGATGATGGTCAAAAATGACCAAGGCAACACAAGGGTTAAACGGTGAATTTTTTTTGTTTTGTAAAATGTATAAAATGAGCCCAGCCTCCAGAGGGTTAACGTGACATATTTGAATGTCAGTCAGTTACCAAGGCCACTGGTTCTGCTGTGTTCAATGTTAAAGATGACAGGACCAATGGGGTCTCAATATACTTCTTTTTTTTACTAATCTGATGTTTCACTGAAGAAACAATTTATCATCCACGATATTAAATACCTCGCTGGCACTTTATAGGTAGGAGCCTCTTTGAAAACACAGCTCTGTGTGAAGTTTTGTCTTTAAAAAGAATGAACTTTTAACTTTTAACTTGTAATTGTGATTAATCGCGATTAATCGCGATTAATCGCGATTAATTAATCGCAATTTCAAACTGTGCGATTAATTAGTTAATTTTTTTTAATCGATTGACAGCCCTAAAAAAAACACATTATTGCGGCCATGATCATTGAGGTAACACGTTCAGCAGGCGGGCGGCAGTGTGACAGTTGTGTCCAGGAGCAGAAAACATATGAGAAGATGGAGAGATTAGGAAGACAAATAAACATAGACAAGTCTCTGCTGGCCTCTTCTAATCTCTGATCATCACAGATCACATGACGCCCACAGAGCACACTTCCTGCAGCTCTTTTCTAACACAAACACATTTGTCTCATTCGTTTTCCTATATTTTGTTGATGCCTGTCATTTAACTCACATTACCAAAAAAAGCAACCTTTACTTTATTCCATATTGAAACAAACGGAGACAACGATTAACTCAGTGATGCCTTTGGACAAGAACAATAATGATCCATGAAACATGGACACAATGAGTGTTATGCCCTTTTTAACACTATCAATTCAATTCCATCTAAAAGATAATTGGATGGAGCATCAGGCAGTTGCAAAGGGTGAACTTGGTATTCTTTACACACAGTATTATTGCTCCTAAATATTACTCTGTGAAATCTTCTAATATCTTTAAAAAAGCTGAAAGGAGGGAATAATTAACGACATGTTGTTAATGACACTAAAAATACAGTGGAAAAAAAGAAAAGAAAGCCCTACTGTAAAGTTCTTTTGTGTCTCCCTTCAGCGGCTCCTGGGTGCAGTACAGAAGAACGCCACTAGAGGGGACCCTCGCAGCGTGATCCAGGCCATCGATGACTACTGCAAAAACAAGGAGTGGGCCATGAATGTGGGGGATGAGAAAGGTCCTGCTTTGTCATTATGGTTATGATGATGTGTGCTTAATCTATCATCATCGCCTCACGTGTACCTTCTGTCTTTCTATCGCTTTAGGCGCCATTCTTGACTCCGTGGTGACTGAGGTCAACCCGGCCACGGTGCTGGAGCTGGGGACCTACTGTGGCTACTCCACGGTGCGCATCGCCACGCTGCTTCCGCCTCACGCCAAGCTCATCACTCTTGAGTTCAACCCAGAGTTCGCAAAAATTGCCCGTCAAGTCATCGCTTGGGCCGGATTGGAGGACAAGGTAAAGCCAGGTTGTCTCCACACACACACACACACACATTAGAAAAACAATCCATTTTTTTTACGTGGCGTGTGCAGGTTAGAAGACGATATGTTTCCTCTTCTCTAGGTCCAGTTAGTCGAAGGCAGTTCTGATGACTTGATAGGCAGATTGAAGGAGCAGTTTGGGGTGGACACCTTTGATTTGGTTTTCCTGGATCACTGGAAGAAATATTACCTCCCCGACACAAAACTGATGGAGGCGAGTGTTACGCTCATTTTATGTCGATCGTACTCTCTTCTTCTCTCTCCGATGCATGATAGATGCTCTTTGCTTCTTCTTTTTTCTCCCACCCAGGAGTGTGGCCTCCTCAGGAAAGGCAGTGTCCTGCTGGCGGACAACGTCATCTGCCCCGGCGCTCCCGACTACCTGGAATACGTCCGGAGCAGCCCGCGATACCAGAGCCGGTACTTCAAAGCCCACCTGGAGTACACCAACGTGGAGGACGGCTTGGAGAAGTCCGTATTCTTAGGGTAGTCTTTCCACAGAAAGGTGTCGTGGTTCACACACAGGCGCTCGCGGACCGCTGGCCTCTGTTGTCTCGGGTTACAATCAGGAGTTTAATCTGTCACCGAGTCTACGAGCTTGATATTAAAAGTACGAGGAAGGATTTTGTGTTGTGTGCTTATTTTTGTGTGTGTGTACAACTCCACGTGATGTCGGTCTCAACACTCGGTGCGTTATTGGTACAGCAGGAGGCAGCATTGCTTCGGTTTTCAAGCATCTAATTGACCGAAGATGAGCTGGGGTGAGGGGGATGAGGGGGGGCGGGGGGTCTTCTTTTCCCAGAGCCTCAACTCGAATCAATAATAAATATAATCTAGCTGCCTTCTGCGGTGCCGAAAAACCTATTTCCTGCTCTGATATTCTTCGCCATTGTGCCAGTGTTGACAGGTGTGTGTGTGTGGAGGGAGAGTGTGTGTGTGGCATGTGGGTGTATGTGTGTGTGTGTGTGTGAATCAAATCGCCGCCGCTCATCTAATCTCTCAAAGTGAGTTCCATCATACTGTGGGGGGTGGGGAGGAAGAGGGGGAGGAGGAGGGTTGGGGGCTCTGCATTTGGTTCAGCTGTATGAAGAAGAAAAAAAGAGGAGAAGTGGGCTCGTCCACCTGGTGCTTTTCTTTACAGACGCCTGCATGGTAATCCCAATCTGTGGCCATTAGTGCACCGGAGAGAACGAGCGAGGAGGGAGTTCAACAGAGAGAGTGGAGGGGAGTGGAGGGGGGGGGGGGGAGTGCCTTGATAGAGATGCACAGAGAGAGAGAGAGCGAGAGAGAGAGAGAGCTTTTAAGGGATTTGCCAGTGATTTGTAGGATCTCACTGGCGTAATGTTGCTCTTTTCCTCCACTTTCCTCTGATTCTGCCATGCTCCTGCAGCCGGGAGCCTCAGAGGTCCCTGTCTTCATTTAGCCCTTCATGAACCTCCACCACTACTCCCACTACACTTCTTTTTCTCCCTCCGACCATCGTTTTTCAGTGCGTTCCTGCTTATTCCATGAGAGTGCACGGCGTGCGTCTGAGATGATAAAGAGGATTTACCTTGTTCGGTGAGGAGAGGTAGAGCCGTGCCTCGAGGTCTTTAATCCCATATCGGACCGTCGGATGGAGGAGGCCCCGCTTGGAGGAGCTCAAGTGATGGATCGGAACCAGACTGGTCAATGAGCGATGGGCAGGTGAGAAGCGCCTCTGCGTGAGGAGATGTGTCTCCTCGCTGGCTGCCGGCAGTGTTTTCAAAAGGGAAGAAGTGTCTGCAGTCTGCCAATATAAATATGAATATATGTATGTATTGCAATTTGAATAGAGCATGCACAATTTATATTATTTAGGTGTAATTCATATTGGACATTTCGATTTAAAATGACAATTTAGTTACCTTGTAATACAGTTGTTCAAATTCTGCCTTGCAACATTAAGTATTTACACTTCTAGCCCAGATGTTTACTTTCAGCCCAGATGTTTTCTGTGGGTTTAATGTGACGGGTGTGAGATTAAATGAACCTGCTCTGACTTTTGGGGCATGCTGCCACGGTGCAGTTGATGTTTTCTGTTATTGCAAAATGTTTAGTGTTTTAAAAGTGATGAAAGCATATTCACTCCGTCATGCTGAAGGCTCAAATCTGGTCTTTTTTAAATTCTTATTATTTTTTAATAGTGTATACATGTACAGCTTGTGTTTAGTCTTTTTTAAATTATCATTGTTTATTAAACACACCAAAACAGATTTCAACAGAAAATGTCGTTTACAAATCTTCTTTTGGGCTTTTTGCATTTCATTTATTTTTTATGAATTTCTATTTTTAACTGATACGGATCCTTTCAGTATTTACATGCAATAAAATAAATAAATAATAAGAACATTTTGTTCAAGATCTCAAGTCTCCAAGAACATCATATGCAAATTGACATGTTAAAAAATAATAGAAAAACATATAAGAATATGTGCATGTTTTTAAATATTTCACAGCAAAAAACAATAGATTCACTGATGACAGACCAGTGAATATATGAATAAATACATATATATATATATATATATATTTCAAAAGTGTGATTTTTCATGGAAGACACAAAATTGTCTGGGTGATCCCAAACTTTTGAACGGTAGTGTATATATATATGATGGACTCCTTTTGGGGATTATTTTGCCTTTTTGATCCCCTACAGGAGTTTTTTATTTGAACTGATCAAGTGCCATTAAAATATATATATATATATATATATATATATATATATATATATTATATTATATATATATTACATATATATACAGTATATATATATAACAAACTTATTCCACTGATCAAGTGCCATTAAAAAAAATATATATATATATATATATACAATATCTTTTGACAGTGGTTATGATGAGATTATAATCCGACCTTTCTGACGGCCCTCAGGTGTCAAAGGTAGAGGGAGTGGCCTGGTGCTGTCAGTACCTCTGCTGGTCCTCATCATGACAACACAGGCCCGCTCGTCCCGCTCTTCCTGCCGCCGCTCGCTCGCTCCACCTTTCAGATACCAGACATGGCTTCGGCTGACGTGGGCGCTGCTGGTGGGCGCTGCGCCGGGCTCGTGGGCCCAGCCGCCGGGCACCCAGCCTCAGTCCATCAAAATCGAGGGTGACCTCACCTTAGGCGGGCTGTTCCCCGTGCACTCTCGGGGCCCCGCCGGCGTGCCGTGCGGCGAGATCAAGAGGGAGAAGGGGGTCCATCGATTGGAGGCCTTGCTGTACGCCTTGGACCAGATCAACAGCGACCCGGACCTGCTGCCCAACATCACTCTGGGGGCCCGGATCCTGGACACCTGCTCCAGGGACACGTATGCCCTGGAGCAGTCGCTCACCTTCGTCCAGGCCCTCATCCAGAAGGACACCTCGGATGTGCGCTGCTCCAACGGAGAGCCTCCCATCCTCCCCAAACTGGAGAGGGTGGTGGGCGTGATCGGGGCCTCCGGCAGCTCGGTGTCCATCATGGTGGCCAATGTGCTCAGGTTGTTTTCGGTGAGTTTTTTTTTTCTTCCACCACGTCTATTTCTGAAAAGGGGGGACGGATATTTTAGATAGTTCCTCCTTTTCCAGTAAGTAAGCAGACGGGATCGATCCAGGTGAACGCCGCTGACATCATACACAAATTAAGGAAAGCAGCGTTTTCCAACCTGGGGTCAGATCTCCCACTCGAGTCTAAAGGTCAACGAAGGGTTAAAGAAATAATAGTCTAAGAGTTAATTTAGTTTTTAATTAAAAACTTTGTTTACTCTCATTTTTTTTTTTTTACTTTGAATCGCTGGATGCTTGGGGCTCCTGTATCTGGATACTTGGGGCTCCTGTAGCTGGATGCTTGGGGCTCCTGTATCTGGATACTTGGGGCTCCTGTTGGTTTCTATTATTTATATTATATTATTACATAAACCATATTACAGACAGGAACCTCCTCTCTCCTCGTGTGTTTCCTGCCTAACTGTTCATAAATGCTATAAAGATTTAAAAAATATATATTATCCTTGAAGTGAAACAAATTATTTTGGGGTCACAAGTAGAATTGTCTCGTTTCAGGGGGCCACAAACCCCCAAACTGTTAGTGGAGGACTTTTACACCAAGCGGGACTGAACTGTCACACATCACATTTCTTTTGTGTTGTTGTAATTTTGCATATCCTCTCATGACATCAGTGACTCATGAAGCTAAACCTCCCGTGCATTATCCGCATTTGATGTCGAATTATGGCTCAAACTAGCTGATTATCCCGATATTTATTGAATGAACCTACATATGTATCCGTGCCGTTGAATTAGCTCACGGCTGATCCGGTGAAGATGTACAGCGGCGCACAACGGTCTCGCTCATTTAGGCCTTTTTTAAATTCTCTCCCAGATGATGAATGGGGTTCGGCATTAAAAGTTGATTTCATTCTGCAGCGTGAACACGGCCCGGCGACTTTCAACCGCAGTTATTTGAATTTCACAAACCTAATTAAGAGTATACTCCTCACCATTTTTTAAAAATTTGAATAAACCATTAATCATTCTCTATAACTCACAGACCAAAACCAATCCTGCATAACATATTCATCTTGTACCTGCACACACACACTTCTGTTCAGCCCGTTGTGTCGGGGCTGAACCACAATCTTATTCCATTTGCTTGAAACCTGGAATATCTTTCGACCATTTCAAGCATTTACTGACAACAAGAAGATTGCAGCGGGACGAGAGACGAGTGTTTCTGATTGGGCACATTGATTTTTAGAAAGTGAAATGTGGATTACGTCTTTAAATTTGAACACAAACGATTCAATCCCCTCGCTGACTCTGATACTTTCTCCTCTGGACACTTAATGTAACTTTAGGAGCTGGTGAAACAGTGTTTTTACTTTTTTTTGGAGAAAGTTCACATCTGGTTGAGGATCTGTAAATACGAGATGGACAAGTACATCTGAGTTTGACGGGGTTGACACACAGTGGCAAACTGAAGCTGCATATGGCCATCAGAATTAAATATTGTCTGGCTTAAAGCTGAGAAACGCTAACCCTTTTCTAGTCTCTTGATCTCTGTCTCTCCCTCTGTGCTTAACGTAATTTGACTAAAACCCCTTTAATCCTTCCAGATAATCTGCGAAATGGTTCTCTCGGTCCGCTCTCCTTCACTACCCCCTTGTGTCTACCTTTCTCTCCTCGTCCCCTCCAGAGGGCCCTATGTTAAGCCATGCTGGGGGTGGGGGGGGCATTAGCAAGGGTCGGGGGGGTTGAGATAAACTGTCGACGTAGACTGTGTCATTAAAGAAGTAGCACACCAGTAAATTAATCTTCTCATCCTTTTTTTTTACTTCTTCTTTTTTCTCAAAACAAATGCTTTTCACAGATGTGGTCGCCACCATCTGTGTTTCACTGTGACGTCGTCCGTATCCTCAGACCAGAACAAGTTGTCTCGGTTCTGAGAATTACCGAGAACACGGGCTGTCCGGCAGATGAGCGCTCTCTGCGACAGCCCAATTGAGGGATTTTTAATGCACTAAAACGTGTTAGTGTTAATGTGGAAGGCACTTTGAAGGTTTTGTCTGTGAGTACACAGAAACATGAAGCTGCCATCTGGAACCGAAAATAGTTCTTCAGAGTGATGCCATGGAAGAACCATTTCTGGTTCCACAAAGAACCTTTCAAACCAGGGTTCTTTAAAGAACCTTTTCCTTGAATAGTTCTTCAAAGAAGCTATAAGGTATCTCCAAGAACTTTTAAAACATGGTACTTTAAGGCACCATTTCTGGTTCCACAAGGAACCTTTCAACCCAGGGTTCTTTAAAGAACCATTTCTTTAAATAGTTCTTCAAATAACCTATAAAGGAATCTCAAAGAACCTTCACAAAATGGTTCTTTAAGGCACCATTTCTGGTTCCACAAGGAACCTTTCAAACCAGGGTTCTTTAAAGAACCATTTCTTTAAATAGTTCTTCAAAGAACCTATAAAGGAATCTCAAAGAACCTTCACAAAATGGTTCTTTAAGGCACCATTTCTGGTTCCACAAGGAACCTTTCAAACCAGGGTTCTTTAAAGAACCATTTATTAACTGTTGCCTGTTTCATTTCCTTTCATTCAATCAATCACTCCCTTCTTGTCCGGGTCCCGGTCATTCAATTCAAATTTAAATGTTCTTCTGTTTTGTCAAACAACAAACAACAAGTAAACAACAAAAAAATAATTAATGAAAAATAATTTAATAATTTAATTTTTTTAATTTTTTGTCATATTGACCTCAAGGGTAAAAAAATATGTTAAAAATATATATATATAGGTAAAAGGGGTTAAACATTGAATCGTCATACTGATTTCCGAAGACTGAAGATGAAACATTGAATCGGGTCAAATTGACCCGAAGGCAACACAAGGGTTAAATAGTTCTTCAAGAACCTATAAAGGTGTCTCAAATGAAAAAATGGTTCTTCAGTATAGCTGATGGTTCTTCGTAGAACCACAAAGTCTTTTAAAGAACCATTTAAGAACCATTATTTTTGTGTGTGTAAGTCGGGCATCACCCTCTGATGTGATTCACTCCTTATTCTCGTCATTCTTTCCCATCTTTTTGATCACATTGGCGTCTGGTCGTGCCGCTCATGTTTCCCCCTCGACCCCTCGACCCCTTCCCGCCATCGCTGACCCGTCGTCTTCGTGTCTCAGATCCCTCAGATCAGCTACGCCTCCACGGCCCCGGAGCTGAGCGACAAGACCCGCTACGAGTTCTTCTCCCGCGTGGTGCCTCCCGACTCCTACCAGGCCCAGGCCATGGTGGACATCGTCAAAGCCATGGGCTGGAACTACGTCTCCACGCTGGCCTCCGAGGGCAACTACGGAGAGAGCGGCGTGGACGCCTTCCTCCAGATATCCAGAGAAGCAGGTTGAGTTTCCGGCTGCGACTTTAAGGGATTACTGCATGAATCAAAGCCGTGTTGTTCCTCCTCATTAAAAGACTAAAATGGGAAACAGAAAAATCCTTTAATAGGAAACCTCGAACTGACGGGGCAAACAGAAGTCACCGTCTCATATGGGTTTAAAGGCTCAAATGATGTTTAAAAGCTCAAATGATGTTACTCGGGTTCAGATTTAAAATAATTACGGTATCACTCACATACGGCACGTCAACAATTGACAATGGAGGACAGTTCGCTGATATCGGTCGTTCGTTTCAGTCCAGACTCAAATATCTCAACAGTTCTTTGATGGATTTCCATTGAATCTTGTAATTTTTGGACATTCGTGGTCTCCAGAGGATGAAACTTAATGACTGGTGATGCCCAGAGCTTTTCCCGAGTGCCATCATGAGGTTGACATTTGCGGTTTTGAGTAATATTATTGTCATTATTTAGTATTTGATGAATTGCCATCCCTTTGGCTCAGACATTCATGTTCCCCTCAGACAGACATGTAACTCCTGACACAATCATTGGGTCAAAATATAATTGACAATTTTTGGAGGGTTTAGACCAAATTCCTTCAAAACTAACATTCCTATCAGACCATCTGCACTTTGTGTTTAGTGCTAATTAGCACGAAATGCTATAGCGTGTTGACACACGAAACTAAGCAGCATTATACACACAAAAATGAAGGTGCCATCTGGAAACAAAAATGGTTCTTCAGAGTGATGCCATAGAAGAACCATTTTTGGTTGCACAAAGAACCTGTCAAACCAGGGTTCTCTAAAGAACCATTTCCTTAAAGAGTTCTTCAAAGAACCTATAAAGGTGTCTCAAATAAAAAATGTTTCTTCAGCAGGTGATGGTTCTTCGTAAAGCCTTTTAAAGAATCATTTAAGAACCATTATTATTCTGTGTGTATGCTCTGAACATCTTAACGTTAGCATTATCATCGTTAGCACAGCGTGCTAATATTAGCACGTCCCAAAGCTGCTAAAGATTCTGTAGACTCTTAAGTCTTGTAATATTTATTTGTATTCACACATTAATACATGTATTCTATTCAAAACCGATTAACTGGGCAGTGAAGGGAGAAAAACGCAATGTAGAACGACGCCAACGCATTTCCTAACTCCCCTGACGCAGGTGGGCTGTGTATTGCCCAATCCATAAAGATTCCCAGGGAGCCGAAGCCAGGGGAGTTTGAGAAGATCATCAAGAGACTGATGGAGACCTCCAGCGCTCGGGGGGTCATCATCTTCGCCAACGAGGACGACATCAAGTGAGTGAAGGTGTTGACGTTTATGTCAGATGATGCAGTTTTACAACGATTGTGATGATAACGCAGAGGAGTGACGTAGCAATAATCTGTTCTTGCGGAGACGGGTGTTGCAGACCGCCAAAACGGCCAACCTCACGGGCCACTTCCTGTTCGTCGGCTCCGACAGTTGGGGGGCCAAAAACTCCCCCATTCAAGACCAGGAGGATGTGGCTGAGGGCGCGGTCACCATCCTGCCCAAAAGAGCCTCTATTGATGGTAAATGGGCAAATGTATTCAATCAAAATAGGAAATTATAATTATTAATATTATTATTGATATTATTAATAATAAGATTATTAATATAAATATTATTATTAATATAAATATTATTATTAATATAAATATTATTATTATTAATATTTGTATTCTTAATATTTGTATTATTATTATCTTTATTTTTAAGGGACCATGTACAGTTAACTTAAAATATAAATGTCACCATATGATGCACTGCACCAGATTGTAGCTACAGCTAATTTGCACCTTTTTTAATGGATGCAACTGGATGCAATATGAATTGTGACATGTGACATTGATAGATGAGTCCAATACCAACACAACAAGGAATTTATTGACGTTCCATAAGTCTGCGAAAAAACTGTGAATTGTGTCAAAGTTATATTTCATCGTGCAAAATAACCTGTATTTGACTTGCTGATTTCAGCACCGTGTGATTATTAGCACACCGATATCAATCGCTGTGCTTTTCAAAGCCTGCATGACATTTTTTTATGAAACATTAAACAAAGTCTGACTTGCAAAATGATTCAGGGTTCGACCAGTACTTCACTTCGAGATCTCTGGAAAACAACAGGAGGAACATCTGGTTCGCAGAATTCTGGGAGGACGACTTCAAGTGCAAACTAACCCGCCCGGGCATAAAGTACAAACTCGGTAGAAGAAAATGTACAGGTGAGCACCGCGTCGACATCTAGACGCGTCTTCAAGAAAGGAAACCGTCAGATATGCATTTTTAGATATTTTTGTTGTGTTCTTTCGCGATATTTTCATGAGCACTTCTGTTGCATTCATCCCTTTTTGACACTTCCGTCCTCTCGTCAGGCGAGGAAAGAATCAGTCACCACTCTCAGTACGAACAGGAGGGCAAGGTGCAGTTTGTGATCGACGCCGTGTACGCCATGGCCCACGCGCTGCACAGCATGCACCTGGACCTGTGCCCGGGCTACATGGGGGTCTGCGAGAAGATGGACCCCGTGGAAGGAGAGACGCTGCTCCACTACATTCGCTCGGTCAGCTTCAACGGTGAGCTTTTGACCATCGATCGCAGGTCGTGCCCCCCCCCCCTACCTGCCTTGTGCAATGTGTGGACGATGTACACTACCGTTCAAAAGTTTGGGGTCACTTAGAAATGTCTTTATTTTTCAAAGAAAAGCACTGTTTTTTCAATAAAGATAACATTAATCAAAAATACACACTATACATTGTTAATGTGGTAAATGACTATTCTAGGTGGAAACGTCTGGTTTCTAATGAAATATCTCCAGAGGTGTATAGAGGCCCATTTCCATCAACTATCACTCCAGTGTTCTAATGGTATATTGTGTTTGCTAATCGCCTTAGAAGACTAATATCTGATTAGAAAACCCTTGTGCAATTATGTTAGCACAGCTGAAAACATTTATGCTGGTGATATAAGCTATACAACTGGCCTTCCTTTGAGCTTGAAGTTTGAAGAACAAAATGAATACTTCAAATATTAATCATTATTTCTAACCTTGTCAATGTCTTGACTATATTTTCTATTCAATTTTCAATTCATTTGATAAATAAAAGTGAGTTTTCATGGAAGACACGAAATTGTCTGGATGACCCCAAACTTTTGAACGGTAGTGTAGATGTCATTCCTGTCATCAAACTGGACGAGAAACGCGAAGTGAGATCGGAGATTTCCGCTGGCGAAGACCTCGCTTTTTAATTTTCTCGCCAGGTTTTGAAAAGAAGGACATTTTCAAAAGAAAACATGAGAATGGAGGTTAACTTGAAGTCAGGAGCCTTGAGATGTTTCTACTAATGTACCGAACGAGCTACTGTACAGAGTACATTTCCTCAAAGCCCCCCCCCCTCCCTAGGGCTGCCTCCTCTCTTTCCTATACACAACACTCGCTCTTTTCTTATCCTCGTCTTTTATTAAAAAAATATTCTTTTGAAAAAGAGAGTCGCGGTTTGAATAAAGAAAAAGTGTTTCTATGAGAGCATCCTATTCACCGCTCTCCTCTCGCCGGATGACCTTGGCTTGTATGGAAGACGTTCTGATCGAGCGCCTACGGGGACCCGAGAGGAACGTTCAATCCCCGTTAGGCCAACGGGAGCAGAGTGCACTGAAGGACTGAACCCGATGAGCCTCCACTAAAGAGCACTCAGCTCCTCACATGACTGCACAAGACCGAAAGAAAGCAAACACAAGCTGTATTCAACAGCGTGTGGGTACTTAAGATGGAGGGTGGGTGGAGGCAGTGGTGTAAGCTGGAGAATTCCTCGTCGCCTTCGACTCCCGAATATATGCTTTTCTTTTTTATTTCTTTCCATTTTGTTTTTTATTAAAACAATTTAATTATAAGACAAAAAACAATACATAGACATAACACCTAGAGGATGACAAAACAGTGAGGACAACATCATAAGGTCAGAGTATTGAGAAAAAAATAAAATAATTGTGTGCATGTGTACATTTGTGTGTGTGTGAGCTCTTTTATTTTTTATTTAAAGATACTAAATACATAGATGAAGGCAGATGTATATGTATGATCGTATGCATGTACGTGGAATTGAATTGGTTTCCAGGCAAGGGAAAATAAAAAATAAATGAATTAGGCCTTGGGCATTTCTTTGGGCATTGAATTATGAACATTTTGGCATTGACAAAACATTAATTGACAAATGGTAAAAAAAATATTGACCTTTCCATGACCTTTGACTGACCTTCTTGACCTTGGATCCCAAAAATCTAATCAAATGATCCCTGAATATAACCAATCCGGATAATAAATTTCACCATTCAAGAAGATTTTTTCAAGAAGATTTATGACCTTGACCTTGTTGACCTTGACCTATTTACCCCAATCATCAAAATCCTCAAAACTGTCAAATCATACCACCAAATTTCTTCCATTCTGCTCAATTTTTTTTTTGAGTTTTTTTGAGTTTTGCGACAAATAAATAAATAAATAAAATAAATATAAATAAATACAAAGAAAGACCTTCCGCATTTTCAATGCGAAGGTAATTAAGATTAATTAACTAATCAATAAGATGAGTGGTGTCATGTTTGTAAAAATATCGTGAATGATGACCAGATGTCGTGTTGTTCTGTTGAGTTGTAAATGATAGATGAGGTGAATTTTTCCATTGAAATATATCCTGACATTACATTTTTCCAGTGTGTGATGTGTGTGTTATTCCTTGATTTCCAGTTATGCTTTTCTGATCTTTTAAAATTCTGTCTCCATCCGACAGGCAGCGCAGGAACGGGAGTGATGTTCAATGAGAACGGAGACGCGCCGGGGCGCTACGACATCTTCCAGTACCAACTGTCCAATGTCAGCAACCCCGGCTACAAGGTCATCGGCCAATGGACAAACCACCTTCGCCTCAATGTAAATGCTGTACTTCTACTAAAAAGACATTGAGAAGACTTGCTTTAGCCCAAAGATAACGAAACTGCCCACCAGCACGTTTAAAGCTAACGAGCGAATGCGAGTGTATATTATTTGTTTAATCCGTAAGAGAATCAAAGTGTTAAGACGTTACGACGTGGTTTTTTACTCACGTGCCAGACTGCTTCCTGACCAGGTGCCTCGAATCAGCAAGAACAAGGCTGGCGGGTTTCTTTGTTTCCGGTCTTTATGCTAAGCTAAGCTAGCTAAGCAGTTAGCATACAGACACGACAGTCGCACTGATCTTCTCAGCTGACTCTCAGCAATGAAGCACATTGCATCGAAATATCAACTTATTTAGAATGAATTCATGTGTGAGTCACACCTCTTCTTCTCTGAGATCGTGGTTCTTCCATCATCGGGCAGAAACTGTGCGTCGTACTGCTAATCACGTTCTGCACGCCACGGGTACCCAGGCGAAAAATATATAATTCAATATATTTAAAATATACTTCAAATGTCAACAGTACATTTAAAATATACTATCAAAGAAATGCACTTTCTGCAAATATATGTCACTTTCAAGCTTTTTAAAAATTCAACTTTTAACACACTTTAAAATAATTGTACTGCAGTATATACTTTCAAGAAAAATATTTTAAGAAAAAAATACTTTAAGTGTATGTTCTGTGCAATTACTTAAATGTACTTCTTTAAACTTTGTTTTCAAACATATTTTTTCGTATATTTCATAAAGTTATGCTCTAAATTAGCATTAAAACAATGTATTCAAAGCACATTTGATAAATACCGAGTTTAAATATACCACATTTCACCTGATCTGGGACCCCTGCTTGCTTTTATTGACTGAGAACTCTAATACGGTTTATTCAAATAAGACAATGGCATCCTTTACAATCAGGGAAAAAAGAGAGAAGCAGCATGTACTGTGTGTAATTATACAAAATGAAGTAAATATACATAGAGCCGTTCTATTCGGTTGTATATCATATCAGACCATAGCGTATAACAAATCTTTTGACGGCAGCCATTTGAGAAGACTGATCGTGAAACAGCTCATGTTGGCAAGACAACAAAATCCTATTCATGACATGATCACCAATTTGTGAAAAAATGGGCCAATTTCTAAAATTAGTCAATTCGACCAATTTGTGGCTAAATTCGTGCCTCATCAGAGGAGCCGTGTCTG
This sequence comes from Pseudoliparis swirei, assembly GCF_029220125.1. Classification (NCBI taxonomy): domain Eukaryota; kingdom Metazoa; phylum Chordata; class Actinopteri; order Perciformes; family Liparidae; genus Pseudoliparis; species Pseudoliparis swirei. The sequence goes on along the minus strand of NC_079405.1, from coordinate 25,447,487 downwards.
TCCGGCCTCATGGCAGCAGCTGTGCGTCAGACAAAGTCAAACAATGTGTTTTGTGTTTTGTCCCCTAGCTGGAGGAGATGCAGTGGTCGGGCGGCGACCGCAAGGTCCCGGCGTCGGTGTGCAGCTTCCCTTGCGAGTCCGGAGAGAGGAAGAAGATGGTGAAGGGCGTTCCCTGCTGCTGGCACTGCGAGCTCTGCGACGGCTACCAGTACCTGCTGGACGAGTCCTCCTGCGACGTGTGCCCCTTCGACATGAGGCCCCTGAAGAACCGCACGGGCTGCCGGAGCACGCCCATCGTCAAGCTGGAGTGGAGCTCTCCCTGGGCCGTCATCCCCGTGTTCCTGGCCATCCTGGGCTGCCTGGCCACCGGCGGCTGCATCGTCACCTTCGTCCGCTTCAACGACACGCCCATCGTCCGGGCCTCCGGCCGCGAGCTCAGCTACGTGCTGCTGACGGGCATCTTCCTCATCTACCTCATCACCTTCCTCATGATCGCCGAGCCCAGCGTGCCCGTGTGCGCCTTCCGCAGGCTGCTGCTGGGGCTCGGCATGTGCATCAGCTACTCCGCCATGCTCACCAAGACCAACCGCATCTACCGCATCTTCGAGCAGGGCAAGGTCGCGGTCACGCCCCCCAAGTTCATCAGTCCCACCTCGCAGCTGATTATCACCTTTATGCTCATCTCGATGCAGGTACGGGGGAGGGCTTTCATCGCGCGCCGCCTCGATTCTTCGCAGCGCCCTCGACTCACGCTTCCTTTTCCCCCGCAGTTGCTCGGGGTGTTCATCTGGTTTGGCGTGATGCCGCCCCACACCATCATCGACTACGAGGAGCAGAAGCCCCCGGACCCGGAGTTCGCCCGCGGGGTCCTCAAGTGCGACATGTCCGACCTGTCGCTCATCCTCTGCCTGAGCTACAGTTTCGTGCTGATGATCACGTGCACGGTGTACGCCATCAAGAGCAGAGGAGTCCCCGAGACCTTCAACGAGGCCAAACCCATCGGCTTCACCATGTACACCACCTGCATCATCTGGCTGGCCTTCGTACCCATCTTCTTTGGCACGGCGCAGTCGACGGAGAAGGTGGGCCATTCCACGTGTTGATAGTCCACTTCTCCGAGGAATGGAGGCACGAGTACTTTACTTGAGTACGTTTACGCCGCTCTACAGTCCTACTCGACTACGTTTTGGAGGGAAATGACCGAGAAGAGTCTTTAAAGCCTAAACTAGCCAACAGCAGTCAAGGCAGTTCAAATTACACATGACTGTATCAGTAATTATTCAATAATATATCATATTATGTAATATTGGCCTATCTGTGTGGACACTAATGATCATTTTAAATGTTGGATACTTCAAGTATATATTCCCCGCTAACATTATCATCTTGAATTTGGTAAAATCAATGAATGGGGAATATTTACTTGTAATGGAGTATTTTTTTTATTTGGGATATTATTAATTTTCTGTGTCTGCAGCAACCACTGCATGAAAACCAGACCTTCTCCATCTCGACCGCAAGCGTGATTTAAGAATCCAGAGAGGAGCAACTCTTAATTCTTCTTCATTCTCTGCTCAGATAAAATGGTGGAAAGTCGTGGGGGAAAAAAATTCCCTCTATGTGTTTTTTAAATGATTTAAATGAAGTTCTGCAGCACCGATTTGAGAAAGAAAGGAATCTTTTCCTCCATTTTCATTCATCACCTCAAAAGTTTGACCACATGCCTAAACAACTTTAAAGATGGTAGAAATTAATTGTCATTAATTCTGCCATAATGTGCATTTACTAATGACATAATTATTAGACTTATGGTGTAATCTATTAATTGATCACTTCATAGATTCTTTTGTCGAGTGCAGTCCCTCATTTTGTTCTGCAATTAATCACCAAATTAATAGCAGTTCATTCATTTTATTACAGTCATTTAAGAAGAAGCACTTTATTAATGCCTCTTGAGGGAATTCAGCGCGTATCCTTCATATTATTCGCAGTAATTTTAAATTCCAATTTGAATCTGAATTATGCAACACACACGCACACACACACACACACACACACACATACACACACACATACACACTCATATTTAAGAGAGCAAATGAATCCCTCAGATGTTCAGGCTGAAATCTAATGTGTGTTGCCTGTCATGTTGCATTCACTTGCTCCTGTACACACAGGCCGTGCTGCCTTCACTGTCCTGCGAGTTTAATTCAGCTCGTGGGCTATTTCCGCCGTCACAAAGTAGGCTGTTGGAGGGGGGGGGGGGGGGGGGGCTTTGACTAATACAGCGCAGTGCTATGAATCAGTCAGGCCGAAACAATTAAAGCCCCGAGGTGCTTTCAGTCTTTTCACCTCCTCTGAAATGGGAATGAAGTGAATTCAGAAAAGGAAGCGAGGGGAAAGAAAAGGAGGTCAGATGAGCCGATGGAAAGGCAGGGGACCCCTCGCAGACCAATTCAACCATCCAGTTCAATGAATCATCACTTTAGAGAAAAAAAAGAGCTAAATATAGACGCTTGCTTTTTGTCTAGCTCGGGAAATAGCGGCTGTTGTATGTGTGTGTGTGTGTGTGTGTGTGTGTGTGTGTGTGGCCTCGTGTGAGGATGAGGTTCAGCTTCCCTGCTTGTCGTCCCGTTCTACATACGGAATGACACATTCACTCGCCGTCCCCCCCCCCCCCCCCCCGTCCCCCCGAGCCAGTCTCCTCTCGGCCCCGGCACAGGAACACAATCACAACAACGGGCTCCTTTCACCAAGCGGCGAGGTCACCGAGAGGAACCGATGAAAAGCCCGACAAAGGGGAGCCATACTGTTTGGACATCGGCCATGAGAGAGAAAAACCAGAATGCTGAAGATAGTGTACAATGTATGACTTATTTATGGCACGGAGATATCTTATTTATGGCACATGTGTCTTGATTTATTCATGCCTTGTACAGTTTGCGCGAATAATGAGTTCATAATTTATTGGCGGACGATCCAAGGAGAAGTTACTTCTGATTATTATAAAAAAACAGAGGAACTGAAGTGAGGAGTGGACAGAGTGAAGGCCGTAAACAGAGCCTCCGTTCCTGACGACATATCACAGGTCCTGAATCATTCATCAGGGAAAAGACGGTGCCTGCTGTGCTTTGAGATGAACTTTATAAAGACTGCACTTTCGAGATGACTCAGTGTGTATTCTTGAATCTGTGCAAGATGAAATAATCGATAATCGCAGATACGGAATGATTCCTAAGGCAGTGGTTCTCAACCTTTTTTTCTATGATGTAGCCTACCCCCTGTGAAATATTTTTTCAGCCAAGTGCCCCCTAACTAGCCATTTTTAAGTTAAATACACAGCGCTGTGCCATCAGTATCTGATTTAATATAGAATATATTCAATTATGCTTATGAAATTACACTTATATTCTATTTTGAAATGATTTATTTAATGGATGCTAATTTTATATATGTTTTCAGCAAAGTCCCCCCTAACTAGACATTTTTGGTTAAATACATAGTGCTGTGCCATCAGTATCTGATTTAATATCGAATATATACAAATATACTTGTGAATTTACACTTTTATTCTTTTTTGAATTTTTTTTTTATGGATGCTAATTTTATTTTTTTTACAAATGCCACGTGCCCCCATTTGAGAACCACTGTCCTAAGGAATTAGACGAAATGCATTGATTGTGTGATCCCAGATGTGTGTGTGTGTGTGTGTGTAAAGATCTCTCTGACCTGCCGAGTCTCTGTGTGCAGATGTTCATCCAGACCACCACCCTCACGGTGTCCATGAGCCTGAGCGCCACCGTGTCCCTGGGCATGCTCTACGTCCCCAAGGTCTACGTCATCATCTGCCACCCGGAGCAGAACGTCCAGAAGAGGAAGGTGCAGGCCGCCACCGTGACCGCGCAGCTGTCCCAGAATTCCAACAACAAACAGAACGGGGCCAAGATCGTACCGGACAGATTACAGTGAAAACCAACTGGAGCGGGATCCATCGATGTTAGTTCTGGCTGAATTGCCTCCCCCCCCCCCCCCCACACACCCCCCCACACACCCACCCAACCACCACCAACTTTCCCCGGATAGAAAGACCAGCAAAGACATTCTTGGATGTTGTGTCTTTTCACACTTATTTAGGAAACTCAGATGTATTCTTTTATTTCTTTTATTGACCGGAGATCTGGCTCTGTAGCTCACTTCAAACGACAACTGGAAGGACCTTCACATGCCCACGTATACACACCTCAGCTTCCAGGTTATGGTTAAATGGCGACCTTTGCCCTACAGAAAGATGTACATTGATGTGGAATCTCTTGGGAGGGATCAGGGCAAATGAAGGGTGGTCTGCTGGCTCTAAAACCTCTGCATGGATTGTGTTTGTTTTTTATGTGTCAATTGAAATATTGTTTGTATGGGGCTGTCGTGACTATTTCTGCTTGATTGCACCGGAAGGAACCGGCTTTCTAAAATGCACCACGTCCTGTTACTATTTCTGATAGAGCCCCCTGGAGAGGAAACACTTTACTTTAAGCACTCCCAGGAGTCATACAATTTCCAAATCGCTAAAGCAACAAGTTTGATTTAAATTAGTGTAATGAATGCAGTTATAAAAAAGGTAAACTGACGGTTTTCATCGTGCAAACCGGATACAAGTGGTTATGAACAGGAGATGTGTGTTCTACGTGGTACTTCTGCTTCTCTAGTGATAAACAACATTTGGCACTTCCCCATATTGTTTGTCGAAATTGCACGCAATCTCGTTCATGCGTGGGAACCTTCGGGAAGCTTCCCGTTGTGTTGCGTTTCATTTTGTGCCACTTGAGGCGCTACAAGTTCTCTCTTCTGCGACATCATTAACAGCGGCCACTTAACTGCCAGGATATGATTTGCAACGCACTTTTTGTTACTTGATCTCAGTGTACAACTCAGGTTTTACTGACGTTTTTGTTTGTTTTGAATAACGTTTTCCTCAAAGATTTCTTCCCGTTCTGGTGCAGCTTTTCTTTTCCAGCCTCTCTCCCAGTGCAGGGCTGAGGATCATGTGGGGGAGACAGTGTGTGTACTGCCCTCTGCAGGAGAGCACGCCTCGGTGAAATGTTTGTGGCTGGAAGCAGTCGAGAGGGAATTGCTTGTAGACCCCACACAATCCTTAATAAAAAAAATTATTGTTTATTATTCGATTTACATCTGGTAGGTGCAGTAAAACAAAAAGATAGCATTGAATATATCCACGTGTTGAGTGCATTTTAAATAAGTGCGAAAAATAGTTTTTTTTCTCAGTAAACAAATCGTCTCACACACAAACACACCGGGAAAACAACAAAAGGCTCCGACGCAGTCTCCACATTCAAGTGCACACACACAAAACAATATCTACAGCAGGTTTGATGTCGTCGCCAAAAAGTTGAGGATCCGTTGTCATGCGGGGAGGTCAGTCACTGGTTTTAAAGTTTTTCGATTGGGAATCCCAGTTTGGTGCCGAGTAGCAGAACCGCTGCCCGGCTGGTTCTGTGTGCCAGAGCGGCACGAAACACGGCACATCCCACAGCATCCTGACCTCAGACTCCAGGATGAGGTCGTCCGTTTATTGGAGGAAGCTGTCCATCGTCAGGAGAGTCGCAATCTTGGGTTGGGGCCTGCTGACATTTTTCCTTTTGGCTTTCATCAACGGGCGAATCTCTGACAAGGGAGACTGGAGAGGAGCACTTGGTTAAGGAATGATGCAGCATTTGCAATAATTGTGTTTAAAACTTCAGGTTGGACCTCCACCAACTCCTGAGGTAAATATCTGTTCACGAGCTGCCGTTTGGTGCTGGGCGTGCAGTGGTTTGACCTAGTTTAGCTCAGCTAATCCAAACAAATACTCAACACAAAATCAAATTAATTGTTGAAATTGCACCATACATGCCTCATGACAGAATAAATTTAAAAAAGGATACAGGTTGGATGAATTTGGTACGTCCTCCTAAACCATCATAACCAGTTTTCACCTGAAACGAGAAACGTTTTCTTTCAACAAAGCACTAAAAAGAACAAATAACACATTATAACCGTGGACCTGGTCGTCATGGTGTACGTACAACTCCAATCTTCCTCTGAGGGTCCAACATGCTCCCGAAAGCCTTCTTCCTGAAGAGGATGGAGTTCCTCATGAAAGGATCCAGGGGTCCGTCCTCTTCTCGAGCCTCAGGTGAGAAAAAAACATGTGAGACGTGTGCCAATAATTTGAAAATGAACCTCGTCGAGTGCCGTCCACAAAGCTACCTTGCTTAAAGAGGAACTTCTCTCGCAGTGTTTGGACACAGACGACCTGAAGAATAAAGAATTGTAATTCTCGATTATACCACAACACGGATTTTAACGCACAGCTCACACAGCAGCAGCTTCCACAATCCAAACAGAACACACTCCCACGGCGAAACACATCAAACGTACGCTGGAGGATCGCGCCGCATCTTCTTGGCTTGGCACGGCTTCGGCTTCTTGGCCAAATCTGGCGTAGCGACGTCGTAGGTCATGTTGAGGTCAATGCCCTGGCTGTCTGCGGGCTGGTGGAGGCAGGGCTGCTTCAGCTCCAAAGGGGCGGGGCTAAACGGATGGATTCAGATTCTCTCATGAGTGGCTCACAGGTAGTTCATGTTTTGTTGGGAGACTTCGGTCGGGTCGCCGCCGCGCGTTACGCACCTTTCGAAGACGAGCCGGCTGAGGGCTTCGTTGGCCCGCGTCGGGGTGCTCAGCGTAGTCTGGAGAAACTCCACTTTCTTCTTAAGACTCTGTGGACAGACGTGCAGGAGTCACAGCCGCTCATCTCTCAGGTGCTGATAATAAATGCATATCTGGTGGATTTGCCTTACGGAGATCTCCTTGTCGGCGCCGACCAAATCCTTCTGCAGCGACGCCACGTCCTCTCTGGTCCGATTCACCTCCACGGTGGCTTTGTGTAGCTAAAATGATTTGTACAAACATTTTTAAAGACTTTGATTTAGAGAGTTTCCACATTCAAGAACGGCTTCCTGTGCGGTGACTTTTATGAAAATGAATGTTACCTTGTTGTTTGAGGTGAGCACTTCTCTCTTCAGCTTCTCACTCAGGTCATTTATAGACTTCAGGCTTCCTTTAAGATTATCGTACTCTCTTGGAAAGGAAAGGAAAGGGGGGTGCGGGGTGGAGATAAATGCACGGTGAGCGTAGTCTGAACCTCTGGACGATGTAGCGTCCGTCACACTGAGCGGCCGCTCTTGGGCTCCTTACTTTTTGAGCGAGATGCAGTAGATGGAGAGCTGCTCCACTGCCGCCTGGCTGACACCCATATCCATGATCATGGACTCCACCTCTGCTCTCTGGCCCTGCAACAACACATCCAGGCTGGAGGGGGGGGGGGGGAAACCAGCTGTATTAGTGCACAGTGACAGTCTCACCAACGAATTCTCCCTTGCTTATATATACAAAATTATAATCTCTCTATCTCTTTTTTTTATTATCAAATATTTATCATTTCTAATATGATATGGAAATATTCAAGAGTATCAACATGTTTTTCCTCTGTGCAAAAGAGCTAATCTTGTGGATCATATAGTGTGACCCAACCGTAAAGCCTAAATAGTACAGTATTTGTACGAGTGCAGATACCTCTCAAAGGTCTTCATCCTGGTCCTCAGTCTCCGGGCTTCCTCCTTGGCCGCCTGGGTCTCATTCTGTTGCGTCTCAAGGTACGTCATCTGTTTCTGTCGAAAACAATCAAAACAGATGAACAAACAAAATGTGCAGAGACAATACGATCCAGTATTAAAAACCCCAAAAAAATGGGTTAAAACAATAGAGGACAGGTGGCTTACTCGGAGGGTAGAACAGAGCATCTCCTTTTCCATGATGTCCTTCCGCACACCGTCCAGGTCTCTCTTCTGCTTGTCCACAACGTCTTTCAATTTGTCCACCGTCGTCTGCTTGTCCCGCCACTCTCGCTCTACGAATTAAAAAGATCAGATAGGACGATGGATCACTTTCCATTTGACGCTTTCAACGACGGAGCGTCACAACAGACGGGGAGGCTTCTCACCTTTGGAGCTTAAGAGCGCCTTCATTCGATCAAGTTCATTCTAAGTTCGGGGGGAAACACACAAGCACAAAAAAACACACAACACTTTAAATTAAAATCGCAAATGATGCCATGACAAGAAGGACCATCAAGTACAATATATTAATGCATCCTGTCAAGCAATTTATCAGCAAATAAAATAAATAAAACCTCACTCATTAACACAACAGATGCTCCAAGTTTGGTACCTGCAAGATTTCAGGGTCCTTGGTGGCCCCCTCCTCTTCTCCACCAATGTCAAAGTACAGCTTGTTGATAATGTGTTTGGTGCTGACCTAAACACATGGACGGGGGGGGACAACAACAACAACAACGGTATTTAAGTACGTCCTTAATCTGCTTGGTAAATTAAAGTGCATTCTGCAAAGTACTGTACCTGCTTTCTACATTGTGGGCAGGTTTTTGTCGGGGCCGTCTGGAACCACTGGAGAAGACTGAGAGGAGAGGGAACAATTAAGGTCATTTTTAAAGACGTCAGAAAGGGAAGATGTTGAATGTATCTGTCAGATTACCATTCATAGTGGAAAGTGTGTCCGCAGTGGATGGCAGCGACATCTCTGTAGTGATCGAAGAAATCGGAGCAAATTGTGCAATATGCTCGGATTGGCATCTTGTCGTTTCAAAAACAGCGCACCAAAAACCGTATTACTTGACGCACAAACAGGATATTCCGCTAGACTCTGCGCATAACTGCGTGTGCGGAAATGGTGAAAGCTGCGTTGAAAGCTGCTGTCAGCTAACGCTGGCTAGCTTTGGTAAACGCTGGCTGCCTTGTCTTCAAACCTACACAAAGAACACGTCACGTTAATACACAGTCTTTCTTCTGGACTCGCGCATCCCTAATGCTGCGCAGAATATGATACTTCAGTCGAGCTGAACTATATCAGACTGAACTCTTAGCTAGCGAGCTAGCTAAGCTAACACAACACAAACACACTGTCCGTTTGCCCGCTGTACGTTTAAACCTAAGCCCCGCCCCTTTACGCTGCATTCAGGTGTTACTCGTATTCTCGTTTTTAATGTATTTATTATTCAATTTAACAAGTCTAAAACCATTTTATTGTATTCAAGAATCCTCTTATGATGTAGTTCAACACACTTAAGTGTGAGTAGAGATTATGTTTCGATCTAATGAGAAGCGAAGCTAAACTGTATCATAATTAATCATACACTAATCATAATTTATTTCCTATAAATTATTTGCCTGTTCTATTAAAGGAGCACATGAAAACATGTGTAAACATGTGAAGAAAGAAAATCACCTTTACTGATAACGTGTTAAACCAAGGGTCTATTTTCCTACTTCGAGCATCTTGAAATTAGCACGCATTGTTTCCCGATGTCCTACGTGCCTTAAATGCACCATCAAGATCACATATTAAACTCTGCTAACCATAACTTTAAATAACAAAAACTAAAAAATATAATATGCAACATTGAGAAACTAGACTGATACATACAAACATTTTTAAATAAATAAGTTTAGTGGTTTTCGACTCCAATGGGGCTGTTTACTGCCCCGACTGAGGATATGTAGTTCTCTGGACTACAACTTCATATCCCACAATTCCTACTTCCGTAACCGACTGTTCGTGGTGAGCGGTGCACGGTGCACGGTGACGAGCAAGAAGAAGTAGCGTTACTTCTTTTCCCCGGTCGTGTCTCTGCTTGTTAGCTGGAGAAAGTTGCAGCTTGACAAGCGAACGGCGGAGCAGAACAACCAAATGCGGACAACTCCGGAAATGAAAGGTAACAATTTGGAAGAAATGAAACGAGTCACGAGTGCACTTTGTCAGAAAGAAAAAAACTGTAGTGAAACCAAAACCCGCAGATCCTGTGGACTATCTGCTAAAGTCACCCATCAAAGTAGCCGCAGAAGTTCCCCATTAGCATCACGCCGCCTCTCTGAAGGGCGTGAACAACAAGTTATAACGAGTTATTGTCAACGACAAGGAGAAATGTTCAACTGTCTTCTGTTTACACTTCCTGCTGAGCATCACGACAGTTGTTGCTTGTAACGTCAGCGACGAGAGTGAAAGTCGACTGATTAATAATATTTAAAAAAAGGTTAAAGTCACACCACAACATGTGAATGGCTCGCGCACTGGTGGCCACGTCATGACAATAGCACATCGCAATCAGCTCGGTGTTCAATCTATAGTTCACAAGTCTTGCTGACCTTTGATCCCGTGACCCTCGCCTGTCTCTCTATCTGTCTGTCTCTCTCTCTCTCTCTCTCTCTCTCTCTCTCTGTAACTCTCTCGCTGTCTCTCTCTCTCTCTCTGCAACTCTCTCTCTCTCTCCTACCAGGCGTGTGTCATAAGTAGCAGTGATGGATGGAGAAGCCCAGAGGGCCACTGCGTCGTGGGAGAATGCCACTCTGGCTCCGGTGGAGCGCCTCCGCTTCGAGAGGGCGGAGAGCCCCACACCAGGTCTGGTGGAGGGAACGGAACCAGGTGAGGCTGAGCCCGGTTCTACTCTCTCGACTGTGACATGTTTCGTTTAAATCCCAGCTGTTAGCCACGATCAATGGGATTGTTTTCCTTTTCTTTCTGACATTTGTCTAATTGAAGCACTGTGGGTTTCTCTGGACGTCCCTGGACCTCTTGGATAAGCGGGTGAATGAATTTGTATGGATCCAAAAATTAGTTTTTCCATTTCCTGGCACCTTTCCGTAATGGGATTTTATATATATATATATATATATATAATAATAAAAAAAATATATATATATTTAAACACACAGCATGTGTAGAGTATGCAAGGAGAACGTTTACATTACATTAGTGTGCGCTGTACAAAGAAACCGTTTCAAGTTGGGCTGGTTCAAAGATAAGTAGAGATCCGCTTTCTTGAATTAAGTAATAACTCTGATGCAAAGTGTCGTTCATAATCATTTCCTCGTTGGCATCCACATGCACGCACACAGAATGAGAATGCACATCCTGTTTTTCAAACATTTCTTTTACCATGTGATCACAATGATCTGTCTTTTGCAGTGTGCCCGCTTGTCTGCTCGGGAACGCTCTTGTGATAAGCATCTCGAGTAATAAACTGACAGTTTATTTTTGGGCTCTGTGAGACTAGATTGTAGTAATAGTAATAATCAAGATAATATTATGTGAAAAAAAAAAGTTCTCATTTGAGCTATAATAATAAAGTAATCTCTGGACTTATGTCTCTAAAAAGAAAATAAATGGTTGTGGTGAAGGAAACAAGTGTCACGGTGAAATCATGTCCGCAGCAGCACGGATGCGTCACATCCAGCTTGAACAAAGTCAAATCTGACGACTGATCTTTTTTCTTCCTTCCTGTATTTGCTCTTCTCGTCTAGTCGGGACATAAACATGACATTTTTGTTGTGGTATCTCGCTGACTCATCATGGGACTTGTGGTATCCTCTATTCCCGATTCTTCTACTTCTTTTTCTCTAGGTTAGATTGCTGGGACCAGAGTTTATGAATATTCGGTCCTACCGTGGAAGACGGACCCAAACTAAACATCTGTTATTGAGATCTTTTCTGGTATCTGGATGTCAGTTCAGCTTTTTCCACTTATTTTTTTTGACACAGCATCGTCTTCCTTTGTATCATTTGGCAGCTTTTCCCACAGTAAAGCTTTAGGAAGCCGCTGTGACCGCCAGGATGTGGGAGAGTTCTCCTGACAACGAGACCGGCTGTTTGGAGAACACACGCGTATAAAACTCACCTTTTAGTGCGAAGACGCCCACACGCGGATACTAGAGATTTATTCTTGGTTGGAAGTGTTACAATATTTTCTACTGTCACAAGAGAAAGAGACTAAGAAGTTGATTTTGGCAAATGTATGTCTGGTTCCCCTCTTTTGAAGAGCAGCCCCTTCCCTGAGCTTTTTCTATGGGAACCAGTCTCATCCACCGGTCGCAGTGGAGAGGACAGTCCAGCAAAACAACAACAAAGGCGGCCTCCGAAAGGGCTTTATGGTTCTATAGGTCCTCACTTATCGGGGTTTGTATGGTCATGAAAAACCTGGAAAAGTCATGGAATTTTTAAATGGTTATTTCCTTAAAAACATGTAATTTCCAAAAGTTTTGGAAAAGTCATGGAAATTTGTTATATTCATATTTTCATTTAAGCAGTTTGATTAAAAGAATAAACATGTATATAAATATTTATTCTTTTCATCAAACTAATGTCATTTTTATGTCTCTTTTAAGGTCTATACTCGTGTATACACCGAGATTTCACAATGTTTGGTCATGGAAATTTGGTTTAAAATCCTGGAAAAGTCCCGGAAATCCATTGGTCAACATGTGTATGAACCCTGTTTATGTATTCCTTTCCCAACCTACTGACAAATTATGTTTTCCTACATAAACACAGGCGCCGGCCAGCAGAGTGCCATGTTCGTCCACGCGCAGTCTTTCGAGGATCTGCTGACCGCCGAGGAAGAGGATCGGAGCGGGGAGGACGAACTGGACGCGTCGGGCGCCGGCGCCGAGGAGCTCGCGGTGCCGGCGGCGGAGAACGGCGTGGCGGAGCAGCAAAACGCCGATGTCGCATCGCCGCAGAGTCGGACCAGAGAGGAGGACGTGTGCAGCGAGGCGTGGAGGAGCCACAGGAAACACGTGTTTGTGCTGAGCGAGGCGGGAAAGCCGATCTACAGCCGCTACGGCACGGAGGAGGCCCTGTCCAGCACCATGGGGGTGATGATGGCCCTCGTCTCCGTCGTCGAGTCGGAGAAGAACATCATCCGTTCCATCCATGCAGGTCAGCATCCGCTCAGCCAAAAGTGCACGTGTCAAAAGTGCCACGTCCTGAACTGTGTTCTAACCCCGTGTCAGACGGCTGTAAGGTGGTCTTCCTCACCAAGAGCCCCTTGGTCCTGGTGGGCGTGTCTCGGACCTCTCAGACGGACAAGGAGCTGCTGCGGGAGCTGCAGTACATCTACTACCAGATCGTCAGCCTGCTGACGCTCACGCAGCTCGACCACGTCTTCCGGCACAAGCAGAACTTCGACCTGCGCCGCCTGCTGGCCGGCTCCGAGTACCTCACCGACAGCCTGCTGCACCGGCTGGACCGAGACCCGGGCCTGCTGCTCAGCGCCGTCACCTGCCTGCCCCTGGCCGGCTCCGCCAGGGACGCGGTGTCGTCGGGCCTGCAGGCCGCCAAATCCGAGAGCCTGGTGTTCTCCATCCTGCTGGCGGGCGACCGCCTGGTGACCCTGGTGAGGAAGAAGGACCAGGTCCTGCACCACATCGACTTGCACCTGGTCTTCAACCTCGTGGGCTCCTCCTCGTGCTTCCGAGACGGCGAAGGCTGGTCGCCCATCTGCCTGCCGAAGTTCAACATGGCGGGATTCTTCCACGCTCACATCTCTTACCTGGAGCCCGCCTCCGAGCTCTGCCTCATCCTGGTCTCCACCGACCGGGAGGACTTTTTTAACATGTCCGACTGCAAGCGGCGGTTCCTGGAGAGGCTGAGCAAGCGCAGCGCCTACCAGGCCCTGAAGGACGCCCTGAAGTGCCCCGGCTATTCTGTGGAGCAGGTCGGCATCCCGGAGCTCAGGCACTTCCTGTACAAATCAAAGAGCTCGGGGCTGTACACCAGGTGGGCGGGACGTCCCAGATGCACATGTGCCTCAAACACGCTTCGCAAATAATGTGGCGGGTTTTTTGTTGTTGTTGACATGATGCTCTTATTTCTTTTCCTCCAGCCCAGAGTACCCAGAAGTGTACCAGCCCGATGCGGAGCAGGAGAGGCTGATGGGACTGTACCACGACCTCCACAGCAGATTGCATCATCCAACCAGACCCCTGCGCTCCTTCTACCGCTGCGGGCAAACGGAAAACATGCTGGCGTGGGTAAGCCTGGCGCTGTGAGAGGAGTTGTACGGTATTTTACTCTCTTCTAAAGGACTGAGCATGTGTATTTCGAGTTTGGCACTTTGCAAGTAAGTAGAGTATTTTGTGTTTTTTTTTAAGAAGGTGATCATTTATACTTTTGGCTCTTTGCATTGAAAGACTTGCATTCCATCATCCATCCATCCATCCATTCATCCATCCATCAATTCTCATCTGCTTGATCCGGGGTCGGGTCGTGGGGGCAGCAGGCTGACGCTGACCCCACACTTCCCTTTCACGCGCAACACTTTCCAGCTCACTTTGGGGGATCCCGAGGCGTTCCCAGGCCAGCTGGGAGTTATAATCCCTCCTGGGTCTTCACCCGGAGTCTCCTCCCAGTTAGATGTGCCTGGAAAACCTCGAATGGGAGGCGGCGTCAGGGAGGCATTCCAAAACGTCTCAATAGTAAAACAAATAATAATACTGTAATACGCATTTAGAATAGCTGCTGTGCCTCCTCCTCCTCTCCTGCAGGTGACACGTGGCTTCGAGCTGTACCTCTGCTTCAGTCCGCTGGGGACCAAGGCCATGGCCGTCTCGGCCGTCACCAAGCTGCTGAAGTGGATCCGGAAGGAGGAGGATCGCCTCTTCATCCTGAATCCTCTCACGTACTGAGCCCCCAAAGAGCATCGCCCTCCTGAACGCCGACGGCCGCGCAGTAGTGTAGTTTTCTTGCTTCGGGTTCCTCTGGTCTCATTCAGGGTTTTGTGATTAATTAGATTGCGCAATATGCTACATTTTTTATCAGGCCTGCTTTTTATGATTTCAAATTTGAATAACAGAGTTGACTATAACACAACAACAACAACATGATCGGAGGTGTTGATGTGCTCTTGGCGTTGTTTCATGAATCTCTGTTTTACTGTAACGGACCTCTTATGCCTCTAAGACTGAAAGACGCTGTCGCTGTTTTATTAAATGTTTTCTCCTCGGGTCTTAAAAAAAGCAGGAATCCAATTTGAATTAAAAAAATAACTGGAATTTGTCCGAGAAGCTGCAGTACAATGTATCCTCTTGTTATAACACATGGCGTTAAAATATGGGTTCTTCACATTCCTGTTGTGTCGTGTTCAATAACTGGAATTGTCATTTTTTACCTCTATGCGGGAAAAATGTGTTCAACCTGATTACTGCTGCCATTTGTTGCATCAATGTTCGGGAGTCTTAATTTAACTTGTAATATCAATATATGTGTATTAACTAAGTATTGTGTCACTGTATTTCAAGGTTTGCTTTGCATAAGGAAAACATTCCCACATCTGCCTCCACTAATCATGCCTTAACTAATGCTCATTGTTCAAAGCCAAAATGGGGTTGTGGCAGTGCGGGTTAATGGCTGCATTAGACCTCCAGAATTAGACGTCAATAAATCGCTGGTCAAAAACAAATCTGATCATGTGTCTTGCATGACTTGTGGGTTTTTCTCTTTTTGAATAGCAGGCATATTAGTTAGTGATGGAAGTACTCTGCAAATATAAGTACAAGTAATTAATTCACTTCACACTAAAGTATAAACAGTAGTAGTCATAACGGCTCATTTTCAGAGTTGGATTATTGTAATATTATTCCTGGTACAGCATAGCAATGTTGCAGAGTGTGGTGCACATTTAGGATAATATAAAGCAGAATAAATTACCTAAAGTAAAAGCTACTTTCGTAGTATTTCAGAATCAGAATCAGAATCAGCTTTAATGACCATGTAGGTTTGCACATACATGGAATTTGACTCCGGTTTCACTTTGCTCTTCCGTACTTATACACACACACAATATACAGTACATTGCAGTACAGTACATTAAGTATATTGCACATATTTCAACCACTGATAATGGTAGTGGGCCAATATTACCTGGTTTTAAGAACTCTACTTCATGCTCCCATATTGAGTATATTATATACAATATTCTAGAATATATATATATATCCTAGAATATTGTATATAATATACTCTATATGAGAGCATGAAGTAGAGTTAATAAAAAAAAGTATTATAATAATACAAAATATATAGCAGAAAAAAAAATACATATATATTAAATATGACATAAATTTAATACAAAATGATAATAATGTACATGCATTAATTGACGGCACGTGTACGTCACTGTTCAATGAAGGTTAATTGGGTTTGCCGCTGCTGACCGTCAGAGGGGGCGGGGCTAGCTGAAGTCCAGTCTGAGACAAAGAGGTCCAACTCGAGCTGCGCGTTCACGTTTAAATCCGAACCCGGCGCAGGTTACTTGTCCCGGAGCCTCGCGAGGACGGACCGGGCTTCACGGTTCGAGAGGCGAGATCTTGAGTCATCCCGCTGCTGCACGCGCTGCTCTCCAGAGTCACGGGCCGAGGAGCGAGGCGGGCAGCGAGAGGACAGACACTAACCTGCACAGGTGAGCTTTGCCATAACGGTCCCGTCTGCCATGTACCAGAGACTTTCTGTTCGTCAGACACTAACATTATATCATAACAGGAGGTTAAAACATGTCACAAAGCGTGTTGAAGTCATTTTAAAGCAACCGTAGTGTTTTAAAATACGAGTTTTCACTGTCATATGGCCTGGGATGGTGGGTGCTGGTGGTGGACAGGTGAGCTGGGAAGGCTTTCTTTTACTATTTCGTATCCAATTTGAAGAGTTATATCATGAAATATGACAATTTACATTTGCAATTGGATTTTATTCTCTGTACAGTTTGTTTAAAACAACACAGTGGTGGACTAAAAGCATTCCTAAAGACCACAGGGCAAGGTGTTTCTAGGTTCTGCAGCTAGTCAAATACAATGGAGCCAGAATGTAAGCTGGCACCATTTCACAGTCAGTGAGCCGCTTAGGCTAGGATAAGAAACAGGAAGATAAGTCAATAATAATAATATTAATAATAATAAAAAAATATATCTAAAAAGGGTCAAGATCAAGCAAACAAATGGTGCAGCTTCTGTGCAATTTTCAGAATTGTATTGATCACTTGGATGAATATTTTTTGAAGAATAAACTTGCATAACATACTTATATTAACTTAATAAACAGAATCATCCTGATATGTTTAAAAATGCTTCAAACACACGTGTGTTGCTCCACACTGGTTTTTTTTTGTTTTTGTGGGCGGTTCTGTACTGGTTTGGGAAGCATTACCTGTCGCTGAATTAATACATATTTTCTTGGGGTGCCTTGTGTTTTTCACCATCGATCCTCGTGGATATCTGTGCATCATGACATCATTATAACTGCCGCCAAAGTGTCTGTGAGCAAGGCACCGATCCGATAAAGCTGTTTGCAGCCAAACGCAATGTCTCCACCCCTCTCACTGTAGCCTCACAGGCCACTCGCGTATACAAGTTACAATTTGTATATTTAGAAAATTTAAAATGGGTAAATTCATATAGACACTGAAATAAAAAAGACAAATTAAATAGAAGATATAAAGCACATTTAACACACAGACACTATAACTCAGAATCCCGCATCTTTAATTCACCTGTGAGGGAATAAATACACTGATGCAAAAACCGACACGCCGCCCGGCCTTTAAATAGCTCAATAGTACAACGAATGGAAACTCAATTTCAACCATTTGCTTTATTAACCATGAACATGAAGGAAGTCAATCAGTGCCATTACTATGTACGCACATGTCCTCCGACCTTAACCTCGGTTTCACATGGAGCCGCCAACGTTAAAATGTAACACCGCTTTAGTGGGAAACCATGAATTATTGATGCCAGGACGACACACTTTACTTTGCAACTTTTCCGTATACGACTCCTTACGGCAACAATAAGTGATGGAGTTTTGGTGAAAATGGAGCTTTGTGTGCCGTTGAAAAAAAAGAATCAGAGTTGATCAAAATTCGGTGGCACGAGCAGATGAGCCGTTTCTTCTTCACCTGGGGCTGAAACGGGCACACGTCGAACTCCTGGCCATCGGCCCGTGCACGCCTTTCCCTCTGGAAGGCACGTAGAGGCTGTGCCGGGAATGGAAAGTGGAGAGGCCGGGGTGTTCTTCATTACGGCCTTACTGCGATGTGTCGAGTTAATGATCCACCCGGCAACGTCTGTCCAGGAGGAAGCCAAGGCTCAGGGTTTGAAGCGCGGTTCCGCTCGGTTGCTCGTTGTTTTGGAGGCTGCATTTTTTTGTTTGCCTGGTTTGCTTGGTTTATTATGAAAAAGCATGACTCATAATGTGTGTGTGTGTGGGGGGGGGGGGGGGGAGGACAGATTAGACGTTGGGTTAACCAGAATAAACACGTCCAGACAGATGTGAATGACTTGTGCAGGAAGTCACATGAGGAAAGAAATGACTATACGATGCTGAGCACCAACAATGCAGCAACGACGCAGCTCTCTCTTTTTATTATGTAAACAGTGTGTCGGACAGAAGCTTTTATCTTTATGACCGCGGCTCCACTAAGATGATGATATTTATCACCTCAGATCCGTTCGGATTCAGTGCATGACAGAGTTACGCAGAGTGATATTTGAGCTGTTAGTAAAAATAACTCTCACCATTTCCTGAAAACAATATATATATACAGGACTGTCTCAGAAAATTAGAATATTGTGATAAAGTTCTTTATTTTCTGTAATGCAATTAAAAAAACAAAAATGTCATGCATTCTGGATTCATTACAAATCAACTGAAATATTGCAAGCCTTTTATTCTTTTAATATTGCTGATTATGGCTTACAGCTTAAGAAAACTCTAAAATCCTATCTCATAAAATTTTAATATTTCCTCAGACCAAGTAAAAAAAAAGATTTATAACAGCTGAGTGTTTGTCAAGGCTCAGGAAACCCTTGCAGGTGTTTCGAGTTAATTAGACAATTCAAGTGATTTGTTTAATACCCTACTAGTATACTTTTTCATGATATTCTAATATTTAGAGATAGGATATTTGAGTTTTCTTAAGCTGTAAGCCATAATCAGCAATAAATCAGAATAAAAGGCTTGCAATATTTCAGTTGATTTGTAATGAATCCAGAATGCATGACATTTTTGTTTTTTTAATTGCATTACAGAAAATAAAGAACTTCATCACAATATTCTAATTTTCTGAGACAGTCCTGTATATATATTTATAGCCTAATTTAAATATATCTTTATATATATATATAATATATATTCTTTCATGGGTTTCGACATAAGTGTGTGGCTTCGTCCAAAGTTCAGATTTGTTATTGTAATTATTTTTTTCATATATATTATATAGCCTGATGTATAAAACATTTTATTACTAAAAACATGGACATTTAAATATATATATATATATATATTATGGCACTTGACAGTGACAGTGCAAAAAACCTTTGCCTCCAATATGTCAACAAAATGAAAAAGGAAATTTGAACAATAATTTAATTATAATAATAATTTAATTTAGCATATTTAAACATGCCATCAGAACGCTGTGATTCCGACACTTATTGCCTTCATTTAATTAACTCTGGACGTTTCTTGGCGACATCTATTAGTCCACAAGTTGACCCTGTTCAACTTTATGATTTAATGACCTTTTCCACTTTCTTCCTTTAGGTATCAGCGGCTGGCGTTCAGGATGCTTTCGTCCCGACATCAGACCGGGAGGTAACCCCACGTTGTCTGTGCCGTTGCCTCCTCCGTGCACCCCGGAGTGGAGATGGTCCACTGGACCACGCAGTGGGGGACATGTGCCTGTGTCCAGACTCTGCTGGCCATCGCCCTGGCCAACTGCCCCTCGCTTTCCCCCAGCACCGTCAACTTCTCCGTGGTTTACACCATGCCCTTCTTCCAGGCCCGGGGCGCCATCCAGAACATAGTCAACAACTCGCAATACCAGGAGGTGTACGTCGCCTCTCAGAATGTCATCGAAGCCGTCAACAGAAGCTTGGAGAAGGTATGGGAGCTCCGCACCGGGCCGGTGGGAAGCCCCGAGTGTCACGTATGCAACTTGTGCAACATTGACAAGGATCCCAACTTCCTGGAGGACACAAACAACCAAGTCTTGCTGTTGGATACTCTCTTTATGTCTTTATACTCTTGTGGAAGTTCCCAGTACGGCGTATGCTATTTCCACCAACTAAACCCAAACGGAGAGTCGCCTTCCCTCTCGAAGTGTTTGTTCAGGAAGGATTCGAACTCCGCCGCGTACTGTCCCGACTGTCTGGCCAGCCCTCTTGGCACCAAAGTCACGATGGTCGAAGAGGGCCAGACCGTCTACTTCTTCGTCGCCGCCTCTGTCAACGACAGCGTGACCCAGCGGTACGCGAGGAAGTCGATATCGGTGCGTCGACCGCTGGCCACGGAAGACGGCTTCTACAACGACGTCCGTGGCCTGACGGTCCTTCCGGGCTTGCGGCGGACGTACCATATCGAATACGTCTACAGCTTCTTCACTCGGGAGTTCGTCTACTTCCTCTCGGTGCAGCGAGAGAGCCCCGATCAGGACTCCTCCCCGCTCCAGACCCGCTTGGGTCGCCTCCCGCGGAACGAGTGGGAGATGAAGAGGTACCGCGAGGTGATCCTGGAGTGTCGCTTCGAGCCGAAGCGGCGGAGGAGGAACGTGGCCAGCGAGCCCTACAGGGACGTGGTGTACAACGTGGTCCAGGCGGCCCACTTCGGCACGGCGGGCAGGGAGCTGGCGGAGGAGTTGGGGGCCGAGGAGGAGGACGACATCCTCTACGGGGTTTTCGCCGTCACCGATGACAACGGGGTGACGGAGCGCGACTCGGCCCTGTGCGCCTTCCCGATCGACAACGTGAACAAAGCCATCGTGGATGGAGTGGACGACTGCTGCGAGTCGGGGCCGGAGCAGCTCTCCAGAGGGCTCTGCCATTTCCAGCCCTGCGAGAGCTGTCCCCATGAGGTGAGGCCGTCCGTCCAACCAGCACACAGCGTTCATCCATAACATGGAGGGGGTGATCCGGGGGGTTTCCAGTAACTCTTTGGAATTCCCAGGAAAATATCTGAAGCGTCTCCCCGGTATATGGATGATTATTTGCTGACTCAGGGTTTAGGGTTCTTGACAGGGCCTGTTAGGAAATATCACCATGTGGGTGTGGAGCCGTCATCTCTCACCAACATGTGCGTGCGTACATATGGAAACTAGAACGGGCACTCGGTAGAGCGCATACCTTCGCATATCACAAGATTGGGCATTGAATTATGAACATTTTGGCATTAGTTGCATGCCAATTGGACAAAAATGTATCGTGCTATGGTAAAAAAAAGATTTTGACCTTTCCATGACCTTGACCTTGACCTTTGACCCGCTTGATCCCAAAATCTAATCAAATGGTCCCCGGATAATAACCAATCATCCCACCAAATTCCATGTGATTCAAGAAGATTTGACCTGTTCATGACCTTTGACCTTGACCTTTGACCCGATCGATCCCAAAATCTAATCAACTGGTCCCCGGATAAACAATCATCCCACCAAATTTCATGCGATTCGGTTCAATACTTTTTGAGTTTTGCGAATAACACGCATACAAATAAATAAATAAATAAATACACGGCGATCAAAACATAACCTTCCGGCATTTTCAATGCGAAGGTAAAGATAGTGATGTAACTGAGCACTGGTTGTGACTGGATGAAACCATTAGGTACTTGAGGATGGCTGCTTGTGTCAGTGGAAAAAGGAGGAGGCGTTATATTTTCCAGATTAAAAAAAATTGGATTCAGATCAGCCACAAAAAGGAGAAACCACTTTGCTCTCTTCCAACACCTTTCATAACCCTTTTACCTGCGGTCCGTAGCCAATCGGGGAGGCCCTTTTCATAGCAGCCGTTTTGACATGTGATTGCAGGGTAAACACAGGTGTGATTGAAACTTATTATGACGGCCCTGTTCCATTTAGCTGGGCTGGGGCTCTGGTTTTGTGCTTTGCTATCTCACTGTATTGTCAGGGACACTAAATATAATCAATCAATCAATTTGATTTATCACACCTGTGTTTATTCAGCAATCACACGTCAACATGGCTGCTGTGAAAAGGGGCTCAAGTGTACTTTTACGACATGTATCCTCTCAAGAGGCGTAATTTATCACATGAATAGTGTTTGTTGGAGCTATTTATTTTGACATTTGTATTTCGATTTTATTGTAAAGTAATATTGATAATTCATTGTATATTTAGGTTATATTTTAATATGTTAGAGTTGTTTCTTATGATAGTTGTAGTTTAGTTTCATACATTATGATTGTTGTTTAAATATATTTAGTTTTAGGTTCACTGGTTGGGTAACACTGGGTACCTGTGGTTATATGTAGAGGTGGGTAGGCACAGGACCAGCATGCACTAGGGTGACCTATGTTTTTTTTACCAGCACAAAGAGGAAGTGTTAGCATTTTGTTTGCTCTTTTTGTTTGTTTAGAAAATAAATGATGTGCGTCAGTGGCAATTTGATTTATCGTTTTATTTGATTTCTCAGGACAAATGACCACTACAGTGTGAGTGAAGTTGATAAACAAGTATATACATTTCACACGAAAGAAAACAAAATAATTATATAATTTGACTGGGAACACACCTCCTGTTGTTGTTGTTGTTACTGCCTCATGATTGACTCTTTTCCATATAGTTCTGCTTGTCTCCTCCCCTCTCAGCCTGCCAACACTCATTTAACATCATGGTTGAAAGACACATCCAGTGTGTGACACCTGCACAGAAACTGCAAAATTGCAAAATTAAAAGAACTTTCTATTGATTATATGCACTTTTCCTAACATTGAACTGTGAACACGAACGATAGGGGACACGAACGATCGGGGACGTGCACTCCTCCTTCAGGGAATTAAATCCCCTTGACAGAAAACCAGTGCGAGCTGAAAGATGAAACATAATTGAGGCAGTTCACGGCTCGTATAAATGTCAGTCAGACGATCCGGAGGAATGTGCGCGTTTCTCTTGGCGTGCCGTCCAACATTGACGCAGGGGAAATTATGCATGGGGAGTGGAGAAAATAGGCTCCATGGCAGCTTGTTTGCACATGTACGAGGACAGATGAGATCCAAATGGTAAAAGTAAATTAGTGATGCACTTATAGAAGTTCCTCACATGTAATAGTTTTGGTTCAAGCTTTGCCATGTTTATGCTTTCTGAGGATTATGATGGAAAAATATGATAACATTCTGTAAACCCCGAACCAAAGTAATACTTTACGACTGGCAGACACAATGAGTAACAAGCATGATTAAGGAAATGACTCAAACTGGAGAAAGTTCATTTTTATTACAGCGCAGAGCAGAATGTGGTCATTGAGTGACTCAAATTGAATCTGTCTGTAGATTATTGTGTCATTATAATCAGAAAATAGGAATTAAATCTGCCTTTTGAGAGATTGTTCACACCTCATGCTGCTTTATTAATGAGAAGGTAAATGAGAAGATTGATACGACTAATCTTCTCATCTTACTCTGAGCAAGAAACCCAAAAGCGTGGTTCCCCAAAAGTGGAATTATCACTTCCCTGACACAGTCAGTGTGTCATGGGGAGGTTTTGAAAGTAATAAGAATGGCTGATAGTTGACACATGGAAATACAGGACTGTCTCAGAAAATTAGAATATTGTGATGAAGTTCTTTATTTTCTGTAATGCAATTAAAAAAACAAAAATGTCATGCATTCTGGATTCATTACAAATCAACTGAAATATTGCAAGCCTTTTATTCTGATTTATTGCTGATTATGATTTACAGCTTAAGAAAACTCAAATATCCTATCTCTAAATATTAGAATATCATGAAAAAGTATACTAGTAGGGTATTAAACAAATCACTTGAATTGTCTAATTAACTCGAAACACCTGCAAGGGTTTCCTGAGCCTTGACAAACACTCAGCTGTTATAAATCTTTTTTTTACTTGGTCTGAGGAAATATTAAAATTTTATGAGATAGGATTTTAGAGTTTTCTTAAGCTGTAAGCCATAATCAGCAATATTAAAAGAATAAAAGGCTTGCAATATTTCAGTTGATTTGTAATGAATCCAGAATGCATGACATTTTTGTTTTTTTAATTGCATTACAGAAAATAAAGAACTTTATCACAATATTCTAATTTTCTGAGACAGTCCTGTATAACAATCTCTGTGATCATTTGGCCTTTTTTAAATTTCTTAATCCTCTTCATCATGTGTCACATCCTCTAAATTAAATGCCCGTGGACAAAGGAAACTTTTTGGGATTCCCATTAAGATCATTTGCGTCCCGGCAAGCAGAGGAACGTAACCAAAACCACTCGCATCAACATTCAGTGAGCACTCGCTTTTAAATCCGAGAAATCTGGGATACGCATTGCTTTTTTTGGATAGATAAATAAGGATGTGAGAAGTCCGTTGGAATGAAAATTGGCCAGGGGCCAAGGTGGTCTTGAGGGCTGCGTCAGTTGAGTGAATTTCTCAGGCCAGACAGGAAGAGGGTCTTAAAAATATATATTTGATTTAAAAAAGATTTGATCTCGTGTCATGATGTGAGTGTATTTCGGAGCCTGTTGAGGCCACAGTGAGCATTTTGGAAGTATATTTTTAAACGTTTTAGATTTAGGACTGAATCAGTATCTCATGTTAATACTCTCGGGAAAACTGTTGCATATTTCCCATAATATAATCTTTAAAAAATGTTGTTATTCTGCATTGACGGATAGGGGGGAGGGGGGGGTCTCCCTCTTCCCGATGCAACAGCCAGATTGAGAATTAAATAGAATTCCCAGAACTGAGTTGCTGTTATTGTGATTTTCATCGTTTAGTTGTTGAGTCGTAGAACTTGCGGTGAGAAAGTAAATGCGGTCGCACAGAAGCAGCTCGGTCCGTTGTTCAAGGAAAATAAAAATATAGAAAATCTGAGGAATTCACATTGGTTTTGGTTTCTTGGAACCGGTGAGCCTTTCTCCCGAGGCCTCGTCTGTTTTGCTGTTGTTGGCTGCAGGTCTGAATGTTGAGTGGTCTGCCAGCGGGATTGTCCAACAATCCGAAATCCTGGTTCTTCCATTACTTTACACACCAAAACACATTTAGTGCCAACAAGATCCTCTGCGCCTCACACAGTCTGTGCTCATCTGCTTTTTAGCACGCCATCAAATCAAATAGACTCTGAAGGGTCATTAAATTGAGTAATGTAAAATAATATATTTGTTAATATGAGCATGTGATTCTGGCCGCTTTCAGCTTCTGGCCTCTCGCTTAAATATGAAAATGTGTTTTTTAGTTTGGTTATACCATATGCCGATATAGCCTATCTTTCTTATTCTTTTTCACACTATGTGTCATACTCATGTGTGCTTAAGCTTCCCAGGTAATTACTTCTTGAGGTCATTTGAGGTTTATGGTTCTGGAAACAAGGTTTTATGCTCCTCTGGGGGTGAGAGCCAATCGCAATGCCTCATGGAGGATGTATGTCTCCCAGGGGAGGAACTTTACATATTTTTTAGGGGGCAGTTTTTTCCCCCACTGCCTGAAATCCAGGGGCCTTTAAAAAGTAATTGGGGGCACTTTTTGAAACTTGTGTAATAACATTTAACCTTTGTTGAGAAATAATAAAGATACTTATTTATGCTTTCAGTATATGAGCAATTATCATAAACATGGTAATAATAAGACTATTGTGCAGTAGTCTACAGATTCAAAGTGTTTGCTTAGATTTTTTAACAGAAAACAAACAGAAAACATAAATCAGACAATCATATTAAATTCTATTCATATTTCTTTGTAGTTATGTATTGTTGTTACATTTTTTTATACAATTATTACAAATTATTTCTTTGTTTTTTATACTTCAAAATTATATTTATTGATTTTGCTTGTCTATCTAGTACGGGCAATACAGATAGGACACACACAACAAAGAAAACCAACTAAACGCTATTAAGTTATTGAATTATGGGGGCATTTTTTGCCCCTCTCCTAGTGATGTCAGGGGCAAAATGATATTTCTTCGGGGCAGTTTTTCCCTTTGCCCTCGTGTATCTCCGACGCTGATGTCCCCCTGTATTTTTTTCGTTTCAACTAAATTTGAAGAATGCTGCTATCCAAATTACCCTTTCATCTTTTTATATGACAGGAACACAATTAGCAACGTGCCATTTCTTTGTTGTTATTTCATGCCCCGAAGATATGAACCCGTGTTTACCCGACGACTCCCAGAGATCCGCCCTGCGGCGTGTCGAAAGCTACCAGGCAATCCCACTGTCAGTAGCGCAGCACATAATCATTTATCACGGCCTGCTGAATTACCAAATGATGACATAACGACGACAGATTCACCTCGTGCTGCTGGCGTGCCGGGAACTCGTGATTTCCCTGGTGACCGGTAGCAGCTCGTCCTCCTTGCGAGCGAACAGCTGGGCCCATCTCACTGCGTCTGTTACGCTTTAAAGAAGTAGAAACATCATCATCCGAGAATATGGATCTCTTCGAAAGAGCACGAATACGTACTCAAAGCTAATTTAAACTAGAAGGGGCACTCAGTAGAGCGCATACCTTCGCATATCACAAGACTGGGCATTGAATTATGAACATTTTGGCATTAGTTGCATGCCAATTGGATAGAAATTGACCACGCTAAAGAAATGATGACTCACTCATGAACTCAATTAATTTGTTTCATCCAATCCATTGCAAAATTATATTATACTCCAACTCAAATTTGCAACACAGCACAATACAAATTACAATGCAATTCAATCACTCATTTCAATCAAAATAAAATAAAATAAAAATAAATTAAATATTAAATTAATAATGTCCATTGTAAAATATGTCCAAAACTAACTAACTAAGAAAATATGCAAACTCCACAGAAGGAAAGAAGGAAACCCCCAACTGAATTGAACCAGACCTTTGACTTTGGTTTTTGAGTGTGCACCACACTACCACCCTTAACACAGCCAAAGTGTCTTCACCTTGTAAACAACTGATTTTCAGCTGGCGCAGGCGCATCCTCAATGAAACACATTTTTTTTTATTTTTTATTTTGAGATGATATGCTAAATCTAATAATAATAAAAAAAAAGAATTCAATTTTTTGTGTTCCACCATATAAATATAAATATTAATTTATATATTTATTTTTATGTATCAAAAATTTAAAACAAATCCCCTCCCTAAAAGGCTTGAATCGTTTTGTGAGTGTGTAACCTATAAATCTAATAAATGAAAGTATTCATACATTTTGTGTTTTACCATTCAAAAAAAATATAAATATTTTTTTTAATTTTATTTAATTTAATGTCAAACAATATTTAATGTGTGTCCCTCTAGAAAGAAGGGCTTGAATCGTTTTTTTGAGTGTATGGTAAAAAGAAGATTTTGACCTTTTCATGACCTTGACCGTGACCTTTGACCCGATCGATCGCAAAATCTAATCAAATGGTCCCTGGATAATAAACAATCATCCCA
The DNA here is from genome assembly GCF_029220125.1 of Pseudoliparis swirei. Taxonomy (NCBI): domain Eukaryota; kingdom Metazoa; phylum Chordata; class Actinopteri; order Perciformes; family Liparidae; genus Pseudoliparis; species Pseudoliparis swirei. Next base: position 25,420,149 of record NC_079405.1, on the reverse strand, counting down.
CCAAATTTCATGCGATTCGGTTTAATACTTTTTGAGTTATGCGAGTAGCACGCATACAAATAAATAAATAAATACATAAATAAATACACGGCGATCAAAACATAACCTTCCACATTTTCAATGCGAAGGTAATGAATACAAAATACAAGGTCCTCTTCACTGACTCTTTCTCCACGACATCTGAGCAAGCAGTTGAAACATCGTTGGGTTATTTTTCTTGCTTCTCTGTAACCTAAAAGCCAATCGTAGACTCTGATGTCAGCCTCGTTCAAACAGGTCTCATATTTTCTGCCACAGATTCCTTCTCATTGTCTCATTGTCTTGCTGCCCCTTGTCTTGGTACTAGAGCATGGAGAACAACGCCACATGCAGAGACCATCCGACCATGCTGTCGAAGCCCTACTACAGAGTGGATCTCTTCAACAGGCAGATGACGGACGTCCTGCTCACATCCTTGCTGGTCACAACCATCGAGAACAAGACCGTGGCCCATATTGGCACTTCGACTGGGCGCCTGCTGCAGGTACACGGGCCATGCTTATGTATCTGTCCTCACGGGACTCTTGTATACACGGTCCACTCACTTATAACCGTACGTTGTGTTCTGTGTTGACAGCTTGTATTGACGAGATCCAGCCCTCTCATCTTTGCCAATTACTCCTTGGTGGAGAACCAGAGGGTCACGTCCATCGCCGCTGTTTCCTCGTCAGAGTATCTTCTCTTTGTGGTTGGAGACAAGGTACAAGAGCGCTCGCATGAAATGGGATTCATATCAATGTAGACGTGTCGAATGGCTCTGTGGATATTACTGTCATTTGATCACGAGGCTCATGGGGCTGCCATTGGCCCTATGATGTGTTCCTGCCCTCTGCCCAGTGCATGCTGGGATAGGTTGCACCATGTGTCCCCCTGAGAATGAACAAGGGGCTAAAGCAGATGGATAAACTTGATGTGACTTTGCGGCATGGTCAATATATCAGTAATCACATGGGTTTTTTGGACCATTACCGTGTGTTATTTGGATTGGAGAAGTGTGTTGGACTTCCTCTCAGCACCAGGAGCTGTCTGCTGAACGAGGCCCAGTATCAGTTTTCATGTTATAGCAATACCCACATTAATAATGAAGTAGTACAAGGCCATACGAGTGAATATGTGACCTTTTAAATGCCTTTGGTTTCAGATGATCCAGGTGCCCCAGAGAGGGCCGGGCTGTCAACACTTCCTGACTTGTGCCATGTGCCTGACAGCCCCGAAGTTTATGGGCTGTGGCTGGTGCTCCGGAGTGTGCTCCTGGGAGAGCGAGTGTCCCAGCCGCTGGAGGAACGAGTCCTGCCAGCCGGGGATCACTGGGGTGAGGTTTGTCTTCCGTAATCCGGGATACACACGTCTCTCCGTGCAACGAGTGAAAACATTTCATTTCGAGGTGGCACTGTTGCGTGCTCTGCTTTATCGACACAGTTCTTCCCGCGGACCGCTCCTCCCGACGGTCAAACGGAGCTGACGGTGTGCGGCTGGGAGTTCCAGTCCCCCGTGAGACCCGCCATCACCTCCAGAACCCACCAGGTCCGACTGGGACAGACTCCGTGCACTGTGCTTCCGGTCAAAAGCAATAACACACAGTGAGTATCCGTGCAGGCCCAGGCTACGGGTCCAAGTCCGATCCGTTGGAGAAATGTTGGATTTTTCTCTGAGAAATTGAGAATGCACGAAAAGACCACGACTGTTCTGCTCTGGGATCTCGTCTATTGAGACGTCTGTTTGTGGAGGAAAATGAGATGAGACTTTGAGGGGCTGACATAACTTGAAATGCGCCTTAATATGCTGAAGCTGATGGTAAATGCCGTAAATATTAACCTTCCTTAGTGTGGCTAAAAGGGTTACACATTTATTTTATAGAATCACCAACAAACTTATTCTATAAAAACAGTGCGAGTGGGTTGATGACACTAACGCTAACACATGGAGTTTCAAATTCCAACAGATTTAATTCACCCTGAAATTGCATTTGTCCCTGTTGCTGCCGTCACTGTCACTCACACATGTGTTTTTGTGGCGCTGCTCCTCAGCTTGGTGTGTAAGATTCGCTCGGGGTCCGCTGAGCTGTCCAAACCCGTTCACATTACAGTGGAGGTGCATGAGGGCAAAGTGGAGGGACGCTACTCTATTGACGGGAAGGCAGAAATGCCAGGATTCATATTTGTGGTAATCTTTTGCTGCTTATCGTCTACTAATATCCTCAGTACACAACACACACGCTGGAAATACTTTGAAATGCGAGGGCACCCGCTTTTTTGTTTGTTGTTTGTTTACCAAAATACTTCAATGAACTGTCCCTCCAGATTCCCAACATCACAGAAATCCAACCCAACTATGGGCCTCGTGTTGGGGGCACGCTCATCACGGTGACTGGGCCGCACTTGGATGCTGGGAAGACCAGGAAAGTCACTCTCAACGACATGCCCTGTCCTATAAAGAGGTCTGGAAACACATCTGTCCCCATCGGTTTTCATCACACTACCCTCACATTGTGTGTGGAATAATGATGGTTTGAGAAACCACAGGCTGACCCCCCGAGGTGGGACTTGGCATCCAAAGACTGAGACTCAGAGATGAGCTAGATAAGATTAGATTAAATAAAATAAGATAATCCTTTATTGGTCACTTAGTGGGGAAATTGCAGGATTACAGCAGCAGGTGCACAGGAGTGAGCAGTAATACAAATCCATGTAAATAAATAAATAAAATACAGAAAGAAAAATACAATGCAACTATTATTATAATAGTAATAATAATATTAATAATAATTATAATTAATAATATTAATAATAATAATTATTAATATTATTATTATTATTATTATTATCCACCATGTACAGTTAAAACATCAATGCCACCATTTGATGCACTGTACCAGAGTTTAGCTTCAGCTCATTTGCATCTGTAGTCCCTTGACAGACCTTACAACATAAGACAACTAGAATGGGCACTCGGTAGAGCGCATACCTTCGCATATCACAAGATTGGGCATTGAATTATGAACATTTTGGCATTAGTTGCATGCCAATTGGATAAAAATTGACCGTGCTATGGTAAAAAGAAGATTTTGACCTTTTCATGACCTTGAGCTTGACCTTTGACCCGATCGATCCCAAAGTCTAATCAAATGGTCCCCGGATAATAACCAATCATCCCACCAAATTTCATGCGATTCGGTTTACAACTTTCTTTGTTACGCGAATAACACGCATACAAATAAATAAATAAATAAATGGCGATCAAAACATAACCTTCCGCATTTTCAATGTGAAGGTAATAACAAACTATGCTATGTTATTGAACATGCATCATGAAAAAAGCTTTGAAAACTGTTACGGCATGCACTGCTCACACCGCTGTCTCCCTCCAGAGTCACAAAGCCCAAAGGCAATGTGTCCTCCATCATCTGCCTGTCGCAGCCCATCTCAGAGGTGAGGGACGTCCCGCTGAGTGTTTTCATCGACAAGTCTCCCGTCCTCACCACAAAGGTGTTCTACTACAAGGAGAACCCCATGATCACAGCCGTGCTGCCCGACTGCAGCTTTGACAGGTCAGCCAGTGAGAGCTCTGCCTTTTGCTCTCATCCGTCTTTCTCATCTTTTGTTTTTTAACACATCGCGATATTCAGCTGCAACAGGAATCAATCTTGTCTCCCCTGACCATTACGGAGTCGTGCCTCACCGTTTTGTCTGACTCGCAGGGGGTCGAAGATTGTCATCGCGGGGGAGAACCTGGATTCTGTGTACCGCACCATCATCCGCTTCAAACCCAATGAGAGCCACTTGAAACCTGTGTCAAGGGTACAGTGTTCATTCATTGTGATGGACAGTAGACTCACAAAGCATCATTCTGTTCAGTCAGTCTTCAGTTTTCGGAGTTTCTCGATTCCCCTCTGCGGTCATTTTGTTTCCATTGGAGTGTGAGCACACTGTCTTGTTCCAGGAGTGCATCGGTAAGTCCTTGCCCACGAGGATGGAGTGCGTGTCTCCGGCGTTCCCCAGGGATGAGACCGAGGAAGGAGAGCTTTCTTTCGACATGGACGGAGCGCTGGGACTTTGGAACAAAGAGTTCTCCTACCACCCGTATGGCGAGCCCATTCCTTTTGAAATGGAGGGACACGTGCTGAATTTGTACCCCGGGTTCGACGAAGTGTCGCTGCACGTGAGAGATTGCTTTTAATTTAACGACAAAATGAATGCGGATGGGTCATGTTCAGTATAGCTTTTGTGAATATCTCGTGTTTTGTCTCGTGTCTTGATTTGACCTCACACAGCATCAAAAGCTGAATCTGGTGAGCTCCTGTATGACCATCATTATGACGGTGGCGGGCGTTGATTGTGATGCTAAAGTCCTGGATAACGAGATCACCTGCAGGATCCCCAAGAACATGAGCATCACCGGTGAGGGCCTGCCAGTGAAGGTAAAGAGAGGATGACTTACTGACCGCATGTGACTGTCCAGTGATCACTTACCAGGCTTGAAGCTGGCCAAGCAGTCATAAACATAGGCAAATAATGCCAAAAAAAGACATTTCAAAATAAATTGCTAGTAACCACTGTGTCTGATGAACCCTGTTCTTTAGATCTCCATCAACGGGCAGGTCCACAACGTCGGTACGGTGGTGAGGGTCAGCAACCATTACATGGTGGGCATCGTTCTGGGGATCCTGGCGGCTCTGGTGGCCGGGGCGGTGCTGGCCTTCGTCGCTATGAAGCACCTGAGGAAGAAGAAGAAAGGTGGGTGCTCTCCCTTCGGTGGACCTTGGTCAGACCTGTTGGTGCAAACTGGATTCAGCTGTGGGTGGGAATTTAGGGATGTATCACACAAGTCTTTCAACCGGAACATCCCCGGTGTTGCGTGGGATGTACGTGTCCTCGGGTTGATGATTTAAAAAAAGGCTTGTGAAATGTCTTTCAGCCTCCATGGTGGAGAGCCGTTTGACCCACAGCGCTAGCCGCTCCAGTACTAACACCGTGGAGTTGTCGCCCTCTGGGGACTACAGGAGAGGTGACGAGCTGAGCACTCAGCATACTACACTGTTATACTGTATAGTTCATAACTCTCAATGATAAGAAACCCTTCTCTCTCTCTCTCTCTGCACCTTTACCAGCCGTGTCCCTGAGTCCTCCCAGCTACGCTGCATACAGCGTAGATCCGACCTTAACGCCCCTCATGCCTCCGGAGAAGATCTCCATCTCTAGTTTTAGGCCCAAGCTGCTGGAGGAGGTGAAGGATGTTCTCATCCCCGCTGAGATGCTCATTGTGCAGCACCACCGCATCATCGGGAAGGGTGAGGACCCCCATCGTGAAACGAAAATACTTTTAATGGAGCATCGTGTAAGCTTTGTCCTACTTGGAAATATAATTTCTGTGTTACTCTATACTTTTACCCCCCCCCCCCCCCAGGTCATTTTGGCACAGTCTATCACGGCTACTTTAAAGACCCCAACGACAGAGAAATCCACTGTGCTGTCAAGTCTTTAAACAGTGAGGGACATTTAATGTACCTTTTAAAAAAGCAGCTTCTCATCATTGTGATTTCTTTTCGTCCTCCAGATATGAGTCCATCATCTTGATATGTGTGTGTCAACAGGAATAACAGACGTGGAGGAGGTGGAGCAGTTTCTGAAGGAAGGGATCATCATGAAGGGTTTCCACCACATCAATGTGCTGTCTCTGCTGGGCATCCTCCTGCCGCAGGAGGGGCTCCCTCTAGTGGTGCTGCCGTACATGAAACACGGGGACCTGCGACACTTCATACGCTGCGAGAAGAGGGTGTGGCACCTGCATTAAAACTGTGCAAATTAATCATTTGATTTATTGTACAGCCGTTCATGTGTTTGTGGTTCTCCAAAAGTTTAAATTCTGTCTTTTTGTCATGTGTTTGTGGGATTCGTTCAGAACCCCACCGTCAAAGATCTGATTGGCTTCGGGCTGCAGGTGACCAAGGGGATGGAGTATTTGGCTCAGAAGAAGTTTGTGCACCGAGATCTCGCGGCACGCAACTGCATGTGAGTCGCCGAGATACGCGGAGAAATCATCAGTTCGTTCACCTCCATGAGGCCTGAATTTTCTCTTTGATTTAGTTTCAGTCGATGTTTCGTTGGTACACATTTCGGGGGAGTTGCATTGTTACATCAGAACTATAAATGTTGCTTTTCATGTTTTGAGGCTGGACGAGTCGTATACAGTCAAGGTGGCAGACTTTGGCATGGCCAGAGATGTGTTCGATAAGGAGTACTACAGTGTTCAGGACCACAGGAAGGCCAAGCTGCCCGTCAAGTGGATGGCCATCGAGAGTCTGCAGACACAGAAATTCACCTCCAAGTCCGATGTGGTGAGCAGATTCTAGGGCTGGGAATAAATATTTGAGGAATGATTCATGTCTTATATGTAGATTGTGAAAAATCAGTGCTTATGTGTCTGGTAAACTCAATTTAGTGGTTTAATGTCCATTATCAGCACGTTAACACATATCAATAATACATGTATGGCCATCTGATGTCCTCTACATCTATCCAAGGGGTTGCAATTTAAATGTTAGGGGTCACACAATGATTATTTCTGATTTGGCTACAAACAAAGATATAACAAAGTAATGATGTGGAGTCGCATGTAGACATGGCTTTGGTTTTATGGGGTCACAAGCCAATGAGTTTGGTAAACAACAAATGATTGCCTCATGGTTGTGTCATTTTACAGCAAAAATACTGTATAATTGCATTCACTACAATATTCTAAGTAACCTTTGCCTCTGCTGATGCAGTGGTCCTTTGGCGTGCTGTTGTGGGAGATGCTGACCAGAGGAGCGAGCCCCTACCCCGAGGTGGACCCGTATGACATAACAAATTACTTACTGAAGGGCAGGAGGCTTCCTCAGCCCCAGTACTGCCCGGGCCCTTTGTAAGTAGTGGGATTAATAGCATTATGTTGCACATTTTGAATAATACTTTTGCATACATCCGTTGGAAAACTTCACATAATTGAGGGATGCTTTTGGTACGAATACTCCTCACAAAGATTGACATCAAGACGGAAGAACAAAGTCCGAGTAGGAATAACAAGATGTTCGTACGGTCACTCAGTAGTGTGAGACCCGTAACTTGTCCACTACTTGGTATTCCAACGCAGTTAAACAATGCAGTTTGGGAGTTAATGTGTGTCTCACACACACACACACACACACACATGCACACGCACACACACACACACGGTGGTCTGACTTTACAGCGTAAAGACAACATGTCTTTGCTGTATTAATGATACATCCCTTGGACTGGCGGCTTCTTTGCACAGAAACTTAAAGATTGATGGAGAATAAATCAACTATTCTGTAAAAGTCTCACTAAGGGACACATGTAGAGCACCGACAGGATATTAAAAATCCACCTTCCAGATCGTCTACAGCTCACTAGTTAACATGTTCTACGTCATTTGTTTAATCCAAAGACGTCAGGTGTAGTAACAACAATTTAATATTTTTTATGATGAGGGACCAACCTCCTACTTCTGTAATTTTTAGATATCCCACTAATTACTTTTGCATATAATCCACGTCAGCATGAACCAAAAAGTATAAAGATAACAAAAACCCTCACAGGGTGGGCGGGGGTGCAGGTGGATGGGGTCAAATAACAAAATATCTTTCATCCAGGTAATTATAATGAGGATTTAATGTTGATTCATTCCTCATGTCTTACATAACTTCACTTAATTTCTTAAGACATTTTACAAAACGTTGTATGAGGTTACATTGCTCTGCTGGGAGAACACCAAAAAGTGTTTATAAAGTGATCAAGTCTAAAAATTTAAGAATTTTGGAAATATAAAAGCTAAAGCGAAAGTAATAATACGTTATTTTAATGCAAACTGATAATATACTCAATGAGTTGGCTATTCCCCCTTTTGCTTGGACTGTAAAATTAGCGTCAGAGCCCGTCACTCTTCCTGGGGGATTGTTCCGGCCTGGTCGAGTTAACGTGCAACTCTCAACAGAGATAGGAAAGAAGGGAGATGTCTCACTTGGTTACTTCCATCAGACTCAGACTCTGTCCGCGTTTTGTCTCTCCAGGTATAGCATTATCCTCGAGTGCTGGGACCCCGATCCAGAGCTGAGGCCCAGCTTTGCTACGTTGGAGTTGGCCGTCTCCAGCATCCTGTCCGGCCTGGAGGGAGAGCACTACATCAGTCTGAACGTCACCTACGTCAACCTGGACCAGCCGCGGCCCTACCCGGCCCTCACGGAGTCCGCGGACGAAAACGACTCCACAGACGTTGAAGACTCCGGCTCAGTCTCTTCCTGATCCGCTCACCTTTCCTCTCCCACTTTAAAACGGTGTCGGTGCTGACAGCAAGTGCACGAGAAGAAAAAAAAAACTCTACCACGTTTCTTACCAGCAAAGCAGCTGAAACACATCTGCCGCCTGCTGTTCGTTAGCCGGGCATTGGAAGGGCGATAAGAGGCCCTCAGCTAGCACGTAGCGCCACCGCCATGTCGGAGACTTTTTGCAACAATAGCAGAGTGACGTTTGAGCCTTCAGACTCAAAGTCATCTTATAAAAGTATTTCACGGACATTTAGTTTCTACGTTGTCGTTCACCGCTAACTGATGCAGGGCTCTCAAGTGTAACGCGTTGAGCGTGAGACTCACGCATTTCGGTCTTACGTCACGCACTCCCGCCACACATCGTATTTCTCACGCTGAAAAACAACTCTCGGCTATTTAATGTTTTAATGTGCCGCAGCGCGCCAACATGAGCTGGCCTCACCGTGGAGGAATCAAGCGCTCCCCTGGAGTTCTGCTGTGAGGTGCCACTTATCAGCCAATCAAAAAAAAGAAATGGGCTACACAATAGCCAATCAGAAAAAAACCCGTATCTGGGTAAGATTTAATCCAGCAACCAATGAAAATGAAGCATCCTGGAATTGCGCGCGACTGACGGAAATATCCGAAAATTTCGTTCTGCGGGGGGGGGGGGGAATGTCACTCTTGCCTGTCTTCAAAACTTGAGAGCCCTGCTGATGTCACCGACGATGCACGTTTTGTAGCGCTAGCTTGTTAGCTAGAGAGCAAAATAAAACAACGCGTTACATGTCCATTATAAGCGAATACGCATTGCACTGGTTTGTTCACATTGACATGAACTGAAGTTAAATAAAGGCACATGCTAACGTCGGATAGATAACCAAATCTTCGCCGAGCGGACGTGCCAAGCTAGCTTTTGTGTTTGTTCGCTCAGTTCTTCCACGTCCACGTCTGACGGCGTCGGCTACGGCATTGAAAGGTGTCACGATAAGTGCAGCGTCCGTGTAATTTAGTGGCTCATTCGCTTTGTTTTACTTCCTACGACATAGTGTACCGCTACAGCGGCATTTACGCTGAGGCACGACATTCCCACGACATTTGCTTGTAATCCTTTTTGCGATGCGGTTATCGTTCTGTGTACTTTGGACCGCACATGGTCCACCACAACGTCCTGAGGGCGATCGCGACGTCACCCCGTTGCTCGCATGTCCGACACAATGTCTTTGAGATAGTGTTGTGAATTAAAAATATTTATTTGTTTCTAGGTTTGTGCTCATGCTGTGGACTTCAAGTAAACATGAGAATTCAGGCAAACCCCCTGCCACCTGCGGTTGATTTATACGCATCAGTACTGTGCCTTCTCCACTAGAGGGCAGCATTCTGTTAGAAGTCCTCCGCGTGGCCACTGATCCTGAAGGCATCGTTTCTGCCGTAGCATAGCAACGTGAACGTCCCAGGTCTTTGCCCCTATCGCTGAAAAACCGACCAATAATCCCTCTGGATGCCGCATAAAATATTAAAAAGCAGACCAGGGCCGCCCACAAGAGACGCTTGTTGCCCTCCTTCATCTATTCTGCCTGCAGAGGAGCACATGAGTGCATCTTCAGTGAAATGAGTGGAGACCAACAGTCTGTCAGTCACAAATAAAACCAAACAGACGTCTCACCAACATACAGTTGCAACTCCCAGCGACTACCGCCCCCCCCTCAACACCCACACACACACACACACACACACACAACAAAACCGGAGTCAAATAGAAGAAGAGGGAAATAAACATCAAGTTTTCTCTTTTTACATCCAGCCGAGAACAAAAGTAAATCCCGCGTGTGGGGCCTTTGATATAGAGAGAGTGAGCCCAGCTTGCGTTGTCAAAATGTGTGTGTGTGTGTGTGTGTGTGTGAGGCCACATTTTGCAGAGCAGAGCACACAGGATCCACAGAATCAAGGCAGCCATGATCCCCTCCCCCCCCTCTCTCCATTTCTCTTGTTCCCTGTTGTACTATCCGGGCTATAAAAAGTGCAGAACCTGTGATGAGTGCTGCTGTCAGCTGTGTGACCACCTGAAGCTTCGTCTCTTCTCCTGTGCGGGGTTCACCATCGGGGTCCCACACCATAGGCCTTTTTGTAATGAGTCTCAAACTCATTATCATTAATCTTAGATCAGCCAGTGCATGCTGGTTCGTGTTGGGCGTGCTCGCTTTACGTATCCTGCACGTTTTTATAAGGCAGCCTCATTAGAGGGAACAGGAATCGGCGAGGGCGCGAGTGCCGTGTCAAGTTTGGAAAGAGGGAAAAGCAATCTGCGAGCTCGGCTGTCTGAATATGTATTTTTGATTTTTTTTTTAAAGCTAATTATTTCCATTGCTATAAGTGATGATGGCAGACCCTCACGAATAAGTCCCGGGGTCAAACTGGGAGCGATTGGATTCTGTTCGTCAAATCTGGCGTAATAAAAAACTCTATATGGAACAAGTGAAGCAAGACTGTCGTCATATCATATAATAAGAAATAGAGGGGGCTTAATTTTGACACGTTCAGGCATTTTTGCCCTGGTGGTATTACTGTAACCTCATGTACTCGAGAAACGCAGTCTGAATACACTTCCTACTGAATGCATCCATCCTGTGCTATCCATCTGGTGATTACTGGAAGAAAAAAAAATCAACTTTGCACCTTTGGCTAAACCAAATTTACAAGAGACTCAGGAATCATTCAACTGCGCAGCCTTTGGCCCTTCATTTGTTTTTGTCCGATGTTCAGCCATAATTGGTGCATCCTGCAATATTTTCGATGCATGGCTTCCCTGTGTGCTGTGATCAACGACACACCAACAGCTACACAGCTCAAGGTTAATGTTTGTCTGGTCATGGCTGTTCCTCTCAGTTTCGAGCACTATCTTCACATTTCATTGATGCACTTTGCATACATCTTACTTTCAAAGCGCCTCATAATGCGGTTTTAAGTCTTCTTAGAACTTCCGTGGGTGTCATTGATCATTTTTGCTTTGAGTTATTATTGCAGAAGAAAACCTTTTTTTCAAATTATTTTTGGTAAAATGTGTACCTTACGCTGCATCTCAGAATGTCATCTTATTAAAGACTAAAAGGTTGTTCCAATATTAGAATCAGAAAAGCCTAAAATGCCGGATATATTTTTATTTTTACTTAAAAAAAAAAGAAGATTGATTTACAAATTTCCTTCTTCAAATATGAATCCAAAAAGTAGTAGTTGTAAATAAAATTAGCCTCAAAGCCTCCTGCACATACGGCTTGGTTGAGTTCAGTGCAACTCTCACGACAGAGATAGGAAAGAAGTGCGATGTCTCACTTGGTTGATTCCATCATCAGCTCTGGAAAAACAAACAATTGCTGCATCCAGAATGAAGGACGGAAGTAGCTCAGGAGTGAGCCGGGTCTTTCTCATCACCGTGGAGAGAAACGCCTTGAAGCACTGATCGGGCAGGTGTTAGCGGAATGTAACGTTCGTCTTTCAAAATGTCAGGAAAAAATCCAGTAAAACTGCGTCGTGTTTTAACGCGCTGGTATGGGATCTGTGCTCGGTATGAGCCCATACGCAAGTGCAGGAATTAAACTTAAATATTTATTCACATCAAAATGTTTTTTTACGGTGTTCTGTGAAACAACATAAACTGTTGGAGTCATTGCTGCCTTGTTAAATAACTTTATATTAACGTAACAAATTAGTTTGAAAGAACGAAAGTTGTTCAAGAGAAGTCAAGAATAGATTTCAAGAAGGTGAAGGACAAACCATTGTGTGAAAAGTGTGAAAGGGCTTTTCTTCTTCAAATAATATACCAAACAAAACTTTGCCCACGACTGGAAAAAAAATGAGAAAAAAATGTAAACTCAAGCAAATTCAGTCCGCTCCAAAGTTGGAGTAAATTATATATTCCTTGTGGTGATTAATTTATTTTACAAGCGCCTCCTTCAGCCGTTTTTAACTCATCTCTTCTCTTTCACTGCAAATCAAAATAATTGAAAATAAGATTGGATTGCACCCTCGTATACTTCTCCACACTTGGTGTGGGCTTCTCAGCGATGTGCTGATCGGATATGGAATGGAGGGGATCAATGATTTCCTGCCGCCATTAATCTCCATCAAGCTGAGGTATGCTTCTCGGGTCTCCCTCGGGACTCGTGGATTGTCAACAGGACAGCGGAGAACATTCACACTTCGTTGCCAGAGGGACGAGGAGTGTAGTAAATCACTCAAGTGGGAACTGTTCATTAAAGTGGTCTCGGGTCCCACCTGGAAAAACCCGGAATGACAGAATCATATGATAAATGCATATTGGACATTTTGGTTTCACCAACAACAACACAAGTATTCATATATTCTCATGTGTGGTGTGACAGTCCACTCAGCCGGAGAAACACAAGAAATAAAAACAATGACAGTGAGGTTAAATTGCTGACCTTCTTTTATTTCTTTTTTAAATTACCATTGAATGGATCCGCTATCGCTTTTGCGACAGATATCCATCGTCTCCAGAGGATGAGACATAATGACATAATGACTGTGATGACCCCGTGACCTTTCCTTTCGCACCATCTACAGAGGTTTTTATTTATCATGTGACCTGTCAATCTCAAGGTAGCCCCGCCCTAAAGCGAAATCCGCTTCATCGTCTATTTGACTCCAAATGGGAACTTCATTTACACATTGAACATCAGGCTGGATTGCGTAATACATGCAAACGAGCAATAGACACACACACACACACACCTCACTCCTCCCTCCCTCCTCCTTTCTCCCTCCTCCCTCCTCCCATGTTGCGTCCATGTTGTATCCTCCACCATTTGAACCCAGTCTAGTCTGTGTGAGTGCGAGTATGTGTGTGTGTAAGTGTGTGTGTTTGTGAGGATGTGTGTGTGCGTGAGTGTGTGTGTGAGTGTTTCAGTGTGTTTCTGTTTGTGAGTGTGTTTGTGTCTGTGTGTGAGGAGTATGTGTGTGTGTGTGAGTGTATGAGTATGTGAGTGTGTGTGTGAGTGTGGGTGTTTGTGTGTGTGAGTTGTTGTGTTTGTGAGTATGTTGTGTGTGTGTGTGTGTTTGCTGTGAGTATGTTTGTGTGTGTGTTTGTATGTGTGAGTTTGTGTTTGTGAGTGTTTGCGAGTGTTTGTGTGAGTGTGTGTGTGTGTGAGTGTGTGTGTGAGTGTGTGTGTGTGTGTGTTTGTGTGTCTGTGGGTGTGTTTGTGTGTGAGTGTGTGTGTGTTTGTATGTGCAGTGTTTGTGAGTGTTTGTGCGAGTGTGTGTGTGTGTGTTTGTATGTGTGAGTTTGTGTTTGTGAGTATGTGTGTGTTTGTGAGTGTTTGTGTGAGTGTGTGTGTGAGTGTGTTTGTGTGTCTGTGTGTGTGTGTGTTTGTGTGTGAGTGTGTTTGTGTTTGTGTGTGTACACTGTAAGTAAAGATTACATGGACCCAGTAGCAGAGATGATATGCTGACCCTCAATTTCCTTGGCGGCCGTGACGACATGTTTCACATTTTCACCTTTTGAACTATCGATTTTAAATGATGGAATTCAAGTAGAAGCTTTACATCATAATCTGGTTTCCCAGGAGGTTCACTTCACCTTCACCTGCACGAGATCATGAAAACCAACAGGAAGAGGATCTAACAACAAGGACAAAACTCCAGCCGGGCCGACCGGCCCAATTCCTATTTACCTTCTGTTCGGCTAATCTGTTATTAATTAATCATATTTCAAATAGATGGCTGCTCTGTGCTAACGCGAGGATGCAATAACTCAGGTAATACACCCGCGGTGACCCTGGGATTTACAAGAGCGAGAAAAGATCAATACACAAGCGTGTGAGTATTACCATCAATATTTAATGTGAGGCACTGACATGCTTCCCTGTGCACAGCCTCTCACGTCTTGGGTGGAAATGGTTATAAGCAGCTTTTTTTTTTACGAGCCAGTCTTATCACCGTGTTCCCAAAAAAATGGCGTGATGGGGTTGCCACACTCTGACTCACACAGGTATCTATCAATACCTATCCATATCTTTTTGCATTCATATTATAATATATTTTTTCCATTAAATGGTATATTTGACACTGAACTAGTTCATCTTTATCTTAGTGATAGTGTCCAAATGAGCATAACATATGACTATGACCCTGAAATGATGTCTCTTGTGTTATCATAGACTGAATGCAGCAAAACTACAGAGAACAATCACTTTCTGATTGAACCAATCTATGAACTGTCAGAAACATTTGATATCCCAAATAAAATATATTGCGGGCCCAAACATACCCTGACATGGCGCTCTCCTTGGGGCTCTTTGAATCCTACAAACGCCCCCGTACCAGACCGAGGCGGACCGGAACAGTGCCGTCCTGCGTGTAAGTGGAGGGTGATGCGGAAATGTACGGTAAATATTCCCGTAGCAAATAAATACGGAGAAAGACATTCGCATAAAACATCAGAGCCTTGGCAACGTATTGAATTAATGATCCTTCGCCCCAAAGCAAAGGATGTCTAGAGACTTCTGTTCTCGGACTACTCCGACTTCGGCTGAAAGCACGCTCATCTTGTCATCTCGTTCGGCCTTATCCTGGAGGCAGAACAGAAAAAAAGAAGAAGAAGAAGAAAAGAAATCCTGCTTATTATCATGAGAATATTATAAAACAGAATGCCAGATAGAGTTATAGTTTGCCAAATGCAAGCGAGTGGCTGAGTGAAAACAAGGCCATAAGATAATGAATCTGTCAACTTAAAGAGGACATCGATTCTCTTCAGACTCGGCCCGTCGGTGTTTAACTCATTACATCCTTCATCGGGGTCAAAGAAAGGTCAAACCTTTTCCCCTCACGCTAAAGCTAATTATCTCCATTAGTTTTCATCCAATCGTTATACCCTCGGGCTCCAACTGCACATATTGGTGTTCTTCAAAATACAGTGACGTCAATATTCCTGCGTTGTCCAGACAGACGAGTATCAAGCCGAACAGCCTCCCCATGAATATCCACCGCGTTAAACATTTAGGCGTTCACCGTCCCAACCAGTTCTTTTTTTTTTGCGAAGTTAAACATCAATATTGTAGTGAGTCATGGAGAATGGCCTCCAGCGGGACAATAGTCTGGTAGCAGCAGCCGACAGCGGAGCTCAATTACGGCGGGCTCTGTGCGAGTCCTCTTCCCAGAGTCTCGTATTGTAGTTCTTCTCCGTACGCGGCAAAATGAAGATGATAAATCCATTATTTCGGACACCCCGTGTCACTAATTTGTGCCCGAGGGCTGCACAGAGGGATAACGCTGGAACTCAATGGGAGGCGAGAGAGCACAGATCTGGCCCACTTGGTAATGGAAGTTCTCAGTTATTCTTTTCACTCGGCGCACTTTATCTTTTGGGGAACTGATGGCGTGATGGAGAGAACAATCCCCTCCAGTAATTATACTTCCATAGCCGTTAATCAGTGGCAGCATGTGGGGAGCCCTTAGACTGGTTTGGCTTGATGGGATTCAGCCTCTCCGAAATGACTTGTTTAACCCTTGTGTTGCCTTCGGGTCATTTTGACCCAATTCAATATTTAACCCTCCTGTCGCCTTCGAGTCAATTTGACCCGATTTAATGTTTAATGTCGGTGTTCTTTCGGGAGTCAACAAACAAACATAAAGTACCTCACACTTAAACTTGGAAAACAATATTAATTCTAATAATTTTCTGGAGATTTTAATAGCTGGGGTCATATTGACCTCAAGGGTAAAATATGTTAGTAAATATAAAGGTAACAGGAGGGTTCAACATTGAATCGGGTCATATTGACCCGAAGGCGACAGGAGGATGAAACATTGAATCGGGTCAAATTGACCCAAAGGCAACACAAGGGTTAAACTGGTGTGATGGGGGCTCAGGAATCTGGATTTGGTTATATGTGGATTAAATATGCAAATCAACATGAATGAATACCATTTTACAATACATCCAAATGTGGTACATGTACTGTAGTCTTTTCATATTTTTCTGCTAATAAAATAATCCACCTGCTCCACCCACCTGCTCTACTCCGCCCACCTGCTTTACTCCACTCACCTGCTCCACTCACCTGCTCTACTCACCTGCTCTACTCCACTCACCTGCTATATTCCACTCACCTGCTCTATTCCACTCACCTGCTCTACTCCACTCACCTGCTCTACTCCACCCACCTGCTCTACTCCACTCACCTGCTCTACTCCACCCACCTGCTCTACTCCACTCACCTGCTCTATTCCACTCACCTGCTCTACTCCACTCACCTGCTCTACTCCACCCACCTGCTCTACTCCACTCACCTGCTCTACTCCACTCACCTGTTCTACTCCACCCACCTGCTCTACTCCACTCACCTGCTATATTCCACTCACCTGCTCTACTCCACTCACCTGCTATATTCCACTCACCTGCTCTACTCCACCCACCTGCTCTACTCCACTCACCTGCTCTATTCCACTCACCTGCTCTACTCCACCCACCTGCTCCACTCACCTGCTCCACTCATCTGCTCTACTCCACTCACCTGCTCTACTCCACTCACCTGCTCTATTCCACTCACCTGCTCTACTCCGCCCACCTGCTTTACTCCACTCACCTGCTCCACTCACCTGCTCTACTCCACTCACCTGCTTTACACCAC
Organism: Pseudoliparis swirei; assembly: GCF_029220125.1. Classification (NCBI taxonomy): domain Eukaryota; kingdom Metazoa; phylum Chordata; class Actinopteri; order Perciformes; family Liparidae; genus Pseudoliparis; species Pseudoliparis swirei. Next base: position 25,403,163 of record NC_079405.1, on the reverse strand, counting down.
CCACCTGCTCTCGTTCCCATCAGTCATTTCATCCATTGCTATCCTAACAACATACATTATAGTTGCTTTCAGTCCACTTTTCAAGCTCTGCTTTTACCATTGCGTAACAATGAACATATATAGTATTTTATCCTCTCCGATTACGACTTTGATTCAAAGCAAGGATCTGAGTTATTCCTCACCACTGGATGTGTGCATGTTTTTACGTGTTTGAAGCCAGGACAGCAAACATTAAATATCTCTCGAAATGCGTATTATGTCCGCCTGAGTCAGCATTTCACCACATCTTCTGATGTCCCCCCTCTGAACAGAAAACAAAGTGTGTGTGAGAGTGAGATCTGCATACACACACTGCCAGCGCCAGCTGTATTCATGCATGGAGGCTGTCCTCTCCTCAAATCTCACACATGGGAAGATTTGATGAGTCACTATCTCCTACTCATGCTGTCATATACTTTATCTAGGTCCACCGGTATTCAATATTTTAGAGATCGCATCTGAACAAGTTTCCATTTATCATCAGGTACACTATGTGTCCTCCCCCCCCCCCCTCTCCCACCTCCATGATGAGCTGACTAGTTAACAAGCACACAGGGAACGAGCCTCCTAAAGGAAGCATCAATCATTCAAATCCTCTCCGGTCTCTTATCACGCTCTGCTCACCCACCATAATTAATAACCCACCAATGAGCGCCGCATCCTGCAACAAGAAATCTTTTCTACATACGGCGTGTTATGGTAGCATCACGCCGACGTTCTCCCTCTCAACAGCATGCATTTTTAATCGTGGTATCCGGCCTCGTCAAGTGCTTCTGTCGGAGGGATGAGAGCTCTTACTACGTGGAAATAGATGTGCTGGAACAACTGCCTACCTCTCCTGGATCATCGGTGGAGTGGCAGTGCCGGGTGACGATTACATAAGGCCTATTCACAACGGGCCCTCTCTTTCCCACGTTATGCTCACGAGTCCTTCAAATAATAGAATTGTATGTCTCGAAATGACTGTGAATGTGTTTAGTTATTCAGCGTCGAGTTCTCCCGGCCGAAGCTGTGTTCTCCTGTGCGGTTGATGTTGTGACTGTGGCATATTTAGCATACGGTTTATTTACTTACATAATATTATGATGTTTACATTATTTTTCCTTTTACTGTAAATGTGCAATGACACAGTAACTCCTTTAACATAATTTGCTGAAGTGATATTGAAATATAATTCACAAAACTGTGTTTTCTTGTGGTCTTTGACACGTTTGAGTTTCAAGCTCCAGATTCAAGCTCCAGATTTAAACTCTAGTTTCAAGCTCTAGTTTCAAGCTCTAGTATTAAGCTCTAGTTTCAAGCTCTAGTTTCAACCTCCAGTTTCAAGCTCCAGTGTTAAGCTCGAGTTTTAAGCTCTAGTTTCAAGCTCCATTGTTAAGCTCTAGTTTCAAGCTCTAGTTTTAAGCTCTAGTTTCAAGCTCTAGTATTAAACTCTAGTTTCAAGCTCTAGTTTCAAGCTCTAGTATTAAACTCTAGTTTCAAGCTCCAGTTTCAAGCATATATTTCAAGCTCCATTGTTAAGCTCTAGTTTCAAGCTGTAGTTTCAAGCTGTAGTTTCAAGCTCTAGTTTCAAGCGTCAAGCTCCCTATACGATTATAATAGCAAAACATCTTCTCGTGGCTGAATATTATTGAAGTGTATCTTCACCCCCAGACCCAAAGTCCACCCAATGCATCATTTTTAATAAATAAAAAATTCAAAAAAGTGATCAAGGAGCTTCGAGATGAAACCATATACCCTTCAATCTTTCATATATTCCTTGTTGTGTGGTGAAGGACATAAACTGACCCACATGGACCCGAGCTGTTGCCTGGCAATGCAATTCATGCAGAGTTGTGGCATGAGCTGATTATCTGAGAGTACGCTGTCACGTGAGTCATGTGATCCATTGTTAATGTTGGTGAAAGAGGCTTTTGAGTATTTCAAAGTCTTCCCTTTTGATGGTGGAAAGCTTGTTTGCCTCTTGTCTGCTAAGCTAGTGGCTGAACACATGAAACTGCGTATTGATATTGTCAATAAGACAGCAAACAAGCAGATTTCCCAAATCACAAGAGTGATTTTTTCGGATGCGATTAAACTTGGAAGCAAATTCAGTGCAAGTCCCAAATGGTCGTCACTGAGGCGGTCCCACATTACCAAGTAGAATCAAGTGGGTCATTGCAGAGCGGTCATTACGTCAACTGTCAATTACTTATGTTTGTTTGTGAGTGTTCCCTCAACCGTAAACGTTTACAGTTGGACCCACAGTGTCTGCTGCCAACGGTTAAACATGGCGCTGAATCTGTAATGATAAGCGGAGCCATCCAGCGAGTCATTACGTCTCGTAATTACACCGCTTACTTGTATATCAGCAGAGGAATATGAGGCCATTTTTTACACAACCAGTAGCACCCCAGGGTGCAAACACTTCCCCCTCATGATGGTTCCATCTTTCAGAGGATAATGCTCCCATACAAACGGTTCAGAAGTGGTTTCCGGGAACACCGCAGTGACGGATGTGGTGGGTTTTCTTCTGGATGAAAAGGTTACACACAGTGCAGGATGTTGTGTGACAGCTGCACAGACTGAAGCTTTTTCTGAGGGGGGGAATGCATCCACTTTCTCAGTTGATAATATGTTACATCGTCAAGGCCAAACACAAAAAATCCCAAATTAAAATGGCCAATAATTCAAAATTGTCACTTTACTTTTGGGGAATTTTGGTTACTCTAATTGTATAGATTTAAGTATGTTTTAATCATGTGATTTAAAGGGTCTTTGAGTACCTTGAAAAGCGCTCTATAAATTAAAAGCATTACATATTATTATTATTATTATTATTTTGCTTGCTATCCGACGATGCATTTTCTTTTCTACAGTATTTTATTTTAACTTTACAGTGGACACATTTGACCACCACTGTGTGTGATTTCATATCCTCTGTACCAAAACCAAATTATTATAATAAAAAAAAAAAAACGTATTCCTCACAAACATAAGGAGATGGCTACAGGGAGCAACATAAAAAGCTAAGGTAGTCAAATGACAGTTAGAGTTCACTGGGAGATAATATTGTCCCAAAAACAGGGCGTATTGAAAAGGACTCACCGGGAAGCATTTGGTGCCTCAGTCAATGCAGCGGGAGTCATGGCAACAGATGATGGATGGAGACAGGCAGCATGAACTGGAAGATGAAGACAATGACCTGTCAAAGGGCTCTGGATTGTTTGATGTCAACAGCAATGAGCAACCAATGACCAAACATCTTCTCTTTCTTTTACAAATTCCTTACGTTCTTTGACATTGAAGGTGGTTTGACCTTTGACCTCACACAAAAAAAGCCGTCTGCATCGTCAAAGCTTCGAGGAAGGACCATGTACATATTATCAATGCTCTTTCTGCTCGTTGGAAGCAACAGTGCTCGCCCACGTCTCTGTAAAAAAAAAAAAAGAAGCATTTGTGATTCATCTATACACGAGATTAGATATACACGGCTTCCACGCTTTAAAAACAATTAGCACTCATCTCCAAAACTAATGAAAACCTGAAGCACCTCAATCCCGGCAACGTCAATTTGCATAATAATTACAACATGGCAAAGACAGTGGGGGAGGACGGCACAACAAACCCCTGCCATCTAAATAAGTATAATTCAGCGTACAGTAAAAATAGCGGTGTCTTCTTCCCATAAATCAGGCCTCCGTATTTCATCTTATTATTATGTCACAGAGGAGTTTACTCCAGAGATCTTGTGTTGCACTTAAAGGTGACTGAATGTATCGACGCATTGCTTTTGCTTTTTAATGATTGTAAGACTGAATAAAGACAGAGTTGTCGTTCCTTAATTTCACATTACACCAATATTCATTTAATATTTCTTCAGGGAGTGCAGTTAGTGACCGTGTGGGCTCTGCGGTAGCCTAGCTCGGTGGGGACTTCTCTATGTAGACGGCCAAATGTAGATGACATGCTGTCAGGTCCACATATTCCTCTAGCTGAGGCACAATAGAAGCAGACAATGGAAAAAAACACAGATTAAACATCAGCAGTAAATGTCAAATGTTGTTGGACGTGATGAATCACAGAGCGATGGCTTCTTTCCAACTCGCCATTTGCCAAGTGAGAAGAGGACATTGTTGTCAGATTGAACAATTCTCCCTCCTGGGAATCAAGAGGATCAGAATTTTATTTGCAACAACCAGAAAAGCTCATTTCACTGTCACCATACAGTCTTTCCCCCCTTTTCAATCTATTCTAACACAATATATTCAGAGATTTACCCCTTGTGAAATGTTTTTTTTCTGCCAAGTACCCCGTGACCAGTGCAAAGCATTTTTGGTTGAAAAGAATATGTAATACACAGCGCTGTGCCATCAGAGTCTGGTTTAATATAGAATATATACCTGCCCTTTATGAACTTACACGGATATTGTTTTGAATATTTATTTAATAACTATTTTGAAAGAATTTTTTAATGGATGCTCATTTTAAATATATCTTTTTTTAAATCTCACGTACCCCCTGGAGTGCCTTCACATAGCCCAGGGGGAACACGTACCCCCATTTTTTAAATTAAAAATCTCTTTTTCAACGGTGACCTGGACAAAACGGGGCTACAACATATGAAACACATAGTTACAAACAAAAAATACAGAAGAAGACAAGTTAAAAGAAACTAAAAGTTACTGTAAGACACGGTGACATAACAGAGTTAATTTAAGAAACATTTACATTTTTGGGAAGCTGCCTCCATTTCTTTCATTTTATATTTAAAAGCAGAAAGTGCTATCAGTGCTTTGAGAACCACTGTTCTCATATATACAATACAACAAGCTCCTGTCTGGTTCTCTGGTGGATGCTGAAAGGCATTCTGGGTACAAATCATGAACAGAAGCCAAACTAGAGGCGGCAGGTTGAGTACAAAAGTGCATTTAAAACCTATTATGTCAGCATAAAAAGGTCTTATATAGATCTATCAACAAATCTGTGACCGCACACGTCGACCAAATCTTTCTGACAGTCAACTGGCGACTTAACCTCGATGTCACCAGATTTTTTTCTGCATCATTTTATGACGATCATCAGCTCTTTAACTGCACAGCAGGACAGCTGCATTCCCCCTGTGGGCGCCGCGTTGGCACCTAATGTTCCAGCTCCACCGACACCTCGCTTCACACTGTCTCACCTCATACCTCCCACTGACAACGCGCCAATCACCACGAAAGGACGAGTAGCTGGGGGGCGCTCAGCCGCCTGCAGCCCATATATATATACATATATATAATAAAAATCCCCCATCATGCCTCATAATCCAGGTTTCAGTCTCCGTCTCTGTTGTACCCGAAGAAAACCGTTGCTAGTTTATTCAGGAGGATTGGTCTGTATGCGTGTGTTTGATCCCATGATTCATCCGGTGTTATTGTTAGAGGAGCCTGTGTACATAGCTCTGGCTTGTAAAGAAATCCCCAATTCCTAAAATTTGTACAGATCATATTGTATTTGAGGATCTGAAGATCTAATTTAGTAGAGGATGGGCAGGCAAAAGTCCTTCGTGGCATCAGATTTATTACGAGTGACTGTAGGTCGGTGGTTAGCAGGTCCTTCTTTCAATCAGGGGGTTGGTGGTTCAATCCCCGTCCTAGCCGATGTGTCCTTGAGCAAGCTCTCTGTAGCTGTGCCTACGGTGTATGAATCTAATATGATAGTAAGTCGTCAGCTAATTGTAATTTAATGTATTATACTTTAATAAGTAGTGCATTTAAAAGTTTCTATACTAGTCAAAAGTACATATTGAGTAAAGTTTTAAGTACTCCTTACTCATTTGGTTTAGTTACTGAAACTCAAGTGTAAGTATACTACACTAAATAAGCATGAGTTAGTACAACTTACAATACATATTCAACTTTACTTGCTTGGAACGAGTTTACTTGATTTCTTTTGCGGCAATCGGTTTGCATGCTTTTTTTAAAGTACGGTTAACTAATCAGATTTTACAGTGTGCACTAATAATTGTTGTCGTCTATCATTATTAATAACAATAGATCAATGACTACTTGAACGTGAAAGGTTGTCTTCATCTTACTCCTACTGGGCTCTGAGGAGCGTTTCAGCCTTTTTCAGCTCGTAGTTTTTGCTTTAATATTTCGGGTTCAGACTCACCGCGTATCCAGCAGCAATCAGCTGTTACAGCTATTTGTTGGCATACATGGAGGTTAATGTAGCTCGTCCCCATGCCCGCAAGTGCCAATGAATAAATACATGCATACAACATTATAAAGATGCTTTAAACGACGATTATGTGTGTGTGTGTGCATTTACTTGTAAAGCTCCATACGATTCATGTTGATGCTCTTTACAGATTAGCCTCACACTGTAAAATGTAATAGTGGTCGACACTTACATTAAATGAGTATACTTTACTCGGCTATCAAAAATATCACTTCTTACTAGTTTTTACCAAGTAACAGTTACTTACAGGTTGAAAATAACCAATTTACTAATTCAGGGCTCTCAAGTTTTGAAGACAGGCAAGCGTGACATTTCCATCAGCACCTGATGCTCACCTGTGCGCGCGCCCCGGCATCGAGCCGAGAAGAGTTGTTGACATTAAATAGCCGAGAGTTTTTTTCAGCGTGAGAAATACGATGTGTGGCGGGAGTGCGTGAGTTAAGACCGAAATGCGTGAGTCTCACGCTCAATGCGTGAGACTTGAGAGCCCTGGTAATTGTTTTGAGTAAAGCTAACTTGATACACTCAAGTAACAAATAACGGCTGGGGTCTAAGCATGCGCAGAAGCCGACAGTCAGTCCATCTTCGCGCTCAAGACACGGTGGCTCGAGCCGACTGGAAGCTGCGCAATAAAGACTTAACCCTTGTGTTGCCTTCGGGTCAATTTGACCCGATTCAATGTTTAATGTCGGTGTTCTTTCGGTAGTCAACAAACAAACATAAAGTACCTCACACTTAAACTTGGAAAACAATATAAATTCTAATAATTTTCTGGAGATTTTAATAGCTGGGGTCATATTGACCTCAAGGGTAAAATATGTTAGTAAATATAAAGGTAACAGGAGGGTTAAACATTGAATCGGGTCATATTGACCCGAAGGCGACAGGAGGGTGAAACATTGAATCGGGTCAAATTGACCCGAAGGCAACACAAGGGTTAAGTTGTGAAAAGTCTCATTTTGTCTTCTGAAGAACAATAAGGTAAGTTATCAAGCAAACAATAACTGTGTGTACAATGTTTAGTGTTTCTTACTGCTGCTAATGTTAGCTAGCGTGAGTTTGCTAAGGTAACTAGCCAAATCTAGCTGACTTAGCGTTAGCTTACACTCACTGCCATTAGCTAGTCTATAAGCAGACTTTGTTCAGGCGTGTTTTGGCGCTATATTCCGCTTATTACATCCAGTCGCGGTTAACGGGCGTGCGGTTGCCAAGAGAGGCGCGCGCGTGCAGTAGCGTAGTTATAACGGGAGAGCCGCACGGGCTCCCCCCGCAATTTCATCGAGCTGAGCCCTGCTAGTCTATTGGCAGACGTTGTTCAGGCGTGTTTTGGCGGTCACCTTAAGATTGACTCCCCCACCCCCCCCCACACACACTGCTCCCGGCGTCGCCTGGCAAACGATTTGAATTGTTCCTGAACGAAAGTTGACGAACGCATTTTGGTCACAGGGCGCGCGACATTGAGCGACACTGGAAAGTCCGAGTTACAAGTGAATGCAGCATGACCGTGCTTTCTGCTGAAGCTCCGTTAGGGTGTGGTTGAAACGTGCGGGTTGCACCCACGTCATTAAGAGACACATTGTACTGTTTGTAAAGCCAACAACTGTTTCCCTGGGTAACTGTTGAAGATGTGCAAGAGGGCTGCAGCAACAGTTCGGTAACTTGTCACTAAAGCCACTGTTAGCGGGGGAGTTATAGTATTTTACACTAGCTAACGCTAAGTGATTGGTGTAAGACGTTAGCCTACATGTGTAACGTTGGTTAGCTAGCAGCGAGCTATATATTGCATGTAAAGGTGGTGGAAGGAAACGATAAAGTCACGGCAGTGAAAGCTAAATGTAGGGGTTTTACACTTCGGTTGGTCTTTGCTACTCCTGTGTATTTAGTTAATGAATGACTAGTGCCGTTGTAACTAAGTCTTTACAACACAACACACTGCCAAAGTTAGTTCGGTAAAGTTGGAAGATTCACAGATTCGGGTTTCCCGGATAAATAACTCATTAGCGAAACGGTGTTAAAACACAAAGGACACGTCTCTGGCAGACAACGAGCTACAACCTTCATTTGACCAAAACGGGTGGTTCTCCGAGCTGGGCGGATAACGTTGGTTTCAATGTGCGGCCAGCTGCGAGAGAAGTGCGCACAGGGGCGCAGGGACTGTCTGCATTGTGGAAAAATACATACCACACAAATATCTAATAGCTTCATTATTCTGAATATTAGCATCACGGAAATGATTTCATACAGTAATCTGAACTGCCATAGTTAATGTCACAAACATGCGATGCAACGTTAATTTATCCAGTGGTGAAAGTCACCATTAAAGCTGCAGTTGCGCGTGCATACCTCTTCAGCCTTAGAGAATGCGCAAATTAATTTGACCTTTTATATGCGCCTCTTGAGCTGTCAGCTACAATAAGATGCCTGTAAAAGATAATCAAGGCGTAATCTCAATCTGCAATTTATCTTAACATGAGACAGGGGATATTGGTGGTCTTGGCTACGCTGGCACTCAGTGGCACCTCAGTGGCAAGTTCAGCGACAACTCACTGGCTGCTCACTCGCACCTCACTGGCAACACACTGTCACCTCACTGGCACCTCACTGGCTATATACCATGATATAATAATAAAAATATATAATTATTTTTTACCATGTCATACTGTTATACCTCCATGAAATTCTCCTTTGAGGAGATGCCCATCAGTTGCCAGCAGTTGCCAGCAGATGCCTAAAATAGCTAGATACACAGATGGATGTGTGTATATATATAATTAATCCTCCCTTTATTGGGCATCCACCAACACAGACAGCGTGCTCCTCTCAGCTCAGCAGCTCGAAAGTCAACAACAACGGTTCCGTCAACCACCGACAGGTTAACCCCGCCTCCCTCTACTCCGCCAATCACAGGCACGCCACCAGCATGCACGGTGCCACACTTTGATTGACAGCCACTTGCTACAATATATTACAAAACAATATTAAATATAGTACAGCAGTAATGACACTATTTATATATATATATATATCCATCTGTGTATCTAGCTATTTTAGCTATCTATTTATCTATCTATCTATCTAGCTAAACCGCAGCTCCTCCATTCTGTGATCATGAAAGTGATTTCTTCCGCTGTCTGGTAAAAAATAATTATATATTTTTATTATTAAGGCTATCTTCTTTGACCTGTATAAACTCCTCAGGAAGTATGACAAGACAGCTATGTTTACTTATGTTTATTTCAATTTTTAAATTTGTTTATGAACATGGCCTCAAATATATGTATGTACATGCATTTACATGTCTACAAATAGTGTGTTTATGTATATACTGTAAGTACAACTTCCTTTTAAATTTCTTTGTCCTTTTCAGAGAAAGTGCTGACGTCAACTGCCGGAGGGAGGGGCCAACACAACATTGAAGGAGCGGTGGCCGGGTCTTTTTACAGAGAGCCAAGTAAGTAAGACAACAAAAATAGTACTGCCAGGTGGTTGAAAAGAGTGTTCAAAGTCATTCTCATGTTAATTTAACTAAACTGGTTGGATGTATTACACTTGCATGGAGCTGCAAATATGAGGGAATAATCCCAACTACCCATATCAACTTAGTTTTTACCTACAAATGAACAGTGTAATGACGTAGCTCTTGTTTGCAGATTTTTTAAACATTTTTTAAATTCTACAATGGTCCAAGCTGATTTAGTCGCTGTATGTTTTTTTGCTGTGTTCTAGGTGTTTGCCGAGTTCAACCGGATCTCCACCACAAACCTGCATAATAACTTCCTTGATGCTCTGGACCGCTTCACATCCCGCTATGTAGCAATCTTCAAGTCCAAAAAAGGAACCGTTGGAGAGACATTGGCTGAGTTATTGCAGCAAATTGATTTGCGGGTAAGTCTGTACTGTCAAACAAACATTCTTATGATACTTGTTTCATTGTCACATTGACGAACAGCTTCGTACTGTCAGATTTTAATGTTGCATAACAATGAACTTTTTTCAAATGATCCACTTCCAGACATCAGATGTGACAGCAATGCAAACCCTCGTACTCCGAGGCCTCCCTGTTCTGCTTGGTGATGACCCAAGTCACTTCTACCACACCTGCTTTGTAAGTTCTTATAATTGCATCTTATCCTCAACATTTGTGTGAAATTGTCATAATTAGCATATTCATTCTTGAGTTATGGCCAGAGTTTTATGTATTGTAAGGTCACAGTGACCTTTGACCACCAAATTTCAACCTTCAATTTGAAGAAATGTTCTCTCCCAAGGTGTATCTAAGATATTATGTTTACTAGAATGGTGTGTATGCGTGTGCGCGCATCTGTGTGTGTGTTTGTGTGGAGCTGTGTGGACACAGTGACAATTAACATTTCCTTGTTGTAATGTTGTTGTTGTTTGGTCTTCCACAGGATCGTGACAGTGGTGATGCCTGGGCACAAGTACCTGTTGGGGTTCTGACTGTCATCGCTGAAGATGTGCTTCTGTCTCCAAATCAACTCCACCTGGACCCAGTGTCGACTGCCATTATTGTTGAGGGAGGTATTGTGATGGATGATCTCCAGAACCTACCTCACACACTTTGCCTCTTGTTTGGGCTATCGTATGCCTTGCACTTGAACTACCCTAAAGCCATGAAGAACACATTCAACTTCATTCAAAGAGTGATGCTTGGCTTGGGCAAGGACAAACTCCCACCAAAGCTGCAGACTCTTAAAAATCTGCTGTTGAGTTAATTGGTCACGTTTACGTTTTTACATTTTGCACTTTCGCATTTTGCACTTGGTAGCTTGTTTGTTCCCGACCAAGTTTGGCCGATAAACTGCTTGTTGTTATTGCAGAATTTATGCAGCTGCCATTTATTTAGGCAGTGTTACATAATAAATAGGGCTGGGCAACGATTATAATTTTTAATCGCGATTAATCGCATGATTTCCCTGATTAATCACGATTAATCGCATTTGTATACGCAAAATCCAATAATTAATTCAAAAGTAGTGTATAGCGCACTTATATTTTAAATGTTCTGCCATATGAATGAAAGTGCCATAACATTTGTTGTCCCTGTTAGAGTGAGACACCAGAAAACACTTTCAGTGCAGTTTGTCAATTCCTAGAACTTGACACTTATTTTAAATGTACTGCCATATGAACTAAAGTGCCATAAAATCTGCCAGGACATTGTCAAACGCTGTTATGCAGAGACACTGTGACAGAACGCTGGAGGCTGTGCGCGAAGCAGGGGTCATGATCAAAAGACAGTCGTCTCGCAGCAGGGATCATCTTTGGTGCTCTATCTGTGCTCAGTGTGGTGACTTTATTTGACACATTCCACTGCTGTGCAATTTCAGTAAAGTGTCCCGCGCACGTTTCAGCATAATGTCTCTCCTCTGTTTTCATCACAGTCAGGGCGTGTGAATGGGGGGGGGGGGGGGGGGTGCTGAGATTAAACATCTCTCTTGTTCTGCCTGTTTTGTGATATACATCCCTAAAAGGTGCCTAATATTTCTAGACTGAAATAATATCGGCATTATAATTATTATAACTATGAGGATTTTTTAGTTGCCTATTTTGTGGAGCCCCTCAGGACTTGGTGCCCTCCGCACAGCGCGTAGTGCACTATGGGAGCGGCGGCACTGGTAGGAGTTTATAGCATGCCGCACAAACAACAATGAACTAGTGTAGGCGGCAAGGTGCTCCGTGTTGCCAGGTTGGAGATGGTGAAGTATCGTACCAAAGGCTCAAAATGGTTGTATTTGGAGGATAATTATCGTGAATCTGGCAACCCTGAGATCGGTCGACCAATGACTGTTCTCTATACCGTCAGAGCTCACGCAAGAAGGTGGAACGTAAGGGAGATACAATTTCCAAAACTTGTAAGGTGTAAATACTAGTTTATGAAAACCCAGAGAAACACAAATATCCGACGAAGCAAAATCCCGACGTTTTTGGAATCCCTGCCGGACGCATTTTTTAGGTCTCAAAAGCAGGACATGTCCGGGGAAAACCGGACGTCTGGTCACCCGATGTCCAGTCGTCCCCAGTGAGAGCAACAGGGTGCACGTTGTGAAGCTGTCGCTTTTGCAGTCCTCTCCTTTTCATACAACTTGTGTATTCTCCGTGTGATGTGTGTTGAGGGCGTCTCATACCTGCCGTCATTTGTTGAGATTCTCCATGTTTGTTAAACCGTGAATGACTTTCTCTTCCGGTTCCGCAGCAATCAGTCGCAGACTTTTACAAAATAATTGAGTTGTTTGAAATAGTAATTTTAAGTAGGCTATACTAGTCAAAAGTACAGCTTGAGTACAGTTTTAAGTACTCCTTACTCATTTGGTTTAGTTACTGAAACTCAAGTGTAAGTATACTACACTTATAAGCATGAGTTAGTACAACTTACAATACATATTCAACTTTACTTGCTTTTAAGGAGTTCACTTTACTTGATGTTTTTAAGGCAATCGGTTTGCATGCTTTTTTTTAAAGAAAGGTTTATTTATCGGATTTTACAGTGGCAGTTTCACAAAAAGGATTCTTGAAAACACTGCAGTTTAAATTTAGAAAATGAGACTCAGCCACGAGGGCTTTAACAATATCAACAGAGAGTTCAGCGCAGGGCTTTTCTGAATATCTACAGTATGTAAAAGTGATGAAATATCCCTGTAACACTCCTAGCTGCTGCAGCTAGTTTCTCATTAACTACACATTACTGTTTCCTCCTCACCAACCGGCACAGATAGTCCTCATTTACATTTCCACTTTCCGACTTTATAAAGCTGTCCTGACAGAAGCTCTCTGCTCACAACTCTTTAAGCGATGTATGAGACAGTAAACAGTGATATTTTTTGTTACGGAGTCTAGACAAAGCAACAGTTATCCTCAATTGGCAGTCCAGCCGGTTCCTCTTGTTAATTCAACGATGCCTCGAGCGATTTGTGAATCTGGCTCCTGATATGTTACTCACAGAGCGCGGGGAGTTGGTGTTCATCTGCCTGCCTGCTTCTCTCTTACATAAGCCAACATCGTTTTCTTTATTATTTGGATTATTGCATTTACTTAAATGTAATATGTCCTGCTCTGCTATTTAATTAGTGTTTAGTAGTACCTACCTACCTACCTACCTACCTACCGACCTACCAAGCTAGTAGCTAAAATAAACAGAAATAATGAAGAAAAACGTGAGCAGGAGGAACTTTGTTTCAATGTAAAAGTCACCTATGGGTGAAGTTAATAAAGAGCAGGAGTAAAGCTGGACTTACCATAAAACTCGTTAAAGGCCTCTCCTTCTTCGAAGAAGCAGCTCACACCGAAGTCGATGATGCGAACTCGCGGCGACTTAACGCACGTCTCAATAAGGAGATTTTCCACCTTAATGTCCCCGTGGAAAATGTGTTTCTGCTGGAGATGAAGTGGCCAAGTTTCTGTTGCTGCTGGTACTTGTCTTTAAAGATGTCTGACGGGTTTAGAATCCGGTACCTCTTTTGAACCGGTCCGTCATCGGCGACCGCCTTCCTCTTAGGGCTTCTCGTGCTCGGAGCCGTCTCGGGTGTGTTTATACTTTCTAGAGATGAGAGAAAAAACATCACAACATGAGTTTACTGACATTCTCAAGGCACGTGCACAGACATACCCACCCACCCACCTACCCACCCACCCACCCACCTACCCACCCACCTACCCCCACCCACCCACCTACCTACCTACCCACCCACCCACCCACCTACCCACCCACCTACCCATCTACCCACCTACCACACCCACCCACCCACCCACCCTACCTACCCACCCATCCACCCACCCCACCCACCCACCCACCCACCCACCCACCCACCCACCCACCCACCTACCTACCCACCCACCCACCCACCCACCCACCCACCCACCCACCACCACCTACCACCCACCCACCCACCCACCCACCCACCCACCACCCACCCACCCACCCACCCACCCACCCACCCACCCACCCACCCACCTACACCCACCCACCCACCACCCACCACCCACCCACCCACCCACCCACCCACCTACCCACCCACCTACCTACCTACCCACCCACCTACCCACCCACCCACCCACCCACCCACCTCCACCCACCCACCCACCCACCCCACCCACCCACCTACCCACCCACCCACCCACCCACCTCCACCCACCCACCCACCTACCCACCCACCCACCTCACCCACCCACCCACCCACCCACCTACCCACCCACCCACCCACCCACCCACCCCACCCACCCACCCACCCACCTACCCACCCCACCCACCCACCCACCTACCCACCCACCCACCCACCTACCTGCCCACCCACCCACCCACCCACCCACCCACCCACCTACCCACCTACCCACCACCCACCCACCCACCCACCTACCCACCCACCTACCCACCCACCTACCCACCACCCACCCACCCACCCACCCACCCACCCACCCACCCCCCACCTACCCACCCACCCATGCCCACCCACCCACCTACCTGCCACCCACCTACCTACCCACCCACCTACCTACCTACCCACCCACCTACCTACCCACCCACCTACCCCTACCTACCCACCCACCTACCCATACCTACCTACCCACCTACCCACCCACCTACCCCACCTACTAATTGCCTGCCTGTCTGCCTGCCTGCCTACCTAATATAATGAGCAGCTGGCACAATATTAAATGGAAAATGAATTTCTCACTGAAACTACGGAACAAATCAAATTAACATTCATGAATGTTGTTTGTCCAGTGAAGCTTTTTTTTCTTCCTTCTCCCTGGTAATGATTTTTCTTTCACATCCACAGGAAATGTTTTTTCTTTTCTTTTTTTTCCACACCCTGCACAGCTCCACGTCTCTCGACTGGATGAGATGGCGATAAACAAAACGAAGGAACAGAACAAACTCCTCCGTCTCGTTTGTATGTGCTTTAACAAGTTGTTGTTGATCTCCTCACGAGCCAATCAAAACTCTCCCTTTATCCCAGCCAGTAAACTCAAACCTGCCACAAGCTGCTGTGTGTTTACTTATCAAACTTGGGGCACCGGCTGCCGTTTCCCGCTGACGGTTCCCTTCCCGGTTCCCGTTCCCTGCCCCCCGTGTCCCGTCGGCGCCCCCTGGACGCTCCCTGCCCCCCGTGTCCCATCGGCGCCACGGCTGCTCAGCTACCTACCTCCCTACCTCCCTACCTGCGCTTATCAGCGATTTATCTGCCTGAAGTAAATGCTTTTTTTATCTGACAAGCTCTTCTTGAGTCTACTCCTCTGTGGCTCCCAGCCTCGCTATCAAAACATGGCTGACTGGTCTAGAATGCTCAACACTCTTTCAGCCACGGGTGATTCTTCAGCTGGTCCAGGTCGAAACGATGATTCGGGTCCGGATATATGCACACCTGAAAGAAATGTTTGCCATCTGTAGAGAAAGAAGAAGAGCGGGTGAGGTCCTGTGATCCAACTCAAATGAACAAACTTTTATCTGCCGACATTATTTGTGTATGTTTTGCTTACATTTGGAGAGCCAACAGGTCTTAGTCAGCTCCTCGAAGGACATGTCCGCTGTATATTTCACTTTTTGTCGCATGTGGAACAGGACCACTCCGATCTGGAATACTGTTGAGGGTCCGGCTTGGTATTCCCCCCGACTTAAAAACTCTGGAGGAACGTGAGTAGCTAAAATAAACAGAAATAATGGAAAAAAAACGTGAGCAGGAGGAACTTTGTTTCAATGTAAAAGTCACCTATGGGTGAAGTTAATAAAGAGCAGGAGTAAAGCTGGACTTCTTACCATAAAACACGTTAAAGGCCTCTCCTTCTTCGTAGAAGCAGCTCACACCGAAGTCGATGATGCGAACTCGCGGCGACGTAACGCACGTCTCAATAAGGAGATTTTCCACCTTAATGTCCCCGTGGAAAATGTTTTTCTGCTGGAGATGAAGTGCTGCATCCACCACCTGCTTGATTATGATCTGAAAGACAAAAAGAGAGTTGAGTGATCAGAGAGAAGGATGCTTTAGCATGTTTTCATGGCTATGAGCTGATTACTGCAGCTTACCTTGGCTTCCGTTTCCTGCAAGTAGCCTCCCTTGAGTTTAATGTAGTCGCCCAGGTCTACGGCCGGGATCGGTCTCTAACACGATGACCAGCTCCTCGTCCACATCATACCAGTCCAGTATGGTAATCATTGCTGAATGCCGCTCTGATTCTTCCGCTAGTTCCTGGAGGATGGCGACCTCCATGGGGACTTGGGTCCCATCACTGTCTTCATGAATGAAAGCCGCTAATTCTTTGTTAGTATGCTTGATGGCGACCTACGAGAAACGAAAAAGACATTTTGGTTAAACTTCCTGACCGTGTGTGTGTGTGTGTCGGTATGTGTGTACAAGAACATGTGAAGAACACTTACAGGCAGATTATCCGCTCTGCGGTAGCCAGCAAACACGCATCCATATCCTCCTTGGCCAAGTTTCTGTTGCTGCAGGTACTTGGCTTTAAAGATGTCTGACGGGTTTAGAATCCGGTACCTCTTTTGAACCGGTCCGTCATCGGCGACCGCCTTCCTCTTAGGGCTTCTCGTGCTCGGAGCCGTCTCGGGTGTGTTTATACTTTCTAGAGATGAGAGAAAAAACATCACAACATGAGTTTACTGACATTCTCAACGAACGAGGACAAAAGGGCCCTCAAACAAAAAAACAAGACGATCATATCATGTCTCTTCAATCATTTATAGCAGAATAATAATTAACATATGGGCATGAAGCTTACCTGTGTCCTCAGAGGTAGACGGCAACTCATTGTCACAGGGGATGGGATCGAGGCTCTTCCTTTTCTTATTCTGTTGGCTTTCCCCATCTTCTGTACGTTTTCTTTTTGATCTTCCAGGGAAGGTAATCTTGTCCCCTGAGCTTGACAGCAAAACATTTTCACAGGGAATAGTCCATTTTCCCTGTCCCCCTGAGGCTTTCTTTTCCTCCCGTTTTCTTTTTCCCTTCTCCAGGGCCCTGGGCTGCTTTCCCCTGTGTCCCTCGGCGCCCCTGTTCCTGCCCCGGTCCCGTCGGCGCCCTGGCGTTCCCTGCCCCCGTGTCCTGGCCGGGCGCCCCTGACGCTCCTGCCCCCGTGTCCCGTCGGCCTGGCGTTCCCTGCCCCCGTGTCCCGTCGGCGCCTGGCCGCCTGCCCCCGTGTCCCGTCGGGCGCCTGGCGTTCCCTGCCCCGTGTCCCGTCGGCGCCCTGGCGCTCCTGCCCCCCGTGTCCCGTCGGCGCCCTGGCCGTTCCCTGCCCCCCGTGTCCCGTCGGCGCCCCCTGGACGCTCCCTCCCCCCGTGTCCCGTCGGCGCCCTGGCCCCCCTCCCCGTGTCCCGTCGGCGCCCCCTGGCCGCTCCTGCCCCGTGTCCCGTCGGCGCCCTGGCCGTTCCCTGCCCTCCGTGTCCCGTCGGCGCCCCCTGGACGCTCCCTGCCCCCTGTGTCCCGTCGGCGCCCCCTGGCCGTTCCCTGCCCCCCGTGTCCCGTCGGCGCCCTGGCCGTTCCCTGCCCCCCGTGTCCCGTCGGCGCCCTGGCCGCTCCCTGCCCCCCGTGTCCCGTCGGCGCCCTGGCGTTCCTCCCCGTGTCCCGTCGGCGCCTTGGCCGTTCCCTCCCCCCGTGTCCCGTCGGCGCCCCCTGGCCGTTCCCTGCCCCCCGTGTCCCGTCGGCGCCCTGGCCGTTCCCTGCCCCCCGTGTCCCGTCGGCGCCCCCTGGACGCTCCCTCCCCCCGTGTCCCGTCGGCGCCCTGGCCGTTCCCTGCCCCCCGTGTCCCGTCGGCGCCCCCTGGCCGTTCCTGCCCCCGTGTCCCGTCGGCCCTGGCGTCCCTGCCCCGTGTCCCGTCGGCGCCCTGGCGTTCCCTGCCCCGTGTCCCGGCCGGGCCCCTGGCCGCTCCCTGCCCCCCGTGTCCCGTCGGCGCCCTGGCCGTTCCCTGCCCCCTGGCGTTCCCTGCCCCCGTGTCCCGTCGGGCGCCTGGCGTTCCCTGCCCCCGTGTCCCGTCGGGCCCTGGCGCTCCCTGCCCCCCGTGTCCCGTCGGCGCCCCCTGGACGCTCCCTGCCCCCTGTGTCCCGTCCGGCGCCTGGCCGCTCCCTGCCCCCCGTGTCCCGTCGGTGCTCCCTGGCCGCTCCCTGCCCCCAGTGTCCCGTCGGTGCTCCCTGGACGCTCCCTGCCCCCCGTGTCCCGTCGGTGCTCCCTGGACGCTCCCTGCCCCCCGTGTCCCGTCGGTGCTCCCTGGCCGCTCCCTGCCCCCCGTGTCCCGTCGGTGCTCCCTGGCCGCTCCCTGCCCCCAGTGTCCCGTCGGTGCTCCCTGGCCGCTCCCTGCCCCCAGTGTCCCGTCGGTGCTCCCTGGCCGCTCCCTGCCCCCAGTGTCCCGTCGGTGCTCCCTGGCCGCTCCCTGCCCCCCGTGTCCCGTCGGTGCTCCCTGGCCGCTCCCTGCCCCCAGTGTCCCGTCGGTGCTCCCTGGCCGCCCTGCCCCCGTGTCCCGTCGGTGCTCCCTGGCCGCTCCCTGCCCCCAGTGTCCCGTCGGTGCTCCCTGGACGCTCCCTGCCGCCCGTGTCCCATCGGCGCCACGGCTGCTCAGCTACCTACCTCCCTACCTCCCTACCGGCGCTTATCAGCGATTTACCTGCCTGAAGTAAATGCTTTTTTTATCTGACAAGCTCTTCTTGAGTCTACTCCTCTGTGGCTCCCAGCCTCGCTATCAAAACATGGCTGACTGGTCTAGAATGCTCAACACTCTTTCAGCCACGGGTGATTCTTCAGCTGGTCCAGGTCGAAACGATGATTCGGGTCCGGATATATGCACGCCTGAAAGAAATTTTTGCCATCTGTAGAGAAAGAAGAAGAGCGGGTGAGGTCCTGTGATCCAACTCAAATGAACAAACTTATCTGCCGACATTATTTGTGTATGTTTTGCTTACATTTGGAGAGCCAACAGGTCTTAGTCAGCTCCTCGAAGGACATGTCCGCTCTATATTTCACTCTTTGTCGCATGTGGAACAGGACCACTCCGATCTGGAATACTGTTGAGGGTCCGGCTTGGTATTCCCCCCGACTTAAAAACTCTGGAGGAACGTGAGTAGCTAAAATAAACAGAAATAATGAAAAAAAACGTGAGCAGGAGGAACTTTGTTTCAATGTAAAAGTCACCTATGGGTGAAGTTAATAAAGAGCAGGAGTAAAGCTGGACTTCTTACCATACAACACGTTAAAGGCCTCTCCTTCTTCATAGAAGCAGCTCACACCGAAGTCGATGACGTGAACTCGCGGCGACGTAACGCACGTCTCAATAAGGAGATTTTCCACCTTAATGTCCCCGTGGAAAATGTTTTTCTGCTGGAGATGAAGTGCTGCATCCACCAACTGCTTGATTATGATCTGAAAGACAAAAAGAGAGTTGAGTGATCAGAGAGAAGGATGCTTTAGCATGTTTTCATGGCTATGAGCTGATTACTGCAGCTTACCTTGGCTTCCGTTTCCTGCAAGTAGCCTCCCTTGAGTTTAATGTAGACGCCCAGGTCTACGGCCGGGATCGGTCTCTCTAACACGATGACCAGCTCCTCGTCCACATCATACCAGTCCAGTATGGTAATCATTGCTGAATGCCGCTCTGATTCTTCTGCTAGTTTCTGTAGGATGGCGACCTCCATGGGGACTTGGTTCCCATCACTGTCTTCATGAATGAAAGCCGCTAATTCTTTGTTAGTATGCTTGATGGCGACCTACGAGAAACGAAAAAGACATTTTGGTTAAACTTCCTGACCGTGTGTGTGTGTGTGTCGGTATGTGTGTACAAGAACATGTGAAGAACACTTACAGGCAGATTATCCGCTCTGCGGTAGCCAGCAAACACGCATCCATATCCTCCTTGGCCAAGTTTCTGTTGCTGCTGGTACTTGGCTTTAAAGATGTCTGACGGGTTTAGAATCCGGTACCTCTTTTGAACCGGTCCGTCATCGGCGACCGCTTTCCTCTTAGGGCTTCTCGTGCTCGGAGCCGTCTCGGGTGTGTTTATACTTTCTAGAGATGAGAGAAAAAAACATCACAACATGAGTTTACTGACATTCTCAACGAATGAGGACGAAAGGTCCCTCAAACAAAAAAACAAGACGATCATTTCATGTCTCTTCAATCATTTATAGCAGAATAATAATTAACATATGGGCATGAAGCTTACCTGTGTCCTCAGAGGTAGACGGCAACTCATTGTCACAGGGGATGGGATCAAGGCTCTTCCTTTTCTTCCTCTGTTGGCTTTCCCCATCTTCTGTACGTTTTCTTTTTGATCTTCCAGGGAAGGTAATCTTGTCCCCTGAGTTTGACAGCAAAACATTTTCACGGGGAATGTAGTCAATTTTCCCATTTTCCTCCCTTTGAAGGCTTTCTTCACCTCCCGTTTTTTCTTTTTTCACTTCTCCAGGGTGGACGACCTTCTCCACACATCTGCAGAGCTTTCCAAATACTTTGCCCATTATAGATGAAGACTGCTGAAGACCGTTGTAACAACTTTAGTCCTTGTTGCTGCAAAACTGGAGTGAGCTACTGTATATCTGAGGGTATATATGTGTGTTTCAAGTGGCTTTGATCGGGTTCCATATGAGGTCACAGTGTGACATCGTGTTCCGAATATGCAAATGAGGGTTTAAATGGTATTCTGTTTACAGTTTAAAAGTAAAGATGGAGGTATCCACTGAATACATTCATAAAATGCATTAAATACTATGTGTACAAGCATACAATGCGTAATACTATCTCTCTGTCATCTGGCTGGCTTTCTTCCAAACTAATCAAATTTAGGCCTACTAAGGTTTTTTATGAATTCATCTTGATCTTAAAGTCAAAACGTTTAAAGTATGAATAAACACAGATTTGTATAATCATAAATTGCAGCGATCTATATTCAATTCAGTTTATTTTGTTTTGAATTGAATATAGATCGCTGCAATTTGAACCAAATGTAATAGTAGCGATTTATTAAAATATGTTAGTGACCCCCGGAGGTCTCTAACAAAACATTGTTTGGTAGTAGACCAAGACTTCTGCAGAAATAGAAGTGATTGCCTTCTGAGACACGATCATCCCCAATTTAAGTTGAGTCCTCAACCTGGCAACCCGGGTGAGCTCTGACTCTCGTGAGGGAGACGACTCTCTCATATGAATTCATCCGGCCTGCGGTCCCCGTTTTAAACGTTAGTCGTTAGTTGCTTTGTATATTTTGATGCTTATGTGTTTGTTACCCAAGTACCATTTTTACGATGTGAGACGGTACCATCTCGGTAGAAAACGTTGAAAAGCTGAAGTATTCAGGTGTTTTTTTGATATATATAGTATTGTTGTACCTTATGAAGGAGTGCTAAGGCTGAAATACTAGAATGCAGATTTCCCTTGTCAGTTGAAATGTTAGCGAAAAGGATGAAATCCTGAAAGGAATCCGGCTCTTTGAAAGATAAATGAAACCAGCAGAGACGGATCTGTTTCCCGTCTCTGGAGCTCGAACTGCAACCGAATTCTGCTTTTGGGCCTCGTTCACGTCCATTTGCTCACTTCAGGAAATTCAGGATTACCCTCAATTATTAGAAAGTTATGATTTGTTTTAAACCACTTTTGTTGACATGTACTGAAGGCAGTGAGTGTGTTCCTGCCATGAGAATCAACTCTGAATCACGCAGCGACAAATAAAGGTGTATGGAGGCCCAGAGGCCCCCACTTTATCAATTAGTAACCAATTGGATTATTTCAGTATTTCATGGTTAAATTTAATAATTTGATCGTATCTATTTATATGATTATTTGTTTTACTTATTCATTCAATATTTAACAATATAAGTTTCCATCGACACACCAAGATGAAAACCAGCCAACGACTGTCATCATGTTCAGCTGCAACGAATATTGATTATGCAATCAGTTTAAAAGAAGAAAATAAATGTAAAGGTGGCCTTCAATGGACACATTTAAAGCCACACTATGACTATATAGTGACTGCACAATAACTAAAAAGAGAGATTCAACTGTAGTGCCTGGCAAACAGTTCACACTGGGTAAATAACAACGCATAAATATTTATGCAACAATTTTGCAAACCAAACGGCGTGTACAGTAATACCCAAAAAAACAGTTAATGGATACATAACGGCACTTCGTTAAAGTTGGGGGACTCACGAGAGTTGCATCCACAGATTTCTTTCACTAGTGGTGGTTCGAGATCACTGAACTGGATACTACTAATTACCCCCAATGCTTTTCAATAGCATCATTTGTTAGATTCTCCTGCCTTATAATACAAGTGTCCTCTTAAAAATCTTAAAGTCTCCAAAAGCCCAATAAAATGCAAAAATAACCCTGACGACATCGCCAGGGTTATTTTCTTCCAGCTCACTCCAGAGCTACAGAATACATTAAACAGCTGTTTTCACGGGCTGAGTAGCACTCCCTGTGAAGAGTACCGTGTTCCTGATGTGTACAATTGGGCGACTCAGTGGGCCCTTTTAAAATGGAGTCATTTGGTGTGCGCGTGAAACGAAACAAAGATCCACATGCACATATTCTCCTATATATTTGTATTGCAAAACATTTAATCGCACTGTGAAGTGCCTGGTTTGTCCCGTTCAGATATCAACATGAAAATAATAACGCTTATTTAAAAAAAAAAAAAAAACATTAACTCAGAAGAAAAGACAGAAAATCCTCCTTGTGACAGGAAGATGGTATTAGGCCCAGGATGTACTTTCTCAGTGATGGAGCGTCCACGGACTAAATCCTGTTTGCCGCATAGAGGAACAAGGCTGCTGGTAATTACATTTGGGATGGGCTCTGTTCCTTGCGGCATACAGAATCTAAGTCGTCAACATTTGTCCGAGGCTGTTTCTGGGGCCGCTGTCGTGGCTGACTTGTAACCAGGGAAGCATCTACACACACACACACACACACACACAAGGTCCACACCATGTGATGGGCCTCTAATGAAGCCCAGCACGAAGCACATGGTCCGATAGTCCTGAGCCGGAGTTGAAACCACAACAGCTTCTTGGCCTGTAAAGATCCAGGGAGAAAATCCAGTCAACAACAACTAAAAGCATAGCAGTGCAGGCTTCTACAAACACAAGCAGAAAACACAGTTCCTGCTTTTTTTTGAGCAGCCCATTGAAACAAAGCAAGTTTAAATTAGCAGTTTATTTTCTTCTATTGGCATCGATCTATCTCCTCTGAACTCCTCAGTTAGCAAATAAAGCTAAGAGCTGTGACTGCAAGGGAACATCTGTTGGCTCAAGAGAACTCATCCAATTACCCACGTAAACATTGCAGCGGTCAAATAAGCAGAGGGGAAATTTACCGATGAGCAGTTACATTGTCGAGGAAATGTGTCACTACAATTTTTTTACTTGGGTTTATTTGATAAGGGACAGTACACATTAATAAAAACATTTCTGTAAATGTGCCAGAGGCTATTTGTCATCTGTAGTTCCAAGAGGCAGATGTCATAAAACAAACCTAAAAACACAAGACTACTCATACAATGTTTGTACAATATTTACACATTCCAATGGGTGCACAAACAATTAATAGTGAGAATAGAGATTATACTCTTTGACATTGTCAAGTACTAACAAGACACGCAACAGGAAGACTCACAAATTCAAAAGGGACAAAGCAAATAAAATAAGGGTTAAGAGTCAATGCTATTTCACGTATTCTTTTATTTTGAAAACCCTGGAAAGGCTCCAGCTGGTAATTTAAGCTGCCTCGGTCTGGAAGAATTACATCTCGGTGAGCTCGATGTCGGCGGAGACAGTGACGTGTCCGCGGCAAAGCAACAACCTACATGGTTGTTGCTGTGGAGATGTTCGAGATCGCAGCGAGAGTGTCGGTACAGTAAATGTCCTTGATTATGTAAATCTATCACATGGCCCCAGCCTCCACGGCACAGCACGATGTGTTTGTCTCCTAAGATGCCCTTATTGCGGTGTGCTTGTTACCAGGGTAACTGCTGTTTACACAATGGGAAATGTGTAGGATGCCAGAAGCAATGCCAGCCTTCGGTTGAGTAAAGATAACCCGGAGCAGGCTTCACATGCACATTGCGACAGATTTGTAAAAAGAAAAAAAAATTAATATGAACTACAAATGGCTGGAGTTATAGGAAAGACATGCAGCCAAGTCAGTTAACTCGCGACAAAACACAGATAAAAACAACAACAACAACATCCTGTTCTGGCTGCTTTCTGTGCGAGGGAGGAATGTTGTGAATAATGAATTGGGAGGAGGAGGAGACGGGATGTTATGTGTGCTTGGACAATCTGAACCCCGGGCACAATTATACACATTCTGAAAGGCTGATGTTACATAAGAGCCATAGGGTCATGAAATGCATTTTCCCCCCAACAAATGTGGACTGAATTGGAAAATGACATCGCAAGCAATAAAGTCCAAGAAGTGGACATGTGACAATATCTGTAGCATTGTTGTCTGTAAGTGGTCATAAATTATGACTGGGGGAAAAGAACAATTGGATTCTAGACTGAAGGAACTGGCTGCATTCAAGAGCAGCTAAAAACCCAAACTATGGTGCAGATTCAAAACGATTACAAATAAAATGACTTTTAACATGTTGCTCATTATTTCCGGAAGCAGCTATAAGTTAATAGTTTTGGCGTGAGGAACAGTTTGACATTTTGGATGATACGTTTATTCACCTTCTGAAAGATAGAAGACAAGATCGATACCACTCGCAAGTTTAGCTCTTAAATGCAGACCTTATGGCCGGTAGCATGTAGACTGGGAAACAGCTAGCCTGGCTCTCGCCAGAGCTCCAACATACACTCCCATTCAAAAGTTTGGGGTCATCCAGACAATTTCGTGTCTTCCATGAAAACTCACTTTTATTTATCAAATGAATTGAAAAATGAATATAAAATATAGTCAAGACATTGACAAGGTTAGAAATAATGATTAATATTTGAAGTATTAATTTTGTTCTTCAAACTTCAAGCTCAAAGGAAGGCCAGTTATAGCTTATATCACCAGCATAACTGTTTTCAGCTGTGCTAACATAATTGCACAAGGGTTTTCTAATCAGACATTAGTCTTCTAAGGCGATGAGCAAACACAATGTACCATTAGAACACTGGAGTGATAGTTGATGGAAATGGGCCTCTATACACCTCTGGAGATATTTCATTAGAAACCAGACACTTCCACCTAGAATAGTCATTTACCACATTAACAATGTATAGTGTGTATTTTTGATTAATGTTATCTTTATTGAAAAAACTGCTTTTCTTTGAAAAATTAAGACATTTCTAAGTGACCCCACACTTTTGAACGGTAGTGTATATATCATCCAGTTACTCAAAAGGGCACAATCTAAAACTTATCTTCGTCAAGGTGAAGTGTGTCGGATCTGGCTGCATCCAAACGCATGAATGGCCCTAATTAGAGTGTTTGGGATGTCTACTACGTAGATATAATTTGCTCATTCCAAGGTAACGAAAACACAACGATTGTTCTTTGAAGGTGATTCTAAATTTTAGACAACATGCTTGTGAAAATAATATTCAATAATAATGCCTATACATGCTCCTAAATGCTACAGAAATATAGTTTTATACAGCGGTAGAAGCTGGGACTATAACAGCAACAACATGGTTTCTTCCTATGACCTATGTACTCTGACCATGGACTGAAAGCCAGTCACAGGCTCTTGTTGTATCAATCATGCCCAACCTGGGTCCCTACGTGTGTCCGTCTGTGTATTGACGAGCTAGAAACAGGACATTTGCTTCAAGTTTGATTAAGCTAGCTGTTACATTTCTCAAAATCCCTGAAACTTCTTTACCACCTTTATAAGTAAAACCTTTACTATTACCTGTTGGTAGATAGGCGTTATCTTCCCTAGTAAAATAGCAACATTGACAGAGGAAACTGTCTTTTTCCCTAACAGACAACCAGATGTAGGCCTAGTCTTATAAGGCTAAGCTTGTCCGTTGCTAACGTTTAGTGCCGGTTAACTGCTTCTGTGATTGCAAGTCAATTTTACTGTAAAGAAGTAACCAAGTACCCATTTTTCTTTTGTAATCTGTGCGAGTTCAAAATGGTGATAGCCTACCAATCAGTGCCAGGTTGAATATAGAAGGACTTTGGAGGCCAAACGGCGTCGTGTCTGAAATGATTGCGATACTTTTGACCCTCGTCTTCACATTTTATGCTGAAACAGTTTCCCCATTCACAGTCTATGTGTTACATTCCCTCTGTGACAACACCGACCACTGCACAACCCACAGCTACTGCAGCTGCCCATGTAATCACGCAGACTCTAGGCCTGAGAACCAAACCAACAAGGAGGTACTTTACCCACAGAGGACGAGTGATTCACTGAATAATTTAGCTCAATCAGGCCAGTTTAAACATTAATGGGAGAGTGGGAGTTCCTCTGGGCACCTCCCTAGTGACATACCGTAGTTGAGGAGACACTAATTGCTAACTCTTGTCCAGTGGAAGTCTTTAATTAAAGGGAGAGGCGAGTGCCGGAGCTTCCTCGGTGCTCGGCTTTCCCGACCCTTTGGAGAGTGACAAGCAAAGTGGTCCCACTTTGACCAACTCCCTCACAGCCCTGTTAACATTGCATGGGGGGAAACTGCACTTGACTACATTAAGGCATATTAATCTCCTCCGATTTGAATCCACTCACATCAAATATCATTTTGTGACATGCGGCAAGTCCAAAGGTCGTGAAACATAACCTTTGACTCCCTTGATTCCCTTTTATGACAGTCTATATTTTCAAGGTGAAATAGATCTATCTTCATACGTTGATATTGGATTTTTAGAGTTAATGAAGCATTTACGAATGACAGAAATGGCTCCAATTAAAGTAGTATCATATAGAAATGTACAGTCCTGGCCTTTATGTCGGGGTGAGCAATAACACAATATGTGGTTCCAATTTGATACCAAGTAATACCATGACAAGAAGCACCAATATAGATACAACATACTTGCTGTTATTAAAAATATACTATCATGTAGGAAAGTGCTATCATTTATTATAAATTGACTCATGGCACCAGAGGCATAGGGAATGTTTTTTTTAAAGCTGTGGAATTTGAAATCATTCATCTCTAAATTCCTATAAATCTACTGAGGAATGAGTGTGGGAGACAAAGCTCTAAAAAAACCAAAACATATATAACTCAGGGTCTCTGCCCAGTAAAGTGATTGACAGGCAGCGGCCACATTCAGTGGATATCTGATGACTAAACAAGCTTACATCTTTTAAAAAGCCATTAACAGCCCAAACCACAGCTCATAAATTAGACCGCCTCCGAAGCGAGAAAAATGAAATGGCAATTCTTGCTGTGAAAAGAATCCCATCTGTTAATAGCAAATCAATATGCCGACCGAAAATCCCTGCGCACAGCTGAAAGGGATTGCAGTATATCACTAAAGAGGGGTAAGAGTTGCAGGGGCAGGCTTTTGTCAAACATCATTGCTGCAACACCGCATCACAATAATGTGCTATACTTTGCTTATTGGTGAAAGCTCTGTTGGAGGCGCTGAATAAAATATAAAAGGACGATAGGACTTTGATAGCAGGAAACAATTATTGGGGATTGCATCAGACTATGTCTAGATAGATTTTATGCGGACTATTTTGAAATAAGATGAATTTTTGATGGGGCTTTCGTATATTAAATTACCGCAGTCATATTACTAAATAAAGCCCTATTTAGATTTCAGATAATAATATATTTTGTCCGACAAACTTGCGACTTTATCCTCAAAGAAAGATAATTTCAGGTAACCGATTAACACAACTATTTGCAGAATTTATATAATATTAGCCAATAATAGTATTATTATCTAAGTCGTGTCACCGTCTGGATCCCCACACTTAGAAAACAAGCCTGAGTGGCGATTTTTGTAACTGTGTGGACTAACCTGAGTAAACATGGTGTGGAGACATTAAACCCCCCTCATCATCATCATCATTGTCGGCATCATCATCATTATCATCACCCACTTATTCTATTCGTGGGCTTACGATGACACTCACCTGCCGTGGCTTTTTGGAGAGGCCACTTTATTACACGGGCTGATCTGAGAGCCTCTCGTGAACTGGGAAAATCGTCACTGAAAATGGATGCCCGGGCGAAGCTTCAGGCCCCTTCATTACGGACGCCTCTCCAACGTACAGCGGAGGTCATCGAGTACCATCACCTCCTCTGTGTGCGCTCGAGGAGCTGGAAGAGTCGTCGGAAATAAGCGATCGCTCCAGGATGAGCTGGACCACCTCTGTGCACGCAACACACCGTGATTGTTCATGAGATGTGTAGCGGATTTACATAAAGATGTTTGTTTGTCGCAACAACAACGAATGCACAATGGCCGACGAACGAGTGGATTTTTTTTGTTTAAAGGATGTGTTTGACCTTACTTTGTTGTTAGTCCTGTAGTGACGGATTTCTGTCCTCGGTCACTCGGCTGGGGGAGGAGATCCTGTTCCTTACTCTTTGGGTGAGGTTTCCGTTTAATTACATATCCCTACTGACGATACAACTAAATATATATAGATATACACTACCGTTCAAAAGTTTGGGGTCATCCAGACAATTTTGTGTCTTCCATGAAAACTCACTTTTATTTATCAAATGAATTGAAATTTGAATAGAAAATATAGTCAAGACATTGACAAGGTTAAAAATAATGATTAATATTTGAAGTATTAATTTTGTTCTTCAAACTTCAAGCTCAAAGGAAGGCCAGTTGTATAGCTTATATCACCAGCATAACTGTTTTCAGCTGTGCTAACATAATTGCACAAGGGTTTTCTAATCAGACATTAGTCTTCTAAGGCGATTAGCAAACACAATGTACCATTAGAACACTGGAGTGATAGTTGATGGAAATGGGCCTCTATACACCTCTGGAGATATTTCATTAGAAACCAGACGTTTCACCTAGAATAGTCATTTACCACATTAACAATGTATAGAGGGTATTGTTGATTAATCTTATCTTTATTGAAAAAACAGTGCTTTTCTTTGAAAAATAAAGACATTTCTAAGTGACCCCAAACTTTTGAACGGGAGTGTATATATATATTAATATCATGGTCTCCCTCTGATGTGTCTTGCTTGTGGTAAAAACTACAATCTCCTCGTCACCCATACATCAACCTCTGTCAGACGCACCTGTGCCACATATATAAACTACAGTACTTGCCCTACTTATACACTCTGCCACCCGGGGTCAACCTGAGATAGACTCCACACTCAAACATCGAACACACAGACATAACTAATGGATTCTACAAGTCCGTTTGATCTCTTTTAAGTGACATTTTCCCGCGTTTTTTCGAGCGTGTGATTTCATGTCTGTAACTTTGAGGCTGCCATCTTGGCCAGGACCTTTCCTGAGCTTGTAAATCTCAATGGGACTACGCTCCATGGATTAATAAAGGTGGGACCAAATCAAATGATTTAAACTGCCGTTGACGTTTACGTTGAGGCCCGCAGGTCGTGCATTCATTTTGCCACGTTTGTCCCGACAAAGCGAACGGCAAATAGTCAGAAACTAAAGTTAAGTATTTACAAATTGCTATTTACCGACACAGAGTTCCCCACTTCCAGCCACACAGAGCGTTAAAAAAAAGCATAACGACATTGTTTTTCTGCTACAGTGTGAATACATAAGATGTCTGGAGGCATATTTCCTAACTTTAGAGCGATCCGGGCTGGCTGTTTTATTTCATCTCCAGCTAAAAGTGTCTCTTGGCTCCGGCTCCATACATCATGCACAGACACAAGAGAGGTATTGATCTCCTCATCCAACAGTCAGAAGACAGTGACTGCACTCTTTTCCTGAAACGTGGAACACGTTTTTATTTTTTTCTTGTTTTTTTTGCCTGAATTGCATAAATATTCGGAGATTTTCTGATAAAATATTAATTCACTAAACACATCATCCCAAAAATGTCAGTGTTATTCATGTTGACCACCTCCAGCTTTGCAGATCTGCCTTATCAGACAATATTGTATCTGTGTCAAGAGGATTTGTGTTGCAGATTACTCTATTGTTATTTCATTTCGCACAAAGAACAATTGGCTTCTCCGTTAGCCATGGTTATTCATCAGCTTTAAACACAAGTCTGAAATAAAGAAAAGAGGCACCGGGCAATGTTTGATGAATGATGTCATTTCGAATCTTGGATTAAAGACACAGTGGAACATGTTGCCAACACATATCAGTGGAAGCAGGGTATTCAGAGGCCAAAAATACACCAATCTATTAATGAAATACTAAGTGGACAGCGTCCAAAACTACGACTCAAGTGATGTATTCACGCAGCCGTGTAATTTTTGCATCCACCGTCTATTGTCTCTTTTTTAGGCAGGATGTTATTAGCGTACTCTGCTGTGTGCGAAGCGCGCAGGCGAGCGAGCTCCAACCCGGGAGGCTTGTTTTGTTCATTTATTAATAATTTTTGCCATTCAGCTGTGTTTTTCCACTGCCTCTCATAACTATGGCAACCAGCCGCAAAGTCTTGAGGAGAGTCTGGGTCTATTCTCTTTCAGCAGATGTTCACTTGTGACTTTTTTTGGCTGTATGAAGGAAGTCCGTCTTCCCAGTCGATGGAGAGCCTCTCGACTACTTCAGAAAAAGAAAACGTCGGGGCAATCTGCCCACGAGCAGACGTCGACCGCATCTCACCACCTGCAGACGCCGTGTGGGGGGTGAGGCGAGCAACAGGCTACCTCGGGAGGCTCAATTCACTTCTCAGCTGGGTTTACACTCATTATTACAAGATATCTCATCTCCCCGCCATGTCGGATTTTCTTCACCCACTGAGTTGTTGCAGGACTTCAATGGGGCTTTTTTCTTCTGTGGATATGCTGAACACTAACAGTAGATGGATCTGTAACAGGCGTACCAGGTACATGTCCAGGGGTCTAGGGGCCCCCCAAGAGCATGAGACTTCAAAGATATGCAACAAAAACGACTACAAAGACATGTACAATGACCATAAATACATGTACCAAATGACATACACATAATGCAAAGAAACCACCAAGAGGAGAAAAACAACCAGAGAGGCACAACATAACTTCCAAGAGGCAAAACAACCACAAAGGAATACATATTTAGTTTATAATGTGACATAACATGACTAAATAGAGACACAAAAGGACTATCAAGAGAAGCTAAATGACAACAAAGGAATACATATTTAGTTTATAATGTTACAAAAGGACTATCTAGAGAAGCTAAATGACAACAAAAGAATACATATTTAGTTTATAATGTTAAAAAAGGATTATCTAGAGAAGCTAAATGACAACAAAGGAATACATATTTAGTTTATAATTTGACACAAAGACTATAAAGAGAAGCTAAATGACAACAAAGAAATACATGTTTAGTTTATAATGTGACAAAAAGACTATAAAGATAAGCTAAATGACAACAAAGGAATACATATTTAGTTTATAATGTGACACAAAGACTATAAAGAGAAGCTAAATGACAACAAAGAAATACATGTTTAGTTTATAATGTGACAAAAAGACTAAAGAGAAGCTAAATGACAACAAAGGAATACATATTTAGTTTATAATGTGACACAAAGACTATAAAGAGAAGCTAAATGACAACAAAGGAATACATATTTAGTTTATAATGTTACAAAAGGACTTTCTAGAGAAGCTAAATGACAACAAAGAAATACATGTTTAGTTTATAATGTAACACAAAGACGATAAAGAGAAGCTAAATGACAACAAAGAAATACATGTTTAGTTTATAATGTAACACAAAGACTATAAAGAGAAGCTAAATGACAACAAAGAAATACATGTTTAGTTTATAATGTAACATGACGATATAGAGACACAAAAAGGCTGTAAAGGGAAGCTAAATGACAACAAAGGGATGCAAAATGACTAGAATAAGTCAATAATAGTTACATTTAAGGAGACACACACATAACAGAGATACTCAATGACTACAGGGCGTGATTGGTAGATGTGTGTTAGGGGGCTTTAACGTTCGTCTCATAATCTGTGTTTAGAGGGGTCTGGTAACATTCAGCCACTGATGCACATCAGAGATCTCACAGGTGGCGGGGTGTGTGTGTGTGTGTGTGTGTGTGTGTGGGGGGGGTCCACATAAACATCCTGAGGGAGGCTCGCCATAGGACCCAAAATGCATGCCTGAAGACAGCAGCGCCCCCCCCTGTGGATGCCATTTCTGTGTTTGTTTTTCCTGAAATGTCGCCGGCCTTTCCACCTGCGGAGTCGAGAGTGACGGAAGTCGACTCCTTCAGGTAGAACAGATTTGACATTTTTTTAACTTCCTTGAATCTGTTTTGTTTGAGCTGGAATTTTTCGCCGCGACAGCGCAACAAATGCTCAAATCCTCACCTCCTGCCCACGAATCTGGCACCGTCTCACGGAAACAAGTTGCCCATTTGTCGTAGGTATTAAAAAGGCAGGATGTGTTTTTTTCTACTTCAGATCCGGAGCCTCTTGTGTTTACCTCTATATACATGTTTTTTTTCTTCAGTTTACATGTTAACAGCTTGAATCTTATTATTTCAGAGAGTCGGGACAAAGGATACAGGGGTTGAGACGCTCCTTTACGGTTTCGGTGTGCACCGCGCTGTACGTCTCCAGCTCAATTGATAATGTCTGTGCACTATAGTGCAACGTGCTTAGTATTCCATTAACACATATCAAAATGTGATGATTACACAAGCACGACGTCCCACGCG
This sequence comes from Pseudoliparis swirei, assembly GCF_029220125.1. Lineage (NCBI taxonomy): Eukaryota > Metazoa > Chordata > Actinopteri > Perciformes > Liparidae > Pseudoliparis > Pseudoliparis swirei. The sequence goes on along the minus strand of NC_079405.1, from coordinate 25,370,154 downwards.
ATAACCTTAATCCATTTCATCAGCTCTTCCCTTTATATTTTTTGGCCTCCGTGGTAAAAAAAACACGTGAGCGCGCAGGCATTTTAAAATGTCATGATCAGCATCCGTGAAGGAAGGGGGGGGGGGGGGTGTATCTGCTGGCTTTCTTGCGCTCCTGATGGTCGACACGTTGAGACATGGCCAATGTTCACTTGTTGAGTGCACTGCCGTGATCTAACCTTACCCGGCCAGATGGTGTGTTAATATTAATAACAATACATATAATTTATAAAGCACTTATCAAGGTACTCAAAGACACTTTTAAATGTTACATTCACACACCGTAGACACAGCTACAGGGGTTAAGCGTCTTGCTCAATGACACATCGACGAAGGCGGGGATTGAACCCCGAATCCCCTGATCGAAACACGTCGTTGCTAACCACTGACCCACAGGCGCCCCGGAAACAAAATCATTTACAGAACCATCTCAGAAGCCGTCGATGGATCCAGTTTGGAAAAAAGGAGGCACTTATCGTAGAAGGTGATTGGACGAACCACCCGTCAAACTCTTGCCGTGGCGAGTCGGTAGAAGAGCGAAAAACATGGTTTCCATCAGAGAGAAAGCCGACCGTGCCATTTAAAAAAATATATTTTGCTCTTCTGTCAATGAAGAAATACTAATATGCTATTGTAGCATCAATGCTAGTCTCTTTTTGTTCCATTGTCCCACCGCCCCCCCCCCCACACACCTAAACCACGCCTCTAGCTGCCAGCAGGGCGCTGATTGGTTTGCGCAAACATCGCCACTTGACCTGGTGGACTTTCCACGGGACCAAGTCATGATATCTGCCTAATGTTGTGCAATGCAAGACGAGTGGTGATTCAACCAAGTCGCAGGAAGCAAAAAATATGTTAAAAATAGTTTTTTTCTTTCTCCTCCAACCACCATGGAGCAAGCAGCTGCAGCCGGAGGGATAAACAGCGTTTGAGTCCAGAAGAGAAAAAAGCAAAAGATACTACTGGCTCATAAAATGCAGAACAGTAGTGAATCTGCATTTGTGGTGAGGCGTAATATAGATTATGCAATGGAGCGAGGAGTCAGAAAGACAAGCGAGGTGATGTTGCATGTTGGTGTTCAGCTGGTGGCAGTAATAGAAGAAAGAAAAAGAGCGGAGCGATAGAAAGAGGGACTGGGTAAAGGGTGATGTTCCTCTGAAGAAGGTGTAATACCATTTCTGTTATTGCACGACCTGCATCATGAATGCTTTGTGTTCGGTACAGCTTGTTCGAGATCCTGAGGCGATCTCAGACGGTTCGGGAGAACACGGAGAGGCAGCGTCTGAATCCTTTCAAAGTAAGAGAAAAAAGAAGGAAAAAGTGCCTTTTTAAAAAAATGAATAAAAGCAGGAATGTACGGGTACAAAATAACCGAAACCATTTCAATTCATTTTATTTTAGGTTTTTACAAGTTACACATTACCTCACAAAAAACAACAACAAATAAATACAAATTACACAACAGCATAACAACCAACTATACGAACAATCAGACAAGGACCGAAAAACACGGACACAAATCGGACAGAAATCATCATCCTCCATATAACACTATAACACTATAATAATTGTATTTATATTATTCTTACCACCATTTTATTTTAAATTCATCCAGCCCCCCCCCTCCCAAGGAGGATTATGTACAACATGTTCGCCACAAAACCATTTTTGTAAAACCTTGACTCTAAACTCTCTCTCTCTCTCTCTCTCTCTCTCTCTCTCTCTCTCTCTCTCTCGCTCTCTCTCTCCCCGTCCTCCACGAGTAGAGGTGCCAGCGAGTGTGTCGCCACGAGGCCTGTTCCTCTAATGTTCCCTCCCAGGAGGGCTCTGGGGTCCGGTGGGTCTCTGTGGGGAGTTGGTGACTGACACACAAGCTCTGCGCTCAGTGAGTCATGTGATGCCACGAGCGTCACTTGGCACATGAAGGAGCAGTGCGCGTGACCTTTTCATTGAACTCTCCGGTGACAAATGGAAATACTAGAGCAGACAAGGATTTTTTTTTTCCTCTTTTCATTTTTTTTATAAACAACAATCCAAAAAGCAATCTATCTGTGCAGGATCGCAATATGTGAGACAGCCCAGCAATATGCCCGACGGTGGGCCATCATGACAGAGTCAGCCCAAGGCCTTCGACGTGGTAATCACGAGTCACTTTGCTGAGTCGTTCCAATTGGTTCAGTTCAGATTCATCGTCACATGACCAGGTGGTTCATTCCTTTTTTTTTTCCAGCACCCGACCCAGCTCACACCGGACAGTGCTGCGGGGGGGACCAAAATACTCTTTTACATGACACTGATTGATGCCTGTGTTTTATGTTTTATTATACTTTAAAATGTCTTGTTTTAAATTAGAAATGTCCAATCTTAATGTTTTTATTCATGTTTTCTTTTTTACTGTTGCTGCTGTACTGACTCATGAGTCGCTAACTTCATTTTGTTGTATGTTCTTTCACAATGACAATAAACATCCTTACCTTACCGTACCTTTTTTACTTAAGGGGACATTATAATTATTTATAGATACGACATCCGTTAGGAGCGAGCATTGTTCGACTGGGTTGTGGCAAAATGAAAGATGCTCGCTCCCGTAAAAATTCAATTTCCCCGATATCTGTAGGAATATAATAAGGAATTGCTTCCTCTTTCTTCTCTTCCTGTGTGTGTGTGTGTGTGTGTGTGTGTGCTAGTAAAGAGCAGCAGTCAAGCTCTCTGAGTCGTACCTCAAGGGGGATGTGTTTGTGAAATTGGATTGAGCCTATTATTTCATACATTATCTTCAGTGCAATTTGTCCACACACTGATTTACCACTTTGGGTCATATTGAATTTGTTTAAGTGTGAAATATGTTTCGCACTGACCTTGTCGCCAACACACACACACACTCACACACGGGAGCATCCAGGGTACACTGAATATGCATCCTGCAACAATCTGCGCAACACACACATATTCATGTGTTTTTACTGTTAACTGCCTTCTAATGAGACTCATTAGCCACCGTGGGATGCTGCAGATAAGAAGCAGAGTGTTGATAATCCAACTCCACATGTGGGAATCATTTTTTGCCCCCCCCCTTATTCTCACTGTGAGTAAAATCACCCATTCACGCTCCAGTGTTCACCGAGATGGTCGACAGCTGCGGACCAGTCGGGTCGGTTCTCCTGCTGCTGCCGGGCCGCCATTTGGAAGATGGTGGGGGTAAAGCGCTGATCCAGTTTACCTGCCCCGCCGACGTATTCATCAAAATAGTTTCTGGAAGTCGGTGAAAAAACAAAAATCCAATTCTTCCCAACGGGAGCGTCATTAAACGTGGACGTCACAAAGGGCTGAGGGCGCGTTTGTTTTCGTCGGACATGTGCTGAGTGGATTGGAGGAGAGGGGTGGTGGTGGGGGGGTATGCATACATACACTCACACATACATACACATACACACATATACACACATACACACTCACACATGCGCGCACACACACGCACACATACTCAAATACACACATACGCACACATACATACACAAACACACATACACACACTCACTCACATATACACTCTCACACATACGCACACATACACACACACGGATACACTCACATACATACACAAACAGACACACACACATACGCACACTCAGGTATACACTCTCACACATACGCACACACGGGCATGCACACACACACACGGATACACACATACATACACAAACAGACATACACACACTCACACACACACTCACACATACATACACAAACAGACACACACACATACGCACACTCAGGTATACACTCTCACACACACACATACGCACACACAGGCACACATGCACACACACGGATACACTCACACATACTGTACATACACAAACAGACACATACGCACACTCATATACACTCTCACACATACGCACATACACACACACGGATACACTCACACATACATACACAAACAGACACACACATACGCACACTCAGGTATACACTCTCACACACACACATACGCACACACAGGCACACATGCGCATGCACACACACGGATACACTCACACATACTGTACATACACAAACAGACACATACGCACACTCACTCACATATACACTCTCACACATACGCACACATACACACACACGGATACACTCACACATACATACACAAACAGACACACACACATACGCACACTCAGGTATACGGCATGCACACACACACACGGATACACACATGCATACACAAACAGACATACACACACACACACACACATACATACACAAACAGACACACACACATACGCACACTCAGGTATACACTCTCACACTCACACATACGCACACACAGGCACACACGCGCATGCACACACACAGATACACTCACACATACTGTACATACACAAACAGACACATACGCACACTCACATATACACTCACATACGCACACATACACACACACACAGGCACACATGCGCATGCACACACACGGATACACTCACACATACTGTACATACACATACGCACACTCACATATACACTCTCACACACACTCACACATACGCACACACACACACAGGCACACACTCGCATGCACACACACACACGGATACACTCACACGTACATACACAAACAGACACACACATACACACACTCACATATACACTCACACACACACATACGCACACATATACACACACACAAGCACACACGCGCATGCACATACACACGGATACACACACACACATACACAAACAGACACACACATACACACACTCACATATACACACACACTCACATATACACTCACACACACTCACGCACGCACACACACACACACACACTCGCCCCTTAATAACTGCCTCTCCATAGCTTGCTGTGTATATTGACTCAATAAATCGAAGGAGGAATAATTTGCTTACGTTGCTGAAGTTACAGAAGTTATCATCACGGTTTTAAAAACCTTTGAATCGCAGAATACGACTCAATTTGTCACCATTAGTCTCCAACTTTTTAATAGACTCCTTGAAAGCATGCGATTCATAACACGCTTCATTATGAAACCCATGTCGCGCGTGTGTCTCCAAACAGGGAACGATAAATGGAAATCAGACTTCAACCGGGTGAAGGAACGGTCGTGTGCTGGAGGGAAGACGCTGCATTTTAAAGTGACATTCGTACTCTGAATCTCTGCACCCCCAACACACACCCACCCACTGCCACCAGCTCTCTCTCTCACACACATACACACACACACACACGACATCAACACTTGTTCTCCCCGTGCCGCTGTTCTCTCTTCTGTGCGTCGCGTAAACGGAGAGCCAAGTTGGAGAAAAAAATTGTGACTCAATTCAAACACGTTTTATTCAAGGAGCTCCAGATGGCTCTGACAGAAGCTAAACTCTCTCTGCTGCTCGAGTCGGCTGGAAGTAGTTTGTAAAGTTTTAGGGCTAATCCACCCAGAACACACACACACACACACACACACACACACACACACACACACACACACACACACACACACACACACGCACAAGCAGAAAGAAACAGGCTGTTACAGTATTTTTCGTTAGCTAAGCGACAGCGGGCACAACTGGAGTCACATGTGCAAAACTCTAACTACAGTCTGCACAGCAGCAGTTCATGTGGACCAAACTCTAGTTTGTTTTTCATTGCTTGAACACAGTTTTCGAAACTCTAACACTTATCCCATGACTTTAACCACAATCTGCACAACACTGTGGATGTACAGCACTTTGTTCAAATGCGAACACACTGCTGTCAAAACTGTGAACCACACATTCAAAACGGAATAGAGTTCAGCCTTGTGCCTTTCAAACACTGCGGATTGCAATTTCAGCTGAAAGGCTAAGCAGGTGTCTTGTTTTAGACTTGTTAGTGAACACACACACACATATATATATACAGGACTGTCTCAGAAAATTAGAATATTGTGATAAAGTTCTTTATTTTCTGTAATGCAATTAAAAAAACAAAAATGTCATGCATTCTGGATTCATTACAAATCAACTGAAATATTGCAAGCCTTTTATTCTTTTAATATTGCTGATTATGGCTTACAGCTTAAGAAAACTCTAAAATCCTATCTCATAAAATTTTAATATTTCCTCAGACCAAGTAAAAAAGATTTATAACAGCTGAGTGTTTGTCAAGGCTCAGGAAACCCTTGCAGGTGTTTCGAGTTAATTAGACAATTCAAGTGATTTGTTTAATACCCTACTAGTATACTTTTTCATGATATTCTAATATTTAGAGATAGGATATTTGAGTTTTCTTAAGCTGTAAGCCATAATCAGCAATAAATCAGAATAAAAGGCTTGCAATATTTCAGTTGATTTGTAATGAATCCAGAATGCATGACATTTTTGTTTTTTTAATTGCATTACAGAAAATAAAGAACTTCATCACAATATTCTAATTTTCTGAGACAGTCCTGTATATGTATATATATATATTACAGTATATATAGGTAGAGCTCAGAAAGACTCATTTTGGAAATAGAACAAGGAAGACGGGTTCGTGGAGGGAGAAGGGTGGCAGGGAGAGGGGGATGCGTGGAGGAAGACAAAGAGCTGTTATTCCAGATGAAATAAGGGCTCCACTTATAGACCATGTCATGTAATGTCGTGAACCAAGTGTTTGGTCACCACCCACATGACCAAATGTCTCTTTTGGAAGCCATGCGTGCCGGATGTGAGGACACAAGTCCAGAGGACTGCCAGGGATGGATCAGGCCCTCCAGAAGGTTCTTCCCCAGGTGGCAAGAGAGAACATTAGATGTGATGTTGATGACAACATGTGACCTGATGCTAGAGAGAGGCAGGATTAGCCCCTCAATTATTTGTTCGAATTACAAGTATGTACTTTTAGTTTCTACCTTTTTTTTTCTCATTACTGTAATTCCGTAAATTACTACAGACTATTGAAGCAAACTGCTAATTTTCATTTACCTTAAAGAATTGTTATGTTCTAAAAAATTTATAAATCATGTGAACGAATGTCACTCTTTTCTATGAAGAAAATATTACTTTGTTTGAAGTCACTGAAATTGTTCAAACTGTAAAGATGAAAAGTTAGTATTTTCTGTATTGGTGTTTGATGCTAGTGTTTTTACTGTGTGTGTGTTCTGAGTGACAGTGTGTGTTACCTCAGGGAGGGCTGTGCAGAGTGTTTGGCTGCACTGAGCGTGTTTTGAGCCATGTGTTAAGAGTTGTGTTGCTTGGAATGAGTTTTGCAGGTGATGTGAACTGTTTAGCTCAGGTGACTGTTGGTAGTGCAGACTGTGGTTAGAGTTTTGCACATGTGACTCAGTTGTGCCCACTGTCGTTTAGCAATCGAAAAAAACTGTTAATTTGTGGGCTAATTGTTTTCACCGTTATCTTTCTGTGTTCTGTGTACAATGAAAGGCACACAGAACTGCTTTTAATGTGTGATTGTGGGCTCTATGTTCTTATTGTTTCACTTATTTTATTGAAATATTAGCTATTTTTATTGTATAGATTTTAGCATGTTTTAATTAAGTAATGTAAAGTGTCTTTGAGTACTTTGAAAAGCGCTGTATACATTTTATGCATTATTAATATTATTAATATTATTATTATTATGGGAATAATGATTTTGCATGCAGACTAATTCATTAATTGAAGATACAAACTTCAATTAATTCTTCTCGAGACTTGAAACATGGCAGCGCTCAGCCGTATAACATAAATATGACTTTTAACGATTAAATAGTATGAGAGGCAGGTAATAATTGGGCTCCGTGGACTCTACGACGTGGAGACAGCGGTTGATCTTTGACCCCTTTTTCCTCCGCGCTCTCCTAATACCACTTTCACCATTAAATGCATTTTTATTTATTTTGTTTGTCTCTGTCTACAACGCATCACGTGGACATCCACCGCACGAGGTGGAGAGCATTACGCGACCGCGGCTGCCTATATAGTCGCAGCGGCAACAGCCTATCGAGATGCGGGATCCTGTCCTCCAGGGTTGCCATGGTTGCATCGGTAAAGTCGTGTCACCCGACCCGCGATCATCGGATTTACTGTAATAAATTACTAAAAGATAAGAAGTTGTGAAAGAATGTACTTTTTTGGAATAACTTTTCCATCTCAACGGACCCGCTCATCACCTTCCGACTCCCCTTCGTCTCGCTGTGATTCCCTCTGACTCGTCTTCACTCATCTCTTTTGACCTTGATGTGAACGCCGTGCAGTCGGACTTTGATTCACAAAGACACAATCGCCCTCCGCCGGATGAAACCTCCGCCATTCTGCGGAAAAACTGACGCTTCAAACTGCACAAAAGCGATGGAGTTTCCGCTCACCGCTCTCTGACTTATTGAAGAGGTGGATTTTTATTCCTCACTTTTGATCGCTTTGAGAGGGCTTATCAAATAACGTTGTCATGGAAACCATCCGTCTGCGAACCACCTCTGTTGGTGATGCGGCTGTGATTCAACTCAGAATACCTCACTGTTCATTCAAATGTGACCTCAGACTCTCTGCAGTCAGCATGGTCCAGGTTCGAGAAGAGGTTTCATTGGTCGCTGATCATCTGAGGTTTAAGTTGCACTTTCAAAAATGAAACGTAGACTTTTTGTTATCTAATGCTGCCGTCGCTCTGCCCACTGAGCGTGACTTACAGGAAGTGTCATGTCAAGAGTTTTATATTTTGATTTATAATCAACATGTTTGGTTATTAGTGACGCCTCCCCCACTCTCACCAACTCAATTCATCATACGTGGAACAAAAGATACCTTCTGTACTAAGATCTGCAAACTACCACTCTGTTCAAATATATTTAAGCCCTGACAGCTTAAATAAAAAAGGGTTTGTTGGATATACATCGTATTGAGACAAGGATTCCATAAGTATGGTGCCAAGCTCAAGTCGTGCTCCCTAAATCAAATGAAATGCAGGGTTGTCGCGGCATCTAACGCCCTGCTGTTTGGGTTCATAACATGAATGTCATACATATATATCTAATTATAAAGATATTCGCGCCGTGCAATTCGCGACAGCTCTAGCGACAGCTCTACCCTCGTTCCTCCGCCTCGAGCGGCGCTCGGCAGCGTGGCAACGAGAAGCAAAACATCACGGCACGGCTGACCTGTTCTCTGCCGGCGGACTCTCCTGTGTGCATCGCTCTGCAGATCTGCAGCGCACAGGGTTGAGAAAGCTGGTGACATCATGAGTAAGGGCTCATGTGTGTGTTCAGGATGTTCAGGAATGATAATTAAAGATAATTCAAACGCTTGTACAATAGACCTTTTGGACACATTTATCAATGTCGGTCTTATTTCACTGAAACACGAGATGTAAAGCATCAAATGTCCATTGTCAGCGGAGTTGATGGTGTCTAAAAGCCCGGAAGTCAATACGATGTAATATATAACCAAAAACATCTTTGTTACCTTCGCATTGAAAATGCGGAAGGTTATGTTTTGATCGCCGTGTATTTATTTATTTATTTATATATTTATATATTTATTTGTATGCAGGAATGAACCACCTGGTCATGTGACGATGAATCTGAACTGAACCAATTGGAACGACTCAGCAAAGTGACTCGTGAAATCCTATCTCATAAAATTTTAATATTTCCTCAGACCAAGTAAAAAAAAAGATTTATAACAGCTGAGTGTTTGTCAAGGCTCAGGAAACCCTTGCAGGTGTTTCGAGTTAATTAGACAATTCAAGTGATTTGTTTAATACCCTACTAGTATACTTTTTCATGATATTCTAATATTTAGAGATAGGATATTTGAGTTTTCTTAAGCTGTAAGCCATAATCAGCAATAAATCAGAATAAAAGGCTTGCAATATTTCAGTTGATTTGTAATGAATCCAGAATGCATGACATTTTTGTTTTTTTAATTGCATTACAGAAAATAAAGAACTTCATCACAATATTCTAATTTTCTGAGACAGTCCTGTATATGTATATATATATATATTACAGTATATATAGGTAGAGCTCAGAAAGACTCATTTTGGAAATAGAACAAGGAAGACGGGTTCGTGGAGGGAGAAGGGTGGCAGGGAGAGGGGGATGCGTGGAGGAAGACAAAGAGCTGTTATTCCAGATGAAATAAGGGCTCCACTTATAGACCATGTCATGTAATGTCGTGAACCAAGTGTTTGGTCACCACCCACATGACCAAATGTCTCTTTTGGAAGCCATGCGTGCCGGATGTGAGGACACAAGTCCAGAGGACTGCCAGGGATGGATCAGGCCCTCCAGAAGGTTCTTCCCAGGTGGCAAGAGAGAACATTAGATGTGATGTTGATGACAACATGTGACCTGATGCTAGAGAGAGGCAGGATTAGCCCCTCAATTATTTGTTCGAATTACAAGTATGTACTTTTAGTTTCTACCTTTTTTTTCTCATTACTGTAATTCCGTAAATTACTACAGACTATTGAAGCAAACTGCTAATTTTCATTTACCTTAAAGAATTGTTATGTTCTAAAAAATTTATAAATCATGTGAACGAATGTCACTCTTTTCTATGAAGAAAATATTACTTTGTTTGAAGTCACTGAAATTGTTCAAACTGTAAAGATGAAAAGTTAGTATTTTCTGTATTGGTGTTTGATGCTAGTGTTTTTACTGTGTGTGTGTTCTGAGTGACAGTGTGTGTTACCTCAGGGAGGGCTGTGCAGAGTGTTTGGCTGCACTGAGCGTGTTTTGAGCCATGTGTTAAGAGTTGTGTTGCTTGGAATGAGTTTTGCAGGTGATGTGAACTGTTTAGCTCAGGTGACTGTTGGTAGTGCAGACTGTGGTTAGAGTTTTGCACATGTGACTCCAGTTGTGCCCACTGTCGTTTAGCAATCGAAAAAAACTGTAATTTGTGGGCTAATTGTTTTCACCGTTATCTTTCTGTGTTCTGTGTACAATGAAGGGCACACAGAACTGCTTTTAATGTGTGATTGTGGGCTCTATGTTCTTATTGTTTCACTTATTTTATTGAAATATTAGCTATTTTTATTGTATAGATTTTAGCATGTTTTAATTAAGTAATGTAAAGTGTCTTTGAGTACCTTGAAAAGCGCTGTATACATATAATGCATTATTAATATTATTAATATTATTATTATTATGGGAATAATGATTTTGCATGCAGACTAATTCATTAATTGAAGATACAAACTTCAATTAATTCTTCTCGAGACTTGAAACATGGCAGCGGCGCTCAGCCGTATAACATAAATATGACTTTTAACGATTAAATAGTATGAGAGGCAGGTAATAATTGGGCTCCGTGGACTCTACGACGTGGAGACAGCGGTTGATCTTTGACCCCTTTTTCCTCCGCGCTCTCCTAATACCACTTTCACCATTAAATGCATTTTTATTTATTTTGTTTGTCTCTGTCTACAACGCATCACGTGGACATCCACCGCACGAGGTGGAGAGCATTACGCGACCGCGGCTGCCTATATAGTCGCAGCGGCAACAGCCTATCGAGATGCGGGATCCTGTCCTCCAGGGTTGCCATGGTTGCATCGGTAAAGTCGTGTCACCCGACCCGCGATCATCGGATTTACTGTAATAAATTACTAAAAGATAAGAAGTTGTGAAAGAATGTACTTTTTTGGAATAACTTTTCCATCTCAACGGACCCGCTCATCACCTTTCCGACTCCCCTTCGTCTCGCTGTGATTCCCTCTGACTCGTCTTCACTCATCTCTTTTGACCTTGATGTGAACGCCGTGCAGTCGGACTTTGATTCACAAAGACACAATCGCCCTCCGCCGGATGAAACCTCCGCCATTCTGCGGAAAAAACTGACGTTCAAACTGCACAAAAGCCGCGATGGAGTTTCCGCTCACCGCTCTCTGACTTATTGAAGAGGTGGATTTTTTTATTCCTCACTTTTGATCGCTTTGAGAGGGCTTATCAAATAACGTTGTCATGGAAACCATCCGTCTGCGAACCACCTCTGTTGGTGATGCGGCTGTGATTCAACTCAGAATACCTCACTGTTCATTCAAATGTGACCTCAGACTCTCTGCAGTCAGCATGGTCCAGGTTCGAGAAGAGGTTTCATTGGTCGCTGATCATCTGAGGTTTAAGTTGCACTTTCTCTTAAAAATGAAACGTAGACTTTTTGTTATCTAATGCTGCCGTCGCTCTGCCCACTGAGCGTGACTTACAGGAAGTGTCATGTCAAGAGTTTTATATTTTGATTTATAATCAACATGTTTGGTTATTAGTGACGCCTCCCCCACTCTCACCAACTCAATTCATCATACGTGGAACAAAAGATACCTTCTGTACTAAGATCTGCAAACTACCACTCTGTTCAAATATATTTAAGCCCTGACAGCTTAAATAAAAAAGGGTTTGTTGGATATACATCGTATTGAGACAAGGATTCCATAAGTATGGTGCCAAGCTCAAGTCGTGCTCCCTAAATCAAATGAAATGCAGGGTTGTCGCGGCATCTAACGCCCTGCTGTTTGGGTTCATAACATGAATGTCATACATATATATCTAATTATAAAGATATTCGCGCCGTGCAATTCGCGACAGCTCTAGCGACAGCTCTACCCTCGTTCCTCCGCCTCGAGCGGCGCTCGGCAGCGTGGCAACGAGAAGCAAAACATCACGGCACGGCTGACCTGTTCTCTGCCGGCGGACTCTCCTGTGTGCATCGCTCTGCAGATCTGCAGCGCACAGGGTTGAGAAAGCTGGTGACATCATGAGTAAGGGCTCATGTGTGTGTTCAGGATGTTCAGGAATGATAATTAAAGATAATTCAAACGCTTGTACAATAGACCTTTTGGACACATTTATCAATGTCGGTCTTATTTCACTGAAACACGAGATGTAAAGCATCAAATGTCCATTGTCAGCGGAGTTGATGGTGTCTAAAAGCCCGGAAGTCAATACGATGTAATATATAACCAAAAACATCTTTGTTACCTTCGCATTGAAAATGCGGAAGGTTATGTTTTGATCGCCGTGTATTTATTTATTTATTTATATATTTATTTATTTATTTGTATGCATGTTATTCGCGTAACAAAAAAAGTTGTAAACCGAATCGCATGAAATTTGGTGGGATGATTGGTTATTATCCGGGGACCATTTGATTAGAATTTGGGATTGATCGGGTCAAAGGTCAAGGTCAAGGTCATGAAAAAGGTCAACTTCTTCTTGAATCGCATGCAATTTGGTGGGATGATTGGTTATTATCCGGGGACCATTTGATTAGACTTTGGGATCGATCGGGTCAAAGGTCAAGGTCATGAAAAGGTCAAAATCTTCTTTTTACCATAGCACGGTCAATTTTTATCCAATTGGCATGCAACTAATGACAACATGTTCATAATTCAATGCCCAATCTTGTGATATGCGAAGGTATGCGCTCTACCGAGTGCCCGTTCTAGTTTATTTATTTATTTATTTGTATGCGTGTTATTCGCATAACAAAAAAAGTTTTAAACCGAATTGCATGAAATTTGGTGGGATGATTGGTTATTATCCGAGGGCCATTTGATTAGATTTTGGGATCAATCGGGTCAAAGGTCAAGGTCAAGGTCATGAAAGGTCAACATCTTCTTTTTACCATAGCGCGGTCAATTTTTATCCAATTGGCATGCAACTAATGACAACATGTTCATAATTCAATGCCCTAGAGAGTGCCCATTCTCGTTCTTTTTGGATACTTCCTGGCACACGACAGGATTACAACAATGTTGGCATCTATCCAATCTCGCGGTCGGATCTCAGTCTAGCAGATGGACCCGAAGAGCCCGACGTGATTAACCAATGATTTAACTTCCAGTCCCTGACGTTGGTCGCATGATTCATTTTTTTTCTTCTAAAGATAGATTTGATTTTGTAGCGAGTATAACGAAGGTTTCAGGGGAAATGTAGAGTAGAGGTATCAGTTTTCTTTGGGAAATGTAGTGAAAGTAAAAATCAACAGAAATATATATAGTAAAGTATAGAGATATCCCAAAAAATGACTTATACTTACTTGACCTCAGTAAACATGTGAGGAGTGAAAGAAAATCTGCCTATACAGCACATCTACAACTCAAGGACGAACACTTAATACATCTCTTCTTCTTCTTCTTCTTCTTCTTCTTCTTCTTCTTCTTCTTCTTCTTCTTCTTCTTCTTCTTCTTCTTCGTCCAGTTTTAAACCGGGTTTGTCCCCCAAAAATGGGGGTGGCCGGTTTCACCTCACTCTCGCAGCAATCCCTCTAACTCCGTCTCTCCATCTCTCGCTCGATTTGGGGCGTCCTCCCTCCTCAAACCAACCTTCCGAATCTCCTCCTCCACCTGTCTCCTCCATGTCTTCTTCGGTCGTCCACGCTTCCTCGGTTCACATCGTTGGTTTATTTTGTCTGTACAGGAACTACAATGTAAAACATATTTTTTTGTCGTGGCCTTAAACTTCCCATTGATGACAAGGCTGAGTTCATTTGTGGGTTTTATGTGTGCTGGAAGGCAGATTGTGTTTCCTCTGGTGTCTTCTCATTTAACTCCGCAATAAAGCGAATAAGGAGGATTTCACAACATGCGAGATGCTATTAGTTGCAGATTAATCATTTGCCCCTATAGCTCACAGTCTATCTCTCGGTTACAGATATTGCAGAAGTAAATACGTGGAGCTGTATCACCACAGTGACCACGGGTATTCATTCATATATTCTAAACTAAAATCCTGACAGCCGTTGACCAAAAAATGAGCTCACAGAGTTATTTTCAGGAGAGCCAGAAATAGCACAGGGAATTTTGGCAAGTAATAATATACAGTACCTGCCACGAATAAACAGACATCAAGACAAGCGAACAGCTCTTCCACTTGGCCGGATGCCCGCATCGAAAAAATCCACTGAGCTCCATCATTTAGGTTCAATACAAACACATTCACCTTCTGGAGGGTAACCATCCTGATACGAGAGGAACGCTTTGTAGAACTCTCTTTCATCAGCGTTTTGTTTCACCGTAACCAAACTCTTTTGTCCCAATCTAATATTTCATTTCCACATATTCATCCTTTATCCAAAGTTAGAATATTATGCTTGTCAAGAAATACTAGATGTACTGGGGCACTCGTGGGATGAGTTCAGTGTTCAGTGAGACATTTAAGAGTTGGCATGTCTAATTCACTTTCAGTCTGGGGTGCAGACACAGTCGCCTCCTTTAAGAGTTTAAGACTTTCCTCTTTAATAGTCTTATAGTTCGGGTTGAATCAGGTTCACCTGGTCCAGCCCCTAGAGATGCTGCTATCAGAGTCAGAGTCAGAGTCAGTTTTATTTGTCAATTTTTCATGTGTGCAAACATACAGAAGATTGAAATTACGTTTCTCTTCTGTCCAACATAAAGTGAATTGAATTGTGCAACATAAAGTGAATTGTGCAACATATAGACAACATAAAGTGCATAGACAACATAAAGTGCTATAGGCGTATAGGGGGACATTTTAGGATACACTGAGCACCTGTCTCCTCTTTATGTCTCTTCATTGCACATCTACTTTTTCCCTGGAGTCTTTGTGACTTCACATCTCGGGTCTGTTGGACCTGGCTGGGTCTGAAGCTGGTCCTGACCCCTTGCCCCTGTTTCCTGCATCCAGCCCCTGGCCTGGACCCCGGCCTCCTTACCAATGGCCCTGCCTCCTTCTCTGTGCCTCCGGCCTCAAAGGCCTGGCCTCATTGGTCCGGCCTCCTTAGTGATGCCTCCTGCCACCATCGCCCTGCTGATGGCCCCCGCCCTCCTCTCTACCTCCTTCTGTTTCATGGATTGTGGAAATCTACTTATTATTCATAATTTCTGTCATATTCATGAAATGTGTTGTAACTCTGTGACTCTGTTCATCTGTACACACGACATCAATTGCTTCTGTCCATCCTGGAGAGGGATCCTCCTGAAGGTTTCTTTCCTTTTTACCATTCTAAAGTTTTTTTCCCTGTTTTTTGGGGGAGTTTTTCCTGATCCGATGTGAGGTCAAAGGTCAGGGATGTCGTATGTGGACAGATTTTAAAACCCTCTTCAGCAAACATTTTACAAAATAACTGAATTGAATTCATTCATTCATTTAAAGGACAAAAAAGAAGAAGAAAAAGAAACGTCCTACATTTCTATTTTACATTTTAACACCAGTAAAAAGGAATATCCATCATGACCTCAGCCAGTGCTGCCTTTATTTTTGGGGGGTTGTTTTACTTCAAGAGCATTCTCTTTTGATGTATTCTATTAAAGAGAAGAAAAAAACAGATCCTAGGATCTGCAGCATCTCTTTGTTCCAATTTTTATTTAAATTTCACCGCTGGCTATGATACTGAATGCTAAAAAAAGTCCTGCCACGGGGGAAGTGGATGTAACTGCCGGCTTGAAAGAGGCCTCTGAGTGCTGTGATGGGCGGTAGTGGGGCAACATTCACCCTTCCCCTCGTAGATGCGACTCGCAATAACAACGTCCGTGTCATGCGATCGTATAAACTCATCATGCATCCTTTTTCTCCGGGGGAATAAAGATGCACTCTCCTGTATGCTGACACAGAGCGAGAGACAGAGACAGAGAGAGAGAGAGAGAGAGAGAGAAAGGCTACACAGCGACTTGGTGAGTATGAAGCCTCAAAACGTGTGAAAACTGAAAGCTGAGAGACGCCGATAACTGTGTGTGAACGAGACACACACACACACACCTAACTATGAGTTTAAAAAAATTCTCAAATAAACCCTTTAGCTGTAAAATCCTTTTCTGCTGGCCGTGTATCAGTTGTCATACAGCAAACCACCTTTAGCGTATACATTTACGACGTAGTGTAATCCTCATTTAGTTGTCGATGCCTCCGGCTCTGACCTTTTTACAAGTGGCAGTAATGTGTCAGCAGGGGGGTGGGGGGGGGGGGGGGGGGATCAAATCCCACTGTGCCCGTCATGATTTCACATTTCAGAAAGGGCTCTCTCCTAAAAAAAGAAGAAGCTTGAGATGACGTCATGCAGTGGGGCTTCATGCCAGAGGAGCCATCCGTTGAATGGACGGTCACCAAAAGGAGGAGGCGCGCGATTATTTCTGGCACGTTTTCCGTGACACGGGAAACAACAACGTGCGGTGAAACTATGATTTTTTTTTGTCTGGTGGGGAGCAGTGGTGGAAGAAGAAGTCAGATCTTTGAACTCAAGTAAAGAGGAGCAATACTTATGTTCTCCAAATGAAGTTAAATCGAAGCTTTTTCCGCTTTTCAACCAGTTTTGTGTCATTGCGACGAGTTTCCTGCTTGTTTGCCGACTGAAGCCTGCATATCTGGGCTGTGGGACATGATTGTATTTCTATAGACATATACTGTATATGCCTTGTTTAATGGAAAGAACATCTTCACAGCAGTGATATACATCTTTAAGTACAATACCCTCAAAGTTGTACAGTTCTCGTGTAAATGTACTTCATGTACTAAATTCCAGCACTCTTGGTGAACACCAAATGTTATCCAGCTGGTGACTGATTATACAATCGTCTTTTCCCCATCACCTCCTCAATATGTTCACAAACGCAGAACAAAAATACCCCCCTCTGATCACCGGTTGCTATGGCAACTCCAGCTTGCCGCGCACTGTGATGGGTACAAGGCCGTGAATGCCGCTGTGATACCGGGCTGCTCGAAGGTCATATTGAGCGCTCTTTAACACGAGTGAGTTCAGCAGGCACGTGCACAGATAGGCCCCTAGTGGTGCTCAAGCTCCTCCCCTTTGGCCCTGGATGAGAAAAGCGTCCCTTCTGCTGGAAGGCCACATTTCTTCTTCAATAATAAGCATTTGAGAATAAAACTTTCTCTATCTGTGATCAATTCCCCCCAAATGTGTTTTGAGATCTGACGGGGCTTTTATTTGAGTTATTGTGAGAATTCCACTTCGCGCGTTTATTATCTGGCATTTTTCGCTCCTATCATTTTGTAAATGAAAATTAATTGGAATTGTTAATAGAAAACTTGTCATTTTGTTTCGCTCTCGTGTCTTCTCACGTCACCATGTGTTTCAGGTGTTGCGTAGCAACCAATTACAGTGATCGATAGATAAATCATTTTGGCGATGGGTGCCCTTTTTTTGGGTTTGAGCAGCTGCCCCCCAGCATGTCTGTGCACGAGTTCAGGAATTTGGAATCTATCATCAGTGTTTAAGGAAGTGGTTCAACAAAAGCTCTTATGCTTAAAAATGGATAAAAACATTTGACACCAATCAGTTTCGGTCAAGTTCACACATCAAAAGCGCTATAGCTAAAAAAATTACTATAGTTCACGTCCTTAAACATATAACACATAAAACAACAACAAACATGTTTGTTGATTTTCTTTTCTAACTTCAAGCAAGAAAGCAGAAGTTTAACAACTCCTTCCAACACGGCCTCCTTAAAAGGAAGAGTTGGTAAACTGTTCTCGTTTAAGCGCGATCGTCTTCCCGCCGCTCAAAGCGCCCCAACACTTCATGACATCATTCACAGCCGCTCACACACTGATGGGCTAGGGGGTTAGCATGCGAGGTGTCCCCTCCCCCGGACTAGCAGACAGCCGGGGATCGAACCGCCGACCCTCCGATTGAAGCACGACCCCTCTCTGTCACCCGAGCCGCACAGTCATAGCCACCCGGCTACGTTGCTCATGGCGAGCAGCTGGACGAGGGCGATCCCAGTTGGAGCGTGCCGTAAATGGCCAGTATGGCAGCTTGGCTTCTCTCGGTGGTTGCAGATGGCACCCAGCGACACCGGGGTCAACGCTCTCGTCCGCGAGGACCCGCCAAAAATACTCGTCCCCCGGGGTGGGAGGCGCCATTTATCAGCAGATCTCAGCACATGTGGGTGAGGAGGCATGTGTTCAGAGGAGGGATGGACTTCTGTTTGGAGACGGTTGTGTGAGTTTAGACATATTCTGAGCTTGTTGGGGAAAAAACATGGCAACTTATAACGGGTTCAGTCATCTATTATTGGAAAACATCAGCGTGCAACGACAGTTACGATAGCAGCAAGTGAATTATGTTGACCTTTTGATATGATCCCTCTGAACATATGTGGGGCATCCTCCAGTATCTGTCACATTGAGTGAGAACCATCTGCTCCCCGAGTGTCGAAGTCAATGAGCATCCACTGCTTTCACTTCAGAGTTTCATCGATACGGTTCCTCCTCATGCTTCAATTACGATGTGTGTGGACATGTGGGCCCTTGAGGGCTTTGGATAAATCGAAGAATGCTCGAGGACAATCAGAAGCCGGCTGCAGATGCTGAAAAGGTTGATTCACCCAAATTACAGAGACACACATATTCTCACGTACAGCACGGGACTTGATGCTAATTTTTGTTTCATTTGTCCAGGTTTTGAGATATCCACCCATGAGATTTCTCCTGTAATTGATGTTCTTCCTCCATGGAAATAGTACTAGGTACAGGTGCGCGAGAGCCAGCGAGAGCCAGCGAGAGCCCACGGGCTGCACGCGTCGCGCGCCGATTCTGTCGCGCGCGTGCAGTAGGACTGGCACTCGAGCACACGCTCAGATAGTCTCTGGCCCCTCTTGCTGCTGTTCTCCTCCGCGCGCCCCGGACACTGGACTCCCTTACATCTCCTCCTCCTTCTCCTCCTCCTCCTCCTCCTCCTCCTCCTCCTCCTCCTCGGCGCGCAGAGCTCGACGCGCGCGCAGGCACACAACAGATGGTCCAGCACTCCGCGGGCTGCAGGAGCGCACGCATTACCGACGAAGAAGTACTTTGAATCCCTCTGAACTTCACGCGGGGACGTTTCGTGTCGGAAGGAGCCAGGGGGGCTTCCACGAGGACACACTCGACTTTGACAGTCACTGGATCCGACGCTCAGAGGCGGAATTCGCTGTCAAGGTAAGTTTGGATGTTTGTTGTTCTTCTTCTTTAAGGAATAGACTCGGCAACAGAATGCGGGTAAAAAATAATAATAAACAGAATGCATCCCCCTCCTCCCCCCCTCCCTCCCTCCCATCCGTTATAGATGTATCTAAATCTATTCATAACCTTTACCAAATGACGTTTGTTACATTACTATTGTGCAGAATGAAGACCGACATGTATTATGATGCCTGGCGTCAATCCACCATTAGATGCAATATGCCTCAAACGAAACATATTTACCCCATCTGGATGAAGACACATCTGTTTTTAGATATAGATGTGTTATAGATGTGTATTCCATTGCAACACCTTCTAAACTAAAGACATCCCCATAAGCATTTAGTGTAATTGAGACAAATTTATAGCAGTGAGTTTAAAAAAAAACATGTTTTATTGGCACTTGGCAAACTTTCTAGTTGCAGCATGAATGCGAGAATGAAAAAGAAAAGCTCGCCATCATCCTGAATCCCTACAGCAACAAGAGACTTGCAGTTATTATATATATATATATATATATATAACATGGTGTTCATAGAGCCGGCAGCACCGAGTCCTCACCGGCTCCACAGGCACGCATCATGTAGAGTGCTGATGCTGCAACTCTGTGGGGATGCTGATGCCACAAACACTTGAGCAACATTCAAACACACAACCAGCATCTTTAGTGGCTTATGCTGATCCTCCCACAGGAAAGACCTTTACTGTGAAAAACCATACAGGCACTCAATCGTGTCAAAGGTGCATAATGCTCTCTGTGATTTTTTTATCTGGAATTAGAAAGCAGGCGAGACATCTAATATTGACCTTAATGGGAATTGAATACCCTTCTCACTCCACCTCTAATGTGTTGTTTCCATTGAGATTTCCTCTGAGTTAAATGCTCATCAAACATTGCATGCAAAAAACTCAAAATATTGTTGGGTTCGTGCCACAAAACACACGCACTGATGGACTTTTTTACACATTTGAATGATTTACCCATTTGGAGATGTGCCATATGCAGTGTTTTACATATTCATATCGGGAAGACCTCCCGCTACCGGCGGCACGCGGCGAACAGAAAAAAAGGCTTTTACTGTAACAGCCTGCGAGACGCTGACACTAATCTCTCTGAACTCCCGCGTGCTCCCTGCCTCAGAGGAACATTTGAGAGCGAGCACTCTGGCATTCAGCTCCAGGATTTAATAAGACGTAGACCGGCCTTAATCGAGTCTCAATCGGCCTCTCGACTTTCATAATTGTTCACCGCTTTTTCGATTGAAACATTCCGGTGTGTGTATACCTTTCCGTAACAGCGAGCCAGCTGAGACACAAACTCAGATTTACACAGGGGAGCATTTTCTACCGTGCGCCAGTCATCCGTGTGCCGCGTCTTAAAGGCCCCTTTAAGATGAGCGGTGCACTCGGGGTCACCGCTGAGCTGGATGTAATGATGTGTTGGCTCCCAGAAGAGGTCCAGACCTGCGGTGGACCCCAGGTGCTCCAGCAGAGGGAAAAAGCGCAGCCGACTGCCGCGCATCGGCCTCGCAAATTGCACACAGTAGGATCTCCTCGGGGGAGCCACTCCAACGATGTGTTCGAGTGCATCCGAAGCCGTCGGCACAGCGAGAGACACAAGCGGAGATGTGAGGATCGCTTCGAAAAAGGCGACTGCAGGCGTACACATGTGGAATAATAAGGGTAGCAGTCCCGTTGGAAGGGAATGGAAATAAGTTACTCCTGTGTGAATTAGCGGTGGGATCGATTTCTGGAAGTCTTCTTCTAGAATGTATTGCACCAATCGATGTGTTTCATTCCTCTCTGCCTTCCCTGGTCCTGTGGTTGTTTGTAGACGGTGCATATTACACTGCGCAAGTACCCCTTGTCTTTAAGATATTATATTCCTTTGTGCTCATGCAAAATGTTACGGGACCTTCGAGAGTCCTCAGCCGCTAATGCTCTTATACGTAGTCATGTGCTTTACTATGCTGAGTACAGGTACTCAATCAAAACACTTCACAGAGGAGCAATATTGGGGCATAAATTGGTAAATACTGCAGCGCAGGTGTCATGTTGAGAGCCGGATAGATTATCCAATACCTGAGAGGACACAGGAATCATTTTTATACGTGCAGAGCAACATTTTGACACACCGGAGCGAAGGAATTGTCATCGGGAAGTGACGACATTATTGGGGTGCCGGAGATGCTCCTCCCAATGTGGAGTTTCATTATATTGTCAGTGGAGTTGTGTGGAAATAAGAGCAGTTGGCCTTTGATTATGAGTGAAGGACCTGGATTCTAGAAGAGAGGGGAGCTTCATGACTTGAGCCAGAGACAACATCCATCAAGTGTGGAAGGGTTAGATCTAAAGTAATACGATCTCCTTTTGAGCCCTGTAGTGTGTGTAGTATCCCACTTTGAAGAGTGGAATCAAACACTGCAGAATCTGACTGTTGAATTGACTTAACTCAAGCCTTTTTGCCAATTTATATATATATATATTTAATATTTGATATTTAATATTTAATCTCGAATATATAATATAATATTTAATATAATATTTTATTTAATATATTATATAATATGTTATATAATATAATATTTTATTTAAATGTTGTATAATATTTTATATAATATTTTATATATAAGTCTATATATCAATTGTATATTTTTTCCACCTCTTTTTCTACAGTAAACAAACAGCCAAACATAAAACTATAAAGAAAATGAAATAACAGCCTGCAGAATTATTCCGCTTCATAATGTTACTTCCTGTATTCTTGTTGTTCTTAGTTTGTACTCTAGGTTGAAATGCACTAATTGTAAGTCGCTTTGGATAAAAGCGTCTGCTAAATGACATGTAATGTAATGTAATGTAATAATTCGAGCATGTCGAGCAAATAAATCCGATACCTTAAATATCAGTTCTTGTTTCACAATCAGTCCCTTTTGACAGTCAGTGCTGCATTTTGTTTAAAGGCTGGCGTCATTACCTCTGATTCAGTGCCGGGTATTTTTGTGAATGGGCTCCACTTCTAACCCGGGCCGACCGGGCAGAAATGAGTCATGCCACAAAGTCCCAGACTTAACTGCAGCAACACATTTAGAGCTCTCTCTCCATCCAGAGTCAGCGGATCAATATCGTGCCGTGAGTGAGAGCGAAGTGCGGCGGGGGGGGTGGTAGGGTGTACACAGTGACTGAATCCAATGCAGTGATGCCTGTAGCAGTCGAGTCGTGCAACGTCTTGACATTAAGCCGCTAATCTCGACACCGGAGAGGAAGCGCTCCCGTTTCGGTGACGGAGGCGATGGATGCGGTCCGAGTGAACTCGCCGCGCACGCATCCATCCGCGGTTGATTGGCCAACATCCTTAAAAGAGCTCACTCGTGCATACAGTACCTGTGAGTGGTTCTCTGCAGGTGTCGGTTAGCGATGTCACGATAGCGGTCGATACCACTGCCATCTGAAACCACGGCTAAAATCAAAACAATAAACACCAACATTTTACGATGACAAAAACAACTAGAACGGGCACTCGGTAGAGCGCATACCTTCGCATATCACAAGATTGGGCATTGAATTATGAACATTTTGGCATTAGTTGCATGCCAATTGGATAAAAATGGACCGTGCTATGGAAAAGAAGATTTTGACCTATCCATGACCTTGACCTTTGACCCGATTGATCCCAAAATCTAATCAAATGGTCCCCGGATAATAACCAATCATCCCACCAAATTTCATGCGATTCAAGAAGATGTTGACCTTTTCATGACCTTGACTTTGACCTTTGACCCGATCGATCCCAAAATCGAATCAAATGGTCCCCGGATAATAACCAATCATCCCACCAAATTTCATGCGATTTGGTTTAACACTTTTTTTGTTATGCGAATAACACGCATACAAATAAATAAATAAATACACGGCGATCAAAACATAACCTTCCGCATTTTCAATGCAAAGGTAATTACATTTGAACTCATCGTGATAACTTAATAATTACACGCTGCCCCGAAAATACACATTTTCTGAATTGAGTTTGAACGCACCTCGATGCAACCTAACACTAACTGTTGGAGATATTTATTTTGACATTTGTATTTAGTCTTATAGTAAAGTAATTTTGATTATTCATTGCTTATTACCTTCGCATTGAAAATGCCGGAAGGTTATGTTTTGATCGCCGTGTATTTATTTATTTATTTATTACCTTCGCATTGAAAATGCCGGAAGGTTATGTTTTGATCGCCGTGTATTTATTTATTTATTTATTTGTATGCGTGTTATTCGCAAAACTCAAAAAATATTGAACCGAATCACATGAAATTTGGTGGGATGATTGTTTATTATCCGGGGACCAGTTGATTAGATTTTGGGATCGATCGGGTCAAAGGTCAAAGGTCATGAACAGGTCAAAATCTTTCGCAGAACTCAAAAAGTATTGAACCGAATCGCATGAAATTTGGTGGGATGATTGTTTATTATCCGGGGACCAGTTGATTAGATTTTGGGATCGATCGGGTCAAAGGTCAAAGGTCATGAACAGGTCAAAATCTTTTGCAGAACTCAAAAAGTATTGAACCGAATCGCATGAAATTTGGTGGGATGATTGTTTATTATCCGGGGACCAGTTGACTAGATTTTGGGATCGATCGGGTCAAAGTCAAAGGTCATGAACAGGTCAAAATGTTCTTGAATCGCATGAATTTTGGTGGGATGATTGGTTATTATCCGAGAACCATTTGATTAGATTTTGGGATCAATCGGGTCAAAGGTCAAGGTCATGGAAAGGTCAAACTCTTTTTTTACCATAGCACGATACATTTTTGTCCAATTGGCATGCAACTAATGCCAAAATGTTCATAATTCAATGCCCAATCTTGTGATATGCGAAGGTATGCGCTCTACCGAGTGCCCATTCTAGTTTATTTATTTATTTATTTGTATGCGTGTTATTCGCAAAACTCAAAGTATTGAACCGAATCGCATGAAATTTGGTGGGATGATTGTTTATTATCCGGGGACCAGTTGATTAGATTTTGGGATCGATCGGGTCAAAGGTCAAAGGTCATGAACAGGTCAAAATCTTTCGCAGAACTCAAAAAGTATTGAACCGAATCGAATGAAATTTGGTGGGATGATTGTTTATTATCCGGGGACCAGTTGATTAGATTTTGGGATCGATCGGGTCAAAGGTCAAGGTCAAAGGTCATGAACAGGTCAACATTTTCTTGAATCGCATGAAATTTGGTGGGATGATTGGTTATTATCAGGGGACCATTTGATTAGATTTTGGGATCAATCGGGTCAAAGGTCAATGTCAAGGTCATGGAAAGGTCAAACTCTTTTTTTTTTTTACCATAGCACGATACATTTTTGTCCAATTGGCATGCAACTAATGCCAAAATTTTCATAATTCAATGCCCAATGTTGTGATATGCGAAGGTATGCACTCTACCGAGTGCCCATTCTAGTTTAGGTTATATTTTGATATGTTAGATAAGCTTTTTTCTGATGATAATGTTAGTTTAGTTTAGTTCATTGTGATTGTTGTATATATATATTTAGTTTTAGGATTGGTTCCCTGATTGGGTAACACTGGGCACCAGTGGCTATATGTAGGTGTGGGTAGTTTCAGGACCAGCATGCACCAGGGTGGCCTATGGTTTTTTTACCAGTAGGCCACCCATTTTGTTAGTTTTTTTTGTTTGTTAAGTAAATAAATTATAAGAATAATGACATACGGAAATGGACATTACTTTCTTTTGGCTGTGTCAACTCAAAACCCCCACGGTGCGTCAGTGGCAATTTGATTTATAGGTTTATTTGATTTATTTGGACAAATGGCCACTACACTAACACTAATAGTTCTCCGCCACGAAGTGTAAAATCGGATGTTTTTATGTCGTAATGTCTTAATATTTTCCGTTTCCTGGTGTCACTCGGAAAAATCGTACATAAATAATGGCGGTCCGGTCGAACATTCCAGTTGCACGATGCTAATAGCGGCGAATGTCGCTCTAATAAGCGAGCTGCAGATGTCTGGTATAAGCAAACTTGTTTTTTATCCATATCTCGCAGGTTGTTGTCATTTTTCTAAAAAGTGACATGAAGTGACACTGCTAATTTAGGAGGTGGTAATTTAGGCTGGGTGGTTCTCGTCGTAGGCGTCTGGGAACGAGCCGCTGACACCGTGATTGAGGGTTGTTACGTTGTAATGACATGCGGCGCACTGCCGACGCTGTTTAAGTGCAGGCAGCCATTAGTGTCAGTTAAAAGAAATTTAAGTCAACGCCATCAATCTTGATTAAGAGAGTAGAAACGTCCACTGGAAGAAAAAAAGGAAAAGAAAAAAATCAAACGGGAGCGTTTTTTTGTGTGCCCTCATCCACAAACACAAAATGTGAAGGGGAATTTTAAATGGAAGTGGATTAATATTTCACCTCGACATTGATTCATGCTGCCGCCGTAGACATTTCCCCTCTGCGAGCCGGTCGCTTATCCAAAGGCGTGGTTACCATGGCACATCCTCTTCCTCTCCCGCCGTGCATTATGGGTAATGGCCCCCCTGTTGTGGAGCGTGCGCTGTCTTCGCCACTTACTTTGCCACCCCGGCTCGCCTTAATCTGTCATTTTTCACGTTCGCGGCGGCGGTGGCCCGTATCGGGCGGGGTTGACGTGACGGAAAGGTAGCATTATTGATTTGTGCCCCCCCGGAGAAATAAGATGGCATTTCCCATGATATTTGAGTGTGCGATGTCATTCCTCAGGTCACTCACGTGAAAAATCGGATTAAAATGTCTGGAAAATTTCCGTTACAAAACACACGCAAGCTACTGTATATCTCGTGCAGGAAATTCGATTATTTTCCAGGGTAGAAATGAGAGCGCCCAGGTTCTGTTTGTCATGTTTCATGTGTGTCAGAGTCCCGTTATTGAATTCTCGGTCTTGTTTTAATATCTCCTCTACATGTTGTGCAGGTGAAGGGCAGGGGAAATCTATTGCTTCATTAAAGTTGCATGACAGACCTCGAAGTAAAGCCGTCAGCTGGATGACGTCAATCGATGCCGCCGCTCACTCGCTGCTCTTGGTGGTTGGTCACCGTGGCGACACGTGTGGAGGAGATGGGCTTTGAGTTGACCCTTGAATCACGACTTAATGGCATCGCCTTGCAGCGGCTGCACCGTCTTTGGACATGTTGACGGGGGAAAGAAGGTTGAACAGGCTTCATGAACTGTGTGTGTGTGTGTGTGTTTTTACCTTCGCATTGAAAATGCGGAAGGTTATGTTTTGATCGCCGTGTATTTATTACCTTCGCATTGAAAATGCGGAAGGTTATGTTTTGATCGCCGTGTATTTATTTATTTGTATGCGTGTTATTCGCAAAACTCAAAAAGTATTGAACCGAATCGCATGAAATTTGGTGGGATGATTGTTTATTATCCGGGGACCAGTTGATGAGATTTTGGGATCGATCGGGTCAAAGGTCAAAGGTCATGAACAGGTCAAAATCTTTCGCAGAACTCAAAAAGTATTGAACCGAATCGCATGAAATTTGGTGGGATGATTGTTTATTATCCGGGGACCAGTTGATTAGATCTTGGGATCGATCGGGTCAAAGGTCAAGGTCAAAGGTCATGAACAGGTCAAAATGTTCTTGAATCGCATGAAATTTGGTGGGATGATTGGTTATTATCCGGGGACCATTTGATTAGATTTTGGGATCAATCGGGTCAAAGGTCACGGTCAAGGTCATGGAAAGGTCAAACTCTTTTTTTTACCATAGCACGATACATTTTTGTCCAATTGGCATGCAACTAATGCCAAAATGTTCATAATTCAATGCCCAATCTTGTGATATGCGAAGGTATGCGCTCTACCGAGTGCCCGTTCTAGTTTACTTATTTATTTGTATGCGTGTTATTCGCGTAACAAAAAAAGTTTTAAACCGAATCGCATGAAATTTGGTGGGATGATTGGTTATTATCCGGGGACCATTTGATTAGATTTTGGGATCGATCGGGTCAAAGGTCAAGGTCATGAAAAAGTTCATCATCTTCTTGAATCGCATGAAATTTGGTGGGATGATTGGTTATCATCCGGGGACCATTTGATTCGATTTTGGGATCGATCGGGTCAAAGGTCAAGGTCATGAAAAGGTCAAAATCTTCTTTTCACCATAGCACAGTAAATGTATATCCAATTGGCATGCAACTAATGCCAAAATGTTCATAATTCAATGCCCAATCTTGTGATATGCGAAGGTATGCGCTCTAGCGAGTGCCCATTCTAGTTCCTTCTGTTTTTGAGCTGGACTTTCAGCAGGATGCTCAGCTTTGCTCGTGCAGCAGGTTTGGCCTCGGGCAGAACCGGAGGAGGATGGGGAGACGGCGGGGCGGGGCTATAGAGCAGGAAACTTCTGTACAGACGCGACGCAACGCAATCCCCGATCTTTACGGCCCACGCCTAACCGAAGTCTCCTTACAAAGAGCACCAATGCATTATCGTGATCACTCACAGTACGTTGTGTTATTGTTCTCTCTACGAATAAAACACAGATGATTTAACTGTTTAATTTTGTGCACCCCAAAGAATGTTTTACGGGCATCTGCCAGGATCTTTTATTGCCGCAGTAAAAAACGGACATTAAAACAACAATACTTTATTTTCTTTGGCCACTCGGACAAAGCGGAAAGCGAGTTGTGGACATTTGAAACGTCATCCGTCGCCTCTCATGAAGTTGTTGTTGCGTACGGTTACTTGTTTGCTCATCCAGCAGCGGCGGAGCGACATTGTCATTCATCCGAAGTCCTGGTTGTTGTCCCCCTGATGTATGTTTACGCTAATATTCTCTCTTTTTAAGCCCTGTTTTTGTTTTTGTTGCTGCCAAAATCATCCGTCTCTGCAGCTGCTTATTGCTGCGTTCACCAGCAAGACTCTGAACTGGGTCGGGCTGAGTTTATAGAGCTTTTTCTTTAAAAAATAAATAAATAAAGTTGCCGACTGCTGTTGAAAATGTCACTGTAAGAACAGTGAGAGTCAACCAAGACATTGTCATACATTGTTATTATACATTTACAACAATAAATGATTATAGCCACACACAGGAGACTGGAACGTTATCATTATGGCTTTTCAAATATTTCAACAAAACAGTGTTAGACAGGGACGTCGGTAGGATCCAAAGAAAGGGGAGTCCTTGCAATTTTCTTTTGGGGCCCCAGATTGCTCCAAAAAAAAATCACATTTCAGGGTCATATCGATATTTTATGCTCATTTGGACAACGTTACTTGGCAGAGTCTCCCCAAGGTCCATTATATCGTTAAGTAAGATGATAGGCTATTGGATTGTAATTTGAAGGGGGAGAAAACATACAAACCAGAACACACGCACATATGTAGCACGTTAGAGTTATAAATAACTGAGGCCCCCCTAAAATAGGCCTAACGACGCCCCTGTTGTCGGACCTTCTTGCCACGAGGTTTTTGACCTTTTGTGTCTCCACTCCGCCAAGGCCCGAGCGGCGCTATACTCGCACCCCGTCTGCCCCTCCCCCCCCCCCCGCGTTGTGACCGAGGGGAAGATATTGTGTACGAGAGCCAGAAACAAGATTATGTTCCTCCCCCCGAAGGTGATTCATTAATTAAACGAAATAGAAAGGGGAGACATTGGCTTTAATGAGACGCAGCAATTTCACATTGAGCGAGATCCTCGGTATTTTTTTTTGCGAACTCCTCGTCGATGCCTTCACGCAAAGGAGAAGGCAAACTGTGCCGAGGGAACAGGTGGCAAGACGCTCGATGAACTCGTCCAATAGAAATCATTCAAAACAAGCGTCGCCGATACGACACGGAAAGGCACAATAGTAACACTGATCCCCGCGGTAACGCAGGTAAATGTTTTATCTCCGCTCCGCCCTATCGAAGACATAAACAAACCTCCGGGACCAAAAGACAAACGCCTTCTAAATTTAGCAACGTACCGCGGCTCACAGCATAAACCCAAACGCTGCTTCTCTCTCTCTCTTTTTTGCATTGAGCCCGAAAAAACGCGACTGTGCTACGATGCCACACTGGAGGGCTTTGTAACCAAGGCAACTAACAAACAGGCGCGGAGAAGGGTCAGATTATCCGGTGAAGTGTGAAGAGGAAGCGTTTAACATTTTTCACATAGAGCCCCCCCAGAAAAAAAGAGAGAGAGAGAGAGCCGAGCCGCCTCCCATCCAGGCGGCGCGCTAAGAGCTGCATTACTGGTCCGTGTCACACTCGCCGCAACCTGGTGTGGCGGGAACGTGTGTGTGCCGAGTGCAAAGCCCCCGAGGACGAGTTAGACGTGGGGCTCAAAGGGCTGAAGGCACGGAGCTGAACGCAGGGGTGGAGGGGAACTCATCATGCGCTTTAGGGTGGAGGAGAACTCATCACGCGCTTTAGGATGGAGGAGAACTCATCACATGTTTTAGGATGGAGGAGAGCTCATTACATGTTTTAGGGTGGAGGGGAACTCATCACGCGCTTTAGGATGGAGGGGAACTCATCACACGCTTTAGGGTGGAGGAGAGCTCATCACGCGCTTTAGGGTGGAGGGGAACTCATCACGCGCTTTAGGGTGGAGGAGAACTCATCACACGCTTTAGGGTGGAGGGGAACTCATCACGCGCTTTAGGGTGGAGGGGAACTCATCACGCGCTTTAGGATGGAGGGGAACTCATCACACACTTTAGGATGGAGGAGAGCTCATCACGCGCTTTAGGGTGGAGGGGAACTCATCACGCGCTTTAGGGTGGAGGGGAGCTCATCACGCGCTTTAAGGTGGAGGAGAACTCATCACATGTTTTAGGGTGGAGGATAATTCAGCTCAGGTTTTAGGATGGAGCAGAACTCATCATGCATGTTTTAGGATGGAGGAGAGAATCACACGCTTTAGGATGGAGAAGAGCTCATCACACGCTTTAGGATGGAGGATAATTCATCACAGGTTTTAGGATGGAGAAGAGCTCATCACATGTTTTAGGATGGAGGAGAGCTCATCACATGTTTTAGGCTAGAGAAGAGCTCATCACACGCTTTAGGATGGAGGATTATTCATTCATCTCAGGTTTTAGGATGGAGAAGAGCTCATCACATGTTTTAGGGTGGAGGAGCTCATCACTCGCTTCAGGAAAGGAGCTTGTGCAGGTTGATGCCTCCATTAGCGACAAGGATTCGCACCTCAGTCATTCATCTCACCACCTCCCACTGCACTGCCACCCCCCCACACACTCACACACTGTCACATGTTCTGAGTCACCTGGAACGTTGCCACACCTCCTCCCTGCTCACTCTCTCAGCGTGGTAGTACGCGAGTCTGTCGGTCTCTCTCTCTCTCTCCCTCTCTCTCTCCCTCTCTCTCTTTCTCTCTCGTTTTCCAGGCACACACCGAGAGCAGATGAACTGTATCACTGCCGAGACAGACTCTTCTTCTTCTTCTTCTTCTTCTTCTTCTTTTTTAGTGGCGATTAACCAGAGGAGGACCGGCCCAAACGCTCCTCCGGTGTTTTTACGACTCCCTGGTTTTCCCAGCGCGTCTTTGTGCTGCGGTCAGTCCGTTCGGACTTCTGGCTTTATTGTGCCTGTACAGAAACGCTGTCGTTATGGAGATGAAATAAGAACATCCACACATGTCACTCAAAACCAAAAAGTATCTACCTCATGTGCTACCATGACAGAACTTCAGGCACTAGAAGTGGCCAAAGTCAATGGGATCATTCTCAGAGGGTAAAACGACATATTTTCTATACAATATTACAATATTAATACTGCGACGGTATTTTAGAGTTTAGCTTTCGGTGCTTTCACAAAATATTTACAACAATGAGAATGTGATTTAAAACCAGGAAAAGACAACAATCGTGGCATATGACGACATCTAGTCTCAATCTCACGATATCACACTTGTTATTTCGACTCTTAACTTGATGACGCTTCTGCTGAAAGTTTTAAAAAAAGGTACATTATTTGACTGCATGCATTTATTATCGCGCACTCGGCGACATACATACATACGTAGCGCCCTCGTTTCCCTTTGAGAGGGACACATGTGATCACACTGAGGGTGTGAAACATGCATGAATGCCTGCAAAAAGCGCAAATTCATTTTTCATTTATTTTCTTTACAGCAGCTTGTTTTTGAAAAATTGTTTTCTTGCATGCGTGCGTGCAACAGGAAACGTAGCCAGCATGGGTTGATGGGGTTCGCTCGGCTCCTCCGAGCAGCAGGCGGGCCAGACCGGTGGGGCAGGCGGTGCCGTGACTCCAATAACGTCACCTCTCACAGACGGCGTGACCGCATGCGTATCCATGGAGACCGGGGCTGCTGTCTTGCATCTACACCCATTTAAAAAAAAAAACATGGCTACCTGCACTGAGCGAGGACTACAGGTGCGCCGCTCCGCTGTCATTTTAAGGAAGAGGCTAGAAAGTCGTCTCCACGCCGGCTTCTCTTCGCCGGCTCAGCATCCGAAGGCACGCGGCGGTGACACACACACACACACACACACGGCGGTGACACACACACCTAATTCTCATGAACATTCTGTCAGGAGAGATTACGCATCCCTCATCCTGCTGGGTCCCCCCCCCCCATGACAGAATGGCTTTTAATATGAGGAGAATTTTTTCAGAGCTTCTGTCGGTGGAAACTAGAGCGCAGTGACCTCCTATATCTTAAAAAAAAATCATTATAATATCAGTGTTTATTAACCGCCGCTGTCCTTCTGCAGCCAAGGCTTCAATGAATCACAGATGTGACGGGAGACATTATTCTCACGTGTGACCACACGCCCGGGGACTTAACTGAGGTCATCCGGGTATGACAGTGTCGGAGAGACCTCTGCAAACATCCTGGACAGTGGCGGCTGGTGAAATTTTGTTGGGGGGGGGGGGGGGGGGCGCAGTTTAAATAGCACTCAACAATGAGAAGAAAAGAGGTTTTGAGTAGAATATTGTAAAAAACAACGCTTTATTTAAAGAAAACAGCGTGCTCAACACGGTCCAATAACAACTACCAACACACTGTAACTTTGGGCATGAGAGGTTCAGAGCAGCTTTAAGGAACATTGGGTTGGGTTTCAGAGGTTTGAAAAATAAAAGAGTTTCACCCTCACATGAAAGAGGTTCAGAGCAGAATAGAGTCAGAAAGAGATCACATGTTACATTGTTTGACAGAGTAGACTCACTACTGTAAAGAAAAGTAGCCTCCTCTCTTTAAAGTTGGCAAACTTCTCAATAACTCTCTGGTTAAAGTCAATCATGTCTGTAACCAGCCTGCTTCATTATTCTGGAGGGAATGTGTCTGTTTTTCAGAACTTCTTCGTTGTGTTTTCGATGCCAGTTCGGTCTCCTTCTGCTGCTCTGCTCTGCAAACAGGGTTAGCTTCAGGCTGTTAGCGAGTTAGCTTCATGATATGATATGATATGGGTTTTATTGTCATTGCATAGAGTACAGGTACAGAAGCAACGAAATTGAAAAGAAAGGGGATGGAAGATTACAGCATAACATGAGGGAAGAGAGGCGAGAAAAAAACAACCCCCCGACTATGCCCCTAGGGGTACAGTGTGGGAGCAGGAAAAAAACACCTTAGCACATAAGCACATACATCTTAAACATAAATTGCAACGAGTAGGAAGGGGGGAGGGGAGGTAAGCCAAAGACTGGGTGATCTAAGCCCAGCCATTGGGGGCAGGAGGTGACCAGCACCGACAAGCAGCCAGCCCGGTCCTTCAGCCATTACAGCGCCGATCACAGCCCCGTCCTGTCACACTGGGGGGACGAAGCAGACGAAGGCGTGGGATGGGGGAGGGGGGTAGTGAATGCATTTCAGTGTATGTTAAGTTCGTGTGAGCGTGGCCTGGTATGTCGTCCTCCCCCAGGCCACAACAGACAAAGTTCTCAGTCCGCAAGATGGTCGTTGCCATGGAGATGGCCTTGAAGGGTCCTGGGGAGAAAACAACCACAGGTGTCTGTGGATAGGGGGAAGGGAATGAGAGAGATTCTCGTTTCAGTGATCTTCGGGGGAGTTGTTGTTCCAGTAACGGCCTTGGCCAAGGCCCGTCCTGGTAAGGGAGCCAGCAGATAAGATTGGGATTGTTTGGTCTTCCAGTAGCTGCATTTCAATTTTGCGCAACCACTATTCCTCCATCTTCCTCCCGTTTGCCAATAGGATTTCAAATCGATCCACTTTCATTTGCAGAGCCGTCAGCTTCTCCACGATGTTATCATTCTGGCGGTTTAATGCCACAGTCTGAGTGCCAACAACTCTACCCAACGTCAATCATGTCGGGCAGCCTTAGGGGGCTTTTTACAGCTGTCACCGTTTCCTTAATTTTCCGATAAGCCAGGGCAGCGCCAAATCCAAACAGCAGAAATCCTGTAATCATAGTTCCGAATAGGTAGATGTCTTCTACGTCCTCCACGGAGAGTGGTGCTAGGCACAAGACCCGCCACTTCGCCCACGCGTCCATCGTGTATCCAGCAACATTCGTCCCAGCAGGACAGGCAGGTTCCCCCGAACCCGAGCTTCTCGTCGAGAAGATGGTGTCAATTGCGTTTAAGGACCAGTTGATTACGTCCATGGTTTTTAGTTCGAAGAGCGATGCGTAGAGAGTCTCTCCAGTATAGAGACAGACAAGACATGACGAGAGAAGCCAAGCAGGGAAGGGAAGGTCATGGGAAGGGGGGGGGAGAGAAAAAATGCGACCGCCTTCGGAGAGAGATATATCTAGCTCTTAGCTAGATAACTGCGGCAAGATTCGTGCTTTACACTTGTCTGCAGCTCTTTAGATCCCTCACCCCGTTGTAGTCCAGAGAGTTTCAGTCCCTTTGGAACAACAGACAGGAGAAACTAAACAGTGCATTACTCACTGAGCTCCAGCTGACAGCTCCGTTAGCTACCTGCTCCCGTAGCACCGTGGAGCTCTCTGGCTGAGGGAACGATACGTCTCTGATCTGCCGAATAGTCCAGTCACGTGAAATAATTAAACGATGTCATTGGCCAGAGAGCACATTTTTGTGGCCCAAGATTCACGTTTCATCCGCCAATGAGAAGCCGTCCTTGCTGAAACGACTGAAATGTTTGCTCGATGCCGTACACACACATTGGGCCGGTGTCCCGAAAATGGGGAGGGGCTTCTCTCCGTGATAATGAGTGGCGATATATTATATTTTTTCACATTAACTTAAGTGGTTGTTGACAGGCTGACGATCTCCCACACACATTTAGCGCGTCAACACGGTATATTTACTATTTAAATGATTTGGCATATAATGTTTTTTGACAGGATGTATTATTATTATTATTATTAATTTTTTCATCTCAATTTTAAGAGGGGCGGCGCCCTAGCGCCCTCAATGGACGCACCGCCACTGAGTGCTTCCTACA
Organism: Pseudoliparis swirei; assembly: GCF_029220125.1. Classification (NCBI taxonomy): domain Eukaryota; kingdom Metazoa; phylum Chordata; class Actinopteri; order Perciformes; family Liparidae; genus Pseudoliparis; species Pseudoliparis swirei. The sequence continues at coordinate 25,334,838 of NC_079405.1, read as the reverse complement.
CTCCCAACGATGGTTTAATAGAATCCCTGAAACAAAAGGAGACTTGAAAGAAATGCATTCAAGTTACTGTGACTGTGGCTCTAGTATTTTAGTTTTTGGGGTTGTCCGTCTGTTCTCGTGAACGGGCTTTCTCAGGAACGCCTGGAAGGAATATCTTTAAATCCGGCACACACGTCAACTTGGACTCAGGAATAAAACTGATTTGATTCTAGTGGTCGCAAAGGTCAGGATGAGCTCACAAAACAACGTTGTTGGGGCGTAACTCGAAGAATTCATATGCCGTATATGGCCACACAAATACAATCGGATAACATTTTGGATAGACGTGTAACATCTGTAAGGGTTAGTAGTACCGGGGAGAAATGACAGGAGAGTTCAGTAAACAGGTGGAATGTAGGAATACATCACTGGTTGGCTTAGGAATACGTGAATATGTGAGGCGGTCTTTGGTATGATTTCAGTTTATAAACTACAGTCTGGAGTGTTTTCTTTCTCGAGGAAAAACCAACACACATCCAGGTGATTTTTTATTCCATTATCCAAACCATTATCCTGATCCCAGGTGACATCACAGGTGATTTAACTCGAGTTTATCGCAGGTCAACCTGCGTCTTACGGGCAATTTAAGAGTCTCCAATTAACCTGAGCTGCATGTATTTGGACTGTGGGAGGAACCCGGAGGGAACCCAGAAGGGAACCCACGCTGCCACGCGGAGAACATGCAAACCGAACCCCGGCCCCTCTTGCTGTGAGGTGACGGTGGAAATTGTGCAGCCCTGAGGTTATTTTTAATCTTTAAATATCTTTTTTTTAACTTTAGTTTTCAAACCCTTTGTCCATCTCTATTTTGAAGATATTTTTCCTGACTTTTAAAGATAAAGATTTTGGCTTTGTTATCCACCGTGAACAATGCAGAGCGAGCTGCTGAACACGCATACGGGCCGTTGTTGTTTGTGCACGCCCACTCGGTTTCTTGAGATAATTAATCTCGTCTCTCTCCAAATATCATTGACGAGTACCGAGCCTCTTCATTCATTCTTCCCGACCACAGCGGCCACGCTCGTTCATATATTATGTCTCTCAACGAATTGACACCGTCTTCTCGTGAGAAGTGGGGGAACTGGTTGGTTACCACGATGACGTGGCGTGTGTCTTGTGCCTAGCAGCCCTTTCCGTGGAGGGCGTAGATGACATCTACTATTTGAACTATTTCATGTTTTGGTTTGGATTTGGCGCTTATCGGAAAATTAAAGAAACGGTGACGTGAGCTAAAAGCCCCTAAGGCTGCCCGACGAAACTTTATTTCACTACACCACCCCCCCCCCGCCACGCCCTGCTTTTTGCCCCCCAGTGTGGTCTACTGGCGCTCTAACGGCTGCCAGATGGCTGTGTTTTCTGCTCCCCCACACTGTACTCAGGGGCATATTCTGTTTTTTTTATTATTTTCTCTTCCCTCGTGTATATTATGTAGGTGTTATAGCGTCAATCCAAACCGACCCATGAAAAATAAATGACCTGCTCCATTGAAACGTGGACGTCTGTGTAGCTTTTCTACCAAAACAAATTTACTGGAAAGATTTTTTTTAAAGATATGAACTCTCTCTGCTACCTTTGAGAAGCAATAGAACGATTTATACATCGATAGACAATGATTACAACCCCCCCGACGCACAACCTATTGTCGCTTGGTGCAACGAAACATGACTGTCTATTATTACACAAAATTGGCAAAATAATTCGTCCACATACAGATTTTCTTACAGTCTTCTCATCGAAGTTAGTGGATAAACAATATCTTAAGATTGACACGGTTATCAAAACCCCAGCAGGACCCGTTGAGACAAGCGTTGCATTAACTGACACAAACTGAGAAATAATATCATCATATTCCATTTTCTAGGCTCCTCTCCAAAAGCCGCGAGCGTTTCGAGAGAAATCTTGTCTCGGATTTCACAACAACCGCTCCATCAGCCTCTCCCTCCCCTCCAAAGAACCACGCAACGCACTTCCAACGAGCAGCCTCCCCGCGCTGCCGAGCCTTATTTGCTCTCACGGAACAAAAGAGAATTTAAATGGACATGCGGTTGGACGCCGAGCCGACCAAGTCGGAAAAAACGGGTTAACTTGTGAACAACAGGCAGGCCTGTGATAGTGTTTTGTGTGTGTGTGTGTATGTGTGTGTGTGTCGGACCATTGCCTCCGAACTGTTCTTTTCGTCTGCTCCGCTGGCATTGTGCTGATGCCATGTTGGTCTCCAGCTGGGAAAAAAAGAAAAAGCAGTGAGCCAGCGGGTCGATGTTTTACACATGAGGTTCGCCGCCCTGCCGTTAAACCTTCCACTGCAGTGTTCCTGTTTCTGCTGACTCACCGGTTTCGCTGAATATCGCATCGTTACGGTCTTCAGCGACGGGGCTGAGAACAGCCTGTCTGTATTCAAACATTTTGCTTTCTTCCTGATATTATTGATTTGACAATTACACGTTTTTTTGCTTGGTCTTTAATACGTTTTCTTCATAAGTCTTCGGCATCGCTTGATCTTTTCTCTACGGAGCATGTTTTGAAGGTTTTTTTGCCCAGCGCTCCCTTGGAGATGGAGGCCGTTTCATTAGCGGAAAAAATAAATCACATAGAATGAATCTTCATCACACATGCGTCGCCTTTGAGCAGCGCAGTTGTGCCGGACTTCAGACAAAATAAAAAAATAAAAAACTCTCCAGATCTGCCTTGTTCTTAAACATCATGCAGCCTCAGCATCCCCCCCCCCCCCCCCCCACCCTGTCAAAGGCGTTTTCTTGCTCTCAAGCTTTTCCTATTTTCGGTTCGGCGAAACGATGATACAAGAAGCCTGGAGAAACGGGAGCTGTTCAAACCGAACGAGAAGAGAGAATAAAAGATGGAGAGTCGGCACGCGTCGATACGCCGAGCCACGGCGGCAAAAAAACAACTAATGAGAGCATTAGACACAATCTATTTACGATAAAACAGGGGAGGAGAGGACGTACACACACGGGGAGGAGGGTGATGCTGGGAAGAGTGTGTTGTCGTACAAGAGTTGGGAAAGGTGTGGTCTATTTTTGTGCCCCCGGAAAAAAACATCCTTGGTCTCTTCGCCAGAAAGAAATACAGAAAGATTGTACAGAAATATATATATATATATATATATCGATTTTGAGTCTGAAATTCCACGTATCCAGTGAGTTGTCTCGGCCTCTTCCACTTGCATCAGCACCCAACTCAAGTTCTTAGAGGAACGATCCCCTTAAGGTTCCTTTAGTGTCGCCATTAGCTAGATATTTCATTTGTATTACTCGCTGAAAATGTCTCATCAGCCGTGGAGACGGCTGGTCATAAAATATCAGGAAGACGTTGATGTTGCCCAGGGGATGGATTTGTATCACTCCTTTCCTTTTCCTCTCGTCTTGCATGTGCAGCGGGGACAGAGTAATACTACCATCTGGAAATCTAGTTGGCTTAATAACCTACAAGATGTATCTGAACCACACACACACACACACACACACACACACACACACGCACACACACACACACTATCACTGAACTCGGGTTCATTAAAATGTCGGAGACTTTATTGTACAGTGAGTCAAATGCTGTGTCTAACAATACAGAAATGTGCTGCTTCGTGCCAGTTGGATGACAACGTTATTAATTTACAGTCCTCCTCCCTTCAGTTTCATTAATGGGCTTTTGATTTTTCTCCTCTTGTATTTACCGCTCATAATTTTTGCCGCTTTTTGCGCTGTCAATTTCACAGTCAGCACTCCTGAGGGGACTTTCAATTAGCGGCGAGACCGAGAGACGCTTTATTCATCCCCGCCCGCCAGATGATGATATTTCATGCGAATGTCGATTTTTAATGCGCCGCAAATAAAAGTTTCTGTTTTATAGCTTCTGTTAAATGAAACTAATGGCCTCGGATTCAATTTGAAACTTTATTATGTACTATGTTCCTATATGGTAAATACAAAAAAAAGATGGATGATTTTGGAGTGGTGTGAAAAAAAAGAGGAATATTTGAGGATAGCTGGACAGAGCGACAAAAGTAAAGGAATGAATATTTATATCAACTATTAATTGATTCACGGTCACTTTGCCTAACGTTGGTAATAACACAGGCCAAATTGTTCATTAATTTATTGACATGGCTTTTAAACACATTTATTAATGAGCACACATCATGAGCAAAAGATACGTAAACATTTCGAACGCATGGGAAACCAAGCCAAGCCCACGATTCAGGCCCCAGGAGCAGCGTCAGCTCCTCCGCCAGCGTGAAGCATAAATTAATTGGATGTGACAAAACCATCAGCATCTCACATATGCAGTGTCGTCATGGGGGGAACCAGTTGTGCTGGCATCGCCACTGACTGCTGTGTAGGTGTTTGGTGTGTGTGTGTGTGTGTGGGGGGGGGGGCAAAGGGGTTAATGGTGACTGTCATGCAAATTGGAGTAAGCGGATCCCTGGCCTTGATATCTTAAATACGTAATAATGATTTATATATATAGCGGGTACGGAAAGTATTGAGACCCCTTTACATGTTTCACTCTTTGTTTCATTGCAGCCATTTGCTAAAAGCAAAAAAAAGTTAATTTTATTTCTCATTAATGTTCACTCGGCTCCCCATCTTGACAGAAAAAAACAGAAATGTAGAAATTTTTGCAAATTTATTAAAAAAGAAAAACTGAAATATCATATGGTCATAAGTATTCAGACCCCAAGATGGGGTACTGAGTTACATTAACGAGAAATAAAATGAACTTTTCTAATTTTAGCAATGAAACGAGTGAAAAATCTAAAGTGGTCTGAATACTTTCCGTATCCACTGTATGTATGTATACATTATATATGTATACAGGACTGTCTCAGAAAATTAGAATATTGTGATAAAGTTCTTTATTTTCTGTAATGCAATTAAAAAAACAAAAATGTCATGCATTCTGGATTCATTACAAATCAACTGAAATATTGCAAGCCTTTTATTCTTATAATATTGCTGATTATGGCTTACAGCTTAAGAAAACTCTAAAATCCTATCTCATAAAATGTTAATATTTCCTCAGACCAAGTAAAAAAAAAGATTTATAACAGCTGAGTGTTTGTCAAGGCTCAGGAAACCCTTGCAGGTGTTTCGAGTTAATTAGACAATTCAAGTGATTTGTTTAATACACTACTAGTATACTTTTTCATGATATTCTAATATTTAGAGAGAGGATATTTGAGTTTTCTTAAGCTGTAAGCCATAATCAGCAATATTAAAAGAATAAAAGGCTTGCAATATTTCAGTTGATTTGTAATGAATCCAGAATGCATGACATTTTTGTTTTTTTAATTGCATTACAGAAAATAAAGAACTTCATCACAATATTCTAATTTTCTGAGACAGTCCTGTATATATATATATATATATATGTGTAATTGTGTAAAAAAAAATAGATCGCAAAGCCTCCAATCCTCTAAGGTGAGGTCTACCAAACAAATGCGAAAATGTTACGGACTGTGATTGGACGAGAGTCGGGAGAGAAGGCTGTTTTCGTTTTACTTAAAGCTCTGCTTCCGCTGTTAAAGCAAGTGCCGCCGGGTCTCAGAGATTCCTCGATATATGAGAGAGGCACGAAAAAAACCCCAGTGAGACACACCGTGTGGGGGAAAAGAAGAGAGAAGACTTTCAGCCACGAATAATTAAGTCAAGTGCGTGTGTGTGTGTGTGTGTGTGTGTGTGTGTGTGTGTACGCCAACTTTTCAAAAAGCTTTGCCGCCATTCAAGCATGCTGATTGATGCAAAGTCGTCTCAGACCTCTCAGCCCCTCCTCCGCTGGCCCTGCAAAAAAAGGGTTGAAGCTTGCACAGCGACTTTAATTAGGCCGGTAACAACCCCAGCCCCCCCCCCCCCCCACACCAGACGGCGCATGCAAACTTTTATGTCCACATTTTCCACGGAGCCATTTCCCCTCAAAGTCAAATGTAAAAAGACACACTCCTCGTCTGTAAGTTGCGGTAATGAGGCAGCGTGTTGACGCTGCAGAGGGTTTTGTTCCTTCCCCAGTGAGCTTTCTCAGGACGGCTTCCACGAATTCGTTGAATTGCCGATGAATGAATGCAGCGTGTGTATCCGTATGCCCTGTGAAACATAATACACATGTAAAGTGCTTTGATTTGGTCTTCGGTGCCCGTTTCCTCGGAGTATAGAGAATAATCGGCTAACAGTGCAGCGGGTCGTAGGCCTGCCGGGCTCATGGGCCTCCCGAGATTTTGATGTATATTGCATAACCACAATATTCCACCTTGACTGCGGCAGTCAAATCTCATGGATTCTCACGGCTTGGACACAAAGGGGATTTTACTGTATGGCGAGCAATAACAATCATTAGCACGTTCGCATCGGCCCGTTGTTGTGCCCTCGGAGCATTAACGAGTGCAAAAGATTATTATTAATTGTACACATGAATATGAATTAGCTGTCTGTGTTCTCGTGATATGAGCTTCACTGCTGGGCGGCCTCCGTTGGATTTAAATGACGTTGTACCGACACTTGCACAACCTTCACACCTTTTTTCTGACGTGTTGTGCGTCGACGGGGGAAATGATTTGTTCGACGATTTCGGCGTCTTTAAAACCGGCACCTTCGAAATGCCAAGTTCATACCCCTAGTTCTTCTCTTTTTCTTTTTCTAACACATCTGATTCGTCACATGACATCATGTCATGTCAGAAGACATTTTTTACACCTTCCACGTACACATCCGGGTCTCGATAGCCAATCACATCGCACCTCTAACGTTGCTGCTCAGTCTGACCTCTCACTCCACGCATGACATCATCGCAGAGACATGCCAGAGACTATAAACGTCTTACTAACATTTTAAGTGTAACTGTTGCCCCTGTTTTATTTAAGAACTCTCATTAGTGGAACATGCCTAAGTTAAGGGCTTTCAAGTCAAAGTCCAACAGTAACTTCTATCATCCTCTGGTCCTCATGTTCACTTCCACTTTAAGAAGAAAAGTTTCCCTGCGACTCTTTTTCACAGAAAAGAGTTGGATGCGAGGGGATGGGGGAGGGGGGGGGGGGGGGCACCCCATCTGTGTCGCCACGGCCATCTGCGTTGACCTTATCTCCAAAGTGCCACTCGAGTGTCTCGGGGGGCAATCCCAGCAGATCAGAGCAGGGATGAGCGGAAAGAAAGAATGCGGAAGATTTTTTTGTGTTGCTGCCTAATAGCTGCAGAGTCTCTTCCGTCCTTGTGGGTCCGAGGCTCCAGACGATCCTCGGGGAAACAGAGAGGGGAGGACGGGCGGGAGAGAGAGAGAGAGACGGCGTTTTAGACGGTTGAGCCGGATAGCTTGAAGAACTATCGGACTTAAAAAGGTAAAAACCAAAAGACTGAGCTGAAAGATGCACCCCCCCCCCCCCCATCTCACTACAAGCAAAACATTTCGCACTGCTCATTGTTCATATGAAAAAATATGGATTAGCGAAGCTTTAAATTGAATATTTAAGTCCCTTTCCACAAACTTAAAAATGTCTAAAAAATATGCCGTTCACACACAGCTAATGTCACAAAGGGAAAACGTAAGGAAATGTATTTAAACATAAAGAGAACGAGTTAATTTCGGTCAATGAAGTCTCACCAAAACTTCGTGATTGATTCTACGTGATTTACTGTTGAGCCCCGTTACCACATCCACGCGGTGCACACCAGCGCCACATTCAGCCTAATCCTCAAGAGGTGTTTACGAAGAAGAAGAAGAAGAAGAAGAAGAAGAAGAAGAAGAAGAAGAAGAAGAAGAAGAAGAAGAAGAAGAAGAAGAAGAAGAAGAAGAAGAAAAAAGAAAAAAAAACACTCATTCGCTAATAAGCCCCGAGATCTTCATCGCCATCCGTCTTCCGACCTGTAAATGTTCGCCGCGTCTGCAGAACATCAGCGGCGATGGAGCCGGTGTCCCGAGCTGACCCCGGTGCTGATGGCTGATGGCGGTCGGTCCAAACGGGCCCATTACGCTGCCTCTTTACTCTTTGAAGTGCTTCACAGATTCTCCGCCCATCACAGAAAGTCTCGCTGAGGAACCGACGGAGAGATTTTCTTTGTGGATTTTCGATGAGCTAAATCTGGCTTTGTGAATGTTCGGCTCTCCATAGCCTGCTCTCTTTTTATTTCTTTTCTTCACAGGTTCATGATGAATCTGTAAAATAAACTTTACAAAAATATATATAGTTCCTATTCTTATGTCCCCCCCCCCCCCCCCCCCAGGAGATTTATTAGATTTCATCATCGTCAGAATGGCTCTTTCACTCTCTTTTTCCTCCGCTCTATTTCCCCATCTGCTCCAAATGCAACGACTCTCTTGTGGACTGTTATAGAGCCACGTGCCGAATAGAAGTGATTTCTAGCATATCACCGTTTTGAGACTTACTAAGAATGACTTCCATTTGAGCCCCTGAAGAACCTTCCCTTTCATAACGTCGCTGAGCCGGAGCCTTTACACACACAGAGACACACACTGGAACATGAAGGTGCCATCTGGAACCGAAAATGGTTCTTCAAAGTGATGCCATAGAAGAAACATTTCTGGTTCCATAAAGAACCTTTCAAACCAGGGTTCTTTAAAGAACCATTTCCTGACATAGTTCTTCAAAGAACCCATAAAGGTGTCTCAAAGAACCTTCACAAAATTGTTCTTTAAGGCACCATTTCTGGTTCCACAAAGAACCTGTCAAACCAGGGTTCTTGAAAGAAACACATTCCTTAAAGAGTTATTTAAAGAACCTATAAAGGTGTCTCAAAGAACCTTTAAAACAAGGTTCTTTAAGGCACCAATTCTGGTTCTACAAAGAACCTTTAAAACATGGTTCTTTAAGACACCATTTCTTGTTCTACAAAGAACCTTTAAAAGATGGTTCTTTAAGGCACCATTTCTGGTTTCACAAAGAACCTGTCAAACCAGGGTTCTTTAGAGAACCATTTCCTTAAAGATTTCTTTCAATAATCTATTAAGGTGTCTCAAGAAACCTTTAAAACATGGTTCTTTAAGGCACCATTTCTGGTTCCACAAAGAACTTTTCAAACCAGTAGTCAAACCATTTCCTTAAAGAGTTCTTCAAAGAACCTATAAAGGTGACTCAAATGAAAGAAATGGTTCTTCAGTAGGTGATGATTCTTCGTAGAACCACAAAACCTTTTAAAGAACCATTTAAGAACCGTTATGTTTCTGTGTGCATGTACTATATGTTCCGAGTCGGAGCGACATCGGCAGCCAGGGAGGGACCAGCCCCCTTCTTCTTCTTTTTTACGAGGACTACACAACACGGACTGGGATGAGAAGAGGAAGTTCACAGCTTTCTGCTGGTAATCGGCGACGTCGTCTCGGTGTTGAGCCTCGTTCATTACCTTCGCATTGAAAATATTTATTACCTTCGCATGGAAAATGCGGAAGGTTATGTTTTGATCGCCGTGTATTTATCTATTTATTTATTTATTTATTTATTTGTATGCGTGTTACTCGCATAACTAATAAAGTATTAAACCGAATCGCATGAAATTTGGTGGGATGATTGGTTATTATCCTGGGACCATTTGATTAGATTTTGGGATCGATCGGGTCAAAGGTCAAGGCCATGAAAAGGTCAACATCTTCTTTTTACCATAGTGCGGTCAATTTATATCCAATTGGCATGCAACTAATGCCAAAATGTTCATAATTCAATGCCCAATCGTGTGATATGCGAAGGTATGCGCTCTACCGAGTGCCCGTTCTAGTTTATTTATTTGTATGCGTTTTACTCGCATCGCAAAAAAAGTTTTAAACCGAATCGCATGAAATTTGGTGGGATGATTGGTTATTATCCGGGGACCATTTGATTAGATTTTGGGATCGATCAGGTCAAAGGTCAAGGTAAAGGTCATGAAAAGGTCAACATCCTCTTGAATCGCATGGAATTTGGTGGGATGATTGGTTATTATCCGGGGACCATTTGATTAAATTTTGGGATCAATCGGGTCAAAGGTCAAGGTCATGAAAAGGTCAACATCTTCTTTTTACCATAGCACGGTCAATTTTTATCCAATTGGCATGCAACTAATGCCAACATGTTCATAATTCAATGCCCAATCTTGTGATATGCGAAAGTATGCGCTCTACCGAGTGCCCGTTCTAGTTTAGTTTGGATTACAAGTCGGTTCGGGGGAGCTACAGGGGACGGAGCGCCCTTGTCGCACATCTTATGCTGGCGGCTCTCATTTACATGTGGACATCCATCGCTCTGACTGCAGATGGATTTTGTGTGGAGAGGGAATACATTTTTTGCATGCACAATAATTCTTTTCTCCGTACCTCCCGTCGCTAATGATGGCCATGTGTGGTTACTTCAACAGTTAGAATGTCAAATGTTTGAGATCTTACTTCATCCTCCTGTTGCCTTAGGGTCAATTTGACCCCATTCAATGTTTAACCCTCCTGTTACCTTTATATTTACTGACATATTTTACCCTTGGGGTCAATTTGACCCCAGCAATTAAAACCTCCAGAAAATTATTAGAATTTATATTGTTTTCCAAGTTTAAGTGTGAGGTACTTTATGTTTGTTTGTTGACTACCTAAATAGCCCTTTAAATATATAAAAAAGTTGATATTTCTTATATGTTTGACACAGTGAAAAACAGCCTGGGGTCAAATTGACCCGAAAGAACACCGACATTAAACATTGAATGGGGTCAAATTGACCCTAAGGTAACAGGAGGGTTAAATCTCTTAATGGATGAAATTAAATCATGAACATGAAAGAAGTCATTGCTGCGCAGAAATCCCATAAAACACGATGTTATATCTTTTTTGTGGTTCTGTGTTTTTTTCGGAAGTTCCTTTGAACTTGAAGCTAAAGGTAGAGAATAGATGAGAGGATGAATCCCAGTCTCATATCAGTTCAGAGACGGGAAACAGGGGCAAACATCTGGCCTGGCTCTGTCTGAAGAGTCAGAGAACTCCCATTTATTACCATTACATCTGATTTCTTTCTTTAAAATACGGACAATAACCAACGAATATAAACACCCATTTTCTTTATGGTGATGCAGGCATGCCGCTCTTTTATTTTGTCGGCTGGGAGCGGTAACTTCCTGTTAGTCACGTGGAATTTTTCTAACCGGCTATTACAAAATGATGTGAATGGATTGATACATATCATCATCAATCCACCACAACAACATGGAGTGTGTGGATTCATCCATCGAGCCATGGCATATAATATAATAGACAAGATGCACACACACGCACACACACACCTACACACACACACACACACTGCTTTGACCATGAATGTTTTATCGCACTCTTGTTTTGGTTTCAGAAATACATTAAAAAAAAGAAATCTGCTAAATGACATGTAATGTAATGTAACGTAATCCATCCTCTTCCCTCGAAACGCCTAAAATAACGACTCCGGCGACGCTGACAACGAAAACCTTTAATTCCCCGAAACAAAAGAAACACCAAACAAACAAACCTGCAGTTAAGTTGCCTCAGGCTGCTCTCAATGTCCACTGCATGTTCTTTAAGAGAGCGGCTGCACCGCAATTAGGTGTTCCATGTGTGAGTTAACCCCACCCTCCCCTCAGAGTCCTGGGGGGGGGGGGGGGGGGTGCCCCGCCTCTTAATTGCCGGCTCCCGTCCTCGGTCGGAAAACGCTTCGCTCGTTGCCCTCGGATCGTCTCCGCCTCTTGCTCCTTCGGCTCCCTGACCCCAAAGGTTTAAAACTTTTCACCCCCACAGAAAAGAAAGAGCACCGTCAGCCCTCGGCTCTCGCTTCACTGCAGACCAAAACCATTCCCCCTCGCTGGTGCATTATACTTATATAAGTGTGTGTTTTTTTTTAGAATGAAGCTCTCCATCCCTCTATGGCTCTGCCCCTTAATTCATCCGAGATCACGGAAGGTTCAGTTACAGTCTGGTGGCTCTTTGGCTCTCACCCTTGAAAGGCTTTCTCAGCATATATATATATATATATATATTTGTCTTCTTCTTCTTCTCTTTCTGCTGAGTCATCATCCGTTGTAATATTATGGCACCCGTGTGAGGCCAGATTCGGGGAGAAATGATCAGTCAGGTGGGGTGTCGGGGAGAGGGGGGAAGGTCCTCATAATTTGATTGTAGATATTCAATTTATTCTCTCTCCCCCCCCCCCCCTCTCCCCTCCCCCCTCACAGGTCATGCCGTTTGGCTGTTTAACCATCGGGGAAAAGAAGGATTATAACAATCCTTCGGAAGTGACAGATAAATATGACCTGGGTCAGATCGTTAAATCGTGAGTATCTCCACAACTGGATGCGTCATCTCGTATCGAGAAAAAAGAAAAACCTTCACGGTGTGTGTGTGTGTGTGTGTGTATAAAGGAAATATGTCATAAAGGAAATGTGCTTTTTCTTTTCTTCTTCTTCTTCTTCTTCTTCTTCTGCTTCTTATTCTTCTACTTCTTCTTCTTCTTCTTCTTCTTCTTCTTCTTCTTCTTCTTCTTCTTCTACTTCTTCTTCTTCTTCTTCTTCTTCTCCTCAGGGAGGAGTTCTGTGAGATATTCAGGGCCAAGGACAAAACGACGGTGAAAATGTACACGTGTAAAAAGTTCGTGAAGAAGGATGGACGGAAGGTCCGCAAGGCGGCGAAAAACGAGATCGTCATCCTAAAGATGTAAGTTATTCATCGTGGGCGCGTTCTCTGTCGTCTGGAATCATTTTTTATCGATTCCCGAAAAACACAAGAAAAAACAGATGCCGTTGCCTCGCTTTTAATAAGAAAAGTAGAGCGCGTCTCCCTTTTTTTCCCCGCCATTCCTCAGAACCTTGTTTATCTCACTCTCTCTGTGATAATGTCACTTTCAAGTATAACCAGTGTAAGTATCAAAAGTAATTTTCGGATATTAAATGTACTTAAGTATTGAAAGTAAAAATTATGAAGTTTATTTGTTTGGGTGTGTGGCCGCCATGAACAAGGAGTATGAGCTAGGATGAACTTAGCAAGATATGAATACTATGAAATTACTAAAATATAAATTGATTTTCAAAATGGACAGATTTCAGTGTCGCTCTTCTGGGGCTGAAGGCGAGTCCTGCGATGCTGAAGTGATGCAGGTAGGTGTCTAGCTTCACAGACCATAATATTAATACAAATAATTATAATAAAGATATATCGTACTCCAATCCTGAGTCCGTAGCGGTCGGTCGCAATGAGGCACTTCATCCGGTGAAGAAACAAATATGGCCACGGAGAAGAGTTCGCCAAATATGGCTAATGGACGTTGATCTTGGTCCCGGTGTTTCGAGTAGCTTCCATTAAATGATTAGTATCTGTGTAGCCTCGCTCGCATCACTGGGAATGTGGTGCTGCGTTCAGGTGCGCGTGGTGTGTTCACCGCGGTCCCGATATTTCTCATGATTATTTTTCCGTAGTAAACCAGTAACGATACTGTTTCAGGGAAATGTCGGAGTAAAAGTACACTGGGTATAACACCCGCATCAGCATAACCGGGCTCTTATTAAAGAATTTGTCGCCGACAGCCAGGCGGAGCAGGATGAAAACAAAGTGCGACTTCTTTATGAGAAGCCTCTTCCAAACATGAACTCCTCCCTTTCCTCTGAAATTACCCTTCAGACGCCACAATGACAGCAACGCTCCTCATTCACGTGGCCTCATCAGCAGTGAGATCAAATATGATGACATCAGCAAAGGTTGGGAATACACATCAAATGCGGAGTTGAATTTAAAATGCTTGAAAATAGGCAATAGACAAGAAAAGATGTCCTCACTAAATCTTCATATATATGTTCATTGTCAGCATATATATATATATATATATATATATATATCATCTGTACTGACAATGTTCTTCTCAACCCATTGTTTTTTTGCACCACCATTAAAAGCATTAAATACTAGAATGGGCACTCGGCAGAGCGCATACCTTCGCATATCACAAGATTGGGCATTGAATTATGAACATTTTGGCATTAGTTGCATGCCAATTGGATAAAAATTGACCGTGCTATGGTAAAAAGAATATTTTGACCTTTCCATGACCTTGACCTTTGACCCGATTGATCCCAAAATCTAATCAAATGGTCCCCGGATAATAACCAAACATCCCACCAAGTTTCATGCGATTCAAGAAGATGTTGACCTTTTCATGACCTTGACCTTTGACCCGATCGATCCCAAAATCTAATCAGATGGTCCCCGGATAATAACCAATCATCCCACCAAATTTCATGCGATTCGGTTTAATACAAATAAATACGCGGCGATCAAAACATAACCTTCCGCATTTTCAATGCAAAGGTAAATATTGTTCACTCAGATGTATATGCAGAGGTTCATTTCTCAGAAATAGTCATATATTCAAGAGGTTTTTTTTTCTTTTATGACGGAGAGAGATTAAATGTTTTTTTCATCCATTTGTAACGAGCTAATTGAACATTTTCTTTTACAAAAGGAAACATAAGTCTCGTGCAGAGGATTTCTTCTTCTTGAAATATAAGTGTGCATGTTTTCTATATTGGTAACACTCATTAACTCATTCTCTCTCTCTCCGCCTTTGTGTTTTTCTCTCTCTCTCTGTCTCTCTCTCTCTTTGTGTTTCTCTCTCTCTCTCTCTCTCTCTCTCTGCCTTGGTGACACATCTCCTCAGGGTGAAGCATCCCAATATTCTGCAGCTGGTGGACGTCTTTGAGACCAAAAAAGAATACTTCCTCTTCCTTGAACTGTGAGTTCAGATGTCTGACAAGCTGGTGGTGGTGTGTGTGTGTGTGTGTGTGTGGGGAGGGGGTGGGGGTGGGGACTGTATAACTGTATATGCATTGATTATACATGGGGGAATGAGCTGTTGTAGCCCGAGGCCCCGTAGATATGAGAACAGCTCTGAACTCATTTGGTATTCAGATACGATTGCTCGCCAAGCTACTCCATTCTCACCAGCATGTGTTTCGGGGGAATTTGTATGCATTTCCATAGATATTACTATATATACACACGATATTCCACTTGATTCGTGGGAATTCTCGTTAATAATAATGAAAATAAACACACATGGGGAAGTGATTAAAACCATTTCCCTTTATTACATTACATTATATTACATTATAGGTCATTTAGCATACTCTTTTATCCAAAGTGACTTACAATAAGTAAAAGTCATAACATTTTTAAATGGTTATTTCGAGGCCAGGAAAAGTCCTTGGAAAAAAAATAAAATTCCCCAAAGTTTTAGAAAAGTAATGGACATTTGTTATATTCATATGTAAATGTTCACGGTATATAGTGTATGCTTTGGAATTCTCATTGTTTAAATTATACATTTTCTCACTTTTTCATATGTACACCTGAGATTTCACACAATCTTTGGTCATGGAAATTTGGTTTAAGGTCCTGGAAAAGTCCTGGAAACCCATTGGTCATCATGTGTATGAAGCCTACTTTATGTTACGTAATATTGTCAAAAACTGTTTCCGCTGCTGAGAGAAAGTTAACATTTATAACTTTCAACAACAGACGTGTAATTTATCCCTGGGCCTTCCTTTCCCCCCGCAGTGCAACAGGCAGAGAGGTATTCGACTGGATCCTGGACCAGGGCTACTACTCAGAGCGAGACACCAGCAACGTGGTGCGCCAGGTGCTGGAGGCCGTCGCCTACCTCCACTCCCTGCACATCGTTCACAGAAACCTCAAGGTAACAATCTGTACACATACGACATCCCTGACCTTTGACCTCACATCGGATCAGGAAAAACTCCCAAGAAATAGAAAAAAACATTTCACAAGTAAAGAAAGGGAAGAAACCTTCAGGAGAGCAACAGACGAGGATCCCTCTCCAGGATGGACAGAAGTGATATATGTCATGTGACCAGAAGGAAACGTTAGAGAGTTACAACACATTCAATGAATATGACAGAGTGTATGAATAGTTGGTTGTAGGCATGGACCACGATCCAGACCTCCATGATCCATCAGGCAGATGGAGGTAGAAAAGAGGAGTGGGCGGGGCATCAGCAATTTTTAATTCCACTTTCATTGCATCCTCCACCGCGGTGGAGATTTTAAGATTTTTATTATAAAAGAGGATATCCATATAGATTTGAAACGTGTACAAATGTAAAATACCAAAAGTGAGCTCGATTCAAGGCTCTATTGAGCGATAGAGAAAAAAGGTGGTGGCAATATGATTACTATTCATGGGGAAAACCTGAATAAGCTTCTGCCCCTCGCTTCCTCTTAAATCCTGCTGTATGGGACTGTCAGCTCAGATGGAAATCAATACACGTCTTATGTGGAAAATACGTCAAACCCGGTGGAGACGTTTAGCTTGAGTCCAATCATAATAAAAAAACCAAATTAAACTGAATGTCCCTTTTTTTCATTTTTATTTTTTAAAAATCCGCACTTAATAAACTTTTAGATGCTCACAGTCACAGTTCTTTAAAAAAAATATTTATTATTAACTGATGGCAAAACTAAAAACTATTGAAATACGGGAAATAACCCAACACTACCTCACTACACGTATCATGTGCAATATGTGACATATTATTACTATCTGAAATTTAAAACTGTACGTACCAGCACCTTTCTTGTTCTTGTACATATTACCACCCTCTGCATAGTGTTTTCTTTTATACTTTGTAGTTTTTCTTTCTTATTATAGTGTTATTTCTAAACTGTTGACTCGGACTGGACTATTGGTCGAGGCACAAATGGGAAATAAAACCTTGAATCTTGAAAGTCAACCTCTTAGACGTTGACTAGTGACAATGAAAGACCTCAATTACAATCGCATCCTAACCTTCTTTCATTGGAATGTGCTATCTCCTTTTTCATTTTATAGTTGGAGAACTTGGTTTACTACAATCGCCTGAAGCACTCTAAAATCGTCATCAGCGACTTCCATCTCGCCAAGCTGGGGAACGGACTCATCAAAGACCCCTGTGGGACGCCGGAGTACCTGGGTGAGGGCGCAGAGTAGCAGATCCGAAGACGTTGTGGAGAATGCGACGTGGCTTCTCCGCTCGCAGAGCGCTTGATGATGTTTGTACTCGGGTTGCAGCTCCAGAGGTGGTTGGCAGGCAGCGATACGGCAGGCCGGTGGACTGCTGGGCTACGGGCGTCATCATGTACATACTGTAAGTCACGTCTAGAAGCTCGACACCTCTTTTAAAGTCAGACATTACACAGTATGCTTCTTCTATGGTATATAGATGTTTTTGTGTGTGTCGTTTTTGTTGTTCAACCTCAGACTGTCGGGCAACCCTCCTTTCTACGACGAGGCTGACGACGACGATTTCGAAAACCACGACAAGAACTTGTTCCGAAAGATCCTGGCAGGAGATTACGAGTTTGACTCTCCGTACTGGGACGACATCTCAGATTCAGGTACTTTCCAGGATAAAGTTGGAAACGCTGTGACGGCTCGCCGGGTAAACATGTCAAATTCTCCTTTTGTGATCGTCGAGTCCATCAGGAGATCAAACCCCCTTTTTTGTTTTTTTTGTTGAGACGCTTCTGTGTGATTTCTTTGTCTCCGACAGCTAAGAGTCTGGTTGCTCGCCTGATGGAGGTGGATCAAGACCTGAGACTGTCAGCCCAGGAGGCTATAAACCATGAGTGGTAGGCGGCAGAGCTTCGATGTATACTGTGCAGACCATTTAATCCAGAGTGTGTTAAGACAGGTGTTCATGTGATGTGATTTCTTTCTCCTTTGTCCCTTAAAAATTCGCTTTGAGAAGAAAAAAGGCCTTTAAAAAGTCTAATCTCTCTTCTTAATGAGTATTCAGCATTTATCTAGCCGGCAAATTACCACAATATATCAATATTTATACTTTATTAAACGATAAGCCAAAGCTGCTCCCCTCATGAGTAGCGTGGCTCCGGAGATGGAATTTTTTAAACAAATATTGGATGGATTGGCACAAAATATCGCAGAGAGGTTCATGGTTCACAGACAATGTATTCTAGTGACTTTGGTGATTCAAGGACTTTTATTTTAGTGCCAGCAGCAGGTTGACATTTTTTTCTGATTACTATTCCTGACATTGAACGGACACACAGCTGTGGCATCAGTGTAACCACAATAAGGAATTCCAGTATAGACAAAAAGAAAAACCCTTTTCTCATATAGGGACTCCTCGTTGTGCACAATGTCTTGTCTGAGTTTTGAGGTCCTTCAAATGCGATCGTTAGCCGAGTTTTGAGGCCGTTCAAATGGACCCGTTAGCTGAGTTTTCATATTATTATGTCAAGAACACATCTATTAATCTTATTTTAGCTCTATCTGATAGAGGCACTTCCAGTTAAGTATACATTTTGAACACAGGCACACAAACTAAGAGAAGAAGACTCAAGCTGACAACAAAAATCAATAATAATCCTTAAAGGCTGAAAGAGTTCCCGCACACGTTTGCAGTCCATAAAGTGAACACCAAATGATACTGTGTGCAGCAGCCCCAAGCATCCAAAGATACACACTCCTTGTTTTTTTCCTATTTTGTACCTCAGGATCTCCGGCGGTGCAGCTTCAGATAAGAACATCAAGGAAAACGTGTGCGCACAAATAGAGAAGAACTTCGCCAAAGCTAAATGGAAGGTACGGTTCCCTCCGTGCTCTCTCCCGGAGACGTCTCCTTCACGCAGAAGGTCGCGACCCTCCGACGCGGAGGGAGCGTTCAGCGGTGCGGTGTCGTGTGGCGGCGGTCGGTGTTCTCGGGTCACAGCACCCGTCTGAGCTTGTCGTCCCTCCTCCTTGCAGAAAGCCGTGCGGGTCACCGCCATCATGAAGAGACTGAGAGCGCCGGAGCAGAGCGACCCGAAGGCGACCGTCCCCGAGGTCGGGGCCGGGGCCCCGGCGGATGCCGCGGCTCCGCCTGCTGCCACCGACCCCGCCGCCGCCGAGGACGCCGCGGCCCCCGCGGCCCTCGCGGCCCCGCCGGCTCCCGCTACCGTCACAGAGCTCCCTGCTGCTGCTGCTGCCGTGGCGGAGATAAGCAACCCGGCACCGGAGGCTGGCGCCGAGGTGGCCGGCGCCGAGGCGACCGGCGCCGCCTCCCCCGCGGAGCCACAGCAACCGAGTCCAGCGCCGCCGCCGCAGGAGGCCGAGCCCACGACGCGGTGCAATGGGGAGGCTTCGGCCGCCGAGGCCGGGGAGGAGCAGGGTTAGACCCCCGCTCCTCTCATTCCCCAGCCACCCCCCCCCCTTCCCCAAACTCCTCCCTTTGTGACCTCTGCTCTTCCCCCCCCCCCCGCACACATTAGCTGCAAGCATGGTGACACTGACTCCACTTCCCTCTCACTTGCAGCGTTAGTTTCATCTCATGGAGGCCGTGTGCTTCCTCCTCCTCCTCCCCCCCCCTCACTTTTCAACCCCGCAGTGTGTCTTTTTTCACTGACCCTTGCGGTGTTTTAATCCGATCGCATTAATCTCGTCCGTCTCCGCACGCTTGAGTTTTAGGGGGCAAACAGATGTTGATGTTTCTTATTCTCCTCTTAGCGATAAGAGAACGCAGGAGCCCATATTTGAGCTTTGATTCCCGTTTAACGAGCCACCTTGGGGAACTTCTCCCTGCCGGTCTTTGCCGTCACATCATTTGTTGTTTAGAATCAGTGGAAAGATATTGCTTCTGAAATGTTTCTGCTCCTCACACACGGAGAACATCACGTGTTGCTGTCACAAGGGGGCGCCATTGTTATCTTCTTCTTAATCGTTCTCGTCGACTCCAACCAGTCGTTGCACGTTGAACGACGACTGCGATCGGCGGCTGGGAGTTATGTGTGCCCCGCACTGCATTTTGAACTCGGCAGCTTCACACATAGTACACACACACACACACACACACACGCACACACTATGTTTCCTTTGCTAACTTCCTGCTCAGGAGAGAACCTCATAGCTGTAAGTGTAAAGATCCTGTACATAGAGACCTTTGTAGAAGTAGCCAAAACAGCATGCATTGTCACTTTTTTGTGCTGTTCATTTTACATTCCTGACCACGCGGTGGATGAAGACGAGCTGCCGCCGAGCTCCCGTCTCACCGCAGAACCTTCGCCGCGCCGAGGCCAACGGGGCTTTTTTTTTTTTAAAGCACACTTTACATCATGCTGTCTATTGCGACTGTTCCTTTAGCAACCCCCCCGCTGTCAATGAAAGTTATATGAAGAAAAAAGAAAAGAAAAAAAAACAGTGTTCGTTACATGTGAGCTCAATGCATCCAAGTTCATTTGTAGCTTTTCATTTCGAGAAACTTCATGACGTCTTTATTCATCACAAAGAAAGCGTATTTTGTTTTTTCTTCTTTTATTTTTTTTTTTTGACTTTTTGTTCTTTGCTATTATATATATTATTATAAAATATAAAAATATTATATCTTATTATTATGATTTTTGGGATTGTATATTATATTATTATTATGCCAGACAATTAGATTTGATTTTGATCTTTTTTGTATTTATTTATCATATTTATTATAAAATCTATTAAAGATAAAAAAAAAATATATAAAAGAATGACATGAAATTAATTGGGATTATATTTATTATGAAAATGGAGTAGGTGATTTAGATTTTGATCGGGTTTATGTTTTATTTATTTGGTTTTGTTGTTATTCAAAAATCTCAAAAAAAAAGTATTTGAAACGCATGAAATTTGGTGGGATGATTGTTTTTTTTATGGGGGACAGTTGATTAGATTTTGGGATCGATCGGGTCAAAGGTCAAAGGTCATGAACAGGTCAAAATTTTCGCAGAACTCAAAAAGTTTTAACCGAATCGCTTGAAATTTGGTGGGATGATTGTTTATTATCCGGGCTAGATCTCAGTTAACTTATATTGTGTTAGGTCAAGGTCAAAGGTCATGAACAGGTCAAATATGTCTTAGAACTCAAAAGTATTGAACTGTACCGCATGAAAATTTGGTGGGATGATTGGTTATTATCCGGGGACCATTTGATTAGATTTTGGGATCAATCGGGTCAAAGGTCAAGGTCTTGGAAAGGTCAAACTCTTTTTACCATAGACCATTTTTGTCCAATTGTGCAACTAATGCCAAAATGTTCATAATTCAATGCCCAATCTTGTGATACGTATTTCTGAACAGTGCCCATTCTAGTTTATTTATATTTGTATTGCCATATCTCTTTTTTCTTTTTGTTGTCGTTTTTCAACTTTCAGTCATGTATGTATTTGATAGAATGTTTTCCTTGTACTTGATGAACAGTAATAACAGACTTTCCTTTTCTTGTGCCCACTTGGCCCTCTCAAGCATTAATAAGGAGCTTCAGTTCTCTGTCATCACTCTAGAGGTAATTGAGCAATATATACGAACGGCTGCAGAAACTGTGATTCCTGGTGTCCTCTCGATAAAGTCCATGTACCTGTCAGTAGAAGTCTATAGTCCTTGACCCAACAGGGCCCTTTTTAAAGGGACGGTTCACCCCGAAATCAAAAATACATATTGTGCCTCCTCCCTGGAGGGCTATTTATCAACGCAGATTGTTTCGGTGTGAGTTGCCTATAGTTTGGGAGATATCGCCTGTAGAGACGTCCGTCTTCTCTTCACTACATCGGCTGGTGGTGCTCAGAGCTCAGCAACAGCAATGTCTCTTTTTAGAAATATTAATCTGATTCTCAAAATAATCTAATTTGGGAGCAGTTCAAAGAGCACGACGGGGAAGAGGAAAAATATGTATTTTTTTCGATTTTGAGGTGAAGTCCCTTAAACTAACACATGGTGGCTGTCATGTGATTGTGAGAACTCGTCAAATACTGACGTGGTCCGAGCCCCTCGGGGTCCGATAACAGTGCAGCGAGGCCCCCCTCAGTGTCTGTATGGGACCCAACAGGCTTTCAACCCACTCCAATGTAGAGTGGTGGACAATGTGTCCAACAGAAAGATCTTTCACCCGAGAGACTGCCGTCGCTGTCCTGTGAACACTGACATATTTGACCTTACTTTTGTCCCGTGACTCACATATTTGACATAACAAATCTACTTATTTGAACCCAAAACCACAATATACTTCAAAGCTAAACCATCTACTTTTGATAGAAAGAAAGAAACGTAACCGAGTAAAACTAGAAACCATGTGAAGCCTTGTCGGAGGTTTATTTTGAAAGGACACTGTGCGTATCAGATGTTTTCTGTGACCGCAGACTTTATTTTGAAACAAACAAACATGCAGAGCAACAACTGAGAGGTCCTAGAAGGGAACCTAGAGCTCACAGGGCCGAGGACCGAGCGTCGATATTTAACGAGTTTGGGAGTGACCATGTGTTTCACTCCCTGGTCACACAAGCAGCCCGGTTGTCAATGATCCGATGACATAATCAAAGTAAAATATGTCAAGGCCACTTTGTCTGACTCCGCCCACTCTGTTGTCAACCGTCAACATTTGTGAATTTATATGAAAAAGTGCATTTTAAATAAAGAAAAAAGAATTCGAAAGGGCCTCTGGAAAAAAACTGTTCACATTTATAATCTGTAGAATTTAAATTGTGACTTTATTGTCATTTCTTTTTCATACATGTATCTCCTTTTTTTATTTGTGCTTAGGTAGATTGGTAGACAGGCCAATCATTCAGAATATAACACAACATAATTTCTTACATTGTTTAATATATATACATATATATATATTTAGATTATAAGTATAGAGGATTACTCTGAGGAATATCAGAGATTTTTGTCTGAATAGATTATTTCATGTCGTCTGTTTTCTTTGTTTAGATGGCAAATAAATCCTGTCACACGGTTTAAAGCAATGCCCCCCACACCCACACACACACACATTCCTCACTGTATTTAATATTCCATGTCTGACAGGTGTATTTGTAGATGTGATGTTTGCCAGGGCCGGCGGTCACCTGTAGGTCCCGTCTTGCATTTGTGAGCTCTCTGTACTGTACTCCTTTCACTGAGTTGATGACTTTTGATGGTTAAAAAATAAAAATTCTATTTCATCTGTTTATTCGTCGGCAGTCCTCGTCATTCGGGTGCTTGTACGGCCCTTTTTTCATATTTTTTTTTTAAAGAAGATGGCTCCATCGGATCTGCAGGATCGTCTGGAGGCGATGTGGGAAGCAGCCCGCGTCGCCTCGCTTTCTCGGGGGAGGAGCATCTGTGTTACACACTCTCAATTACGCGTTAGCAGCCATCCCGAGTGGGGTGTGAACTCGGGTTCGGGTGTGAAAAAAAAAAATCCCAGCAGTGCCGTTTGGTGACACTTTCCGAGATACTTGAATCGCATCTTCGTCTGAATAATTACGCCGAGCGCTCACTTTCTAGGCCCTCTGAGGGTTCGAGTAGGCTTCCTCTGGGGAGATGGTGTCTTCTTCACGCCCGTTGTACAAAGATACGCAGCCATGCGTGCGCTCATTGGGGGCTCAGGGGGATCCTGACTGTGCCTCCGTGTCGTTGGATGACTTCATTAAGAATGGTTGGCTGGGAGGAGTGTCAGCGCTTCCTGTTTCTAGAGATGAAAGTCTGTACTTGATGGGAGTGTGTGTGTCCTCGGCGGAAGGGAAAGAGCATTTCAACAAAATATAAAATCCTCAAACTTATATACTCGGTAAACTCAAATCGTAGCTACGCTATTCGGTGCTCGTTGAGTTCTGTTTTTGCGAAATCGATACATAAATGCTCGACTTCACAGGTTGCGATAAGTGTTTCCTGCACTCTAATATTGATGTTTCCATCTTAGCTATCAGGCGTCGCATTCAAACTGATACGCCCATGAATTTGTGCTAGTGATGAATGAGTGCGGTGTGGAGCATCGATTCATTGGCAAAGTAGGGATTAATAAAACAATCAATCACAGCTCCCCTAATCGGGTTTCTGTCTCGGGACTTCTGTGTGCCACGGAAGTCCAGCAGAGGAAATAAACTGGAGTTAATGTCAATATCAGTGGCTGTGTAGAACAAAGCGTCCATGATATTGATAAAAATCTAAATAAATAATAATAAAAAATATCCAAAAGCATGAATAGCATAATAAGCCCACAGTAATCACGTTCTGTGTTATGAGGCTGAATTAAGTTTTAAAAAGTTATTGACAGCGTGTTTCAGACGTCTGTTACTTGTCTGCAGTTCCTCCAGTGAGACATTTCCCCTCTAAAGTTATCTAATGGTTTATTTTTCATATAACGGTTCCAGGCCCAAAAAGGTAAAATTATTACCTAAATTATTATTATAATGACCAAAATCATCTCATGACAAAATGTATTTTGTGACCATTTGGGGGCTGGACCCCTTAGGTTGGACCCCCTACCTACAAAGGCTCTAAACTAAACTGTGAGTTAGTTAAGAAGTAAGAATACAAAGAATAATATAACTTAACACAATGTTGCATCAGTGTGAATGTAATAAATGACTAATCTCATCAGTCACGGGAGTACTTCTACTATGAATAATACGTATTTACTCTGGCCCTGTGTATTGAGCTTGTAGAAGGAACAGTGCAGTGGACACTGTTGCATCCTGCCATCTGCTGGTGGGTAACGTGTACTGCAGCTGTGAGCAGAACTGTTGTGATTGCGAAGCAGCTACAGAGTGCAGTGATGTTGCTTTCATCACTTTCCCCAGAGTCTCATCTTGTGTATAGTTACTGCACCAGAGAGTCAGACAGTATGATAATCTCTACAGCCACGTTATTAATTATGAGCTCAGCCTGTTTGATGAAATTAAAGTCAGCTCGTCACGTCTTTTCAAAGGAGTCTGGCATTTAAGCAGGGGGCCAAGTTTTCAGAAGGACTCCTGTGAACCAGTTCCATGGCCGTGTGCCAGACGTCTGAGTCTCACTGCCCCCCCCCCCCCCCAGTCCGCCACCGGCGACGCCCATTTGAAACCCAACATGAAATGATGGCTTTGTCCTATTCAAGTGGCCCAGTTGTGTAAACCATGATGTGATGTATGACATCATGGTTTAGGGGGGTCGGGGGGAGTAATCGCCCCTCGAGAGTCCAAGACTTTATCATCACGTGGCATTCGTTAATAATAATCAATGATCTTTTCTTTATCCTGATTAAAACCCCATTTGTCTCAATTAATGGTAGACTTAATAAAAATAGTATATATATATATACTGTATATATATATATATATATATATATAATAGATATACTGTATATAAGAGGCTTATCATGTCTAACAAAGGCAGCATACATCATAATACTCATAATTACAATGAACACACAATGTATCCTTTAAAAAAACAAAACAAAAACGTTGTCAAAAAGAAATGATCCTGACAAAACAGCGTTATTTGTTTTGTTAGTAGCATTTCTTTTTAACAACTTTTTTCTTTTAAAGGAAACATTTGGTGTTTATTGTCATTTTTCAAAGGTTGAATTTCTGCCTCTGGTCAACCTGTTGAGTAATTAGTATTGATTTGAATCTCCTGCAGCTATCGGCTGATTACCTAGCGCTAGTGACCTCTTATAATCTGAGTTAATGAACCTTTAAGTAGTGATCAAGCTTCCTCTGAATATATTATCTGATTGCGGATTAGGAACTTGCATAATCAATACCTATTAGTCGTAGAGGTCAAATAAGAACACATCTTTTCCTTTACTCTACCTTTTACTTTCCAAGAGCTTCATTACAAATACAAATGCAATGTGTTATATTTTATACAAATGTGCATACATATCTCTTTAACAGGTACAACTTTATTCCAAGGATCCGGGGGGATTCATGGGCAGAACATGGAACACATCCAGTATCAAGCCAATCACAATGAGGGGGGGGGGGGGGGAGCATTCCAGTCTTATAAAATATAGAGCTTTAATTTATTAGTCAGCAACAACAATGGAAAAAGGGAAAAAAGAGTCATTTACACAGGGCATTACAGGAACATCACCGTTGTGCATTTAGTTTTCTTCTTTTTTTTATTTCTCCATAAAGTCTGATGATGCAAAAATACAACAAAAAAACAAAAACAAAAAAACACTCAAAAACTACAGACACGTTTTTTTGTGTGTGAAAAATACCAACAAATTGTACAACCTTTCTTTGCATTTTTTTCTTCTTTCTTTTCTTCTTTTCTTTCCGCGGTCTCATTTTGGAGGAGACAACCAGGAACTGTGATTGATTCTGGGAATGCAGACATCCCAAAAATTGAGGAGCGGATAGCGATGGATACCTCTGTATGAATTATAGATGCATCTTCCCAAAGGCATTCAGAACAGCCTGCAGACCACAGCCCGTGGATTAAAAGCCAAAGATATACAAATACAATTGCACCTTATTCCAGACGTTGTGCTATTTATTTTTTCCACCCATAATATATTTTTATAAATCAAAATGGCATAAATGCTTTTAATAGAGCACAACAATTCTGATCAATAGAACCGTCACACATCTTGTAATAACAACCCGATAATCAGATGTAAACTGCGTTTGTATATATGCCATTGAATGAGACACATATAGAGAATTTCCCTGAATACTCCAAATCAAAAATCTATACTGCTGTCAACGAGAAGATGCATCATCCCGCTTCATACGGGGGGTGTATGAGTAACGAGGGCTTCTTTAAAGCGTTTGTTTGTTTCCCCCGTTCCATGAACTGAGACCACACTGTACACACCCAGAGAGATGAGAAACAGAAAAGAATAAAGGACCACACAGTATCTTATCAGAATTACAGTACAAATTACAGGTTCATGCACACAATGAAAGCCAGCTTCCCAATATTTTGGTTAGTGTCACAACATTGTTACAATGCTCTGTTGTGTATATGGGCAATTGTTTTTTTTTCTCTTTTCTTTTTTTCTCTCTCTTTTCCACACGTGAATGTAAAAGGAAGAACAGATGTCTCGAGTGCTCCGAGCTCGCGGCTGCCGTCTCTTTCATCGTCGATTGTTTTCCCCCCCTCTCATGACAGGAAGTAAACCAGTAAGTTGCTCGAGTGTGCTTGTTGCGTGTGGCCGCGGCCAACATCACCCCCTCCCCCCAAAGTAAAACAATAATGCCCTTTGTGCAAAAAAAACAAAACGTGACCCTTTATTGCACCTCAATCTCAGTTCAAAGGATGTTTGCATTTTCAAAAGAACCAAACCACGATATTCCTTCGTAGATTTGATTTAAAAAATATATATATAAAAAAACAAAACTCATCTGATGCTTGCTATGTTTCAACTGTTTTTTTATTATTTTTTTACTTTAGTTTTGGGGTCTGAAGAAGCGGCGGGTGAATAAAAAGCAGAAAACAATTGAGATTTTTTTTTTAAAGGAAAAAAATGATGAGTATCCGGGTTGAATAGCATCGAAGATGCTGGATCATTTTTACAATCGGTCCTCCGCCGAGGAAAGAAATAGAACGAAATGGTCGTTTTCCTATTTAAAAAAGGGCCCGATTGCACCGGTGGGAATATTTGAAGACTCATCTGTACATCTGGAGGCTACACCCCCACACCCCCCCACACCCCCCACCCCGAAGTAACTGGGACCATGTGTCGATGGTCCCGTCCCGCACGGCAATATCTAAGTCTCTGTCACGAGGGAGTTTACGTCACCGGTGGTTTTTCTTCTTGGCGCATCCAGAAAAAAAGAAAAAAAAGAGCCTCGGCATCGAGTCAAAGCAAGCAAGAAACAACAGAGATCCCGTCACCGCTTATCGACAACTCATCCCCCCCCTCCCCCGTTAGAGAACAGCTTACACGCCTGATAAACACACATTCCAAAGAAACAGTCGCCAAGGTCATATGATGCCCACAGATGAGTTCTGTAATGACAGTAACAGCAACAATAAAATTAACAACATCAATAATAACATCACTATTTGCCCCCCAAACGGTACCTATACACAAAGAGCATGTTTTTTTCTTTTTTTTTCTATAAGTACAAAGAAATCCACAGAATGATACTATATACAACCTACAATAAATACTGTGTATCATATATCTTACTGTTTGATGAATGTGGTGGTTTTTTGTTTTGTTTTGAAAGCCTCTTTTTTTTTTTCATAATGGGGTTTTTGTGGATTTATTTTCACGTTTTTCGCTACTCTCAATGAGTCTCTCCCAGTTTTCACAGGGTGGTGGTGGAGGTGATGGGGGGAGGTGGTTGAGGGTGTTTCACACACACACAACTGGGCTTCTCATGTCTCTGACTCCTCCACCTCCTCTTCCTCCTCTTCCTCCACCAGCCCGTGGTGCCGGCGGTTGCGGGGCTTCTTCTGCTCCTTGAGCTCCTTCAGGTCTTTGGACTTGAGGGCGCCCATCAGCGGGTCTCCGAACTGCCAGTAGTCCTGGCAGTACTGATTGATCAGGCTCATCTCTGGCTGGCTCAGGATGGTCAGCAGGTCCTTGTACTGGCCCGCGCTGGGGGTCCACTGGGTGCTGCTGGAGTGCGCGGAGGAGGAGTGCGGCGCCAGCCCCCCTCCTCCTCCTCCTCCGCCCTCCACCAGCACGTTGTTGACGGCCCGGCTCGACAGCACCACCAGCTGCAGCTTGACCAGCGTGTGTTTGAAGCTCTTCTCCGTGCCCGTGCATTGGTACATGCCGGAGTCGGAGGGCTGCAGGGACCGCAGGAGGAGGCCCTGCTCCGTCTTCAGAATGCGACCGTCGGAGCGCATCTGCAGAGGAAAAAAACCAAAGGGCTCATGAAAAACACCTGCGATGTCACACAGATACACACACAATAAAAAATT
Organism: Pseudoliparis swirei; assembly: GCF_029220125.1. Taxonomy (NCBI): domain Eukaryota; kingdom Metazoa; phylum Chordata; class Actinopteri; order Perciformes; family Liparidae; genus Pseudoliparis; species Pseudoliparis swirei. The sequence goes on along the minus strand of NC_079405.1, from coordinate 25,306,157 downwards.
CATTAAAAAATTGCGTCTGCATCCGTATTGTATTGGAAAGGACAACAAAAAAAACATCTATATTTTTTAATATTTTGTGTTGAATGGTTTATCCTACTAATAATGCGTATATAAAAATATGTTAATGTATTAATTTATATATATATTAATATATATTTGTATATTATATATATATATACTTAATATTTAATATAATAAATATATTTAATCACTACTTCATATATATATATACATATTGTGTATTCCTCTGTATATTTAATATTGTTATTTATTATATATATATATTATATTATTATATATTATATATATATTTTATATTTTATTTTATTATTTTACTGTGATTCTGCAATATCCCCACTGTCGGTCTAATAAAGGAATATCTCATCTAATCTAATCTATATTTGTTGTTTCAACAGATTAAAGTTTATAACCATGCACTGAAATTAATCAAGTAATAAAGTATTTGTTTACATTTGTATCACACTATTGACACAACTCCGAAAAGCTTTCTTTTTGGACACGTGCATGCACTTTTGAGACGGTCCCTTACTTCAGCGTATATTTTATCATGCTGCCTGGCTTCAATATTGATAATGAGATACAAGTAAAAACTGATAAATACGTGTTTATGAATGACCTGGCTGAATGAGTCTTCAACTTAAAACCATCTACACCTGCCAAATTGTTTAATTAATGTCTTGTTTTTGTCGAATACTGTGTCCGCCAAGTGAAACGTCAGTGAAGGGGAGGGGCGGAGCAACGAATATTCCTACAAAGACTTGTGTGTGTTTAGATCAAATAAGGTATTTGTTTACATGCTGTCTCAGTCTGTCTGGTGGATTAATATCCTTTAAAAAAAGACAGATTTCAATGAGATCAATCAGTAACTCGATGATTCCCTCTCCCTCTGTACATGCACACCAAGGGAAGTTGATAAGGACCGGCTTCAGAATCAGAGGAGCAAGTGCAAGAGCACTCTGCCTGTGGGAATAGAGACCTTCCAACAGAATAGTCAATAACAGAGGCAGCAACACTACACGGCTTCACAATACAACTTGAACTAGTGCCTTAGGGATGTATATACGATAACAGAGGGCTTTCTGTTCTCTTTTCCTCAGCTCCCCTATCTTTATGTGTCATTCCCTTGGGGCCCGTGTGAGAAATCAGTCGTCGTCCAATCAGAGCCGGGGAATCAGAGAAAAGAATGACACTGCAAGGGTCATTTCTCAAATGTGTCATACTGCATTTAAATCTCCACCGAACCTGAAATGTAATAACTGGGCCACGCCCGATACGGAAGTGTCCGGAAAAAAAAGAAGACGAAAAAAAGAAGTTTATATTGTGACGTTTTTGAACAGAAACCCGATGTGTCACCTCTTTCCTGCGGTCGCTGTTATCTCTCTGCAGATGCCATTTGAGGAGAGCGTGTGGAGAGCGGGCCTGACACTCCAGGAAGGTACTGCTCCCCTCCACCCCGTACTGCACCATCTCCAGAGTGTTCTTATTGGCTGCGGGGGAACATAGAGAGAGAGAGAGAGGGATTACCATGGCAACCAAAACACTCATTACCATGAGCTCCTTACAACCAGAACATCAGTTGTGGCGAATCGAATGTCCTTTTTTAACAATACGGCTGTCACCGATTACCATGACGCTGTCAGAATATGGTCATTGCGGCCCATCCGGAGCAGCAGCAACGTGTCGTTGTTTTTTTTCCGACCTTCTTAATTAACAATTTAGCAGCAACGGGAAGAAAACTGTCGAATAAAAGGTGCCCTTACTGTTAGAGTTGAAGCCTCGGCATTGGCGGATGGGGTTCCCGTATTTGACGTCCTGCCGCCGGCTGCGTCTGAAGGGGTCAGACCAGTGTTGCCGAGAGAGAGGAAAAAAAAGCATAAAGCCACCGCAAGCCACTCGAAGCCATTCAACAGAACGAGCCCGTGCTTTACTTAAGACACCCACGAGTGTACACTGGCGTTCAAAAGTTTGGGGCCACCCAGACCATTTGGTGTTTTCCATGAAAACTCACACTTTTATTTATCAAATGAATTGCAAAATGAATCGAAAATATCGTCAAGGTTAGAAATAATGATTTTTATTTGAAATATTAATTTAGTTCTTCAAACTTGCAGCGCAAAGGAAGAACAGTTGTATAGCTTCTCTCACCAGCATAACTGTTTTCAGCTGCGCTTACATAAATAGGGTTTTCTAACCCTCCGCTAGTCTTCTAAGGCGATAACACAATGTACCATTAAGACACTGGAGATGGGCCTCTATACACCTATGTAGAGATTTCATTAAAACCCAGACGTTTCCACCTAGAATAGTCATTTACCACATTAACAATGCAGAGAGTGTATTTCTGATTAATTTAATGTTATTTTCATTGAAAGAAATAGGACATTTCTAAGTGACCCCAAACTTTTTAACGATAGTGTATGATTTATTAGCAGATAAAACCGGCACTTTACCCAAAGACTATGATGAAGGTGCAATTCAACACAATCGCTACGTCGCCGTCATTCAACAACAAGCCAAGGGAGTCGGGTTAGTCGTGCGGTCGGCCGCTCACCTCTTCTGGGAGGCGGAGTACCGGGAGCAGGACTTGCCGTCCCAGGCGCAGTACGGGTCTCTGGCCAGGCAGCAGTCGGCGCAGGCCTCGCCGTACACATCGCACCGGTGAAGAGCCAGCTGGGTCAGCCCGGTGGCCGAGGACACGTACAGCTGTTGCTGTTGTGGGAGAAGAAGAGGAATGGGAAAAAATATGGTGTTATACACGAGATAAGAGGACATTGGAAGGATGCCGAATCACGTCGAATAATAGTCCTTATTGAAACTTTCAGTTTCAAGTTGTGCAATTTCAGAATCTTTATTTTCACTCTACATATGTATTTATTATAAATTCAAGCAACCCCCCATATTCAAAAACTATATTTATTTGCTATAATTGAAGAAGCTCCATTTTGTTGACTTTTCTAGCTGCATTTGTGAAATCAAAAAAATATAGATATCAGTGGCTTATAATAATAAGAAATTAAATTTATATAGCGCTTTTTAAAAGATATTCAAAGACACTTTTCATACACCGTAGACATAGCTACAGGGAGCAATTCAGGGTTAAGTGTCTTGCTCAAGGACCCATCGACTAGGGCGGGGATTGAACCGCCAACCCCCTGATTGAATCAGACAGACCCGCTAACCGCTAACCCACAGTCGCCACAAATTATGAGATTTTAATATGTTTTTTGCCCGTTATTTTAGCTTCCACATACTTTCACAAACCCGGATGGATGTTGTGCAATACGTGTAAAATAAAATCGTATACATCCGACTCTCTCCGGATCACCTGGGAGAAGATTGAGCTCATATCCACCCCAGGTTGCCGTCGTCGCTCTTATGATCAGCGGTTTGGAATCCGGCCGCGTGAAACACAACCTCTCTGTCTGCGGAGCGATGTCATAGCACGTCCTAGAGGCCACGCATTTTAAAACCACGCGGACAGATAACGAGGCACCGAAAGCTTTCCCTCCCGTACGTCTCTCCTCATTGTCTCCCTCAGACGGCTTGACGATATGAATCATGACGGGGAGGCGACGCAGCTGCACATGTCTGACCTTTTTTTCGGAAGATGCATTTTCGTTTCTCTTTGCCTGAGCAAAGGTTACGAAAATCAGTCGCGCAGACATGCTTACCCTTTTGGATGAGATCTTCATCGTTGTGATTGCAGTCGGGACCTTGATTGGAGAAAAAGAGTGCAGAGTGAGTACGTTGTGATTTCTCAAAGGCAGAGGGATGCACTGGCGTTCAAAAGTTTGGGGTCACCCAGATAATTTGGTATGTTCCATGAAAACTCTGACTTTTATGTAGCAAATGAATTGAAAGTAGCTCAAAGGAAGGCCAGTTTTATAGCTTCTTTCACCAGAATTTTCAATTCATTTGATAAAATAAACTGAAACTGAATAACTGTTTTCAGCTGCGCTAACATAAAAAGGGGTTTCAAGGGTTTTCTAACCCTCCATTAGTCTTCTAAGGTGATAACACAATGTACCATTAGAACACTGGAGATGGGCCTCTATACACCTATGAAGAGATTTTATTTCAAATCCAGAGAATAGTCATTTACCACATTAAAAATGAATATAGAGTGCATTTTTGATTAATTTAATGTTATTTTCATTGAAATAAATAGTGCTTTAATTTGAAAAATAAGGACATTTCTAATTGTTTTTGTCTTTTTCTAAGTGACCACAAACTTTTGAACGGTAGAGCGGAATAAGCAAAACACAGATGACCAGAAAGGGACGAGAGACTTGTGACAAAAGGGGGGAAACAAAGAAGACCATCATGTGTGACGTATCGTCCAAGAAGAGATAGAAGTGTGGAGCTCACCTTGAAAACCTCCACCTCCTCAAGGACCAGCTCCTCGGTCTGCAGGTCGTCTCTGGGCAGAACGATGACTTTCTGCACTGTTCCCTTGTCTGTGGACCACAACACACACACACACACACACACACACACACACTACGTCAGCTACATACCTGCAGCCTCACACCCCCTCCTCCCCCTCCGCCTGTCAACAGGCCCTCGGCTTCCCCCCCCCATTTGATTCTCTCAGCGGCCTCCGACGAGGGATGATCCTCCCATCAACGGCCTCCGCTCTGCTCTTCACCTCCGTTACGCGGCTCTCGCTCCCATTTAACCTTTTTTTTTTCTTCTTTTTTTCTTACATCGATGACGACGAGGCTTCGTTCCACTTAGCGGTTGTTCACTGCCGACCACCGCGACGAACCCCTTCTGACACCCCCCCCCCCCCTCACCGTGAGCCGTTCATCTGGATGCCATAAGACATCCCCCCCGCCTCCCCCCCCCCCCCGGCCGGCATGTTTGATTTCGTCAACAACAACAAAAAGAGTTTGGCATTCCTCCGAGCGCAACACCTGAGATTTATTATGACTTATTTATTTTGACTTCTGCATTGAGGGGCTAACAGCGGCTGAAAGGACGGACATTCCTCCACGGCAGGCCCTCTCTACACCCCCCCCCCCCTCCCTCCTCCGCCCTCCATAATGCACGGGTGAACAAAGGAGCCGGTGCAAGAGCGTCATATAATGCACCATGTGAGGGCTGCGTCCTGTGCGGCGGCTGCTTGCCGTCACACTCTGGGCCTTATTAAAAGGTTCAAGGCCCGCGGACAGACGCACAGATAAGGTGAGCGAGATTAAAGGTGATGGATGTCCCAACTCACAGGTGTCAAACACAAGGCTCCCCACGTAATTAGATGTGGCCCCTGATGGCTTGAAAGACACACAATCACCTTTTTTTTTCGAAAAAATGAAGAAAAATATCCTGTGCTTTTATTTTGAAGGTTTCAAATGAAATGGATTGATGTAATAATATGAGAGACATTTTCGTATGTGCAATATGTCTACACGCAAATAGACAATAATCAAATGCAAAAAAAAAGTTATTTAACAATATGTTAAAGTAGTTTATACTTGTATGTTTCATTTACGACCCTTTGAGGGAGGCCACGATGCCGACGTGGCCCGCGGTGAAAATTAGTTTCACACCCCTGTCCTAACTGTACTCCAACACCCCACCCCTCCTTCCCCTGTCCTTCACAACTGTTTCTCCCCATCCCCCCAACCTCACCCCCCCCCCCCCCCGCTGCTGATCCACTCCTGCCCTCCAGGTACAAATGTCCTGTTGTTTACTTTGCGTGAAGAGAGTGAGGCACACACCCTTTGATTGGTTCCATTTCCCCCACTTGAGCACAAAGGGGAAGAATGCTTTTCTTGTTATGATAAATGATTGCTGGGGAGACAAGGCCTCCTCTTACATGGGATTTATTTCCATGGAAAGGGGTGGTGGGTTCTTTCCTCATTATTCAGCTTCTCACTGACACTGTCATTCATCCGTCTGACTCTGATCAAAGGGAAATGGGCTCAGGAAAAGAAAGAAAAAAGCTGTAATGTAATATGATATTTGTCTCTTTCCCTCATTTCTATCAAACGAAAAAATCCATTGTATCACTCACCAGTTCCTAAGAAGAGCACTTCATAGTTGCCGTCCGCAGCCGTCACTTGGTCCACGGTGATGGTGGTGAACTCGTAGTCCACGTTGGTCCGAACCACCAGGGGGCGCTTGTGCACCGGGTACACGGCGTTGTACATGGCAGGGTGATTCCTCATGAAGTTAATCACTTCATCCGGATAGTCCTTCGTGGACTTCATGTTCGGGGTGAACGTACCTCCAGGGCACTGGAAAGAGACACAGAAGCGTTTAGAAACAATGTAAATAATACTAATAACTGACGTCATCACACCAGAGAAAGTAGATTCGGTGATGCAGATGTCTGCAACAGGTTCAGATGGCTTCTGTGTCAGCAGAACAAAAACTGATGTTATGCCAGATTGCTGTGGGATTCATGTGTGTGTGGGGGGGGGGGGGGGGGGATCAGCGTGAATGTGAAAACTCACTGTAGTGGCCATTTGTCCAATAAATCCAAAATAAACGTAAATCAAATTGCCACTGATGCACCAAAATAAAGCCTTGTCCATTCAGGATTACGTTTCTCCGATCATTTATTGAACTAAACAAAACAAACAAACAAACAAAAGAACTCCTAACGCTGCCTTTTCCTGCGCTGGTAAAAACAACAACAACATAGGCCTACCCAGGTGCATGCTGGTCCTGTACCTGCCTACTCCTACATATAACCACAGGTGGCCACAGTGTTACCCAATTAGTGAACAAATGAACAATCAAAAGACAAAAAAAGCTCTTCTAATATATAAACTAATATCTAACCTAAATAAGCAACTAACCCGAATGATGAGACAATACTACTTGTCAATAAATCCTAATATTAAACAAATAGCTCCAAGGCTCACCGTGCCGGGGCGTGGGTAGGGGATCTTCCCGCTGTAGGCCACCCACTGGTAGTTGGGACCCTCCTTGTGGGCGAACGGCCCGTTGAAGACCATGCGGATGTCGGCCATGGAGTAGACGCACACTGCCGAGCCCTTGAAGACGGAGCTGTGAGCGGAAAGTAAAAGATGGGGGGGGGGGGGGGGGGGGGTGGAGGAAAGGTCAGGAAGTTTATTAAATCTTCTAAAAAAACCAACTTAAAACAGAGCCGGTTACAGGCGTTGTTCGTGCACATCGTCCGTTACACAGTGCACTGACCCCGAGACGGAGAAGACGGCGTATATCACGGGGTTCTTTGTGTCCTGTGTCGGCTGGATGTAAACATCTCCTGTGAGAGAGAGAGAGAGAGGAATCACGTCAGCGCAAACAGACGCGGCTGAAGGGAACATCACGCTCCGCAGCACGAGCTCTCGTCTTTACTAATATTGACACAGCTTTCAGTCCATCCGAGGAGGAGCCTCTAGGTTGACCCCTCCACCGGGAAGGACCGGTGCACGACGACAAGAGTCTGAGACTTCATCTTTGTTGAAAACACATGGGAACCCACATGTGGATTTTGGATAATGAGCAAAGTGTGATCTTTTGTTATGTCTTTATGCTTCTGTGAGAGACCCATACATATGCATAATTGCATCAAAAGACTAAAGGTCAGGGTGTTCATTGTGCGACTAAATGCCATCAGCTCATAACAAGACTAACAGTCGACAGCCATGCTAACGGCTTAATTAAGCTTTACCCGGAGTCGAAATTAAATTATTATTATTACTTTCGCATTGAAAATGTGGAAGATTATGTTTTGATCGCCGTGTATTTATTTATTTATTTGTATGCGTGTTAATCGCATAACACAAAAAGTATTAAACCGAATCGCATGTAATTTGGTGGGATGATTGGTTATTATCCGGGGACCATTTGATTAGATTTTGGGATCGATCGGGTCAAAGGTCAAGGTCATAAAAAGGTCAAAATCTTCTTGAATCGCATGACATTTGGTGGGATGATTGGTTATTATCCGGGGACCATTTGATTAGATTTTGGGATCAATCGGGTCAAAGGTCAAGGTCACAATCTTCTTTTTACCATAGCGCGGTCAATTTTTATCCAATTGGCATGCAACTAATGCCAACATGTTCATAATGCAATGCCCGATCTTGTGATATGCGAAGGTATGCGCTCTACCGAGTGCCCGTTCTAGTTATTATCTATATTTAAACGGGACCGTGTCCAGTTAAAACGTAAATGTCACCATCAGACACATCCACACATGGAAGAATACGCTCCCCAATCTAGTTGCGTAGGGGAAGTGACCGCGAAGGAAAGACGTGAGTCAAGAAGCGAGAGACTGTATGAAAATACATGTTATGTTGTTGAGAACTAAATAAAAAAAGTGAGTTAGAAAAATTATTATATTATATATATATATATAAATCTATGTATATATATAAATATATATATATATATAGGTATATATATATATATGTATATATATATATAAATATATATAGGTATATATACCTATATATATATATGCACACATATATTTGTCTATTAGAGCTCGTGTGAAGTGTGGAAAACAGGAGAACTGATCCAGGCAACAAAAAAAAGTATACCGATATCAGATTTATGCTCATAAAGACCAGCATGAGAAATTAGCTGTCAGCCTGCTATGCAGATAGAATGATACATGGAGGGATGGAGGGGAGGAGGAGGAGGAGGGGAGGGGGGGGAGCATTGTCTTTGAATCTGAGCTGCCGGGTTCTGGTCCAAGTCCACATTAGAGAGTCTGTTTCAGCCGAGCCTTCCTCTGGGGACCGTCTGCAGCCCTGAGCTCATTCCTGGAGGAAAAGGATAACGCTCAAGAGATAGCAGGCTCATTGTGCTTCCTTCTCAGAAGCTACTAAATTCCCTCAAGTCACACACCCATACACACACACACACTCACACACACACACACACACTCTACCACTATGCCATCTTCCACAGCTGCCGCCGCAGCCGGAGCGGTGTGGAACGGTCATGGGTTAGCTACGACGGGTCTGCCACGGTCGTGTCACACAACAGATGATGCTCGTCACGGCGCACAGCTGTTGTTCGGCAGGAAGGACGCGATGCGCACGCGCCGACCGGGGTGACCCGCCGAGGCCGAGATGGAGCCGTCGTGGACGGATCCGAGCCTTCGTGAAGACGTGGAAATAAAAAAAGGAGCCGAGCGCTTTGCAATAAAAGCGAGGCTGACAGGGCGGTGACGACCGCAGCTCCAGGGGACCTCGTGTGGTATGAACAGCTCGAAAAAAGGTTCCATATTCTTCCAGATTCTTCCTGTTGGCAATAAAATCTCAGCTGCCATACATCCCGCTTTCCTCAAAAGATATTGCATTTTCTGCTTTCTCCATTTGGCGTTTTTTCCTCTCTCGCTCTCCGCCTCTTTAATCGATTATAGACTTGTTTTACAGCGTTCGACATCCAACACGCACGAGCTTCTTTCAATCTTGTATGTCTCGTAAAAAAAAAAAAACATTTCCACACGTGTTTTAAATCGCTGTGGGTCATTCTGCTCGAGCCAATCCTGCTTTATTCCAACTGGAAAAAAACTCCCCAGGTCTCAGGCGTGCTTTACCGTAATGCCTTCCTGCATATCGGACTTCAGCACCAGGCATACAGCCGGTGTGGATACATCAACACACTTCTCAGTAATTTGATTCAAACTCTTGAAAGAAAGGGGGCAACGTTCATGAATCTATTCACGGCCACCTGATCTCACTGAACTGTGCAGTGTGATGCATCTAGAGTGCCGCCTTACCACTTGCCATATGTATGCAGACTAAAGGAGAAGTTCTACATCTTGGGAAAGATGCCTTTAAAGCTTTCTTGCACAGAGTTTTATATGTATGGTCAATATGAAGCCAAAGCCAGCAGCCAGGTAACATACAGTAGATAGCCGAGCAGCATCCTCACGTGATGCATGTGCATTGTCAGCACCTTTAAAGTGTGTGTGAAATAATCGAATGTGTCGGTTTATGGAGAGAGGTATATGCATACTGTAGTTATTGGCACTAGTTCCTACATTTGTTCCAGTTGATTTTTTTAAACTTTAGACACATTTCTCCAAGTGCCCAGCTATTCCGTCAATGACCAATAATCAAGGTGCATTCGCGAGTTAAAGTACAATTTGACCTTGAATCCTAAAATCTCCTCTGCACACGCAAACTCTCCAGCGAGACGCGTGTCCCGTTAGCATGAAACTCAATCACTTCCAAAAATGTGCCGTCTCCTCCAGGAGTCCTGCAGGGGAGGAATGGCTGCTCCTCCATGGGCATGTCTACCCTGTCATGGCTGTCACCCTGTGATGCCTTGTTCTTGGTCCTTCACCAACACACACACACACACACACACAGTCTGACTCGAGCACCAACAGTGCCACACACTGACGCCTCTCCAACAACTCCGTCACAAAACCCTCTCTCTTCCTCCCAGACCGTGTCAACACAGAGCCCAAAGAGGGCCCATTCACACTCAGACATGTTCTCACATCATTTTGTCGACACACACACACACACACACAAACAGTTTTTTCTTAGCCTGTCCACTTATTCAGTATTTTTCAAAGCAGGATGAAATCAAATGTCACCAGTGAAAAAAAAAGTTTTGAACCGCAGGCAGTTTGAGATCTTAATAATAATAATGATAACATTATTTATATAGCACCTTTAAAAACAGAGTTTACAGAGTGCTCTACAAGAGAATCAAGGCAAAACATACAAAAATACTAAATAAAGAACAGCAGACAAACTACATTAGGGGAACCAAAGAACTGCATAAAAAGGATGACATCGCTTAAAAGTGGTTCTATAAAAATGGGTTTTAAGAAGTGATTTAAAAGAAATCACTGATTCTGCAATCAAGAGATCTAAAAAATATCATCCGATTCAACGGGCATGGCACTTTTCATTCTTGAGATGAGCTCAGGAGCAACAGTTGTCTCACGCAGCGGCACCGACCACCACGTGGAGACAGAAAGGGAACGAGCTTCCCCTCCGGAGAGGCGAGTAGTCTCACACTCACACACATTCCTGCTCCGCCATCCCATCTGCCGCCCTCTTCCACGCACATGAAAAAAAAATCCGACACTTTTGTTTAAGACGTCTCGAAAGAAAAAAGACAACTACAGTGTGTGTGTGTGTGTGCATTCTCATTACTGTACGCTGTATGGGCCAAGGTGTGTGTGTGTGTGTGTGCACGCTGTTGGCAGGTGCCGCAGTAGAAACAGACCCTGCAGTCTGAGTCGAGAATTCTCCACGTCATTCTTCAGAGGTGATCATACATGACATGAAAACCAATATGTCTGAAATAAATCCAGTCGTGCCCCTTTTGTCTTTTTTTTCTTTGCCATTCGATACGTACTGTCAGGAATGATTCACTGCACGGGGAAGACATTTTAGTTTCTCTCAAGATTCAGACCCGAGAAAAAGGTCTCGACTCAGAAAGAAAAAAAACAAGAATAAAAGCATTTATAATACCTTCGCGAATATGTCTGCGTTTGACATATTACAGACCGGACGATGGCTCGATCAAGGCGGGAAAATATCCGGCAGAATCAAAGATGAAGACAATTGATAGCTGCGGGGCTAGATATGGATCTGGCAGGATCTGACGCAGCGGATAACGCCTGATTGACATCAAAGTCTTTACCCGCCCCCCCCACCAACCCCTCCAACCCACATCAAACTAGAACGGGCACTCGGTAGAGCGCATACCTTCGCCGCAGCCACATTTTGGCATTAGTTGCATGCCAATTGGATAAAAAAGGACCGCGCTATGGTAAAAAGAAGATTTTGACCTTTTCATGACTTTGGCCTTGACCTTTGACCCGATCAATCCCAAAATCTAATCAAACGGTCCTCGGATAATAACCAATCATCCCACCAAATTTCATGCGATTCGGTTTAATAGTTTTTGAGTTATGCGATTAACACACAAACACACACACACATACAAATATATACACAGCGATCAAAACATAACCTTCCGCATTTTCAATGCAAAGGTAATAACCCCCAGATCGGCACTTTCAACAGGAAACGCGGCAAAATGAACCACGGCACGGGACGGAAGGCTCGAAGGAGGCCCCCCTTGTACTCACGGAGCTCGTCGAAGTGCGTCTCCATGCCGTCGGCCCCCGGCACCGAGCAGATGAGCCGGGCCTTCAGGAAGGTGCTCCACTTGTTGACCAGGCAGCAGTGGCCTCCGTCATCGTTCTGTATTTCGGAGACACGGAACAGTTTCTCCGTCACATCCTCCATACTGACAAACAAACCCAGGGGGAGCCGCCCACACACACACACACACACACACACACACACACTATACTGTACATGTTGGCAAGCTCAGAGGAAGGGGCGGCGAGATGGTAAACACCGTCTCCTCCCATACAGACTCTCCTCCATCTGTGTGATGGAGCGAGGCCAGAATCTAATCCCAGTAAGCAAGAGCTGGGACCAGTATGTATCTTGAGAGAACGCATGTATATGGTATTATTCTACTTTAAAGGGAGGGGTGGGGGTTGAGGGTGGGGGGGTGTATGTAGGCTTCACATTCTTTATTCCAGGGTAATATTTACACTATACAGTGTATTTCAGGGTGCAGGGTGAGTGGCAGTAAAGGTATCCAGATGTGGGGCAAAGTAGGAACGACCAGACCCGGGGGTCTCTGGAGGGGGGGGGGGGGAGTGTTTGTGTGCCGGGTCAGCATCTGACCCCCGCCCCCTTTCAAATAATTACAGGGGAGGAACAGCTGAGGCGACGAGCAACACGTCCGCCGCATTTTCTCACTCGTGCACGTCCAGAGACGTCGGTTGTTGTTGTTTTCTTTTCCTCGTAACTCGGCTCGCTGTGTTTGTTTGAGGGAGCGCACTGGCTTTTGTGGAGGAAGTCCAGTTTAACTGAGAAAGGGGGGGGGACTCTAAAAAGAGAGTCTTTTAAAGGCAGTGAGTTATGTGCCACCGCGTACACTTAAAAAGCTTCAAGTGTTGTCGGACTACCGGGGGAGAAGAGGTCAGAGGATCACGGGGTCAGAGGTCAGAGGGCAACCTCCCCCCAGACAGAGGGATGCATTGTAGACAGGAAGGTTAAAGACACACGTGGATTCCAGCACGTCAGCGTTGGCCAAACACTCGGCCTCGGGGAGCCGCCCGCCTGCTTTTTTTTCTTTCTTCTTCTTCTTCTTCATATTGTTGCAGGTTTTTTCTTCTTTTCATTATGTTTACACTCCCGAAAACAAACACGCCGCTCACTGTGTACACACCAGGCAGATGCGTCCGATACGGGACTGGGTCACGGGACTCTGGCCCATCTCGGAGGACTTCTCCCGGAAGAAGAAATACAGCTTGTCGTCGTTTCTCTCGGCGCTGTCGGGGATGAGGTGAACGTGGATGAACGTGGGGTCTGCGGGGAAGAAGAGGCGGTGAGGATGAATTTCGGTAAGGGGGTGGGGGGGTTAAACATCTGGCTGAAACATCTTTTATAAACTCTGGAGCATTTCCTGTTTATCACTCGGCGAGGGATTATAAACACGTGCAAACACATGGCATCTTTTCATTTCCCGCGGGGGTTCATTTGGATATCGAACTGTCACGCAGGAAGTCATCACGAGCTGGACGGCGAGGGCCGGAGGACTCTCACCGTTGAGCCATCTGGAGTTGTACTGATCCGTTCGCATGGCGGTCTTTGTCCCCAAAGTACGGAAAATGGCCGAGTCCGTCCCCATGAAGTCGACGTAGACGCCGGCGTACAGTTGACCATCTGAGAAAGAAAGAAAACAGTGAAATTCCTTCTCGACTCTGACATTCCAGCGCCGGCCTTTGGCTTCCATTTCAAGATGTATATTTAGAACACAAACTTTCTCAGGACTCGTTTATTCCACAAGACAAAAGTCTTAAATCTATTCTATTTATTTTATATATTTTTTCAATGCATCTGTCATTTGTTGGGAAGGTTTCCAGAATGGATGATGTCATGATTGTTTTTAATTACATGGGAGTTCAATTGGATAAGATTCAATGTTCACCAACGCTGCCCTTGCTTTGCATTATGTTATGGCATATGTCACATGACGCAGTTTAAAATGTACATTTACTCTCAACTTCTCTACGATTGAATTCACACAGAGGTCAACAGAGGTCAACCGAAGCAGGCTTCTTCTCTGACGAACATGGGCCTTGTCAGCTCAAATGACGACTATTATTATTTGGAGAATTGTTTGTATATTGCATATTAGTTCGCCTCAGATTCTTGATTAAAATTCTATTTAAACAATTGTTCCATACAGCTTGTACAAGAGAACGGATCTGAGGATGAGTAATAACCACGTTTGGTTTGGACTAATCTGCAATAAACTCTGATATAATATGCTAAATATTCCAATATATATCCTAAAACACATTCATGATATGTTTATGTTGCATAACCAATTTATTTTGTTAGCTGAAAACATGCCCCTCATGATATTGTTTTTTTTTACAGGAACATTTCTGTGGGAAACCATTAAAGAATTTAAGCTTTTGCCAAAAATAGCGCTCAAACTTCCTGAAACAGCCGTCGCACGCACTCCATAAAGACATAAAAATATGAGCACGTCCATGTGTGCACAACTGACACACGCAGAGCACGGCCTTGTTAAGCCACAGGAAGGTACGGTGTTTCTCCTCCAGCTGCTGCGAGGGCCCCAGCGGGCAGCAGGTGTGACTGTCAGGGCCCCCCGGAGGAGGAGGACAGAGCCGGAAAAAACACTGTCCTCCCACCATTATAGTCAATGTCGCCGCATGAAGATTGATGGTCCGTCATTAAAACGTCCGCGGACAACGGGGATGTCTAATGTGGCGGAGAGCTGAGACGCCATTGGCCGACGCCCGAATCTATTGTTATGGTGGAGGGATCTCCATCCTCATCAACACTGACTGCAGTGTCTCCCTCGTGTGACTGCTGGGAGTGACTGGTGGTCAGCTGGCACGGGCGCTAATGTGGGACATTTACATATTTTTTAGAGGGCATTTTTTTGCCCCCACTGATTGAAATCCAAGGGCATTTAAAAAGTGAAAGTTGTGAAAGAACATTTAACCTCCAGGCTTTCAGAATATGAGCAATTCTCATGAAAATGGCAATAATAACACTGTTAGGCAGTAGTCTACAGGTTAAAAGTGTTTTCTTAGATTTGTTTAACAAAAAACTAACAGAAAGCAGGAATCAGACAATTATATTCAATTTAAATGTTATTTCTTATCATTATTAATAAACATTTTAAACAACTGTTAACAATTATAACTTATTTTTACCTTCGCATTGAAAATGCGGAAGGTTATGTTTTGATCGCCGTGTATTTATTTATTTATTTGTATGCGTGTTATTCGCATAACTCAAAAAGTATTAAACCGAATCGCATGAAATTTGGTGGGATGATTGGTTATTATCCGGGGACCATTTGATTAGATTTTGGGATTGATCGGGTCAAAGGTCAAGGTCATGGAAAGGTCAAAATCTTCTTTTTACCATAGCGCGGTCAATTTTTATCCAATTGGCATGCAACTAATGCCAACATGTTCATAATTCAATGCCCAATCTTGTGATATGCGAAGGTATGCGCTCTACCGAGTGCCCATTCTAGTTTTGTTTTGTTATAATAAAAATATATATTTCTCTTGATTTGTGTGTGTGTGTACCTATTTAGTTAAGGCAATACAGATAGGACACACACAAGAAAGAACAAAAACATAAAGCTATTAAATAATCTAAATTATGGGGGCAGTACTTGCCCTCTCCTAGTGACATCAGGGGCAACATTATATTCTTTAGGGGCAGTTTTTCCCCTTTGCCCTTGTGTGTTTCCGACGCTGGTTGCCGGTGATTTACACCCCCCCCCCACAGAGAGAGGATCACCTTGTGGTCCGGAGCCGACTAAGTGACCTTGGGGTGGAGGGGACAGAGGACGCCGCCTTTTCACGAATGACACAACCACAACGCGATAAGCTCAGCTCACTGAGCTCAGCATTAATATTTTGGTCCAATGACTTTTCCTCCAATGTCCCCCCCCCCACCCCACACCCCCCACAGTGCCACTAACACAAGTGTCTTTTGTGAGGCGTGGAGCCGCCATTAGCCTCCAGAACCGCTCCAGCGCTCCTTGGCATTGATTTTTCTTTCCCCTGGTTGAATGTTTTTTTCTTTTCCACATTATTTTCATACCCATCAGACCATTCCCTGACCCTCCAGTTCCCTCGAGGGAAGAGTCTGCATTCACTCCTCGTTTATATAAATTGTTTCCCTTTTTATTTGTCGCCCCGTCTGTAAATATAATGTCAAACTATGCAAGTATGCACGACTGTTAAAATGTGTGCAAATACTTGAGGCTCTGTGGGAAATATAAACTGTTTACATATGGGAATGAAGATCATTTCGCTCGTCAAATGGTGATAAAAGGGATTGAAAAGCTTTCCCAACACAAGTATTTTGTTTGGAAGCCACTAATTCCCCAGTGAGGGATTCACATATTAAAACGCACATATCAATGTGTCCAAACCAGAACATATTCCTGAGGATATGATGATTAAGCCGATTCCTTTAAGCAGCTCGCAGTGGGAGATAGACACGGCATGGAAAGGCCATCAGGCCGAACTATTTGACGGCTGATGATAAAAATCAAAGTTTTGGCGAACATATAAATCTGAAGCCGTGTGAAGGAATAAAAGATGAACAATCCATATGTGAGGACACTGCCATTGCGACGAAGACCGCCGGGCCTCTTTTTCCTACACCCCGTGCCCTCGTGTGACCAAACGCAGATGAAAACTCACTGATCAAAGCCGACACGCTGTTGAGATTCGGGTCGTAGGAGCACTTCCCTTTCCCAGATTCCACTTTGCCCGGCTCCAAATGAAAGATGTCTTCCTGAAATGGAGAAGAAGAAGAAAAAAATCACATGGAGACGGCAATTAATTCGGCACTCTTAGTCTTCATCTTGTCAGCTGTGATTCCCTGGCGTGCGGGGGCGGGAGGGGGGATGAGGCAGCGAATGTGCTCCCTCTGACTCCTGAGGGATCGATGCGGCCTGATGGGAGATGAAGTATTAGAATAATGAGCGTGCGTTCATACAGAAAAATACATGCGGTGGGGAAAAGCGAGGATTTTTTTCCGAATCCTTCTCTCCAATGTGTCGTGGGGGCTGCTTCTCTCGGCATTAATAAGCGGCATGCCGAATATCTCTCCGCTTTCGCGACGCCTGTACGGCTGTGCAGGCATAACTGCTGACACCTGTAATCCAGCACAGAAAAAAACTAAACCTGGGAAGCGGTGGCTGTGTGACTGATGCTCACTGCTAGTGGGCATCCCCGCACACACACACACACACACACACACACACACGTAGCACCGGAGACGTGATTGGCAGGAATATGCATATGAGAGCGGGGGAGGGTGGTTGGGGGGGAATGAATCAGTGGCATGCGATGACATGTCCTGTAGCCACGCCTTCACGGAACCAATCCCCATGTATTTTTAACTCCCGATGGGCGCAGAGATGGAGACGTCTCTGTCACTGCCCATCAGCACGGAAGCAGAGGGGAGAGGATCTGGCACTGGGCCAAACACACTCCATTGGATCACACCACACGTGTGCAATTACCACCCCCCCCCCCCCCTCCCGACTCATCTTCGATTAAAATCAACGCTCGTGCAAATGAAGGAGGCGTCGGCTGTTCACTCCGGGCCACACGCCAGATGTCGACGCGTGAAAACATCACAAAAATGGTCACAAACATTGACGTGTACCAGAGGGAATCGTGCGGTCGAAGAACGTTTTTTTTTTAAATACAACGCTGCTGTAAAGAAGAAAAACAACCCTTCACGAAAGTTGCGACATATTTTGTAATTAAAATGTACCGCAACATTTCCAAATGGCCACACTTCAACAAAGGTTTTCTCCTGTATGTCCTACAAGAGTCTCTCTCTCTCTCTCTCTCTCTCTCTCTCTCTCTGTGAGTGCTTGGAGAAGCTCAAACAGCGCAGACATGTTGGAGTATGCGGCTCCATTATTTCCTTTCGCTGCGCGGCTCGTTGGCTACAGATGGTGTTTGCTCTGGGCTAACAAAGCCCGCTGTGGGGAGCGGGTCAGATCAGATGCTGACGAGTCCTCGCCGCCTCTGTGGGAGAGACTGCACCACATTCCTAGAGGAGGTGGAGGAGGGCTCGCTGGCGTGGTGGAGGGCTGATGGGTGGGACATCCTGCATCGTCTCAGATAAGCGCGGGGATGAATGACTCGCTTATCTGTTGCTAAACATATGCTTAATTAAAGAAATTCAAAAGAATATGCCATGCATCGAACAGCAGTGAAAGCTTTAAAACATTTTTTTTTAAATTTAAGCCGAGCAAAAGTCAACATCCCCCCGAGAAGCCATTTCCACTTGAAAACCCCCTCGCTCTCATGCAAAATATGGCATTTAACACAAATGCAAAGCACAAAATGGACAAAGGGCGCTCAGACGATGGCGCTTGCACAAAGAAAACAATGAGTGAAGCAAGATGAGATGACATCACACAGGACTTTAAGGTTGTGCACGGACTGGTAAAAGAGATGCATGCCAAATGTTACGGAGATAACGGCCAAGTTAAGGGTGGTGGTGGCGGTGGTGGAGGCGGTGACAGAATGTGCACGGACGCAAAGAGTCGGGAGCATGCTGGTTCAGTGGGCGGGGCTGCGGTGCAGACAGGGCCCGCATCCGCACCTTGAGTCCGAGTGTCTCGTGCACCGCGCTGGATTCGGCTGCGCGGCTAGCCCGTCCTCTGGCCTGGGCCATCTGCAGATACATGGACGTCTAAAAACAGGAGACAGTAGCACAGTCTGGATGTTACGCCTCCCTGACCTCAAGCGTGTGTCTCTGGAAACCCGTCCTCGCTTCAGGGCAGTCGTGAGAAACTCACCACACCATGTATATATTGCTGGAATTAATGGGATGGAAGTGCATGAGGACCATATCGACGTCTCTGTGTGTGTGTGTGTGTGTGTGTGTGTGTGCAGGGCAAATGTGTTTGATTTATTTGACCAGATGGTCAATAAAGGCTCAGTATGTGGACTTAACAATACACCCCGCAGTGGGGTAATCAAATGACCACAATCAGTCTGAATGTTGAAATAAAATAAAAAATGTGTGTCAGGATTTATGTGTGGTGTGGATCTTATTATGTTTTTTTGCAATCGCGGTCGACGCCCAGCGGAGAAAAGGCGGAGCCGCGGGGATGCGACGGAGAAAGAAACAGCCCTCTCTCATTAATGGAGACTGGAGAAGTGGAACATTCCACCGGCACCCCATAACGGGAGTGCCCACTTTCCCAATTACAGCCCCGACGTCCCTCGCATGGCAGAGGCCGGCGGGTGGCCCGGGTGCATGAAGGGGGGGGGGGATGGATCGGTGAGGGAGCATGGATGGATGCCCCTTCGTTGGTGAAGGGTCATGCAACGGGGGACTTCTCTCTCCCACGTACTGTATAATATCTCCAGGGGAAATGTACTTTTAATTTGTTTCCCCTTTAAAAAAAAAAAGAAACTCCCCCGGTCATCATTAGGGAACACGTGTGATATCTAAGGAGTATTTGAGTGAGGTGTTAAAAGGGGGAGTAACGCGAGGTGGCGATGCCTGGCTTGGTTTTTTCGGGAAAAACTCAAGAGGTCCCATTAAAACGGGCTGAGGCTAAACAGAGGAGCTTTAACGGCTCACTGGGGAGGACAGCTGCGCGCCGGTGAAGCTGCGCCGGCCGCTTTGCCAGACGCGGAGACACGGTACCTCGAGCGGGCTTAATGATGGAGGGAACTCGTAAAAAGGGAACCGAGCGTAAGGTGGATGGAGAGTAAGAATTGGGTAATAGGAAGGAGAAAAAAAAAGAAATAGAGACGCCACGGAAGCGGTTTCACTTTTGAGCTCGTACGTTATACTCAAGTCCTTGAACCTAACCTGAGGTTTGCGTCCGCGGTTGACGAAGGCGCAGACCGGGTTGTAGGCTCCGGTCCCGCAGATGTACAGCTGAGTCCGGTTCCACGGCTCCACCAGGCGGATGAAGTTCGCGCACTCCTCCTGGAGACGCAAAGAGTCAATGAGCCTGTCATGAGCATCTCAATGGAAAGCCATTCGCTCACGACCCAGAGATGAGGATGAGGATGATCCATTCACCGTCTCCTTGGCTTTTCACCGGGCCAATTTTGAACCTCGCAGGTAATTTTTAAAAAGATTCCTCCGAGCGCAATGAGCCGTGCACTTTTCAGGTCGAAGCGTTTTGAAAAGCGACGTCATTTTCTTTTCTTTCGTTTTTTTTTTGAAGCCCGTCAAGTTGACGTTAATTGGGTTTACGGTCGCTTGTCGACCGGCGTATACTTACTTTGGCGTCCTTCCCACTCACGAGGCACTCCATCCGTCTACGCTCGGACACCGGCCAGTGGATCTGCGACGGGGGAACAGAGAATTTTTTTTAGGGTTACAGCCTACAAACTGTGGCCTTTATGTGATTTTTGGGCTAAAAGGCTTATCCCCCCCCCCCTCCTGGGTAATATTAATCCTGTTGGGATTGTTGTATCCCAATTAGAGTTGTAATGACCCGACACCAGAAAACGTGCACTCCAACAAAAACAAGATGTGGGCCAACCAACACGGCCGCTGCTGGGACCCTAGAACCGCACGTTGTGATGGGGTCGGGTCAGCCTCAATAAATGCAAACGCACACAGAGAAACTCACAAATGCAAACGCACGGATTCCCAAATGCACGCAGAACGATTCATAAATACATTCCAATGCAGACATAAATAAATTAAGATGTGTTTGTGGATCGCACTGCATTCGTTTGTGGATCTCTACACATTCGTTTGTGGGTTTTCGAGAGTCTCCGGCCGTGGTTCGATTCGAAAATGCGTTTTTTTTTTCAACACACACCTATCTGTAGCCAATCAGATGTCGGGGGCATGGACATGTTCTTACAATATGCGGCTCCTTGTTGATGTCGTGGAGGTCCAGGGACAGGATGTGGTCCTTGCTGCCCACGTACATGCGGTCGTGGTCCTC